>NC_047098.1:68503645-69105694 GCF_902459505.1 Geotrypetes seraphini | reverse complement strand
TCCCCAACCGCCTGCTGAGCCCACCTTTATATCCATGGTGGTCTAGCGGGGAGTTGGGCAGAAGCAAACCTCAATTGCTCCTGTCCCTGCCTGCTCTGGTGGAGAAATGGTATATTAAAAGCAAGAAGCTGGGAAGAGAATTGGTTGGACCACTAAACAACCAAGGGATAAAAGGGGCTCTCAGGGAAGACAAGGCCACAGCAGAGAGATTAAATTAATTCTTTGCTTCGGTCTTCACTGAGGAAGAGGTGGGAGAGTTACCAGTCCTCAAAATGGTCTTCAATTCTGATGTCAGAGAAACTCAAAACACATCTCTATAACACTGGAAGATGAAAAGGGCCCCCTCTTTCTCCCTTCACACCAATTCCATCGAGTGTCTCTTCCCCCTCTACCCCAATTCCATTGAGTGTCTCTTCCTCCACCCTAATTCCATCGAGTGTCTCTTCCCCCTCCATCCCAATTCCATTGAGTGTTTCTTCCCCCTCTCTCTCCCTCCACCCTAATTCCATCAAGTGTCTCTTCCCCCTCCATCCCAATTCCATTGAGTGTCTCTTCCCCCTCTCTCTCCCTCCACCCTAATTCCATCGAGTGTCTCTTCCCCCTCTCTCTCCCTCCACCCTAATTCCATTGAGTGTCTCTTCTTCTCTCTCTCCCTCCACCCCAACTCCAGCGAGTCTCCTGCCCCCTTTCCCACACGCACCTGAGGGAACATAGTACAGCTCCAGCCTTTCCAAATCACACTTTCCGTTTCCAGTGGGGCATCAGCGCAACAGCCGTTTTCCGAAGCGGCTGCCCGGCTCGAGCTTTCCCTCTGACGCAATCCGCCCAGGCGGAAATAGGAAGTTTCGTGCAGCCGCGCGCCACTTCGAAAAACGGCCGTTGCGCTGACGCCCCGCTGGGAAGGAGGGAGATGCCCGGCTCGCGCTTCATCGTCTTTCCACCCTCTGACCACGTGCCAGTTGCAAACTCAGCTGGGCGCAATACTCACGGCCTGGGGGGAGAAGCTCGCGGGAAGGGCGATCTGCAGGTCGAAGAGCACCGTGATGGGAACGTGAAAGGCAAAAAAGAGGAGAAAAACCCACTCCAGGACCCGAGTGAAAGAAGCCATGATGCTGTCAGTCAGCCGATCGCCAGCTACTCCCGCAGCCAACCCGTTTGTACGTTCAGCGGACGGTCCCGCCCACGTTCCTCCCGCAGCCAATCGGGTCGACAGGCTCTCAGTGAACCCACTCTAGGGCGCTTGAGGAAGGCGGGGCAGGCGGCCTTGTTTCAACCCTTTCGTTCATCGTAAGGGGAGACAAGGCGGAGGCTTAGCAGGAATCTAGCAACCGTTCCTTTGAAATGTTACAATGCAGATCTCAACCTAACAGCCCTTGTTCATGACTAAGGTGATAGCTATTAATTATCAGCCCCGCCCCCCATCCCGCCCTAGCCCCGCCCCCAATTTCTTCCATTCATTTTTCATGTACACATAATATTTTCATATTAATTCATAATGGTAACCTTAAAATTTAAAAAAAACTACAAAGCACACTATACCCAGAGAAAATGTTAATTATCATTTATATTTGGGGGGTTTCAAAGATGTCAAGGCAGATGACTTTAAAATATGCAATGTCACCTCAGTAACTATAGAAAAATAGATAAATATAGTGCAAAATATAGACAGCAGATATCAATTCTCAAAACGGACACATTTTGATAACTAAATTGAAAATAAAATCATTTTTCCTACCTTTGCTGTCTGGTGATTTCATGAGTCTCTTGTTGCATTTCCTTCTGACTGTGCATCCTTTCTTTCATTTCTTTCTTTCTGCACTCAGACCCAACAATTGTCCCTTTCTATTCCCTCCCTCCTTCCTTCCTATGTCCTTAGTGTCCTCGGTTCCTCCTTCCTATGTCCCCATCACTTCCTTCCAGTCTTTGTCTCTACCTCCTCCCCTATGCTCTGGCATCTCTCTCTTCTCCTTTCCTTCTTTACTTCCCACTCCACCCCATGGTCTGGCATCTCTATCTCCTTCCGATCTCTCTCCTCTCCTTCCATCTCCCCCTCCCACTCCATTATCTGGCATTTCTTCTTCCTTTCTCTCCTTCCTTCCTCCTAGTCTGGCATCTGTCTCCTCCCCAATCCTCCCATATACCCTGACATCTCTCCCCCCTCCATGGTCTGGTAGCTCCTTTCCTTTCCCTCCCTTCCATGGTCTTGGCATCTCTTTCCTCTCCCTTCCCTGGTCTTCCTTTTCCCCTCTCTCTTCCCAGTTGGGTGCAGCAGCAGCACTTCTCTTCCCCTATCCCCTCCCCAATTGGGTGCAGTAGCAGCTTTTCTCTTCCCCTCTCCCCTACCCCCTTGGGTGCAGCAGCTTTTCTCTTCCCCCCTCGGGTGCAGCAGCTTTTCTCTTCCCCCCTCCCCCTTGGGTGCAACAGCAGCAGCTTTTCTATTTCCCCCTTCCCCCCTTGGGTACAGCAGCAGCAGCTTTTCTCTAACCCTCTCCCCCACCCCTTGGGTGCAGTAGCAGCTTTTCTATTTCCCCCTCCCCCCCTTGGGTGCAGCAACATCATTTCTCTTCCCATCCCTCCCATCGGCAGAGTCACAAGTTTCCCTCCATCGCTGACCTATCTTCCATAGGTCAGCGATGGAGGGAAGCTTACAACTTGCTTCGGGCCTTCCTCGTTGCCGGGTCCTGCCTTCGCGGAAACAGAAAGTAGGCAGGAGTCAGACCCGGCAGCGAGAAAGGGCCAAAGCAAGTTGTAAGCTTCCTTCTGCTCTGTGTCTCACTTAGCTTCCCTCCGTCGCTGCCCGTAGTGAACTCCTGCTCCGAAGCTCTAACGTGTGCGTAACGGCTTCCCTTCTCTTCTCCTCCCCCCCGGGACGTAACTTCCGGTTTCGGAGGGAAGAGAAGGGAAGCCTGCACGCACACGTTAGAGCCCAGAGCGTGGGTTCAGTTTGCATGTGGAAGTCAGCCCAGGAAGGAGCATCGGCGGCAGCAGCAGGATTAGCCGGCGCGGACAACACTGCAGGGGTTTGGCGCTGGACCGGCCGTCCCCTTGTCCCTGTGCACAACTTCAGGACGCTGTCCCTGAAAATGGGACATTTCGGCGTCCCAAAGTGGTGGCTCGGGACAACGGGACGGTCGGTCCAATAACGGGACGTATGGTCACCTTATTCATGACCCAACCCTGCAATACCGATCATTCTCTACACAAACAACTAACCATCAAAAAGACAAAACTTACAGCTACAGCCATCTAAGCAAAATCAAGGCAGCTAACATACTAACAACCTTCAATTTAAATCCAGATCATTTCAATACTCTCTCACTAAGGACTAGATTCACTAAGGACACCGATCGTGTCCCAACCCCAACCCAATTCACAAACCTTCTGGCAAATCCTGGCCGCACCCGATCCGATTATGCAAATGAGGGAAATGGCATGCAAATGTAGGAAGGCAGCGATTCACTAAACAATTTAAGGATCACCGACTGGGTTGGCCGATAAAAAAAAAGAAGCGACTGCTGAGGACCAGTCGCTCACGTCTTTTCCTGCTCTCTGCCTCCCTAAAATCCCTGCCCTGCAGCAAAAACCCTACTCTCTGCCACCCTTCCCCGCAATGCGAGCCCTTGGTTTTAACCTGCGGGTTTAAAACGGGGCTGCACTGGGGGGGAAGGGCAGCACAAAGCAGGAGAGTCGGGGCAGCACAGACTTCATTTTAGTCTACTTTTTAGCCTGAAAATTCTGCCTCAGGAGGTGTGGGAAGATCAGCCAACGAGCAGTCCTACAGCGGGCCAACGCATGCACAGACCATCTACAGGCAAAGAAGATGGTCTGCGTGTGCATCAGAATCGCTGTCGCTGATCGCTCTGGTGTGCCTCCGATCGGGCCCATTTGCATGGAGATTAATGGTGAATCAGTCGGCCAGCCAGTGATTGGATAGAATTGGGCTGCAAAGGTAAGGTAAGGTGGGCTTAGTGAATCTAACCCAAAATGAACAAATGGGAACTAACAGCACAGACTTTACTAGACAAACTTGCCCCAATCAACCATATCATATTCACACACAATGCAAAGTGTAATCCCTGGTACACTGCAGAATTCAAACTACTCAAAAGACAGTTGCAAACAGCCAAAAGATGATGGAGACGTGAAAAATCTATATCCTCATTAGCAAAAAAGAAATATACAAAATGCATCCGTAAAACTTTTTATTTATTAGATAAATCACTTCAAAATTTTCCAAGTTTTATTAAAATTTGTTATCCCGCTTATCAAATTTCTAAGCAGTTTTACAATAAAATTTCTAAAACACCAAAAACATCTGGCATTATATAAAAACAGTATATGTATTCATAGATAGCGGAACACTTTTTTGTTTGGGGGCAAGCTCCACCCTCACCCCTATAATAGTACTAATCATAATACCATTTTTCCATTCATTTTTCATATATACACACAATATAATCTTATTAACAATACATAATGGTTAACCACAAAATTAAACTACACAAAGCACACTGTACGTGTTTCTCAACATTCATTCCTACCAAAACACAGAAAATCCCTATGCAAATATGGGACTACAAACTAAAAGTACTAATATATATAAATGAAATCCAAAGATTCAAGACTGCATTTCTTCCTTAACAGTGCAAAATATAGACAGCAGATGTAAATTCCCCAAATTGGCACAATTCAATCACTAAATTGAAAATTAAATCATTTTCCCCTACCTTTCAAACTATCTTTCCCAGTCTCTGGCTGCACTTCCTTCTGTCTGCTCTTAACTGTGTATCCAGGGCCACCTTATCCATTTGCTGTTTTTCTCTCCAACACTTTCTGCCATACATCCATCTTTATATATCCAGGCAGACGGGATTTTAAGTGAAATCTGAATACTAGGAAGGGCAAAAATTCAATATAGAACACACTGACAAACCCCCAATTCCTGTTAACATATCGGGCTATTAGTGAGAAGCATATATCAATCATGTAATAAACTTTTCTAATGATTTCAATGTGCTCATAAGTTCTTCAGGGTGCCACAACGGCAATGCTCAGATTGTAATCATATCACATTTACACAGAGCATTCCTGTGTTAGAGTATTATAGTAGATCACTTATCTGAAGAGATGTTCCTTGGCTTCAAGAAAATACTTTAAAAAGTTCTTGAACCCAGCTTCCTGATATAGCCATAGCGAAACACAGACTGTAAAAGAAGCCGAGGAACATCTCTTCAGATAAGTGGCAATGGAGGGTTAAGTGACTAGAAACATAGAAAAAGCGGCAGAAAAGGGCTACAGCCCACCAAGTCTGCCCATTCCAAGTATCCCCCCCCTGAATTTACTTCCTTAAAGATCCCACAAGAGTATCCCATTTATTCTTAAAATCCGTCACGCTGCTGGCCTTTACCACCTGGAGTGGTAGTCTGTTCCAATGATCCACCACTCTTTCGGTGAAGAAGTATTTCCTGGAGTCGCCGTGAAACTTCCCTCCCCTGACTTTCAGCGGATGTCCTCTGGTGGTCGAGGGACCCATGGGCCAGAAGATATCATCTTCTGACTCGATGCGTCCCGTGATGTATTTATACTAGTGTCACTAGCCCAAGATCACAACAGCAACAGTGGGATTTGAACTGAGCTCCCCTGCTCTAACCACTAGTCTACTCCTTCACTCCTTAAAAACCATGCTACTCGTAAGATGAACTAGGGAGAGAGCCCAATAGATTTCTAGTTCATCACCTTGAACACTTGGCCAAGACTATAGCAGCCTAACAGAACTCCTATGTAACATCTATACTGAGACAGACTGAAGGTCCATCAAGCCCCTCAACCTGTTTCCAACAGTGGCCAACCCAGGTCCCAAGTACCTAGCTAGATCTCAAGTAATAAAACAGATTTTGTGTTGATTATCTGAGGAAAAAGCAGTGGCTTTCCCCAAGCCATCTCAATAATGGCCTATGGATTTCCCTTTTAGGAAATTATCCAAACCTTTTTAAACCCTGCTAAGCTAACTGATTTCACCACATTCTCTGGCAATGAATTCCAGAGTTTAACTACATGTTGTGTGGAGAAATATTTTCTCTGGTTTGTTTTAAATATACTATTTAGTAGCTTCATTGCTTGCCCCCCCCCCCAGTCCTAGTGTTTTTGGAAATAATAAAGAAGGGATTCACATCTACCCTTTCCACTCCACTCAGTATTTTATAGAATTTGAGCTGTCTCTTCTCCAAGCTGAAGAGCACTAGTCACTAAAGGGATGTCATCCCATCCTTTTTATAATTTTCATCACCTTTCTCTGTACCATTCTAATTCTGCTACATCTTTGTTGAGATACGACGACCAGAATTGCACAAGTGTTCGAGGCGCACAATACAAGGGCATTATAACATTTTCATCTTTGTTTTCCATTCCTTTCCTGATAATTCCTAACATTCTATTTGGTTTCTTAGCCCCGCTGCACATTGAGCCAAGGGTTTCAACGTATCCTTAACGATGACACCTAGATCCTTTTCATGGGCAGTGACTCCTAACGTGGAACCCTATATTACGTAGCTATAGTTTGGGTTCCTCTTTCCCACATGCATTATTTTGCACTTGCTCACATTAAATGTCATCTGCCATTTTGACACCCAGTCTCACAAGGTCCTCTTGCAATTTTCCACAATCCTCTTGTGATTTAACAACTTTGTGTCATCAGCAAATGTAATTATCTCACTAGTTATTCCCAGCTCTAGATCACTGATAAATATAAAAATGGTACGGCAGACTTCACTAATCCAACCAACAAAGTAATTCCGTTATCCAACCATGACACAAATGTTCTGTCATTTTGTTCTTTATAATAGTCTGTACCATTTTGCCTGGCATTGACGTCAGACTCCCTGGTCTATAATTTCTCAGATCACCTCTGGTTTTATGTCAGGGTATGGTAATGTTTAATATTTATTATTATTATTAATGTTGATGGATTTCTTGGACTATTTCTTAAGAGCTAATGATTAGCTAATTACTTCTTTAATTAGTTCAAAGGCCTACAAATCTGAGATCAGGCCAGGGGTGGGTGGGAATTAAACACTAAACAAAGACTTTCCTCAGCTGCTATCTATGCCGTAATCTGATTTTACCTTATGCTCTGAAATGCAACCTAATATACTAATCTAAACACTTTTTATATAAAAACTCTAACAAGAGATTCTAAAGGTTACACTAGAAACATAGAAGATGACGGCAGAAAAGGGCTACAGCCCATCAAGTCTGCCCACTCTGCTTACCCACCCCCTGTCTATGCCCTAATGACCCAATTTCCTTATCTTGACCCTCGTAGGGATCCCACATGGGTATCCCATTTATTCTTAAAGTCTGGCACGCTGTCTGCCTCGATCACCTGCACTGGAAGCACTATTGCCTAAACTGACTTTGTGGAAAAAGCAGAGTACTGAAATAAAAAGTAAAAGAGGACAGTGAAGCCCAAGTTTTACCTTTTCCCATATTTGAATGCCAGCAGATAAGATATTCCAATGGAATTTTTCTTCCCCTTACTAGATCCTCACTCAGCACCAGGAGCAGTTCAGGTCTGGGTTACCTTTTTGTTAGCTGTGCTTTTAAAGTGAAAATGATGCCAGCTACACCTCCTGCATTGTTTTAACTGAAAGGCAACAAAACAAAAGAGCAATTTCTAACTGCCTAACTGAAAAACCTTTGCAAAAAATATGCTCTTTAGGGCTACTTTTTTGCCAGCTGTATTTTAAGCCTAAGTTTTGCCTTTTCCCAAGTTTGAATGCCTGCAGGTAAGATATTGCAATGGAATTTTTCTTCCCGTTAGCTGATCCTCTCAGCATAGAAATTTACACTTGCTCTGAAAGTGAAAATGGGTATATGTACTCGGTGTGGAATAGACGACAACAAGCAGATCATATGAAGAAAAATAAAACTTGTGTTTAATCAAATTGTCAATTGATAAAGACCCAAGTCTATTTCTTCATAGTTTCATATAGTTTATTAAAATTTGATTAAACGCTTAACATAAAATTCAGTGTTGTACATTGAAAATTGATTAGGGAACAGACTATAAATAATAAACATAAACCTTACAAGACAGACAAACTTGAATAGGGAGAGGACGAGAAAACAAGAGGAAAAAAGGAGAACTACAATTTGTGAAGAAAGAAAACATATAATCAGATAAAAACAGTAGGATATGAAAAGGTAGAAGCTGTTTTTGACACCAGCTAGTAACTTTGAACCCCATTGATGCAGCTTTATAGATGAAACACAGCTACATTGGGGATTATTCCTGGGAGCATTCAATTAAACACAAGTTTTTTTCTTCATATGAACTGCTTGTGGTCCTCTGTTCGTTGGATATAGTAGATCATTTGCTTTGCTGTTTCCTTATATACTCTGTGTGTACATGCATATTTTATAGAAATATACAGGTATGTCACAACTTTGCCTCTGCTCCACATAAAGTACACTCCCTAAGAATGATATACCCCCTGGGAGATATATCAAACCTAATAAACTTGAATGCCCACAGAATGTGCATGGAGAAATATGTACGATCTTGTCAGCACATGTACACATGCCACACAATTTTACAGGAGCTATTTTTTGTATGCAAAACATGCTTTACACCAGGGATCTCAAAGTCCCTCCTTGAGGGCCGCAATCCAGTCGGGTTTTCAAGATTTCCCCAATGAATGTGCATTAAAAGCAGTGCATGCACATAGTAGCATAGTAGATGACGTCAGATAAAGACCCGAATGATCCATCCAGTCTGCCCAACCTGATTCAATTTTAATTTTTTAATTTTTTCTTCTTAGCTATTTCTGGGCAAGAATCCAAAGCTTTACCCGGTACTGTGCTTGGGTTCCAACTGCCGAAATCTCTGTTAAGGCTTACTCCAGCCCTTCTACACCCTCCCAGCCATTGAAGCCCCCCCAGCCCATCCTCCACCAAACGGCCATGTACAGACACAGATCATGCAAGTCTGCCCAGTACTGGCCTTAGTTCAATATTTAATATTATTTTCTGATTCTAAATCCTCTGTGTTCATCCCACGCTTCTTTGAACTCAGTCACAGTTTTACAGGTCTCATGCATATTCATTGGGGAAATCCTGAAAACCCGACTGGATTGCAGCCCTCCAGGAGGGACTTTGAGACCCCTGCTTTACACTATGGTTGCCAGATTCACCTGATAGGATTGCTCAGTCCAGGTTTTATCCCACTCCATGAATGGACTTATGGTTCTGATTTCCAAACTGGATTCTGTAAGAAAAGCAAGATTACACAGTGGGGTAAAAACTGGACCGGATCAACCCTGAAGCTAATTTACCCAGAGAAAGCACTTTATGAAAATACTCCTTTTCTTAAAGATATGGGTGTAAAACCTACCTCAAAATCTCAACATTTAAGTGGTTATTTTGTTTTAAATTGATATTTTAAAATACCACTTGTTATATTGTCAAATAATTTTTAGTCATTAGGTTTTGAATTATATGATACAGTTTGATGTTGACAAAAAGGTGCAAATAATACCCAAAAGGGCCTCTTTTTACAAAGCAGCACCAGTGAGTTCCAGAGCAGAAAATACAACGCAGTCCATAGGAATTGTTTTAACACATATTATATTAATTTAAATAAATGACTATGCAAAAGGGATGGAAGAAAAGGACAGCACAGTTTGAAATCATCTTATTTATTTCTGCAGCTGAGTTTACAGAGGTTTCAAGCAATTTGAAATGTTCTATTCCCTTCATTTTGCTCTTTTGTTTCACTCGATGTAAAACTATTTATTCATCAGATAAAAAAAATGTACTGGTTTGTTGAAATGATGCAAGTTTTCCATACCACTGCCTTGAAAATAAATATTTTATCTCCTTAGTCTTTTGAGTGCTTTACTTCTGAAGAATAAACTGGTCAATAAATTCATTTTGTTCCACTTCCACTTTAGATAGGGCTTCGTGCTCAATTCGATACCTGAAAAACAGACATACAGGTAGGTGTGCTCCAGGTTCAAAAGGGTACGGCAGACCTCACTAATCTAACCACCAAAGTAATTCTGTTATCCAACCATGACACAACTGATTTTACTGCATGTGCAGTCTAGTTAGTATAACTTTCCAGACATGAATTTGCATGTTCAGTCCTTAGTGTGTGCTGCTTGTCCCTTCATGAATATTTTTAAGAATATTCACAGTGGGGGATGAGGCAGTTAACTTTATAAAGCATATGTTACATATGAAAAAGTGGTTTTTATGAAATTGCACAGGCAAATACATACATGCAGCCTTTTGCACAGTCCATGCCCAGGGACAAAGCTCAGCAGAGCATTGTGAGGTATTTTAAAAGACAGCCATGTAAATGCAAGAGTAATAGATGTCATTGGTCCTGCTTCAAAGTAGGTATAAATTTGTTAATGGGGGATATTTCTGGATAGATGACTGGTTATAAAATTACTACCATTATTTCTATAGCGCTATCAGGGTAGGCCCTTTGACTGAGCTGGGTAGTGAAAAGATGCCGATGCCTAGGGCTAGGCAGGGGAAAATACTATCCCAAAAGGAAAGAACACTACCTATACCAACACCTCAACCCAGAACTAAAGCCAGACAGGGAAGGTTTAGTGTGGAGCAAGAAAATACCTATTTGTTTTCGCCTGAATTAGAGAAGGGAGAACAATGGGCAGGGGAAACTAAAAGTACTCAGGATATTGTTCCTAAGGGGAAGGTGCACCACACATCTCATAGCATTCATGGGGGACACAATTCCAGGCAACACCAGGAACATTCTAGCCCTCACTTGAGCCAGGAACAAGCCACACCTGTAGCTCATTATCCTGAGGCTTATAAGGACCAGCAGCAGTGCTCAGAGGGGAGGCAGCCACTGAACTAACCCGCACTGGAGAGGAAACAGAATGGTGAAAGGAGACCAGTTCCAAGGACACACAGCAGCAGACCTCAGCCTAACACCCAGGTCAGGTCAGACCTAGTTATATGGAATCTGAAATGTTAGAAGATTTCATGAGTGAAACTTCAGATAATGGAAACTATTTAGACCCTGAGGGAAATAGTGAGGCTGACCAGTGGGACATGGAAACAGATGAGGTTTAATAAAGGCTATGCTGGGTCTTTGACAAAGAGCAAAACTGGACTTGCTAATTTGTTCTGCTAGTTAAGGTTAAAGAAAGTTTACTGTTAAGCTTGTGAAGGTTCCTTGCATCCTTCTTGAGCAGGAACTAGAGTTTTCTTGGGCTGTGGCAGTAGTTTTGGAGAGATTTTTCCTTTTTGGGGTTTTCTCATAAGACTGGATTGAGGGTCCTATGTTGGGAGGGACCACAGCCAGCGGTCATTATGGGAGGAGGTCCCTTCTGCCCTGAGCTCTGCATCCAAGGAGCTCAGAGGCAAGATCCAATCTAAAGCTGCCAGAAATCATTGTGAGCAAGAGACTGAATCAAATTGCATGAAAGTATTTTGAAACCCATTGACTTTAGAGTCATTTTTGGACTGTATCTTGGAAGTTTTTCTTTTGAACTATGAATGCAATTTGGGGTTTTGGAAACTGAAGTTCCGAATGGAATAAAATATTTTGAGTTGGAAGCAAACTGGGGTGTTTTATTTTACTTGATCCTCCAACTCCAAATAAGAACTGATAATCCGCTCGGTCAGCACCGTGTGCTCTGGGCTCTCTCGGCCATTCCCACTTGGGCCCGGCCCGGCCTGGTGACGCACGGTGACAGTATGCAGCGCTGTAGAGGCACAGAGAAGACAGTCCCTGCTCAAAAGAGCTTACAATTTAAATGGACAAGTCGGACAAACAGGATGTCATGGATGCAGTTAAGGGGAACGGTTAATCTGCTGGCTGGATTGGAAGGCAGAGGGGAGTACAGGACAATCAAGCCATTGTGACATCATGATGAGGTTAGATCTTATTGGTGGAATGAGGCTTTATGACATCATAAGCTTAGCTCTTCACACTACTACTATGAATTATATCTATAGCACTACCAGACATACGCAGTGCTGTACAGAGTCAGAAAGAAGAGCTTACAATATAAACAGCCAAGACAGACAGGATGACATGGATACGGTTAATCTGCTGGCTGGGTTGGAGGGCAGTGGGGGGTAGGGTTATGGATTGAAGACTATATAAAAAATGTGGGGTTTCAGTCTGCTTTTAAGCAAAGTAAAGGAAGGGGCTTGGCAGACAAACTTGGGTAATTTATTCCAAGCGGAGGGGACAGCTACCCTGTTTCCCCGAAAATAAGCCCTAGCCCAAAAATAAACCCTAGCATGATTTTTAAAGATGCTCCTAATATAAGCCCTACCCCAAAAATAAGCCCTAGTTAAGATTGACCCCCTGAAGCCCCCCCCCCCCCGAATATCCCTGATACTCCCCAACTGCATCCCTGACACTACTGCTGCATGATTTGCCAAAAAAATCGGACTCGTCAATTCAGCAACCCTCACTCTGGTGAGACCTGATATAACTGTTCCGAGGCCTCCATAAACAGCAGTAGCAGCAGCGCTCTGAACGGGCTGCTTTGTGGCCTTCCCCGCTGGGGCCTTCCTCTGCCGTGTCACAGTGGAGGGTTAGTGGGGTTTTGCTGCACAGGGGATAGAAAGATGCTGCACATGGGGGGGGCAAAAAGGAAAGAAGTGGTGGAAAAAATTAGGATGGAAGAGAGGAAGGGAGAGATGATTGTTGTACATGAAAAAAATAAGACATCCCCGAAAACAAAACCTGGTGTGTTTTTTTGGACACAAAATTAATATAAGACACTGTCTTATTTTCAGGGAAACACGGTAGATGAAAGGAATGACATCTGGAATTGGTAGTGGAGGAGAAGGGTACAGTTCAGAGCGGCTTATCTGAGGAACTGAGTTCTCTGGGAGGTGTATAAGAAGAGAGGAGAGATATTGAGTGACAGCAATAGGAGCTTGAACTGTATGCGAAGGCAGATAGGGAGCCAGTGAAGCCATTTAAGGAGAGGGGTGACAAGAGTGTAGCGAGGTTGGTAGAAGATGAGTTTTGCACAGATTGAAGGGGGAGAGGCGGCACTGCTGGAGATCAGTTAGAAGTAGATTGCAGAAATCTAAGCGTGAGGTTACAAGAGTGTGTATAAGGGAAGGGAAAGAGATGCTGAACCAAGGGGATGAAGGGCGTGAAATATTTAACGGTGGAGGGAGGATAGAGAAGATGAGAAATACATTGGAGGGGAGAAGCTGGACACAGGCAGATATACGAAAAGAGGGGAGATGGTGGGCATGGATGGGAGCATAAGAACAGGGACACAAAGGGGAAAGCTGAATGGGGTGGTTTATGGACACAGTTGGTGGGGCAATGCCAAACATAGAAGGATATGTGGACACAGTTAGTAGGGCATATGGACACAGAGAGAAGATGGCTAGACATGAGGGAAAAGAGGACCGCAGAAGAGAGATGTTGGACTTGGCCATTTCCCGCTTTGTCAATCTAAACTGTGCCGGATGATTTGGAGGGTCACAGCGCAGTCCAGCCATTCCTGAGGAAGGGGGTGTGCACCCCCGAAACGGAGTCCCGTCGGACGAACTAAGACATCTGCTGGCTGTTTGTTTCCACAGAGAAGCTAAGTACTTCCAGTTGGTATTTTTTGCTTTGCTGGATATGGACGTTTGATACTTTGGCCCCCTGGACACACTCTACCATTCACATTTGCTGTGAATGGTAGAGTGTGTTTTTTATTTATTTATATCTTTTTTCACACTTAGCACTGTTGGGTGCACTTTATCACTAAAAAACACGGAGTAGAGCCCGAGGATGTTTCACAGTTAACACTCTTCTGGGTGTAAGCCAAGTGACAGCCTGTACCGCTGGGAGTTTCCAGTGGGTGGCTGTGTGACTGAGGGCTCTCCCGTGTATATATAAAAACCATTTGCAGATTGTGTTGTGTAGCTTGACCACTCCCGCTCTTGTTTCTCCCCCTTGTCTGGTTCCAGTTCTTGGGGTTTGGGAGGTTTTTGCTTTTCTTGTGATTTCTTCACCTCCCAGCTATTTTTGGGTTTTGTGATTTTTCTATGGACTTGGGATAAGGACATAGGGACACAGAGGATTGATAATGGGCAGGGATAGGGACACAGAATAGTGTTGATGAGGAAGGCAGAGAAATGGGCACAGGGGAAATACTAGAAAGGGAAGTATAGGAGACAGAGAAGGAAAATGCTGAATATGGGGAATAAAAATACAGAGATGGAAAATGAATGGTGAGCATGGAGAAAGAAGACATGTCAAATGGTCAGGAGCCCCTTTCGAGAAGGAAACAGAAACAAGAGCCCGAGACCAATAAAATGAAGAGACAACAAAAAGAATAAAATGATGAGACAACAAAAAAAAATAATTTTATTTTCTATTTTGTGATTACAATTTATCAGATTTGACATATGTATCCTGCTAGAGCTGATATTAGAGATAAGTGGGGACTGCCAAGTCTAGGCCTTGCTTCTTTAGCTTCCAGTTGGCTTAGGTCTCTCTCTGACCAAGGGGCAGTTGCACTCCCCTAACACTATTCCTGTCATGTGAGTGCGGTATTCCGTTAGCTTGATTTTTCTATATAGCACTCTGTAGTAATTTTGCTGCTTCAGTTTTCTTGATATTGAAGGGTATATTTGTGAAAGGGAGAGAGAGATTTTGTTGATCCTTGCTCTGTATTATTTTGATTTATAAAATGACAATTGTACAGAATAATGTTTTGTTTTATACTTTAATAAAATAAGTTCAATGTAAAATCATAACTATTCAAGGCTTGTGTGGATGGGATCAGACTGTTTGCGTGGACGGGGACAAATATTTTCCCAGCATCATTCTCTAGTTCACAGTAATAACTACTTACTTACAGCTGGTCTAGAGACTTCATTTGAACTTTAAATCTAGGATGCTGAAGTAGGCAGTTAGGTCTCTGATAGAGAATGACACAAGGACAAATTTGTCCCTGTCCCCGTCCCCGCAGGAACTCAATTTCTCCGTCCCTGCAAGCTCTGTCTTAGCCGCACAAACCTTGAACACTTATGATTTTAAAGTGTTTGAGGCTTTTGCAGATGAGGATGGAGCTTGCAGGAATGGGGCAGGGACAGGAAGGGAAAATGAGTTCCCGCAGAGATGGAGAAAAACTTGTCCCCATGTCATTCTCCAGTCTCCGATGACTCATGTTTGTCCCCTTACCTTTCCAGTTGCATCTTTTTCTCTGCTATTAATGCGTGCAGCTGTTGCTGTTGTGCTTCTCTTTGCTTTGCTATTGATTTGAGCAAATTTCTGGCACCAATCGCCTGTGGAGACAAAATTTCCAACACAGATAAACACAACTTCTTGTTGTTGTTACTCATTGAGGCAAATTAAACTCTCTTCACCAATGACGTTCCTTTTTAGTTTTTCTATAATGCACTTTAGCTTCACTTTCTATCTGTTCTGTACATCCTTAAAACTTCTTTGGTATGTGAGATTTAGCCTGAATAATCAGTTTGGCTGCTCCTGCTCCAAATTCAAGTTTTCATTAGTGCTGGATATACCAACCATCAAGAACTCATCTAGGCAGTATACAATAAGGAAATTACTAGGGAAGGAAAGGAAATGGAGAGCATGCAAAGAAAGAACGACCCCCTTTAAACACTAGTCTCAAGGCAGGTCCTGATATTCTTCTTGGAAAGCAGTACACTGAGAGACAGGCTTTTGCTACAGTGAGGTGAAAATGTTCCCCCTTTCCCCCATTATTACATATATGTCACACTGAATGGTTTCTGATCCTTAAACAAAATATACCCTGTTTCCCCAAAAATAAGACCTATCCCGAAAATAAGCCCTAGTTAAGATTGACCCCTGAAGCCCCCCTCCTAATGTCCCCAACACTCCCCGACTCCATCCCTGACAATAGTGTTGCCTGATTCGCTGAAAAAATCTGATTCGTCAATTCAGCAACCCCCATTCCTGCTGCTTAGGAGGCCTTAGAGCAAAGGTATGTCAATCTCATGGTGGGAGGGTCGGTGGGGTTCTGCTGCACAAGGGGATGGGTGAGAGGGGAGGAATGATGCTGCACATGGGAGGGGGGAAGGAAAGAGGAAGAATTGGGGTAGAGGAGAGGAAGGGAGAGAGAGATGATTGCTGTACATAAGACATAAGAATTGCCGCTGCTGGATCAGACTAGTGGTCCATTGTGCCCAGCAGTCTGCTCCCGCGGAAGCCCCCAGGTCAAAGACCAGTGCCCTAACTGAGACCAGCCCTACCTGCGTATGTTCAAAAACTACAAGAACAAGAGGGCATTCCGAAAAATTAAGAGGGGACAGATTCAGAACCAATGCTAGGAAGTTCTTCTTCACCCAAAGGGTGGTGGACACCTGGAATGCGCTTCCAGAGGGCGTGATAGGACAGAGTACGGTTTTGGGGTTCAAAAAGGGACTAGATAATTTCCTGAAGGAAAAGGGGATAGAAAGGTATAGATAGAGGATTACTATACAGGTCCTGGACCTGATGGGCCGCCGCATGAGTGGACTGCTGGGCATGATGGACCTCTGGTCTGACCCAGCAGAGGCACTGCTTATGTTCTTATGAATCCCTGGAGGGTGTTTTTCCCTATAACAGCCTCCGGAAGAACGTTCCAGTTTTCCACCACTCTCTGGGTGAAAAAGAACTTCCTTACATTTGTACGGAATCTATCCCCAAAAATAAGCTCTAGTGTGTTTTTTGGACCCAAAATTAATATAAGACACTGTCTTATTTTCGGGGAAACACAGTATTAGGCAAAGTGAACTTGAGCAAACACATAACACAGTTTTTACATTATTATGCCATTTATTTAATGAATAAAGTTATCCAACACCCATATGAAAAAGTAACTTCCCCCTAAGCTTAATACCGGTAATTTGTTGCACCACTTTTAGGAGCAATAGTTGCAATCGCATGCTTCCTATGATTTGATATGACTTTCACGTTGCTGTGGAGGAATCGTAGCCCACACTTCTTCGCAGAACTGCTTTAATCCAGACATATTCGTAGGTTTTTGTGCTCTGCCACAGTATCTCTTGAGTTCAAGTCAGGTTCGTTTCTCCTCAACCATTTAAATGTAGACTTGCTTTTGTGTTCTGGATCATTGGATTATGTAGCAAGACAATTACTCTTCAGCTTCGGTCCACAGAGAGATCCAATTTTCCCTCTAGAGAATGACCTGGTACATGCACTTTTTTTTTTTTCGTGTGGGCAACAAGTTCTAACATAGTAACATAGCAGATGACGGCAGATAAAGACCCGAATGGTCCATCCAGTCTGCCCAACCTGATTCAATTTAAATTTTTTATTTTTTTTTTAAATTTTTTCTTCTTAGCTATTTCTGGGCGAGAATCCAAAGCTTTACCCGGTACTGTGCTTGGGTTCCAACTGCCGAAATCTCTGTTAAGACTTACTCCAGCCCATCTACACCCTCCCAGCCATTGAAGCCCTCCCCTGCCCATCCTCCTCCAAACGGCCATACACAGACACAGACCGTACAAGTCTGCCCAGTAACTGGCCTAGTTCAATCTTTAATATTATTTTCTGATTCTAAATCTTCTGTGTTCATCCCACGCTTCTTTGAACTCAGTCACAGTTTTACTCTCCACCACCTCTCTCGGGAGCGCATTCCAGGCATCCACCACCCTCTCCGTAAAGTAGAATTTCCTAACATTGCCCCTGAATCTACCACCCCTCAACCTCAAATTATGTCCTCTGGTTTTACCATTTTCCTTTCTCTGGAAAAGATTTTGTTCTACGTTAATACCCTTTAAGTATTTGAACGTCTGAATCATATCTCCCCTGTCTCTCCTTTCCTCTAGGGTATACATATTCAGGGCTTCCAGTCTCTCCTCATATGTCTTCTGGTGCAAGCCTCCTATCATTTTCGTCGCCCTCCTCTGGACCGCCTCAAGTCTTACGTCTTTCGCCAGATACGGTCTCCAAAACTGAACACAATACTCCAAGTGGGGCCTCACCAATGACCTGTACAGGGGCATCAACACCTTCTTTCTTCTACTGACTACGCCTCTCTTTATACAGCCCAGAATCCTTCTGGCAGCAGCCACTGCCTTGTCACACTGTTTTTTCGCCTTTAGATCTTCGGACACTATCACCCCAAGGTCCCTCTCCCCGTCCGTGCATATCAGCTTCTCTCCTCCCAGCATATACGGTTCCTTCCTATTATTAATCCCCAAATGCATTACTCTGCATTTCTTTGCATTGAATTTTAGTTGCCAGGCATTAGACCATTCCTCTAACTTTTGCAGATCCTTTTTCATATTTTCCACTCCCTCTTCGGTGCCTACTCTGTTACAAATCTGTTACAAACTAACAATTTTTGATTCCAGTATTAGCAATGCATTTCTGTATATAGCAGAAACCCCATCACATACATGCTAATTCATTTAATTTTTTTATTGTTTAAATTTTATTTGAAAGTCAGGTCAGGTTAGTATTTTTGTGAGCAACCATGTAAAAAGTATGAGTGATTGCCCGCACTTCGCTTAGAGGGAGCATAGAGAGATGACCAATCATTCTCCTTAAGAATTTCTTGGCATAGTATGGAATTCATGGTTCCTTCAATAATGGCAAGTTCTCCAGGTCCTGAGTCAGCAAAACGTCCCTACATCATCACACTACCACATGTTTGACCGTTACATCTGTCCATTGAATATTATCCCAAAAGGCTTAGGGATCATCAATTTTTGCAAATCTGAGATGAGCACCAATGTTACTCTTAGATAGCAGCGGTTTCTGCCTTGCCACTCTCCCGTAAATCTTATTTTTGCCCAACAGCATGAACTTTGACCTTGGTGGAAGTTAGAGAGGTCTACAATTGTTTGGGTGCTTTATGACTTCCTGGATGAGTTGTTGCTACACCCTTGCAGTCATTTTGGTGGGAACGGTGCGCTAGCATTTTTTAGTGCACACAGGATATTACTATGCGCTACGTGGCTAGAACTAATGCCAGCATCTAGCGCGTGTGGCTATTCTGCACGTTGATGCCTTAACGCAGCTTCGTAAAACGAGCCCTAAGTCTTCTCCATGTGGTTTGTTGGAGTCGTAGAGCTTTAGAAGTGGCTTTGTAATCCTTTCCAAATAGATAAATTTCAACAACTTTGTTTCTCATCTCTTCGGGAATTCCCTTTTAAACTTTGTGGTGACTACTTCACTTTCATGCTAAGGTATAATATAAAATGTAGTAAGGTTTAAATTCAACATGGCTGGCTGCAGTCAAGCCTGGCAGTGTTCAGTCAGTTGAATCTTAATTAATTAAATTTGGTCTAGGGAGCTGTTAGTTATCTATCGCCCATGTGAAAAAGTTTGTTCCTTAGATAAATGACATAATTTAAAAAAATTATGTATTTACTCAAGTTCCATTTATCTAATATTAAATTTTGTTTAAAGATCAGAAACCAATCAGTGTAACGTATATCCAACAAGGGAAATCAGGTGGTGGGGACGGGACTTTTTCATATCATCGTAGGTGACTGGTGAACAGCCAAGGTCATCTTGGGTGCTGGTGTAATTAGAGGTGTGATTGAAAGCTTGGCTGACAGTTGAGGCGATGGTTTTAGGTAGGTGGAGTCTTCTTATCTGATTTCAGGTTTGCTTTATCTGTATATTCTATTTTTATATCTTTGCTGCTGTATGTGAGCTGTCTTTGCATAGAATGAAGGTGACCAGGCATGCAAATCTGTCCCCTGCTTATTCATTAGGACTATCCTGAAAACCAAATGGCTGGTGGTCCTCCAGGACAAGGTTGGGAAACACTGCACTAGATGACATGTATGTTGCGTACGCAAGAGTCTGTCAATGTTATGAGCATCTGTGCGTGTAATGATGCAACCGTCCAGACAAGCATCATTCTTTGACATGATTGGTCCTTGAAAACTAAAATTACGGCAAGTAATTTTATTTTTTATGCAGTAATTATCCTAACTTGAGCAACAAAGCAATCAAGGCTTTGTAACCCTTTGGATCTTCTTATCTATGTTTCTATGGAGTGAACTTTCTATGTTTCTATGGAGTGAACTCTGGGGGGAGGCTAATTGGAACGGGCAGACTTGGTGGGCTATAGCCCTTTCCTGCCATCATTTTCTATGTTTCTATGTTTCTGTTTCTATCTTTGCAAACTTGGATTTTCAGCTCTGACAAATTAAATTTTTTAAAAAAAGAGAATGACTGTAGATGGTGGATGATGAAATGCATGTTTGCTTGTCGATTTTTTTATTGAGCTGTGTTTTGAGTTAATTTGCACTCAAAAACAAGCACATCTATCGCATTGATTAGCAATTGTATTCAATCTACTTTAGTTTCACCGGTTACAATTACCTATAAATAACTTAAAGAACTTTAAATAAATAGCGCTCAAATTTAATTTTTTGTTGGTTTTGAAATTTTATAATGTGCTACGAAAAACATTTGCTCTATTTAGAGTGCCAGAGATAAAAAAAAAGTTTGAGACACACTGCTTTATGGGGTACTCACCATATTCCACCAAAATTATTTCTTAAGAATCTTAATTGAACACAAAATGCAAGAAAAATGAACATAATGATGGCAAGATTCTTACATTTCTTGTTGCTAAAATGTGTTTACACACCTAAGAATAATCTTCTGAGCACTACCCAGCCTCTGTGCCACCAAAATAAGAGCACAAGGAACAAATCAAGATATATTAATGCCTGTCTTTCCCATCACTTTTGATGGGCAAGTAACGCTAGTCTTTAATATAAATTATACTGATCCAGTGAAAAGTACCACAACCAAGAAGAAATTACTCTTTCTAGCACCGATTCAGCTCCTAGAACTTTGCACTATAAAACATTTAAAACTGTGTTGAAGTGGTTGAGCTTGAAAGCCTAGAAACTTCCAGAGAATTGATACTGTACTTGTTTTTCCTCTCATGGCATATCTTTCACCTTCCACCATCAAGAGCTGACTTGTATATCATATGGAATTAGGAATATTGATAAAAAGGGAGGTATTTATTTTATCTTACAAGACTATTTGTTTGTAAATACAAGTGATATGTGAAAATTGTTTGTATTATGTTTAATTCACTTGTTGTAAGAATTCAAAAATGAATTAAAATTTTTTTTTTTTTTTTTTTTAAAAGAGCTGACTTGTTTTCTGGCTAATCAACAAGTATAAATTTCCAAGTCAGGCTCCTTATTTGCTAGAAGTGAAAACCTGGTTAAAATGGAGGGCGTGGGAGCCAAGATCCTATCATCTGACACTTTGAACCTTAGAAAAATTGCCCACCTACAGAAATATCATCCACTTGGAATAGTGCTCTATAGCTGAACATTTATTCAACTAGAAACATTTCACATATTACCTTCATTTTCTCATTTTCAGCTTGTTTTGCTAGTTGATCAACAAGTTCAATTAAGCCCCCGACTATTTTTTGAAACTGCCCTATTTCTGGAAATATAAAAGAAAAGGGAAGATTAGGTTCTTGCCTTAATCTTCTTTCCAGTATAAAGAGACATGAGTCTTGACAAGTGGATTTCTTCCCTTCACCTGTGAGTACTGCAGAAGGCATCATCTACACTTTTCAACTCCACCGCCTTGTGTCACTGGGCAGTGCCTCAGCTCCTCAGTTCATACCAAAGCAATGAGAAATAACAAGGAGGGCACAGGGAACTCTCACACAATTCAAGTCTTTTCTACTCTGCCACAAGATTAATCACAGCAATGGACACGCAGCATAAACAAGGTGGAACCAAACAAGCCACCAGCACTAACATTTATGCAGATCCTATAGCCTCTCCCAAAGATTTCACTAATAACCTATCAGATAATTCTTCTTACTTGTTTAAGAGAACATTAAGCATTTTCATTCTCCCTTAGTTGTTCACAGACAAACATCTGAAGACACCCATATAGGTCTGAGAAAGAAAGCAGACTAACTTAAAATCTGACAGAGTTGGCCATCGAGACTACTATAGCTTTCTATTAGAAAGAAGATTATTGAGGTAAGAACTTAATCTTCCCTTCTAGTGCAAAGGGTATAGTAGTCTTGACAAATGGGACATACGAAAGCAGTCCCCTGAGTCTAGGGTGGGGCAGATGAGCCTGTTGTAAGCACTGAGAACCCAAAAGCGGTATCCATTTGTGCTGCCATGTCCACTCTGTAAAACTTTGTAAAATTATTGAGAGTGGACCATGTAGATGTCTTACAAATCTCCTTGGGTGGAACTACCCGATATTGTGCCCCTGAAGAGGCCACACCTCTGCTGAAATGCGCTTTCAAAGAAATTGGCGGCTGTGTATCACAGCCAATGTATGCAGACAAAATAGCCATGTGAATCCATCTGGAAATGGACGCCTTCAAGTCAGGCTTTCCCCATCTGTAAAGGTTGGTTAACCCAAAAAGCTGATTTGAGAGACAAAATTCATTCATCACCTTGAGATAACAGAGAAGAAATCTTCTCACATCCAGGAACACTAAGACTTTGTCTTTTTTCTTTATGCTTGTTTTCATGGAACACCAGAAGTCAGGTTTCCTGATTTACATGGAAAGCCAAGACCAAATTTAGTAGAAAAGGCACAGTGCGTAGGTACATACTCACCTCTGTAAATCCGAGGAAAGGCTCCCTATATGATAGTTAGGAACTCCTAAACCCTTCTCACTGAGGCGCTCAGCACTAGGAAAACTGTCTTGACTGTAAGATCCATCAGTGAGGCCCATAAAACAATATTAAGATTCCATGTAGAGAATGGTTGTCACATGGGAGGATGCAGCTGCAATGCTCCCTATAGGAATCTAGTTATATCAGGATGGAAAGCTAAGGACCCTTTCACCACTCGAGCTCTAAAGCAAGGGAGGTTCGCCACCTCCTGAAGGAATAACAAGATTACCGATATGGGAGCCATGTACAGCGCCACTTACTGATCAGCACACTAGTGCTGAAAAGTCATATATTGATTCACCATTTTTGTCCAGCAAATGTGTCTTTCATAATTAGACTGTAAGCTCTTTTGAGCAGGGACTGTCTCTTGTGTGTTCGTACAGCACTGCATGCTTCTAGTAGTGTTATAGAAATAATAAATACTAGTAGTAGTGGGACCAGAAGGGGCTAAGCCCAGCCATTTCTCACGTGCCCCCGTGGCACTTGACGCTCCTCAGCTGGCCATCCAACACAAAACAGGCATGATACAAGGGTAGAAAGGCCTGAGGAGCCCACAGAAATTGTTTATTATAAAAAATGAGGTGTTTTTGATAGCTAGAGGCTTAAAATAAAATTGGAAAATCCAAAATGGCAACCACAGCAGCGTTTTGGTGCCAGAAAATGGCCTGGGAGAGCTATATAAAACTTTCAAAAATTCAGCAAAGGGGTATTTGGAAGAGGGGACCCTATAAGAAGCCCCAGAGACTCTCAAAAGTCCAGTTCTTCAACCACCCCAAAGTCTCGCATAGACTATACTCACAGACCTGTTTGGTGTTGTACCTATATCAGCTCACACTGCAGCTGGATAATGGAAAAGATTTCTGCCTCAGACAAGCATATAGGAGTCTTCAGCCGCTTGCCTCTTTGGGCTGCCTTTGCAGAAGGAAAAAAAACTGAGGTGTTGAGGCACTGCCCAGTGACACAAGAAGGCAAAGTTGAAATGGGAGATTAGGTTCTCACCTTTACTAATTTTCTTTATTGTAATGAGGAATATCAGTCTTGACCAATTAGTATTTACCCTCCTTTACTGCAAAGTCTGTAGAAAGCCTAATTTATACATTCTTCTGCTCTTCCTCCTTTCACTCTGGGCTGGATTTCTTCAGTCTGTTCAATATGTTTGTGAGCGACATTGCCAAAGGGTTAGAAGGAAAAGTTTGCCTTTTTGCAGATGATACCAAGATTTGTAACAGAGTAGACACCGAGGAGGGAGTGGAAAACATGAAAGAGAATCTGCAAAAGTTAGAGGAATGGTCTAATATCTGGCAACTAAAATTCAATACAAAGAAGTGCAGAGTAATGCATTTGGGGATTAGAAATTGGCAGGAGCTGTATGTGCTGGGAGGCGAGAGGCTGATATGCACGGATGGAGAGAGGGACCTTGTGGTGATAATGTCTGAAGATCTAAAGGAGAGAGGCGTGACCAGTACAAGAAAAAGTGTTGATACCCCTGTACAGGTTGATGGCGAGGCCCCACTTGGACTATTGTGTTCAATTTTGGAGACCGTATCTGGCAAATGACATAAAAAGACTTGAAGCGGTCCCCCACCAGAAGGAACTGGGGATCAATCCCCTCATCTGGGTCTCCCACCCCTCTGAGCTTTGAATGGCATCCTCGGGCGACAAATGATGCTGTTGCTGCCTCAATTGTATCTTAATGACAAAGTTCAGTCTGCCCTTCAAAACCACTCCACCTTTACTGGGGAGGGAGGTACATTTAATAACTTGCATCATTAGGGAATTCACCTTTGGTGTATTAAACAGCTGCTGGATCTTGGTATTCATCAGGTATAGCTTAGTCATAGACTTGGCTGCCCTCAGGGGTCATATTGGTAATGTCTGGATTCAAGGGAAAGCATGTTACCTGTGCTGCTCATGAGAGATCACTGCCTAGCAGAGGTCTGGGGCGACTCCAGTTTTAATTCGAGGGATTCTGCAATGATTTCCTGCAGAATGGATGGCTTGAACAGCTTGTGCACCATCGAGTCCAGGGCTGCCATCTGGTGGTGGTCTAGCCCACCAAGCTGAATGAGAATGGGTGAAGGGAGGGGGCATGAAAGAGGCTAATTGGGGTAAGTCAGTTCAGAGCAGACAATATACAAGGCATATGAAATTATATGGCTGAGATGGGGAAAGGACAGGAAGTGGAAATGAGTGAGGTTATAAGGATCATCAGGAGTAGTGGGAGTGTTAGGAATAGGGGGAATGCTGGGGAGGAAATGAGCCATAACGTAGGAGATTGATGAAAGAGCAACTTAGTAAGGGAGAGCTGAGATAGGGGGGGAAAGAAGAGAAGTACGATTAAATAGTGAAAGACAAATGCTGATGCTATGAAAAGAGTGTTTTTCTGTTGCCATGACATAGTACTTGAAGAAGTTTATGGGATCACCAGTGGCTCTTTTTCTCTATAGCTACAATACTCAAAACTATAATCACCTTTAACATTGCCAGTGTGACTACTGCATGTACTGAAGAATATATAATATCACATCTGGAGCAGGTTCAGTTCTGTAATTAGTCAAGACTAGTATTGAGAGCAGGGGGAATCGAGGTCTGAAGGGGGGTCAAGGGTACTTTCATTGTAAACACAGCCACATGCTAAAGAATTACTATGTTTTTTGTATACTGTAATCCTTGAACCTGGTTACTGTACTTGTTAACATGTGAAAATTTAAAAAGAAATTGGTACTTAGTCTGTGAATGACCTCAGATGCAGACAATTAACCAAAACAGGCCCATGTAGGGTGTTTCTATAACATTTTCTCCTGTCCATTAAAATTCCTGGGGCCAGCTACATTTTGGGGTTTCTTTTGCATTTATAGTTTAATAACTGCAATATGTAGCATAATAGTTACAAGGCAGTATTTAAATCCAGATTCAAAGCCCCCTTTCAATTCCAAACTCTAACCCAACTGCTAAGCACCAAAATCTGTCTTTATCATTCCCTCTGTAATTTCCCCACCTGAACACTGTGTATTAATGCACCTTCTTGTCCCATTTGTCTGTCTTGACTAGATTGTAAGCTCTTTTGAGCAGGGACTGTATCGTCTGTGTTTTGATGTACAGCCACGTATGTCTAGTAGTGCTATAGAAATGCCTTGAAGCTTTTATGAGGCCTACAAATATGAGGGATCTTCTAAATGTTTCTGCAATTTTAGTGGGGGGTTTTTAAACACTATTTATTAAATATCTCAAAAGCAAATGACATCACTTTTCCACAAAATCGCCCTGTTTTGCAATACATTTTTCCCAGCGTCTACATTTTGAAGAACCCTCGTAGTTTGTGGTGATAAACCTTAAAGAATGTGGTTTTAAGTATAATTTGAGAAGAGATTGCTCCCAATTTTCCATGCTGTGTCTGCAGAACTTTCTCCCTTCCTTCTCCCATATAAACCACTCGGCACTGGCCTTATTTTCCCGAATTACTGAGTAAAAAAAGGTCATAGTTTGATAAACTTCAAATTGTTAGAGCTGCTATGGTAGTTTTGTAGATTTTATGTAGATCTGATTATCTAGAATCATTAGAGATGGTGAGTTAAACATTTTGCATAAATAAATACAGAAATTAATGGGTTTTTTTCATCCAGAACTACTACTGATAATTAGATCTGGAGTGACAAATTTTACCTATATTTCACAATACTTTTTTCCAACTGGCACAGCTCAGAATTGTCCTTCCATAAGATTGGAAAATGCAACTGAAGTACAGGTTTCAAATTATTTTACTCGGGTTGGATCAAATCAACCATTTAAAATTGCCCCATCTTCTGCTGGTATACACACTGAACTAGCATATAGGCTTTTATTCATGCCACAAAGGGACAGGGGCGGGGAAAGGTCTGCAAGCCTTGAACCCCCTCTACCTACAGCATGAGCTGGCCACTGAATTTTGAAAGGAAAGCCCTTCAGTACACCAAGAAAGGAAGATTTGTGGGAGTGTGTGGTGCAGTTGTTAGTGCTCCAGCCTCGGCACCCTGAGGTTGTGAGTTCAAATCCCGCACTGCTCCTTGTTACCCTGGGCAAGTCACTTAATGGGAAAAATGCTTGAGTACCTGAATAATTTGTAATCTGCAAAGAATTGTAGAATATAATTGTTTTTTTTGTTTTAAAGGATTCGATGTGAAGCCACTGACACGCCATCCTTGTGCCAAAAAAGTGCTCCAAGAAATTAACACAGATACATCTCTAGGCATTTCCTGAGCTTCATTCCCACACTGCTGCCCTCTGTGGGGTTTATATCATCCCTTAAAAACATCTGAAAGAAGGTCAATAGAGAACATCTAAGAGCTTACTGTCCACAAACTCCCTGCATTCTTCTTTGAGTTCTGTTGTTTGCTGTGCAACATCTGGATCCAAAATCCGCAATTTGTTCAACTCATCGAAGTGTAGACCCGCATCTCCCAGAATGTCTTTGGCCATAGTTATCTGACATCAGGGCAGAAGAGAAAGCAAATTAGGTGACATACAAATCCATGAAACCCTTTATTACTGTTTGATTCCCATATTTTCTAACTAAGCAGTAACGATCAATATTTTTATAGGTTTTTAGACTGAAGTGAAACCAATCGCCTAAAATTCATTTTACATGTCAGATATAACACCATGGAAAAGTTCTAAATTATACCAAGCTGTTTCCAGGGATGCTGAACTGGGCCAAATGGTTAGAATGTCAAACTCTTATATGTATTTTAGAAAGCTATTAAAACCCCCATCTGTTCTCAAAATTCCTGCAATCCCTCCAAAGTAACTTATTGATATGAACTATTGTTAACTTCAGCCCATCTCTTTTGTAAACTGCATAGAACCAAAAGGCTTTTGCGATATGTAAATAAAACTTTATGTTATGCTCATCACACAGCCAGCAATGCTCTCTCCGTGTCAACGCACTGAAGTTTCCCCTTGTTTATCTCGGGGGGAAAATGCTCAGTCTATTGAGACTGACATGAGGGAAGCCACTACTTGCCTGGATTGGTGGCATGGAAAGCTGCTACTATTTTGGGGTTTTACTGGGAATTGTGACCTGGATTGACCACCGTGAAGACGGGCTTCCATTGGTCTCACCCAGTAAGGCTATTCTTATGTTCCACTCCTAAATGCCGTCTAGATATAACCCGACTGGTAGACTCAAATTATTCATTAATTGTTTATTAGAGAACCATATAGCATTTATCATATGATACAATTCTATTTGGTACATCAATGAGAATAAAAAGTCAAATTTCAGCAAGCAATAATAAACTTTTATTGATTATGACAGGAGTCGCCATACAACATATCACCAAAAATTTGAAAAATTATAGTAGACTTAATTATACATTCTGGTGGAACTCATTGTGCCATATTTACAAAATGGAAAGAACAATTGCCATACAACAAGGAAATTATAATAATTTTAAAAAGATCTGGGGGTCATTAACAACTTATTGCAATGATTACCGGTAGATGCCATTTTTCATTGAAAGAACATTTTTAATATGGGGGGAGTGGTATTTAAGTTTTATTTTAGATAAGAATGTAATATCATATGAAATTTATGATTAAAATATTGGTGAGTGGGGAGGGAATAAATTTATGTTTTTAAGATAATAACTGAAAGACATTCAAGTGATGTGTATAAATTTAAATGTTATAATATTGTGCACTTGATGTAAGATGAAAAATGAATAAATATTTTGCAAAAAAAATTATTAATTTGATTGTTTACACAATATTGCTCTTTCAAACATATGCTTGGACTTGTTCTGTGACCTCACTGTTTGAGCTAAGGAGGATTACCATATGGCTCCAGGAAAAAAAAGAGGATGGATTGAGACAACCGGGTTTTACATCCATTGAAAGCAATATGCTATATGCAAACCCTATAGCTAAGTGAAATATTGCATTCTCTCATTTTTGTAGCTGGCGTTGAGATTTCAGATTATCTGTTATATTGCTTTGAATTTGTGCTTTCTCAAAAAAGAAAACCAAAACAAACATTTCAAACTTTGTCTTAATCTGAACTTGCGCACATATCTCAATACTAACCAGTTTTATCGTTTACTGTTTGAGACTTGGGAGGTTAGGCGTTCGTCTAGGAAAACTTATTTTTTATGGAAATTTGGGATCCATATATTCAAAATCTTTTACCTAAAGCAAGTAGTTTAATTTTCAATGATTTAAATTGAAGCTAGGGTTAATTAAATAACATTCCAGTTCTTTATTCTTATTATTCTTTATTTTTGTCAACTTTCATCTGGGTTGGGGGGATTAGTTTATGGGTTACTTTATTTCTTTTAATAAAATGTTTGAACATAATAATGAGGGTAGGGAAGAGGGGAGAAGGGAATGTAGGATTGGGAACGTTTTAAGGTTTGAGATGGATAATATGGAAATATATTTTGGAGGAATATTAGAAATATGTATGAAATTATTTTGGTGAATTTAATTGTTATGAGAATATTATGCATTATATTTCTGTATATTTGTTTAATTCCTTCAATAAAATGTTACAAACTAAGACTAACTAGTAACACAGCAACTCTAAGAGCCAAGTGGTGTTGTAAAGAGGGGAGCCGGCACCTCTCGACTCCCCCACCCCACGCTACGCTTGCGCCCTCCATTCCCCGCCCCTGTAGCTTTCTCCAATTGTCGTCAGCGTGAGAAGCTACTCTAGCCTGTTGCTCACGCAGGCCTGGTTCCCTCTGAAATCACTTCCGGGTTGCGGGGCCAGAAAATGACATCAGACGGGAAGCCAGCACAAGCAGCAGGTGGAGAAGCTGTTCACCCACTGGTGAAGATTTAGAGGGATGGGAGGGGGAAGGGATGGCGCGAGTGTGGTGTGGGGGTGCGGAAGGAGCAGAAGCACCTCCCACCCCCACTACACCACTGATTGTACAGTATAGCCCTGATTTTGCTTTAAGCATAGAATCTAATATTTTCCCTTCAAGCTTCTACTCTACTGTCAGCTAGTAAAAAAAAAAAAAAAAACCTTTTCCTTTACTTTTTGGGAAAGTTTGTTCTCATCTGAATGAAGGATTTTAGTCTCACATACCCCTCGCTTTGCTACTGTTATATAGACAACCCAATAACCAAGAATACTTCTCAGTCAATTCTCCTACCAATCAATCAGGATGACTTTTATTTAGTGCAATCATTAAGAATATATGAATAGTCTTACTGGGTCAGACCAACGGTCCATCAAGCCCAGTAGCCTGTTCTCACGGTGGCCAATCCAGGTCAGTAGTACCTGGTCAAAACCCAAGGGGTAGTAATATTCCATGCTACTGATACAGGGCAAGCAGTGAGCGAAAGGTTTCAGCAAGATCATTTTCTTGGGCGCTAATCCCCAAGGTGGACCCTAGCATCCAGTAACTGTGATTTGAGTTATTCTTCCCAATGTGTATCACTTTACATTTGTCCACATTAAATTTCATCTGCCACTTGGATGCCCAGTCTTCCAATTTCCTAAGGTCTGCCTGCAAGTTTTCACAATCCGCATGCATTTTAACAAATTTGAACAGTTTGTCATCTGCAAATTTAATCACCTCGCTCGTCGTTCCAATTTCTAGATCATTTATAAATAAGTTAAATAGCACCGGTCCCAGTATAGAGCCCTGTGGCACTCTACTGTTTACTCTCCTCCATTGAGAAAAATTACCATTTAACCTACCCTCTGTTTTCTATCCGATAACCAATTCCTAATCCACAACTGAACTTTGCCACCTATCCCACGACTTTTTAATTTTCTCAGGAGCCTCTTGTGAGGAACTTTATCAAAAGCTTTCTGAAAATCTAGACCATATCTAGACCATATCTAGACCAAAACCATATCAGCCGGCTCACCTTTAACCACATGTTTATTCACACCTTCAAAGAAGTCAAGCAAATTGGTGAGGCAAGATCTCCCTCGGCTGAACACATGCTGACTGTCTCATTAAATCATATTTGTCTACGTGGCCTACCATTTTGCCCTGCCTTGAAGTGAGGCTTACCGGTCTGTAATTTCCCGGATCTCCCCTGTGGTGCTTTAGTTCCAAGGCACACCATCTAGAGCAGTGTATCACAAACTGTGTGCCTTCTGAGAATTCTGGTGTGCCGCAAAACACTGGTGAGGAGGAGAGTCATCCACACCGACTGCCTGCCTACAGAACGTTCCGCTCACAGCGAGAGGCACATCCTGTAGGAAGTCAGCCAGCGCAGATGACTGTCCTCCTGGCTGGTGTCTCTCCTCCTTTCCCCGCACCTCTAGAATTCCTCCACCGGAGGGTCACCGTTTTCCTCTCCACCACCTCCCTTGGGATACAGACATTTAAATACTTGAAAGGTATTAATATAGGACCAAATCTTTTCCAGAGAAAGGAAAATGGTAAAACTAGAGGGCATGAATTCAGGTTGTGGGGTGGCAGACTTAGGAATAATGTTAGGAAATTCTCTTTCACAGAGAGGGAGGTAGATCCCAAGGGAGGTGGTGGAGATGAAAACAATGACAGACTTCAAAAAAGCATGGGATGAACACAGAGGATTTCTAATTAGAAAATGAATGGTCTAAAACAAACTACGGCCGGTACTGCTAGAAGCTCCAGTGACAGGATGGTTAGGAAACGCTGGAGTGGGCTTCAAAGGCAACTCTAGTAGTGGGAACCTAAAGACAGTACCAGGTGGACTTCTAAGGTCTATTGCCCAGAAATATTAAAGAAAAGACAATTTAACCATGAATATACTGTATAATAAGCGTGACTATTGGGCAGACTGGATGGACCATTCAGGCCTTTATCTGCTGTCATTTACTATGGTACTATGTAGAAACATAGTAATTAGCAAAGGTTGCTAATGGTAACATGCATCAACATAAAACATAAAAATGAAAGGAATCTTATGCAACAGGCTGTCCACGTGGCTTATTGAGCTAACACAGTCCAGATGTTCCTGCTTCCAAGTATAACTGAACGCTGTCACTAGAACAAACACTTCTTCCCTCAGCCACAGGCACTGTTAAATGCAAAGTTTTGAGTATGTGGCACATTTTGGTAGCTTCTGAGAGTCTTCGTTCCTGCCATGGATCCTCATATTTTCTGTATCGGCAATCTTCAATCTGTACCACTCAGTGAGACGAATGCCAAAAGTTCTCTCTAGTTAACAGCATTAGAGCATACATCACGAATGGGCACACAAAATAATACATATTACAATGCAAGCTGAGAATAAGGATCCTCCCCAGGCCAAAAGGTTGGCCGACCCCCCCCCCCCAATTTAAATTAAATTGGCCTGTGTGCTTAATTTCATTAAGAAAGATTTTTTAAATTAATCTCAACAGCACGTTCATCTTGTTCTAATAAATGCCAATGCACTTAGGTGGTTTGTTGCATTTGAATTGGCATCTTCTTGATTTCTTAGCCAGCTGAATAACTCCGTTTCTAAGACTTGGCCCCTTTTCTTGAATTATGACACATATATGTGTGTTACTAAGGACAGACAATCCAGATTCTTAGTAATAGCAGAGTGACTGGCTGGAAGCAACTGAAAAATGGCCACTGGAGAGGGGGCCCAAATCGAAGCACCAGCAGGCCAGCCTGGGCACATTCCTTACAGAAATTAAAGTGTTAGGCTCTGTGTAATCCAAAGAGCCCATCAGATGATGGGGTCAGATCTGGTACCACATTTTTGTGATAGTGAGCCATTTACTTCACTGTGATCGTCTTCGGTTGATCAGAGATATCAAGTCACATGCATGCATTGTGCTGCCCTCACAGGCTTCCCATGCCACACACATTGCCTACAGCATGCCACCAGCGGCCTGGCATCTCACCTGTGTGTTTCCACTTCTTTAGCACTCTCCTTCATCCCCCCCCCCAACCCTTGAGGTGTGGCATCTCTGTCCCTGCAAGCTATTTCTCCCACCCATGATCCAGCATCTTGATTTGACAGCATGTCGCCCCCCTCCCTTCCACTGCTTGTAACTCAACTATCCCCAGGTCCCTCCACTAATGAGACCAGATGGAAGCTGGACAAGAAGGACATGATGGCCTCACCACAGTTCTGTCTTGATCATCTTCCTTTGGCCTCTTTGGAGAAGGAATACGTGTCCGTCCAGGCTCTCTCCTCCCCACCCGCACTACCGATGCAGCCGGCTGTCATCCGCTGGGTCACCCCCCCCCCCTCCCCTCCCCGGTGACGCCTTACGCCCCGCCTCCCCGTCTGACGCACGTTCCGCTTTCCGGGTTTCTTCAAAGCTGCTGCAGTAGAGGCGAGTTTTGGAATCTTGCACCAACCGCGTTTCTTTGAGGTGCGTTTGTGTAGTTAAAAAGTCTGGAAAGATTGCGCCATAGCAAAAGCATCGATGCATTAAGGGCTTTGCAAACACAGATGCACTCTAGTGCCCTGGACGTCAGAAAAGGAGCCAGACATCGCTTTATTCTTCTAATCCAAATGATTTCTAGGAGAGAGCAAAGCCACAGCACAACTTCCAGCCTTCGGATCCCAGTGCATGCTGGCAACAGAAGAATTGCCAAGACTAGCCCTACCTGCCTAGCTCTTGGTCACCAGGAACTTGGCTAACTTTGTCTTGAATCCCTATGACAGACTCCGAAGTGTGTTCCAGTTTTCTACCACTCTCTAAGGCAGGGGTGTCAAAGTCCCTCCTCCAGGGCTGCAATCCAGTCGGGTTTTCAGGATTTCCCCCAATGAATATGCATTGAAAGCAGTGCATGCAAATAGATCTCATGCATATTCAGTGGGGAAATCCTGAAAACCCAGCTGGATTGTGGCCCTCAAGGAGGGACTTTGAGACCTGATCCACATCAAACAGGCTTTTGACAACATCATTTGACTGAACACTCTTTAATTGGCCTGACATCTTCTGTCCTTTATTTTTGGGATCATCATCTATTGCAGGGGTAGGGAACTCCGGTCTTCAAGAGCCATATTCCAGTTGGGTTTTCAGGATTTCCCCAATGAATAGGCATTGAAAGCACTGCATGCACATAGATCTCATACATATTCATTGGGGAAATCCTGAAAACCCAACTAGAATATGACTCTGGAGGACCGGAGTTCCCTACCCCGATCTATCAGTTCTCCTCATATCTCAAAGTCCCTCCTTGAGGGCCGCAATCTAGTTGGGTTTTCAGGATTTCCCCAATGAATATGCATTGAAAGCAGTGCATGCACATAGATCTCATGCTTATTCATTGGGGAAATCCTGACTGGACTGCGGCCCTCGAGGAGGGACTTTGACACCCCTGCTCTAGGGTTACCATAGGGCTCCAGGAAAAGGAGGACAGAGACACCGAGGGTATATTTCTACTGAAAGCAATGGAAGTAAAACCCGGATGTCTCAATCCATTCTCCTTTCCCTGAAGCCCTATGGTAACCCTATATCACATTTAACTTGTTATACCCAGAAATTCAAGGCTGAAGTCTGGATGTGGCCCCGCATTGAATTTCCAGATTTAACGCCAGCCAAAATACTTAATGCCATCACCTAAATAATGAGGCTCATGTGTTCAATCAGCACCTCCTCCCCTTTTCCTGTGGATTAAATTTTTAAAGATCATATGCTTTTTTAACACCCTACCTATATGTTATTCTATTATTAATTTATAGCATAGGCCCTCTTTTATCTTTACTTTTTTTTCTCTATTCACTTCCATGTTGATTTTATCATTGTAATCTGCTTTGTTGCAATGATTTGTGACGTGTGAATAGAATTGTCAACCTAGTGGTGGGAAATCTCTCGTCTAGGGTCTAAAGCAGTGGTGACCCTTAGCCAGTCAGGTTTTCAAGATATCCCTAATGAATATGCATGAGAAAGATTTTCATATAATGGAAGTGACAGGTATGCAAATCTCTGGTCTAAAGACTGAAATGCTTCCCACTTGCACCTACCCTCTCTAGTGCTAGGTCCAAAATAGTGGCTATAACCCCTGTGGCGTAGTGGTAAAAGCTACAGCCTCAGCACCCTGAGGTTCAAACCCTTCCTACTCCTTGTGACCCTGGGTAAAGCCAATCAATCCCCCGTTGCTCCAGGTACATTAAATAAATTGTGAGGACAGACAGGAATAAATGCTTAAATACCTGAATAAATTCTGAGCTCCCCTGGGAGCACAGTATAGAAAATTCAATAAATACCAGTAGAGATCAATCTGCCAAATTTACTCCTGATTGGCAATTGGTAAGGGTCAGTCACCATTTTGAAAGCAGTGCCAGAGAGGAGATCATGTCTGTCCTTCGACCCTAGACAGCAGGGAATTCCCCAAGTATGGGTGGAAAGGTTGTAATCTTGTGCATCATGGAAGGGAAGTACTGCTGGGGGCGAGCATGTGATTTATCTCTTATTTATGGGGCTGCAATTCTTGCATTAGCAAATAATGGCAACACACTTGCATTTAACATGTCTTAATATCTGCCATGTGCAGTAAATGCAGGACAGATATTTGCCATAACCCTAGTGTTATCACGCATGCTTTGAATTTGCATACCTTTAGTCTAGCATATGAATAAAGGGGCCTCTTTATGTACAACTTTTCATAAGCTGAGTTCAAATTTCTGCAGTATAAGCCAAGTGTACTTTGGCAAGTATATAGGAGGCAATATTCTGTTGTAGGTTTGGAATTGGACAGAAAAGAGATGGTAGAATGGAGGAGGGTGAGGGGAGAAATGATTGAGGGCTACAAAATCTTGAGTGGTGTAGAACGGGTAGCAGTGAATCTTTTTTTTTTACTGTATCAAAAATTACTAAGATTAGGGGGCATTCAATGAAGTTAAATGGAATTACTTTTAAAACCAATGGGAGGAAATATTTTTTTTTCAGAGAGAATAGATGGAGCATTGGTCTGACCCACCAAGACTATTTTTATGTTCCTCCAGGAAATTGTCTAAACCTTTCTGAAAACCAGCTACATTAACCACAACCTCTGGCAATTGCCAGAGGTTGTGGTTAATGTAGCTGGTTTTCAGAAAGGTTTAGACAATTTCCTGGAGGAACATAAAAATAGTCTTGGTGGGTCAGACCAATGCTCCATCTAGACCGATAGCCTGTCTTCATGATGGCGAATCCAGGTCACTAGTATCTGGTAAAAAAAAAAAACCCACACCAAACAGTGGCAACATTCCATGCTACCTATCCAGGGCAAGCAGTGGCTTACCCCCATATCAGTCTCAACAACAGACTATGAACCTTTCTTATGAGTGTCCTCTAGTCTTTGCAATTTTTGACGGAGTAAAAAATCTAGAGTTACCATATGGCTTCAGAAAAAGGAGGATGGATTGAGACATCCGGGTTTACTTCCATTACTTTTTCAATGGAAGTAACACGTAGATGTCTCAATCTTTCCTCCTTACTTCCATTGCTTTCAATAGAAGCAAAACTCTGATGCCTAAATATGTCCTCCTTTTTCTGGAGCCACATGGTAACCCTAAATTAATCCACTTGTACCTGTTCTACAGCACTCAGGATCTTGTAGACTTCAATCATATCTCCCCTCAGCAGTGGCATAGCTAGTATATGTAAATTATACACTTTCAATTGGAGACTGTTGAGATAAAATGATGTTACAGTGATGCAGAGATAATGAGAAGCCAGTGAAGCTCAGTGTTAAGTTCAAAAAGAAGGAAAAAGCCTCAGAACGGGCCCTCCCACCACCACAAAGGTGGATATAATAGGTGGTTGAGCGGTAACCTCACAGGCAAAACCTTCGTTAAAAAAGAGCACTGCAACACTTGAGCATAAACCGTGCTTCACATAAAAAGTATCCAGACAGAGGAACTAATTCCACTTATCTTAATGCTGATCGGCACACCAATGGTTTATGCTCAAGTGTTGCAGTGCTCTTTTTTAACGAAGGTTTTGCCTGTGAGGTTACCGCTCAACCACCTATTATATCCACCTTTGTGGTGGTGGGAGGGCCCGTTCTGAGGCTTTTTCCTTCTTTTTGAGCTTAACACTGAGCTTCACTGGCTTCTCATTATCTCTGCATCACTGTAACATCATTTTATCTCAACAGTCTCCAATTGAAAGTGTATAATTTACATACATTGGTTTTCAATATATCTGAGTTGGTTACTGCTAATACCTAGTATATGTGACACCCCCCCCATCTGTATGAAAAACATTATTTTTAGTAACAAGCCACACGTCACACGAGTACCTAGGAAAAGGCAGCATCTTACACATTGCAGTGAGTAATACAACATCAATACACCCATTGTAAAACTAAGGGACTAGTACAGATCAATCCTGTACAGCCAATCCTAACACAAAACCATGTCTTTCGAACACACAGAACACAGAAAACACCTTCGCCTAATATGGAATATGCAATCACAAATTAATCCGTCCCCTTTTTACAAACCTGTAGTGTGTTTTTTAGCCATGGTGGTAACAGCTCAGACTCTCATAGAATTCTGAGCATCAGAGCTGTTACCACCACGGCCAGTGCTAAAAAACGCTCTACAGTTTTGTAAAAGGGGGGATAAAATAGAAATACGTAGACAAAAGTTAAATTGAACCACCAAGAAGCTGGACTCTGCATGCAGTGCAACACCACAGAAACAGTGATGCATGTCCCCAAAGCAAAAAAATTAATAAATAGAAATTTTTTTTCTACCTTGTCTTCTCTGGTTCCTGCTTTCCCCATCTTCTTGTCACTCTCTGCCCCTTCTATATGGCGTCCATCTTTTTCTCTTCCCTTCTCTCCTCTTCTTCCCTTTCCTCTCCCACACCTCCATGGTTTGGCATTTCACTCTCTCCTCTCCCTTCCCCCCACTTCCATCAGCATCTGCCCCCTTTCTTTCCCTCCAACCCAATTCCATCCAGTATCCCCCCTTATGTCTTTCTCCCCTTTCCCCCACTTCCATCAGCATCTGCCCCCTTTCTCTCCCTTCACCACCCTTCCATACCACTCTGACCCCCTTTCACTCCACCACTCTGCCCCTTTTCTCTCCCTCTACCACCCTTCCATAACACCCTGTCCCTTTCTCTCCACTACCCTTCCATACCATCCTGACCCCCTTTCTCTCCCTCCACCACCCTTCTATGCTTCTCTCAACCTTCACCATCCTTCTATGCTCCTTTCTTTCTTCCTCCAAACCAGCAAGGTCCCACAATGACTGCATCTGCTGGCTCTGCTTCAGAAGAAGTACGTGACGTCAGAGAGGTTGGACCGGCAGACGCAGGGAGTTGCGGCAAGGTCCCACGATGACTGCGGCTGCCGGTCCGCCCCTTCTGACATCACGTACTTCTTACAGAGCAGAGCTGGCAGAAGCAGTCATCTGGGACCTTCCTGCACTTCAGTGTGGCTTCTGACTCTGCTCCAGAATAAATACAGCAGCTGTGCTGAGGTGCAGGTCCCATTAAAGAGTAGAGTGGGAGGTTACAGACCTGGCCGGCTGTGCACCCCTCTAGGGCGTGCACCCGGGGTGGTCTGTCCGTCCCGCGAACACCACTGCCCCTCAGTCATCTCTTTTCCAAGCTGAAGAGCCCTACGAGGGGAATTCTATGCCCTTTATCATTTTGGTCGCTCTTCTTTGAACATTTTCTAGTTCCACTTTATCTTTTTTAAGATAAGGTGACCAGAATTGAATGCAATACTGAAAGGTGAGGTCGCACTAAGGAGCAAAACGGAGGCATTATATCATTCTTAGTGTTGTTTATCCTTTTTTTAAATAATTCCTAGCATCCTGTTTGGGGTTTTTTTTTTTTGCCGCTGAGGACTTTTAAGAAGTTACAGCAATTACACTAGTGTGTTTTTTGTTTATTTTCTTGAATTTTTTCACACTGTTTGATTTTTGAAGTTATTTTCCTCCTGTGTAGTTTTGGCTGCTGCACATTCGGCAGAAGATTTCATCATATTGTCTAAAATGACACCCAGATTTTTTTCTTGGGTGCTGACCCTGAAGACGGACCCTTGCATCCGGTAACTGTGATTTGGGTTATTCTGAATGTCCTGTTTTGAACGGTTCCATCTCGTTTTTAGGTACCTTATCCCGCTGTCCCCAAGCACAGCTTCAGGATGCCGAAATTGGGGACAACGGGAAATGACTTTACAAGTGGCGGGCTCACAAGCCTTCCCCCCCCCCCCATCAATTCTGACGTCAGAGAGGTTGGACCTTTCTCTCCCACATCAGAATTGACGTGGGGGGGGGGGGGGCTTGTGGGCCTGTCACTTGTAAAGTCGCTGCACACATCTGGCCTGTCGCTGCGTCGACGTCAGGGAAGCAGAAAGAAATCGACGGGGGGGGGGGGGACAGGAAGATAGAAAGAAAGAAAGAGAGAAAGTGGGGGCAAGGAGAGAGAAGGAAAGAAAGAAAGGGGACAGGGAGAGAGAGAAAGAAAGACAGATGTCTACAACGTTATTACCTCAAAATTAGTCGATGTCCCGTTTTAGTTATTCTTCCCAGCAACGGGCAACAGTTTGTATTTGTCCACCTGAAGTTTACCCCGATTCCCGCCCACCCCCGTCTTGCGCGCGCTGAGGAGCTCTTTCGTACCTGCACGTTAGGCTTACGCTGCCCCCCGTTGGCCCGCCTATGTCGCTGCCATGGCAACCAAAGGCTCAGCGCGCGGAGGGTTAAGGGGTTCGTGTCCCACAATGCTTTGCGGCTCTACGACGTCAGTGGGAAATGGCGGCAGTTGGAGCGCCTGGAGCAGGAGCGAAGTAGCTCGCGGACAGGGGAACCGTTTCCGGTCGGTCGGCTCCCGCCAATAGGAGAAGGAGGCCGCCGAGCTGTGCTCGGGTTGGGGCGGTTGTTTAGCGACAGCGCGTGACATTTGGGATTTGGAGGGACTTGAAGGCCGCCGAGGAAAGGAGGCTGGGACGAAGTTTAATCTTTCATCAGATGCTGAATTAGGCGTTTTAGCTTAGCTCAGGACCAATGATTGGTAAGAAAAGTTCTTTCTCCAATTCAGAAAAATGAATCAATATCTCTGGAACTTGAAGCTGCCAACTTGGGCTCGGGAGTTGCTTTCTTCAAGGCTCTGATTATTGTGTCTGAGTGACCTTTCATTATTAAAGAAATGCAACCAGAACAAGGACAATCCCAATAATCCAGACGAATAAACATCTGGGACCCAACACGTCAGAAATTGTTTTCCTCTAGGGTCCCTGAAGCAAATGATAAGCGAAACTGCGCGTTTTGGGTCCCAGATGTTTATTCATGTGGATTATTGGATTGTATTTTTAATAAAGCCTCTCTCCACAGTGTTGCTTGTTCTGGTCTTATTAAAGAAATGACAGTTTTGCATGAGGTAAAACTCTTTATAGTTTATAAATCTTTCTTTTTGGCAAAGTCTTAATAATACTATTGTAATTTATAGGTAAAGAGACACATGATCAAGAAACTCTTTTATTTTACTTTTGTGATTATGATAAAACATACCGAAGGCCTCAAAATAGTACCTGGCGGGCTGCGAGTTTGAGACCAATAAATGGTTTTAATGTTTTTGTACACCGCCTAGAAGGTTTAATTAGGCAGTATAAGATGTTAAATATACTCGAAACTAACCCATAATGTCTTCTGATTGGTGCTATGGATCCCTTTTCGGGGGACCTCAGATCATCTGAGTGTTTTGGTAATGTAGCAGGTAATGATGGCAGTAAAAAACCAAAACACACAAAGACCATCCTGTTCAGTCTCTCAAATGTACTGCTATTATTTCTAAAGCGCTGAAAGCCGTACGCAGCGCTGTATAGACGGTTCCTGCTCAGAAGAGTTTACAATCTAATTTAGACAGGACGTTTCGAGGTTGGGAAGATTATGGTAGAGGAAATGATACAGTGGGTCTAGGTATCAGACAGCAGTGAGTGGGAGTTAGGAACTTAAAACAGATTTTAAAAAGTGGGCTTTTAGCTTGGATTTGAACACTGCTAGGGAGGGAGCATGACATATTGATTCAGGTAGCCTCTTCCAGGCATACGGCGCCGCAAGAAAGAAGAGACGGAGTCTGGAGTTGGCAGTGGAAGAGAAGGGTACAGATAAGAGGGGCTTGCCCGACAAACGGAGATCATGGGGAGGAACATAGGGGGAGATAAGCGAAGAGAGATATGGGGGGGGCTTCAGAGCGAACACACTTGTAAGTCAGCAAGAGGAATTTAAACTATATTTGGAGGTGGATGGGGAGCCAATGAAGCACGACTTGAGGAGAGGGATAATGTGAGAATAGCAGCTCTCACGGACTATGAGTCACACAGCAGCATTTTGAATGGATTGAAGAGGCGAGAGCTACCTGGGAGGCCCAAGAGAAGTATGTTGCAGTGGTCTAAGCGCAAGGTGACAAGGGTTTTAGTCGTGTGTTCAGCGAGAAGAGGACGGATTTTAGTAATATAGAGGAGGAAGCGACAGGATTTGGCGGTCTGTTGGATCTGAGCAGAGAAGGAGTCAAAGATCACTCCAAGGTTGCGAGCCGACGAGACAGGGATGAGGATAGTGTTATCCACCAAAATAGAGAACGGCGGGAGGGGGGGAGGCGAGTTTAGGCAGAAAGATAAGGAGTGCATGAGAGAGAGTTGTGTACAGAGAAGGTAGTGTATTCAAATTTATTTCATGCATATTAATTGTGGTTATCCTGAAAACCCAGCTGGCTGGGTGTGTCCTGGGGAATGGGTTGTTTTACGGTAATGTGCAGCACTGCCTTCAGTTCAGCCTTAGGAAGTTGTGATTAAATCGACGACCATGGACAAAAAAGGCTTGGTTAGTTTGTGAAAGAACAGAAACTGTATTTTAGCTACTTCCCATACTTTGAGGATGTCTTCATTATCGCCCGCATAGATGGTTAGTTGGGATACAAATGCTATATAACTTATGTTGAATGTTTAAGGGAATATAACCTTTCACAATGTAATTTTAAGAAAAAAAAGTGCCTTAGAAACATAGCTTTCATCTGCTATCATTTTCTATTTAACTCATTCATATTTTCGCCCCCGCCCTCCCCAAAACAGGAGTGGACAGACTTGGTCCTTAAGGGCCACAACCAAGTCAGGTTATCAGGATTTTTTTTCCAATGGATATATATGAGATTTATTTGCATGCATTGCCTCCATTCTATGCAAATAATCTCATGCATATTCATTGGGGAAAACCTGACTGGGATTGAGGACTGAGGTTGCCCACCCCTGCCCTAGGTTTAAATCATGGTATGGATATCCCAGCCTGAGCAATAAAATTCAATGGAAGGACAACGAGCTTGTGCAGCAGTACTTTATGCCACAAGGTCTAATGTTTTCATCCTCAATTTCATTGTGACATGGACAGAATTAATTTATAGATCCCTGTCACTTCTTCTGTTTGCTTTCTTTCAGGCTGTTCTTTGCATTGGAAATTATGAGGTCGTCAATCAGCTGGTGACTACTCTTGACATTTTCCATCACGGCGGCAGACATCAGGCCCACAGTGTGCAGAGTTGTGATTTATCTGCAGCGAGAGATGTCTGGGGATACTTGCCTCACAGCCATGTGTCCTACTCAGGGAGCCAAACCCCAGACCTGTCCCTTCAAAGGGAGCAGTTTAGGCAATAAGTATGTGCGTCTAAATGTGGGTGGATCTTTGTACTACACCACCGTCCAGGTGCTGACAAGGCTTGATACCATGCTGAAAGCCATGTTCAGTGGAAGAATGGAGGTGCTCACAGATAAAGAAGGTGAGATGAGCTGTGATGCCTTGATCTTTTTTTACTATGCCATGGGGCACTGGATGCATGTTGTCCTATAATAGATCACAGGCTGGGAATATGTCTAAAGTGTTATCATTTCTATAGTTCTACCAGATGTCTACAGTGTTCAATGTGTTAGAAGCAGAATTACAAGCGATTAAGGGATATAAAGAGCTCCTGCATAAGTTGGAAGTGAACTTGATTAAAAAAAAAGCTAATCTATTTTGTACATATCCTCTACTCAACAGCTGTCTTCTGGCTGGTTTAGGGGAGGTGTAGAGCAGGGGTGGGTAAAACCTTTTTTGGTGCGTGGATTGCTTTGAGAGCTACGAGTGAGTTGGTGCGATAGTCTCTGCAGCCTGATCTGAGAGAGTGAGTAGTCATGACTTCCTCTCCCCCCAAATTGTAAATTGCCTATGTAGCCTCTCTGACCGGCTCCATTATAGTTGGTGGCCCTCTGCTGATGCACATTCTACCACAACTTCTAATGTCGTAATTGAGAGCTGGCCAGTCTGCTTTGCACCCTCCTATCACAGAGGTGGTTAGGACCATTTTCTTTAAATTACAAACCATGGGTAGATTGAAGATTTATCTTTAATTTCCTGATTTTAGATTGATGGTGACTTGAAACTTGAAACTACCTTATGTTCTTAAGTCATCTGCTTCAGAATGCATGTGAAGAGAGAGCATTTTGTCTCTGCCTCCCATTCTTTAATGCAGAAGAGGGATGAATGAGGTTTAGCTTGACTAGATTTGGTGACATGTTGTGGATAATTTTTATGAACCCAAACTATTGGTCAAATTCAAAAAGTTCTTTGTGACTTGACATGTAACATCTCTCTTTAAGTCAAGCTATGACCGCTGCATTTGGTCCCAGTGGTATTCAGTTATGCAGTGATGATAAGCCCCTGTACATTGGATTGGGAGTAAAGGGGATACATTGTCCATTATGGAAACCTGTTTGACATAAAGGATCTGGCTCAGGAATTAGAGAATGGCACGGGGATGGGTACCCATGAGGCGGGAATGGGGATGGAGACAGAGCCCGTGGAGATGGGGGACAAACTTTCTTCCTGTGTCATACTCTAAAAACATGAGACTAGTATCAATATGTAAAGATGTAACAATTCTTAGACAACTGGCAACTGAATTCAATGATTTAAAAAAAAACAACCAAAACCTGCAGAAGATGCTTTTGGATTTAAATGAACTACTGTTAAATGATATCTTTTGTGTGTTGTCAGCATCTGGAAAGTCCTTCCATCATGTGCCCAGCTGCTTAAGTATCTTACTGTTTCTGCAACAGATTCATTGTTGCTGGCATCAAGGAACATGTCTAACATTTAATAAACACTTATTTTCCTGTTCATCCACTACACAGCTTAGGTTCTCTTCTACACCAGGTCTGAAAGACAATCCAATTACCTTCTCAGATGATGTAAAAACAGAGGCAACTGAATCTTTGGGAAGGTTGTACCAAAACAGATAGAAATGGAAGACTCTATAAACAGTTGTACAGAATATTGTCCCTTTTAATACTTTTAATATAAAGATTTAAATATAAAATCAGAAGTGCAAATGAGAACGAGGACAGGGTGGGGATAGATGGAGCCTGCGAGGATGGGAACCGAGCTTGCAGGGACAAACTTTGTCCTTGTGTCATTCTCTCCTCAGGAGCCAGGAAAACTTATATGGGACTGGCCTCTTTGAGGTAGAATATCCTTCCTTAGTTAGTCCAGTTTTAGCTTTTTGTTGATTTCTGGCTTGTATTTATAGGCTGGATCCTCATTGATCGTTGTGGAAAACATTTTGGGAGCATTTTGAATTATCTCCGAGATGGTACTATTGCACTGCCAAAAAGCCAACAAGAGATTAAAGAAATGATGGCAGAAGCCAAGTATTACCTCATCCAGGGCCTAGTTGATATGTGTCATGCAGCTTTACAGGTGAGAAGATGCAGAAATTCACAGAGCACTTAAACCACTGTTTGAATGATATGATCAGCTCTGGCTAAAAGGTATTCTTATATTTGTAAGGTTTCTTATCATGCAGCGAGTGGTGGACACCTGGAATGCTCTCCCAGAGGAAGTAATTGCAGAATCCACCGTTCTAGGCTTTAAGGGTAAACTAGATGCACATCTCCCTTGAGAAGCATACAATGATATGGGGACTAAAACTAGGCCAGGGTACACCTGGTGGGGCCTCAGCGTGTGCGGATCACCAGACTTGATGGACCCAGGGTCTGATCCGGAGATGGCAATTTTTATGTTCTAAATTTTGTGTGTTTACTTTTTACATACAGGTTTTTGTTGCTGGCTAGTCTCTGGTTAAATGAACCTGCCCCCTCTTAATGCAAGTAACTGTGTTGGTGTTCTTTCAAAATTAGTTTATATGGCTAATAGGTGCAGATCCAAATCTTCCTTTATGTTTTTCGGAACTAGGGCTGCCATCTGGGTTCTAAGCCTTCCCTCATAAGTCCCTACAAGCTTCCCCCCTTCCTAATTTAATCTTTCTCACTCTCCAAAAGTGATTCTTTAGGTCCCTCCAGACCAGCACAGAAACGGATGGGTTTACGCTTCTCTGCCAGCAGGTGGCGACTGAGATGTTGACTTTTGGCTACAGTACAAGTAGGCTGTGCAGTCCCTATTAAACTAAGTCTTTTCTCAGTCTCCAGCAGGTGGAGTGGTAAGATTGTTCAGTCTGTGTTGTGGTTTGTTTAGGGCCTGTTGGATCTGGTTATAGAATTTTTCTGGTCCCTTTTACTGTCCAGATAGAGCTTGGAGACTCTTGAGGGGGTCCTACCAACCTCAGGGTACCACACTCGAAAGGGTCGAGCCCCTCCCCCCCCCACCTTCCCAAGTTTCCTGTGTTTAGGGGAGCCTCAACTGTAAGCCTTGCCACCTATACCGGCACTGACTACAGTTTAAAGTGCCATGTGGGGTCTGCTGAAACTTGAGACAATTGGTGAGCTGTGAGTTTAAAAAAAAAAAAAAAGACACAAGAAATAAGTGCAGCATAAAGTTGTCCTGAGGCCTCTGTTTTATCTTTAGTTGTTACTGAGGTGACATTGTATATTTTAAAGTCATCTGCCTTGACCTCTTGGAAAAAAACCTGACTATAAATGATATTTTCTCTGCTTACAGTGTGATTTGTGTGGTTTTTTAAATTTTGTAGTGGCCATTATGTATTAAGATTATATTGTGTATATATCAAGTTTATTTTATTTAATTTGATGAGTCGCTCAATTGAAAAATGGTTGGAAGAAATTGCATTACAATTAGTACTATTAATATAGGGATGGGGTTTAGCGTGCTTTAAATGTTAACGCGTCCTTATATTCTATGGACGCGCTAAATCGGCAAGCAGTACTATATGCCTTTGTCTGTCTGATTTAAATGTGCTCTTGAAGTAAAACTTCTGTAGTATTTTTATGCTGCAGTTCTGATAAAGATGGTCTGGTTGCTATAATGACATCTTGCTCTTCTGCGCCTGAAGACTGGATGTTGGGGGGTGGAAGGATTTACTGCTCGTAAAAATATTACTGGACTGAGGCTCTTAAATTTATTCCTCCAAAAGATTGTCTAATTTTGATTTCATTTCTTCAGGACAAGAAGGAATCCTTTGAGCCAGTCTGCAGCATCCCCATTGTAACCTCTCTGAAAGAAGAGGAGAAACTCATTGAATCGTCTGCCAAAGTAACATCATCAGCACATGTTTTCTGAATAAATATGAAATTTGAAAGGAAAAAAACTCCCCTTGCTGCTCTCTCATTCATTTTTGGTTTTCTCTTTCTTAACAGCCCGTGGTTAAGTTGCTGTATAACAGAAGTAATAACAAGTATTCCTATACCAGGTATGTCTGAACATCACAAATAAGCAGTATTGTGGAACCAGCCTTGTGGTGTGAGGGCTTTCTACGTGATGTCATGGGAGTAGCTATGATGCTTGTGGTTAGAATTTGTAGAAGATTAAGGACTAAGTTACTAAGCTATGATAGCTTAATTTTACCATGCAAGGCGCTAACCTGCAGTAACACAGTACTGCAGGTTAGTGACTCCCATGATACAGGAATAACACAACTTACAATTAAATTCCACAAGCTACCTTAAGTCATCCTTGGAAGTCTAAGCCAGGCAGGAGCAATCCTCAGTCACTCCTGTCCATGAAGGCACCAGGTTCAAAATGGCCATGAGACTGTTGCTGAGGGATGAAGAACTGCTTCAATTTTTCCTTCATTGGCTCCTTTAAAGATGGTCCCTGGGAAAATCGGGCTGTGTATTAGCAGCATGATGCATCTGGGCAGGAAAAATAAAACGCAGCTTGCAAAGTCCACCTCAGACTGTTAATTGGTTTACATTGCATATGTGTTTGTTACAAATGGTGCTTTGATGACAACTCTGGCTGTGAAGAACTAAGACTATTATTGGACAGATTTGTATGGTCTGTGTCCTGTATATGGCAATTCAGTTTAGGATAGGCTGGACTGGGCTTTGACGAAAACTCCAGAAATTTGTAACTTGAGGACAGTGCCGAGCAGACTTTTATGGTCTATGTCCCACAAATGAAAAGATGGTGTGGATAGTTTGGAGTGGGCTTTGACAGCATCTCCAGTATTTGGAACCTAAAGACAGTACTGGGCAGACTTCTACAGTCTACGCCCCAGAAATATCAAAGAGAGACAATTTAATCATGGGCAGACTGTTCAGGTCTTTATCTGCCGTCTTTTGCTGTGTTACTATGTTTTGCAACTCATTATATAGCCCATAGTAACATAGTAGATGACGGCAGATAAAGACCCAGATGGTCCATCCAGTCTGCCCAACCTGATTCAATCGCTTTGTCCACCTTCAGTTTTTCAAGTTGCTCATAAACACCCTCCTCCGTGAACAGCGCAGAATCTACTCCATTTTCTCGTGTAACTTTGCCAGACAATCTCGGTCCTTCTCCAGGATTTTCTTCTGTGAACACAGAACAGAAGTATTTGTTTAGCATATTTGCTTTCTCCTCATCACTCTCCACATATTTGTTCCGGGCATCTTTTAGCCTAGCAATTCCATTTTTTATCTTCCTCCTTTCACTAATATATCTGAAAACATTTTTATCTCCCTTTTTTACATTTTTAGCCATTTGTTCTTCCTCCTGTGCCTTCGCCAAACGTATCTCTCTCTTGGCTTCTTTCAGTTTCACCCTGTAGTCCTTTCTGCTCTCCTCTTCTTGGGTTTTTTTATATTTCATGAACGCCAACTCTTTCGCCTTTATTTTCTCAGCCACTAGGTTGGAGAACCATATCGGCTTCCTTTTTCTCTTGTTTTTATTGATTTTCTTCACATAAAGGTCCGTAGCCATTTTTATCGCTCCTTTCAGCTTAGACCACTGTCTTTCCACTTCTCTTATGTCCTCCCATCCTAACAGCTCTTTCTTCAGGTACTTTCCCATTGCATTAAAGTCCGTACGTTTGAAATCTAGGACTTTAAGTATCGTGCGGCCACTCTCCACTTTAGCCGTTATTTCAAACCAAACCGTTTGATGATCGCTACTTCCCAGGTGAGCACCCACTCGAACATTAGAGATACTCTCTCCATTTGTGAGGACCAGATCCAATATCGCTTTTTCCCTTGTGGGTTCCGTCACCATTTGTCTGAGCAAAGCCTCTTGAAAGCATCCACAATCTCCCTACTTCTTTCCGATTCCGCAGACGGAACATTCCAGTCTGCATCTGGCAGGTTGAAATCTCTCAACAGCAGAACCTCCTCTTTCCTTCCAAACTTTTGGATATCCACAATCAGATCCTTATCAATTTGCTGCGATTGAGTCGGAGGTCTGTAGACTACACCCACGTAGATAGAAGTTCCATCTTCTCTTTTCAGAGCAATCCATATCGCTTCTTCCTCTCCCCAGGTCCCTTGCATTTCGGTCGCTTGGATATTGATCTTTACATAGAGAGCTACTCCTCCACCTTTATGACCATCTCTGTCCTTCCTAAAAAGATTATATCCCGGTATGTTTGCATCCCATCCATGTGATTCACTGAACCATGTCTCTGTGATAGCAACAATATCTAGATCTGCCTCTAACATCAGGGCTTGCAGATCATGAACTTTGTTGCTTAGACTGCGAGCATTTGTGGTCATTGCTTTCCAGCTATTTTTCAGCGATAATCTTTTTCGTATGGATTTCACTTTCCGTTGCAATACTAAGAAATGAGTTGCTGATATTGCTTATGTTGCAGCCTTTACTACTATCACGTCTTTTCGTTTGCTGGGGGTGGTCTCTATAATTGTCCTTCGTACATACACCACCCCCACCTTCTAGTTTAAATGCCTAGAAAAATATTGTCTAAATTTCTCTGCAAGGTTTTTTTTTCCTGCTGTAGTAATATGTAATCTAAACTTAAATTTGCTATTTCCCTTAACACAAGTTAGTAACAACCTCCCCACCACCAAATTACAATAATGCATGTCAAGACAGGCCTAGAGAAAATCTTCAGTTGGTTCCAAATAAACGGACTAGTAGCCAACAGGGAAAAACTGAACTACTTCTAATTAACAAATGGGGGGGGGTAAACAGCCCAAGTTACCAACTAACTCTAACGGTAGCACCATAAAATCATCCATGGAGGGAGCGAGAAACCTAGGAGTATGGCTAGACCCAAACCTGGATATGACAATACACATACAACACATCGTGAAAAACGCTTATGGCAAACTCTATTGGGTCACAGGACTAAAACCCTACCTAGCCCATCAAGCAAAGTCCAACGCAGTAATATCCCTGGCTACTTTCAATCTTCGACTACTGCAATGCAATCCTGCTGGACATTCCAAAGTAGATGATCAGACAGATCCAAATAGTACAAAATGCAGCAGCTAGATTTCTGATGGGAAAATCAAAGCAGATAAGGGCCACCCTACTACTGAAAGAGTTACACTGGCTCCTGTTTAAAAGCAGGGTGCAATTCAAGATCATGTTGCTGACACACAAAATCATTCATCTGTCACAATTGCAATATCTAGCAATTAGACTAGACAACCATACACCAGCACGTGCCCTACGCTCGAGCCAAGAATACCTTCAGAGATATCAAATACAAAAGCGTCAGGAACAGAATGTTCTCAGTGATGGCCCCAATGTGGTGGAACTCCCTACCAAAGGAATTAAAACTAGAAAAGGACACCAAAAATTCAAGAAAGAAATAAAGATAATACTCTTTACATCCCACTGTAACAAATAAAGAAACATTTAAGGAGAATAACAACATGGAGGAAACAGCAGGAACACAAAAGGGTGAACTCACAAATACTACAAAGAAAAATGAGTATATGATAATACAGAAACTATAATTATAGTATATGTACATAGATAGTAGAAATAGGTATGATTCACATATATTTAGCTCATGCAAACCGCTCAGAATTGTGATTAGTAGCGGTATAAAAGCTTCCAATAAACAATTAGCATATTTGGTGGGGTCTAGTTACTAATAACTTGAGTTCAATGTTTGCTTGCTTTGAAAAGGGGAGAAGGCTTGTAAGTTTGCATATCTGTGTGTCCATGTGTCTCTAATAACTTGTGTACAATTCACACCAAGTGTTCAGGATATGCCGGGGATCAAAGGGAATGGAAGCCTGACAGGGTATTTCCTCTCCCTGCCTTTTTTAGGTGCATTTTGCAAAGTAGGCTTCAGTAGATTTCCATGTTATGTCTTGAGGGAGGGGGGTGTTGAATACAAGATATGGTTACCAAAGGTATAACTTTCTCCAGAAACTTGACAGATTTTAACAAAATGATTAAAAACCCAGAGGGAGATGATTAAAACAGTAACGATTCTTTTTCTAGTACTAATGCTTGATTATCGTACTCTCTTACTACTCTGGATTCTGTACGAATGGTGTTCATCCCTACCTGTGAACCGGGTCTTGCAGAAGTCACACTTGCAGCTTTCAATGCCCCCTTCAGTGTTTCCCTTCTGCAAGCGAACTGTGCAGAGGTGTTCCGATCTGCTCTGTTTAGTCTGTCTTATTTTTCCATTTATTTTTGACGAACCTTAACTTTAACATTTATTTTGAAGGGCCTTACGGCAACCCCTTTTGAGCCATTCAAGGACGCATCCCTTATCCCAGGACAAGCAGGCAGGTATTCTCACTAAAGGGTGACGTGATCCAACGGAACCCCGATGCAGACGCTTCTTTGAAGAAAAACTTGAAGTTTCGAGTCACCCGCACTGCGCATGCACCAGGGCGCGTCTCCTCAGTTCTTACTTTTCTGCAGAGCCGAGAAATCCGACTCTCTGCGCAAAGTTTTCTTCACTTGTGCCTTCTAAGTCCGCGGTTTTGATTTTATTTGATCTTAATCGCTGATTTTCGTCGTGCTTTATTGTTTTTTTTTTTTTTTTAATTTTCTTTGTTACTAGATGGCGGCTTGCATCTCATTCTGCTATGTCCAGGCTGGATTACCCCTTGACAAAAAAATCACAGCCCATAAGGTCAGAGCTATGGCAGCTTCTGTAGCTTTCCTCAGATCGACACCGATTGAAGAGATTTGTAAAGCTGCCACTTGGTCCTCTGTTCATACCTTCACTTCTCACTATTGCCTGGATACTTTCTCCAGACGGGATGAACAGTTTGGCCAAACAGTATTACAAAATTTATTCTCCTAAGTTGCCAACTCTTCTACCATCCCACTATGGTTAGCTTGGAGGTCACCCATTAGTGAGAATACCTGCCTGCTTGTCCTGGGATAAAGCAATGTTACTTACCGTAACAGTTGTTATCCAGGGACAGCAGGCAGCTATTCTCACATCCCTCCCACCTCCCCTGGGTTGGCTTCTCTGCTAGCTATCTGAACTGAGGAGACGCGCCCTGATCTGGGCGGGAAGGCACTCGCGCATGCGCGGTGCGGGCAACTCAAAACTTTGAGTTTTTCTTCAAAGAAGCGTCCGCATCGGGGCTCTGTTGGATCACATCACCCATTAGTGAGAATAGCTGCCTGCTGTCCCTGGATAACAACTGTTACGGTAAGTAACATTGCTTTTTGGACCTTCCATCAATGCAGTGTTCTAGTGACGATCGTCTCGGCAAGACGCATTTCAGAGCTTCAGGAGCTCTTGTAGAGAACTCTTTTCTTAGGATCACGGAAGCAGGCGTGACCCTCCATGCTGTTCCTTCCGAACTTTGTTTCTGATTTTCACGTCAACCAGGTAGTTTGTATGCCTGCTTTTCAGCCCATGGTATTGGATAAGCAAGACAAAATATTATGGAAACTGGATCTTCTAACCCATTCTGAGCTCTTTGAGGAGGACAGGATATAAAATGAATGAAATAGATAAATAAAATGTTCAAAGGGTCTTGCTCCACTACTTGGAGAGGACCAATGATTTTCATCTTTCTGAACATCTGCTTCTGCTGACTAGTCAGTACAGGCGTGGTATGCCAGCTTCCAAGGCATCTATTGCCAGATGGATTCACATGGCCATTTCGTCGACACACATCGCTGGTGGAAATCAGCCACCTGTTTTTATCAAAGCACACTTGACTAGGAGTGTCGCAGCATCATGGGCTGAGTCTTGGGCAGTCCCTCCAACTGACATTTGTAAGGAGCCTACTATGTCTTCTCTTCATTCCTTTACAAGGTTTTGCAGAGGTGATTATGGTGGATTGAAAGGACTCCACCTTTGGGACTCTGCTGTCCCACCCTAGACGATGCCATTGTTCTGGTATGTCACCATTCTTCCAGAATCTGGAGTGGATGTAACAGAATGGAAGATATGTTCTTACCTTTGGTAATCTTCTTTCTGTTAATCCACTACGGATTCTGTGTGCCCCGCCCTCTGTCTATTCTGTATCGCCTGTCTTTCTGTCTCGGATGTTTCTCCTTACTGGCCTGGATCTCTTCTCCTGCCAGCATGATGACCAAGTATGAGACTCTCCTGCATATGTAAAAGCTCTCTTGAGCCTATGACTTCCTTGAAGTTCATGCTTGTTGCACACAGCGGGTTGGTTATTATTATTGCTTTGTCCTTGCATGTTTTTCATGTTTATTACTAATTGTTCTCTTATAAGTTACATAACAGAACTTCTGTGTGTGCTTTGTTCCAGTGATGATCTATTGCATTAGGACTAAACTGAAGGGGGCACTATACTCCACTGCTATGTGGCAGATGCTGAGAGCTGTGAGTGTGACTTAAAAATCAGGGGAATGACAAACAAAACTAAAAGTAACTATTGAGACAAAAATTGAAACGAGGGGAGAAAGGATAAGGATACAATCTATAATAATAAAACCCTAGAGCACGCATGCGCTGTTGAAATAGCGTGAGTCCTGGTGGCGTGAAGTGTGCTTCTGTGTCACTCCTCACGGCGTCTGCGCTAGCTGGAGGCGCGTGTGCCAGCGACTCCTCAAAATTCAGCCAGGGGTGGGGAATCCGAATTGCACACATACTAAACTAAACCTTAAGTTTATTTACCGCATCATCTCTATGGAAGTAGAGCTCGGCACGGTTTACAAGAACTTAAAAATGAGAAAGGGTAGAAAAAGGTTTACATAAGTTTATAAATCGAGTGGAAAATTAAGGGAAAAGAAATTACATGTTAGAGAAGAGCCAGGTTTTTAGTTGCTTGCGGAATAAATGGAGGGAGCTCAGGTTCCGCAGCGGGATAGTAAGGTCATTCCAGAGACCTGTGATTTTGAAAAGAAGTGATTTTTCCCAGTTTACCTGCGTGGAGAATACCATGTAGGGAGGGGAAGGATAGTTTTAATTTATGGGCGGTCCTGGTGGAGTCAGGGCACGAGGAGTTGAAAGAAAGTGGGATTAGGGAAGGAAGGATGTCGTGAATAATCTTAAAAGCCAGGCAAGAGCATTTGAATTGGACTCTGGAAATCACTGGGAGCCAATGAAAATTAGCCAGGAGTGCTCCGGATCGGATCCTGCTGCTCCTCTCTCCCCCCCCCCCCCCACCCCTTTCCCGGCTCCAGAGGGGAATCGGTCTCAGCCCCAGGTGGGGGCGCGCCGATCCCCAGTCTGATCCTGCCTCCGGTTCAGGTTTTAGCCGCTCCCCGGTTCCGCTTCGGGATCGGAACCGGCTCCGGATGCAACGGGGCGCCATCTCGGCTTCTCCCTTTCTTTTTCTCGCCCTGGGAGGAGGATCGGGGAGGGAAAGACATCAGTCCGGAAACAGCTGGGCAAAGCCCAGCCCCGCGAGTAGAGAGGCAAAACATGGGTCCGGCAGGACAGGGCGGCCCAGACTGGCATCGGGTGAGGTGGGGGGGTTTCAGTGGAAGGGGGATGGGTGGCAGGCAGGCTGGCATCGGAGGGGGGTGGGGGGGTTCAATGGCAGGCAGGATGGCATTGGGGGTTGGGGGGGTTTCAGTGGAAGGGGGATGGGAGGCAGGCAGACTAGCATCGGAGGGGGGGTGGGGGGGTTAATGGAAGGCAGGCAGGCAGGATGGCATCGGGGGGGGGGTTTCCATGGAAACATGCTGCTCAGGGGGATGGGAGGCAGCGTGATATGGTAACATAGGACATGATTTGCCACATTCTCTGTAAGATGCTATCAAATTGTTCTTAATTTAACACCAGGCAGCATAAACCGCTTTAATTATTTAGTTTAAGGATCTATTTCTGATGTAGTTTGTGGCTGTTTTCTAGCAACTCGGATGATAATTTGCTGAAGAACATTGAACTGTTTGATAAACTCTCCCTGCGTTTTAATGGCCGAGTGCTCTTCATCAAGGATGTGATTGGCGATGAGATCTGTTGCTGGTCTTTCTATGGGCAAGGCTGTAAACTGGCTGAAGTCTGCTGCACCTCCATAGTGTATGCCACAGAAAAAAAGCAAACCAAGGTAGGAGGGGAAAACCTGAGGCACTCCTTTTGTTTCTCTGCATATGTGTGTGAACATCTTGATATGCTGTATGTCTGTGTCTGTGTCTGTGCTAAGCATGAAACCTTTCTGTAAAACCAACTGGGTTACTAGATAGCTCATCATTTGCAATTATTCCCTACCTAAGAAACAAGATGAGAGAGTTAGAATGTATTACTCTAATGCCTGGTGGAAGGAAGATAATCTAGGGTATAAATTATATTGCAGTGATAGGGTGGATTGAATTGGTGGAGACTATATGTTAAGGAGGGCCTTGAATCGAATAGACTAAAAATTCTACAGGATGCTAGATGACAAAGGGATACTCGGGAGAAGATAGGGCCATAGCATAGAGATTAAATGAATTCTTTGCTTCAGTCTTCATTGAGGAAGATACCAGTGCCAGAAATAGTATTCAGTGCTGATGAGTTAGAGAAACAAACAAATCTTTAAACTTGGAAGCTGTAATTGACAAATTTAAGACTAGCAAATTGCCTAGATTGAATGGTATACATCCCAGACTACCAAAAGGGCCTGGAATAGGCACATGGGATCTCTCAGAGAGAGAGAGAGAATGGTTACTGCGGATGGGCAGACTAGATGGGCCATTTGGCCTTTATCTGCCATCAAGTTTCTATGTTTAAAATTCAGCATGGTACAAGAAGACTGGAGGGTGGCCAACATAATGCCAATTTTTTAAAAGGTGATCCAGGAAATTATAGACTGTTGAATCTGATTTCGGTGCTGTGCAAAATAGTCTACCATTACAAAGAACAATATTACAGAACATATACATAAGCATAGATTAATGAGACAAAGCTAACATGGATTTAGTCAAATCTTGTCTCATAAATCTACTGCATTTCTTTTGAAAGGGTGAATAAACGTGTGGATAAAGGTGAGCTAGTTGATATTGTATATCTGGATTTTCAGAAGGCATTTGACAATCTACCTGATGAACAGCTCCTGAGGAAATTAAAAATCATGGGATAGGAGGTAATGTCCTTTTGTGGATGAAGAGCTGGTTAAAAGATAGAAAACAGAGTAGGGTCATTCTTTGTCACCTCTCCAGACTGGTACAGGCTTCACTGATGGGTAATAGCTCACTATGGCCAGCAGATGGAGACTGAGACCAAACTTTTGGCTATAGCACTTAATAGCTGTCCCTCCCACTATCTAACAGTCTTCTCTCAGTCTCCAGCAGGTGGTAGGTGAGCTGTGCCAGTCTCTCCTTGGTAGGGCTGTTGAAATTTGTTTAGGGATCCTTGTCCCCGTTCTGGTGCCAGACTGAGCTTGGAGGGGTCTTTTTGGGGGGTTCATCCGATCGCGGGGGGTGTCGCACTCGACAGGTCACATGTTGAGTCCCTCCCCCCACCCCCTTCATCCACCTCCCCAAAATTTTGTAGAGGTGCCAGTGGAGTCTGTTCTGAAAAAAAAAAAATCTTGAGGCAGTGCTGGTCTGAAGGGAGCCTTCCCTTGTCTTATTGCTTTTTTTAATTGTTAACCGGCATTTGTATTTCAGCTAGGTCGCATATTGCTCAATGAGCACTTTCACTGGGAGAAAGTGCTCATTGTGCTCCAGACACAAGGCAGCCGTAGCCAGCCTGTGCAGGGCCTAACCCTATCCATAGAAGAGAGGACTGGAACGAGGTTAGCCTGAGAAATTATCTGAATAGCAGCACTGTTCAGCTGCTGTCTGAATAAGATACACATTTGGTTTAGGCAGATATTAGGCATGATATGATGTAGACGAGATCAGGCCTCCATGGTAGGTACCAGTAAATTAGGCTAGGATAATAATGGCCTAATGTAACAGCGCCTAGCAACACCTAAGTCAAGTTAGGCGCTGTTAGGTGTGATTCTGGCATTTAATGTACTTGCTGTGCTAACTCAATATTTGGCTTCCAGAGTAAAGTCATTTTCCTTCTCGCCTATTTTTTGGGCAGGGGGTTTGTCTCTCACTCCCTCCTTTATTGCCTCTTCTGTGAGAGAAGAGAGCAGCCTGTTTACCTGAACCTGGGACATGCTGTCCACGAACTTTCTTCTCCTGTCTCCATTTTGGGTTACTACCACAGCATAGTACCTATGGTAACCAGGGCAGGATGGGTTTTCCATGACCTTATCTAGCAGATCATTGGCTAGTTTCCTCGGTAACATTGATGAAGTCTTGTCCATTCTCTCCAGTAATGGTAATTCTTCTATAATCCTTAGGTTGAGTTTCCAGAGGCTCGCATCTATGAAGAAACGCTGAACGTATTGCTTTATGAAACCCCCCGGATTCCCGATAACTCTTTGCTGGAAGCCACCAGTCGTAGCCGCAGCCAAGCATCCCACAGTGAGGATGACGAGGGCTTTGAACTGCGTGATCGTGTGCGTCGGATCCATGTGAAAAGATACAGCACATATGATGACCGCCAGCTTGGGCACCATTCAGCTTTCAGGGACTGACAAAGGTTATGGGGGATTTCCTCCTTCCATATATATTATATATTTTTTAACTACTATATCTGCATTTTATAAAAGCACATCTACAGAAGAATACTCTTAACACTGACCAGTTTCTCTAGATAAACTGAAAACAGTTGTACAAAATCTTGTATAAAGACAGTGCCAGATGGCCATCTAATACTATTGCAAAATGACACCGAATAGGGAAGTTGATGGCATGTGAAATCTTCAGCAGTTTCAGAAGAAGTCATGAAAAAGCTAGTCTGCTTCAGCTTTGATCCTCCAGGTCCTAGTTGTGATTTTTTTGTGTAGGAAGTGATTGATTGCTAAGTGGACTACTTTTAGGTAGAACTTGTGACATTTCCTACATGTGAGATGAGTTTTGGTGGCTTAATCATTGTGATCTGATGAGATCCATCTCTCTAATGATTTGTTCTTGAGAGCTAAGTTCCCTAGACCTGTCTCCCCCCCCCCCTTCAATTTATGGTATGGATTTACAGAATGTGGTGGGGTTTGTTTGATTTTTTTGCTGGTCAGAGAGGAGCTGAGTCGTTGAGTGTCGGTGTTAAAACGGTGCTTAAAATGAAAAGTCATACAGACAGGGAAGTCTTCTCCTGTGGTAGACATCCTAAGTCATTGGTTGGGTATTAGATGTCACCTCTTGAAAGTCTTCCCAAGACTCGGTGCAGTCTTGCTTTACTGCCACATTGAGTGTGGTTTTCCAAAGAGCATGGGACATGGGTGTCAGAGGAACTGGCGAGATGGGTTTTACCTCCAGCAGGACTGGAGACAGAAGCTTATACCAGTGCTTCTCAACAGTATGCCAAACCATCCATGTTTTCAGTCCATAAAACAAAATTGGGGGGGTCTCCAAAAGTGTTTCTTTGGGGAGGTCTGGGGCAAGAACCAGGGTTCCCTACCTCTAAAATTGCTGGGGGGGTTTTTACCCCCTAGTGTAGCTCCCATGGACCATTTTTAGTGCCAAAATTGCTGCTGTGGCGGCCATTTGGATTTCCTGATTTTTTTTTTAATAAAAGCCTTTGTCTTGCTCAAAATCAGGTTAGATGGACTCCTCAGGCCAGGATTCATGCCAGATTTGCGATGGATGGCTGGTCAAGGATCGTCCATATGCCATGTAGGGCTATGGAGTCTGAGACAATTTTGGGTACCTGGAGTCGATAAAAATGTACCGACTCCTGATAAATTTAAATTATAATAAAAAAAATATAGCAAGTTCAAATGTCCCATTTCATAAACAATAGTCAAAATTAACACATTGTTTGTGGACATTTTTTGCCGATTTACACTGAAAAGCAGGCAAATTTTTAAAATGTTGCAAGGGAAATTACATTTCGCATAAAATAGCTGTAACTTCTGAATCATTGCTTATTTTTGAATAAAACTTTCAGTTTCTTTTCTTATATTGAATTCTTTATTATAATTTGAACACATTTTTTAATTATTTTGTTTTAAACAATTACAACATTCAAGGTTAATTTCAAAATTTAAAAACATAAGAATAGCATTACTGGGTCAGACTAATGGTCCATCAAGCCCAGTAGCCCGTTCTCACAGTGGCCAATCCAGGTCACTAGTACCTGGCCAAACCCCAAAGTCTAGCAATATTCCATGCTACCAATACAGGGCAAGCAGTGTCTTCCTCTGTGTCTTTCTCAATAACAGACTATGGACTTTTCCTCCAGGAACTTGTCCAAACCTTTCTTAAAACCAGCTATGCTATCTGCTCTTACCACAATCTCTGGCAACATGTTCCAGAGCTTAACTATTCTGAGTGAAAAAAAATTTCCTCCTATTGGTTTTAAAAGTATTTCTGTGTAACTTCATCGAGTGTCCCCGTGTCTTTTTTTTATTTTTTTTTTTCAAATTCTTTATTCATTTTTACATATTTCAACAAGTGTGTCAGAAAAATCATGCGAACTTACAAATATACACTTGATCAACTTTCATATATTAATGAAAATATAACATATATGTCCCCTAGTCTTTGTAATTAAAAAAAAACTACTCTCCTATACTGAAGAAATTTAAGGAAAGACAACTGAATTTACTGCTATTTTATTTACGATTTTGATCTCCCTTCCGACCCTAATTCCACGTATTGTGAGGTATCTCTTCACCACCTAACGTGAAGATAATGCATAATTTTTAATTTGCCAAAAAGCCGTTTTACACTTTTGCCTCAATCCAACACTAATTTGTAGAAACTGAGTTTTGTCAGCTCCCGCTCTCTAGTGATAGTATGTGAAAAACGTGTTTGCTCATTTCCCGCCAACAATGTGTTAAGTACTTCTCTGATGTAAGAATAAAGCCCAGTGCAGAGTTGTATTTCTGTGTCGGAGTCATGATGGGAGTCGAGGGTACCAGAAACTGAGGAGTCTGAGTTGAAGGATTTATCTACCAACTCCACAGACCTGGTTCCATGTGTAGCACAGCACATTGGGGGAGGGGGGCTTAGCCTCCCCTAGTCACTCTGGTGGTTTGGGATCCTAGATAGTTCGGTACCAGGTCAGAAATTCTGTTCAGAGCTGGGAAATGCCGACAGTGCAGCCCCAGTGAAGCATAGCCGCATCATTACCAGGAAGACACAGGAACACCTACAGCGTTCATCTGAATATCCTAGTCAGGGCTTTGCTCCGGAATTGATTAACATTATGTATGAAGTGTACTTGAATTACAACAGCCACATTAACCTCTCCAGGTGTCTTGGCAGCTATAGTGCCAGGGATTTATCTCGCTCAGAGATCATGTGCCTCACAGCAAAGCCATGCTTAAGATACAGGGGGGGCCAGCCTGATGAAGACTAGGAAGAGGAGAATTTGGTTTCTATGCTGTTACTCTCCTAGTCAGGGTCCTCATTAGCAGGCGATAAGGTCTCAAGCTTAGAGATACCAAAGTTCGACCAGGTTGTGGCCCTAGATCTCGGAGAGGACATGACAGTGTGTAGGCTTTTTAAGCCCTCAGTGCTCTTAGTGGTAATCACTGAGTCTCACTTAGATTTAAAGATAGCGCAGCCCCATTCTTTTATGACTTCAGTGCTCACTTATGAGTAGCACTATAGCTATAGAACTTATCCTAGGACAAGCAGGCAGGTATTCTCACTAATGGGTGACATGATCCAACGGAGCCCCGATGCGGACGCCTCACAAGCAGTCTTGCTTGAAGAAACTCGAAGTTTCGAGTCACCCATACTGCGCATGCGCGAGTGCCTTCCCGCCCAGCGTAGGGCGCGTCTCCTCAGTTCTTACTTTTCCGCGGAGCCGAGAAGTCCGTCTTCGACTCTCTGCGTGAAGTTAGTTAACTTGCACCTTCTTAAAGTCCGCGATTTTGGGTTATTTTACTCAGAATCGTTGCTTTTCGTCGTGCTTTAAGTTCTGTGCACGACAGAAGAGCAGGACTTGGGTGTGATTGTATGTGATGATCTTAAGGTGGCCAAACAGGTTGAGAAGGTGACGGCGAAAGCTAGAAGGATGCTAGGGTGCATAGGGAGAGGTATGGCCAGTAGGAAAAAGGAGGTATTGATGTCCTGCATAAGACTTTGGTGAGACCTCATTTAGAATATTGTGTACAATTCTGGAGGCCACACCTTCAAAAAGATATAAAAAGGATGGAGTCGGTCCAGAGGAAGATTACTAGAATGGTATGTGGTCTTCATCATAAGGCGTATGTAGACAGACTTAAAGATCTCAATCTGTATACTTTGGAGGAAAGGCGGGAGAGGGGGGAGATACAACAGAGACGTTTAAATACCTATGTGATGTAAATGCGCATGAGTCGAGACTCTTATTTGAAGCACTGGAATGAGAGGGCAGAGGATGAAGTTAAGAGGTGATAGGCTCAGGAGTAATCTAAGGAAATATTTATTTGTTTTTGTTTTACAGAAAGTGTAGTAGATGCATGGAGTAGGCTCCTGATAGAGGTGGTGGAGACAGAGACTGTGTCTGAAGTCAAGAAAGTGTGGGACACGGACTCTTTGCTCCCTTGATTTCTTTACCTCTAAACCCCATGAGATCTTCAGGCAGTAGAACAATTCATATGAATAAGTTCTCTTTTCCTTCTATAAAATGAATAGTCTGCTAGCTAAATTTCCCATTCCTTTCTATTTCTATTCAGATAAGATCTTGTTTATCTCTCCAGTTTTTTTTTGCAAAATTCTGAAAACTACATTGTGCCATCGTTTTTTAGGTAACAGTATCAATGAGTTTAATGGTTCTTTTTTTCTGAAATCTAATTGTAAACTCTAGTAGACATTACCGGGGACACTGCCACCTTCCTCAAAGCTTTATGGGAAGTTGAAAAGTGGCCAAAAAGTTGATGTCTTGCTTGAATGGCACAGAAGAGAGTTTAAAACATTTGCTCTCAAAATACAAAACCATCATAAACATTGAAGGCACCAGAAATGTTTTTTCTCCTTACCATCAACTACCTAAAGATGGTCAATGATAGTACTGCCAAAGGAGCTGGAACTTGTGTCCAAGATGGGCCACACCACTCCACTCTCCTACTTAAAACAGGAGTAAAGAAAGACAATGCAAGGCAAGAAACAACCCCAATGAATTCTCTTATTGACCACATTACACAAAATAAGAAAGAGGTGAAGCAGCCAAAAAAGCTGCACATTTATAAACCCTCCCCCCCCAAAAAAAAAAAACAAACAAGCCTCTTCAAAATACTCATTGACAGTATTGATGACATCCTCATTCGAAGAAAATTTCTTCCCATTGAGCTAAACTTTTAAGTTCAGGAACAAGAAAAAGTCAAACAGGGCCAAGTCTGGGATATAGGGAAGATGAGGGATCAATTTGAAGCCCAATTCATGCAGTTTTGCCATTGTGATGGTTGATGTGTGAAACAACGCATTGTCTTGGTGAAAGAGCACTTTTTTGTGCGCTAATCTTGGCTGTTTTTCCTTCAACTCATCTTTCAAACAGTTCAGCAATACTGCATAATAGATCCTGTAATTGTTTTACCCTATTTTTTTTTTTGTTTTTTTTTTTTTTAATTCTTTATTCATTTTCACTTCAATTAACAAGTATACAATATGAGACTTGGAAAGCAGGGGTCAGGAGAGGAGGAGAGCCAGGAGGGCACAGGGAGAGTGCAGAGCGAGGGGTAGTGGCGAGAGGTAGCTCCGCCCACCCCCTCCGACGTCGGACCTCCACCTTAAAAGGGGCGGAGCCAACACCGAACGAGTCCAGCTTGCCTGCAAGCAGCCACAGAGTGAGAGAGGCAAGAGAGAGACTTGGAAAGCAGGGGTCAGGAGAGGAGGAGAGCCAGGAGGGCACAGGGAGAGTGCAGAGCGAGGGGTAGCGGCGAGAGGTAGCTCCGCCCACCCCTCCGACGTCGGACCTCCGCTTTAAAAGGGGCAGAGCCAACGGCGCGCGGCTGTTCGGCGCGCTGCAAAGGCGAGCGGCAAAGGCGCTCGTCTTAGCAAAAGCGTCTTTGAGAAGTGCCAGGGCACTACACCAAGGTCAGCACACAACCGGAGGCAGAGAGTGAGTGTGGGTGAGAGGTCACAGCAGCAGCAGGCAGAGGGAGAGAGGACACAGCAGCAGCAGGCGGAGAGTGAGAGTGGGAGAAGGGACACAGCAGCACCAGGCAGAGGGAGAGAGGACACAGCAGCAGCAGGCGGAGGGAGAGCGAGGGAGTGAGGACACCAACAGATCAGAGGAGACCAGAGTGGTGAGAGCCAGAGGAGAGAGAGGAGAAAGCAGAACAGGCAGACGAGAGAGCGGAGAGCAAATAGACGGACCAAAGGAGCAGAGCGGAGAGCTGAGGGAGACCGGAGAACGGAGCGGATAAGATAGAAATGGAGGCAGCCGGAATACACCAGAGCTTTCCAGTATACTGCATGGGGTGCCATATGTACGACTACCTCCCCTCGGGAAGGCGGGAGTACATATGCGGTCGGTGCCGGGAGCTGGAAGGCCTGAAGTATGAGGTCGCAAGATTGCAGGCCAGGGTTCAGGACCTGGAGGGGTTGCACGCTTCAGAGGAGCCATGCCAGGCGTCTGAGGATTCAGACAGAAACAGCTCCATTGAAGGAGAGTACTGTCAGTCACAGTAAGAAATCCTTAAAGAAATCATAAAAGACCCTACAATTGGTCTTATCTAACTTATATACTGTATATAGATATATAGATCAACACTAATATAATCACCAATGTTAGTCATTCTTTCATCTCACCTGAAGATGCAGATTTAACTGATTCTTGAGTTTGAACTAAGCTTTCTAAGTATTTAGGGTCTTGAAAAAGAGTCATACTCAAGGACAATGCCTTAGGTCTCAACAAAAAAAAGACTCTCTACGGATCACTTGAGTTCTCCAAGAGACATCAGGAAAACATTTATAGGGAAACCATGAAAGTGAGCTAACCTTTTCCTGAAAAAACTAATCTTTATCTTCACTACAAAAAAAAAGTAACCATCAAGGTGCCTCTTAATGTAGCCTCTAGAATAGATGTTTCTAGCAAAGTAGTTAGATTCACCTCTAGTACTTCTTCCACTCCTCCTCCTGAAATATTTTTTACAGAAGAAAAAATATGCTTTAGATTATCTGTGGGAGTGATGAAGAGTCCAAAGACAGCATTTCAGCATCTTTTTACTACTCTATACAAGGTAGGGACATGGTATGCGGACCCTGGTTAAAAATATGATCTATCTGTCTGAAAAACTTTGGTGACACACACATAGAAAAAGGAGCAGGAACAGCAGCAATGGAAACAAGGAAGATGACATTTAAAATGAGGGGGGGGGTAATAAAAGGGGCTATAGATTTTACTTCATGAAATGTAAAAATACACAGAGAGATGAGACCTAAAAAAACAAGACAGTAAACAATATATATATAAAATAAATATCATTACTTAACCTGCCAGGGCTATTGCTACATTAAAAACAGCTGACAACATTCAAACAATATTTGAATTGTGCTTATTGAAATCATGTCCAATCACTCATGAGATGGACTGCTTTTTTTAAAAATCCCACAACCAAAATAAATGCCAACTATAGCGACAATTTAAGGGGCCCTTTATGGCCCATAGATATAAAAAAGGACATCTCTCTGTCCAGAAGCTTTTTCCAGTACTTGTTGATTCCTTCTGCCTTCAAGGAAGATGAAATGGCAAATAAGAGAATTTTTCCTGTGATTAAAATTAACTAGAGACAAGAAATTATGCTGAAGCTATCAGGATCCTCCAGCATAATCAGCCTTCTGTTCCCTTTCATAGAACATCCTATCCAACACATACTGGCTAGTTTAAAAACTCAACTAGTTCCCGACCCAGTCTCTCACTTTGGGGCTCATCCAGAGGGCACTCAGTTTATTTATTAGATGTCTGTGTGAAACACTATCAAAGGCTTTGCTGAAATCTAAATACACCACATCTAGTGCACTCCCTCTATCCAATTCTCTGGTCACCCAGTCAGAGAACTTGATCAGATTTGTCAGACAAAACCTGCCTCTAGTGAATTCATGTTGTTGCAAGTCTGTAATCCACTGGATTCCAGGAGCATCACAATCAAGCCTTGTTCCCCAGTATCTCATGTTTAGTTCAATATCCTTCCACAATGTGTTTCTATTGGAATTAATTATGGGTTCAGGCAACATAATACAAGTTGGTCATATAGGTCCAATGCTATGGATAGGGCCAGCCCCTCCCCAACTTCTTCAATATTTAATTCAAATTTCTGCAATTTAATGCCCCTTTGACTAATTATGTAAAGTGACCTTCAAGCCTAGTTCTAGTCTGTTCTCTTCCATTCCATATTTCAGATATACCTCCTTTGCTCTAATTTATTGTGGAGCTTGTACTCTGTTCTTCCTGATGTAATGTAAAGCGAGAGGCTTAACCTGGATCATGCCACACTGCAGTTGATCTGTGCAGCCGAAGACAGACATTATTAAAGTTGCATAGCCTTTGCTGCAGGAAGGATGTTGAGGGGTCTAGGAAACACATTTAGTTCTGATGAGCTGTGTTTGCTTTTTAGAGTTTGTACACAATAATTAAGAGATCAAGAACATTTTAAACTGTAGTAAGTGATCTTTGGTTTTTAAGTTAAATTTTAAATGCAAACATTTCCATATGTTTTATCCAGGCTTTGTTTGGAAACACAATACTGTTTTCCTGTTGTAATAATAAAAATTTGTAATCTTTACATGTGTGTGTGATACTTTGAGGTTGGTGGGTATGTATTGAACTCTGATCACCTGGAGGAAAGGGGGAATAAGGAGTATCGGCATATGCTTTTAAATCACATTGCAGAATCAAATGAGCAGGGCTTCCACAAATCATCCTGAATACAACAGGAATAATTGGAAACCTTTTAGAGCAGTGATTCTTAACCTTTTTTGAGTCACGGACAACTTTAAGAATCTGATGAAAGCTATGGAAAAATTCACATAAACACAACTTTGCATGCAATGAATATAATGTACTTTATTTAATGAGCTTTGATTGTCTCATACATATATGACTTACACAAAGTATCATTAAACTTTAAACAATCTTAAAAAAAAACCCAAAACACTCCTTTTTTATGCAAAAAGTAATGGTCACTCATAATTATGAAATACAATCCTCTTGTGCAAATTAAAACAGATCTACTACTACTACATCTGCTCTTTCGTTATCTGTGGAAAAAAACCAACAGTACCAGGCTGTATAGTGAACTTCTCCCCCTTCCATACAGCATCAGCCCCCTCTCCATTCAGTGTCTTCCTCTCTCTCACCTCCTCCCCCTTTTATCTCCCATCTTCTATCCAGGACTATTTTCCTCCTTCTATACAGTTTCTTCCCCCTCTCTCTCCCCTGCCATCAATATTCACTTCCTCTATATCTTTCCTTCCATATATCCGCCTCCCCTCTCCTCCTCATCTTTCCATCTAAAATCTCCCCTTTTGCTTCTCCCTTCCATCATATCCCTCCTCCCTATCTCCCCGACAACTGCCCTCTTTCCCCTGTTCTATCTAGAATCTGTCTTCCCCACTTCTCTACAGCATCTGCCCCCCCTCTTTCTCCCATCCATATCTTCCTCCTGTCTCCCCTTCCATCCAGCATCAGCCACCTCTTTCTCTCCCCCCTCCTACTTCCATACAGTGTCTCCTTTTTACTTCCACCTCTGTCCTCTTTCTCTTTCTTCTATAAAGCATCTGGCCCTCCTTTTCCTCTCTAATCTCCTACCCCTTTTGTCACATCTACCTCCTGTCTCTTCAGCAGCAAAACAATTCACCTCATTCTCCTGGGTCTGCACTCGCACATTAGTCTACATGGCTGGTGGTCACGCCTCTCAGATGTCCTCTTCTGGTTCTGGGGCAAAGCCAATTGCTGATCATACTGAGGCTGCGAGTGCATCCCTACAGGAGAGTAAGGCAAGACGTTTTGCCACTGCTGTTGCTCATTTAGAGAAGCAGCAGCAGTCAGGTTGGCAGTGGGAGGTGGAAAAGTGTTGCTCCTGGTGTACGGCAGTTCTAAATTGCTGCGTAGGGTCTTCAAAAGCAGTGTGCAACTGCTCAACTTTGAGGGAACACTGGAGTCGATCCAGAGGAAGGTTACTAAAATGGTCAGAGGTCTATGTCATGATGTGTATGGAGATAGTCTTAAAGATCTCAATATGTATACTTTAGAGACGAAAGGTGGGTGAGGGGAGATATGATAGAGATATTTAAATACCTACATGGTATAAATGTGTCCTGAAGAGGTGCTGATACCCCTGATGGTGTGAATAACATGAGGAAGGACATAGCAAAGCTTGAAGAATGGTCTGAAATTTGGCAGCTAAAATTTAATGCTAAGAAATGTAAGGTCATGCACATGAGCTACAAAATCCCAAGGGAACTGTATAGTTTAGGGGATGAAGAACTTTTGTGCACAAAAGAGGAGAGGGACTTGGGAGTGAGAGTATGTCCTCCCCCAAAATTTTTTATTGTTATACATCGATTGTATGTTTACCTGTTTAAATTGTTTTATTTTGTCCTCCCCCCAAATTTTTTTTATTGTTATACGCATTGAAAATATTTGATATTGTGTTTATATTTAATAAACTTGAAACTTATGTGATAATCTTAAGGTGACCAAACAGATTGAAAAGGTGACAGTGAAAGCTACGATACTAAAGTGCATAAGGAGAGGTATGGTCAGTAGGAAAAAGGAGGTATTGATGCTTATATATAAGACTGGTCTGGCGACCACACCTTCAAAAAGATATAAACAGGATGAAGTTGGTTCAGAGGAAGGCTACTAAAATGTCAGTGGTCTTCATCATAAGGCATATTATGGGGACAGACTTAAAGATCTCAATATATATCTTTTGCAGGAAAGGTAGGAGAGGGGCGAAATGATAGAGATGTTTAAGTACCTATGTGGCATAAATTTTCATGAGGCGAATCGCTTTCATTTGAAAGGAAGCTCCGGAATGAGAGGGCATAGGATGAAGTCAAGAAGTCGGAGTAATCTAAGGAAATATTTTTTTTTACAGAAAGGATGGTAGATGCATGGAATAGGCTTCTGGTAGAGACAAAGACTGTGCCTGCATTCAAGAAGGTGTAGGTGAGGAGGAGATAGTGGATGCTGTAGATGGGCAGAGTGGATGGGCCATTTGGCCTTTGTCATGTTTCTTTCTCTCCCTTTCCTGTGTCCATCTCTTCCTCTTTTTCTCTTCTCTCCACCCCATCATAAGATTATATCTCCCCCACCTCATGCTTTCCCTGGAATAATTCTCTCTGCAGGTTTTTAAATCCAAATGCCTCCTTAGAGGCGAACCAACCCTTCTTGTTCTACCCTCCCCCTTCCTTGCACTTATATTTTTTTTAATCTCAATGTATTTTCTTGAAACCTTATATACTTAGCTTCCCAGTGATGTTAGTCTTCTTAAATTATGTAATCCACCCCCACACTAAATTTGGTGATGGATTTTTCTTTTCTTCCTTTTTTTTTTAATATTTGCTTTTAAACTTATTTTATAAATTGTAAACCGCGTGGATCAGGGGTAGGCAATTCCAGTCCTCGAGAGCCAGAGCCAGGTCAGGTTTTCAGGATATCCACAATGAATATGTATGAGATGGATTTGCATGCACTGCCTTCTTGAGATGCAAACCGATCTTGTGCATATTTATTGTGAAGATCCTGAAAACCTGACCTGGCTCTGGCTCTCAAAGACAGGAATTGCCTACCCCTGGCCTAGATATTCTTTGGTAAAAGACCAGGAGTCCCTCCTTGAGGGCTGCAATCCAGTTGGGTTTTCAGGATTTCCCCAACGGATATGCCTTGAAAGCAGTGCATGCACATAGATCTCATGCATATTCATTGGGGAAAGCCTGAAACCCCGACTGGATTGTGGCCCTCAAGGAGGGACTTTGACGACCCCCCCCCCCCCCCCCGGGTGATAGATGGTATATATCTAAACTTGGAGGGCGAGTTAGAGCAGTGCTTCCCAATCCTGTCCTGGAGGACCATCAGGCCAATCGGGTTTTCAGTCTAGCCTTAAAGAATATGAATGAGAGAGATTTGCACATAATGGAAGTGATAGGCATGGAAATCTGCTCCATGCATATTCATTAAGGCTAGCCTGAAAACCCGATTAGCCTGGTGGTCCAGGACAGGGTTTGGAATCACTGAGTTAGAGAATAGGGTTTTAGAACCTAGGGCTGAAGAGGGTCACTTGAAAGGAGGGAGCTAGCCCGACACACGGACTGACGACGAGAGAGTTGCTTTCAAACTTTCCCGCCCTTACACGCGCACACTCGCCGTTTGTGTCTCTCACTACAAGCCATTGCGGAGGAAGCTGAGCGATAGGGGGCGGGGTCTTCCGAAGCGTCGGTCTCTCTCTGCTCCCGCCTTCCCTTGCAGCTTATTGGCTGTAGACAGCGGCAGCAATGACGACAGACGGGCTTCCTTCCTGGGTCCAGCCAGGCAGTTAGGAAGGAGCAGCTGAACTGGAGCGAGAAGGTGAGATGAGAACGAGGCTCTCTCTGACCACAGCTAGTTTTCAATTGACGTCGCAAAGCAGGACTCGCCGACTTTTCTCTCTGGTGCAGAAACAGGGCTGCTCAAGGCGTCTCCCCCCGTCCCCTCACCTTCGCGCTCGCCTTTTCCAAATCACATTTTCCGTTTCCAGCGGGGCCGTGGCGCGCGGCTGCCCGGCTCGAAGCGTCCCCTATGACGCAACTTCCTGTTTCCGCCTGGGCTGATTGTGTCAGAGGGAAAGCAGCCGCGCGCCACTTTTGAAAACGGCCGTTGCGCTGAGGCCTCACTGCTGAAGGAAAGGGGGGGGGGGGGAGATGTGTCATGAAGGGGAAGAGGTTGAATGGCGCCAGAGCTTTATTCTGTTCCCTCAGGTGGGAAAGCAGCAGCGGTGGTGACAGGCAGGAGATTCGATGGAATTGGGCTGGAAGGAGATGGGGCAGATGGTGGAAGTGGAGAAAGAAAAAAGGCCAAAGAGTGAAATACTGGAGGAGGTGAAGGAAAGGGCTGGCAAGAGGGAAATGGAGGACTGGATGGTAAGAAAGGATTTAAGGAGGAAGAAAAGGAAAGAGACAGAAATACCAGATCTGAGGGGAGACACTAAAAACCACAGGTGGGGGGAGGAGATGGAGATGCCAGACCAGCTTGGGGTGGTAGAGATGGGAGAGGGAGGCAGACAATTTCTGGAAGGAGCAGATGCCATACAGAAGAGGCAGAGAGAGGGCAGACAGTGGATGAAAGGAAGACAATGACGAGATGAGGAAAGCAGAAACTAAACAACGAAAGGTAGAAAAAAAAAATCTCTATTTATTTGTTTGTATTTTTCCCTTTAGAACAGGGGAGTCAAAGTCCCTCCTCAGGTTTTCCCCAATGAATATGCATGAGATCTATTTGTATGCACTGCTTTCACTGTATGCTAATAGATCTCATGCACATTCATTGGGGAAATCCTGAACACCCGACTGGATTGTGGCCCTCAAGGAAGGACTTTGACACCCCTGCTTTAGGATAAAGTACTATTGTAGCTGTGTTGGTAAACGTTTAGAAACAGAAATAAGTTGATCCTTTTATTGGACTAATTTTAATGCAATTATGACTAGCTTTCAGAGACCAAATCCCCCTTGTTCAGGTCAAGACAGGATACTGTAACAACAGTATACTTTACTGACCTGAGGAAAGAAATTTTGACCTCTGAAAGCTAACTGAAAAATGTATTAGTCCAATAAAGTGGTATTATCTTGTTTTCCATTTTTTGTTTTAGTTTTATTTGTTGATTTGTTATTTCTCTTTTCTCAAATATACATCTGTTGTCTTTATATTTTGTACAATATTAGGGGACATGCATCACTGTTTTTGTGGTGTTACATTGTATGTAGAGTCTGGCTTCTTGGTGGTTCAGTTTAACTTTTGTCTACATATTTCTATTTTTAGTTTGTGATTACTTATTCCATATTGGGCGAGGGTGTTTTTGTGTTCTGTGTGTACAAAAGACATGTTTTTTGTTAGCATTGATTGTGCAGGGTTGATCTGTTCTAATCTGACTTGGGTTTGTTTTACATTGTGTGTATTGATGTTCTAGTGCTCGCTGCAGTGTGTAAGATGCTGCCTTTTCCTAGGTACACTCAAATGTGACTTGTAGATTATTGCCAAAAATCATGTTCTTTATAGAGAGGAGGAGATGTTAAAAAATGTTCATCCCTGGGTGACATACCGGTATATGCTAAGTATGCCACTGGTAGAATATGTTAGCTTTGAGATATGTGCATCACAGATTTTTGTATTGTGTCCAATGGCTTACCGGACAACTGATTGGGGGGGGGGGGGATGAGGATAGGCAGTGGCCTTAAACCCAAAGTGAGTGGGCATTAAATTTTCTTCCTACCATGCCTCCTTCCTAAATGCAAAATATAAATACAGACAGTCCCCGGGTTAAGAATGAGTTACGTTTTTTTAAAGTTGTTCTTAAGTTGGATTTGTATGTAAATCAGAACTTTTAGATTTTAAATTTCTTGCTGCTTACCTCTGCTCCCAGCTGACAAAAGTGGCCATTCATCTTTCCTGAATCTGCCACTAAAAATACTGCTCCGTGAAATCAAATGAAGCCGCAACCACGTTCTTAAGTACGAGTCATACGGGCATCTGTAACTCAAGGACTGCCTATACCTAAGTTGGTGGCTTTCCCAAAGCCCTGCCAGCTGAAAATCTTTTCCTCCAGTCTGGCAGCTCAGAGACACTGCTGCTAGCTGCAGAGCTTGGGAGATTTCTGGCTGCCAGACTGGAGGAGGTGGTTTTCAACTGGCAGGGTTTGGGGATCTCCACCCTTTCAGCTCTTTCTGTAGCCTTCTCAGTTTGTCACAGTGCTGACTCTAGGGTGTCTCATTGAGGGAGAAGCTAGAATCAAAACCTCACTGTTTATTAGTGGGACAGTGCTTTGCTGCTATCACTCTTGAGGCTCACTCTCAAAATGTGTGGGAGCAGAGTCTCTATCACTGTCTTGCACTTTGCCGCTGCTGTGATGTAACTCTTCATTTTCTTGGGCGCAAAGGCCCGGATTCTGTATAGGACGCCGGTCCGGGCATCCTATACAGAATCGGGCCTACACCTGCCCAAAGTTAACCCGATTCTGTAACCAACATCCATGTTGCAGACGCCAGTTACAGAATTGGGTTTAACATGCCCAAACCCCTCCCCGGACCCCCTAATGGCCCCCCCGAACATCGCCGCAGGAGGGTGCCCAACCCCTCCTGCCAGACTCCCCAACACCCCCCCTTAGATCGCCAGCAGGAAGGTGCTCAACCCTTCCTGCCGACAGAACCCATCCCCCCGTCCCCGACAATCGCGGCAGGAGGGTACCCAACCCCTCCTGCCAGCCCCCCCAACGGCCCCCTAAGTTCGCCGGCAGGAGGGTGCCCAACCCCTCCTGCTGCCCCCCATCCCCCCAAAAAACCCCTTAGTCTTACTTTCAAGTTGGACTGGAAGGCTCCTCGCACGTCTGGCCAGCAGGCCCGCATCCGTCCAAATGAGGTAGGCCTGCCCCTCCCCTGCCCAACCCACAGGATCCTCAGGCCTGATTGGCCCAAGCGCCTGAGGCCCCTTCTATAGCGGGAGGGTTTTATTTTGTCCCTTGAGCAATTTGTGTAGAGTTTAGAATCCATATTTATATTCAGAATATTTAGACTAAGCATGTACTTTAAAATTCCATGTCCCAGATCTGAGATATAATGCTACATCCAAGCATCATTTTTATTCTCTACTGATTACAACATGACTGTACAGCATCTGTTTCTTTCTTTTAGGATAAGTATTCCTGCACTGCACTGTTGACCAAAGGAAGTACACTGTAATGGATTTAGGTATGTTGGAATTGTTTTGTCTACTCTTCTGTGCTTAGTCGGGGTAGGATCCTTGTTGCTTTGCCTTTGCCCATAGCTATAATAGAGGAGCGGACACTTGCTGTGCCTTCCTTTCTTCTGTGGAAGGAAACACAAATTATGACAGCAAACTAAATACATTAGTGAAATGAAAGGACCACCTTATCTGCATTGCATCCTGCATCACACAGTGTATCGGAGATAACAAGAGAGCATGATTTGACAAATGTATGTCTGAAGTGGGAACGATAGCTGAAACAAACAAGGTTTAATGAGATTTGTAGCCAGCGCTGAAATTTTCCAGTGCTAAAAATAGCGGCGTTTTTGGCTCTAAGTAAGGGTCTTCTTAACGAAAAATGATGGTGTCTATATTAAAGGAGGCATAGCCCCTGATGAAACTAGGAGTGAAACGGTTGGGCAGCTGTCGGGCATAAAGATAAGTGCCTTTCCTTTACAGCACTCTATGCACTTTATAATTTATGCAGAGCCGGAAGAGAAAATTAATTTATATAAAAGATTTTTGGTAGCACATGCTCCTTGCTAAGACCAATGATGAAAACACCATCCCAGTAAGGGTACGACTAGAAATATTAAGTAGTATCTTGGATGTTTGAGGTCTAGTGGAAAAATCCATTTAATATAGTTTTGTCCTCATCTGGTCTTTATATCTAGTTGAACATTTCTAGAAGTTTCCTTATTTGGTTGATTTGTATGCGCAGCTTCTAGCCTGAGCTAACTGAATATGTATTATTCATACTCAAATTCTAATGCCCTTTCTTTAATGAAATAACTTTTTAATAACCTTTTTTAAAATTTTATAAAATGTGTATATTGTGCTCAGTCACCTCCACCACAGTCATATCTTAAGCAGATATAAGGACCACTATTCTCAAGGAACCATCACAGCACAATAATGTTCCACACCCAATTCACTTAATATAAAGCACCAAACACTGTTTTCAATGTCTCTTAAGTGCTTGATTCTCTTATATATTTAACATTATCTTAATAGCGGAAACAACTTATCTTTCCTGTGCTGTGACTGAAGCTCAGCACTCAGTTTTACTTGGGATCGGTTCCTTTGCGCCGCCCAATTATCATACCGTGAAAATTGTGAAAAAAATCCACGTAAAAACTGAAAAATAAATGTATTTCTTATCCCAAGTGTTTTCAATTAGGTCTATTAAATGAATCCTTTTATGGTATAGCTCATCCATCTGATTGGTTTACTGCCCAAGCTGGGTTTCAAATTCATCTTCAGGGAGAGCAACCCTAGGAGGAACTGATAAACATTCTCTAATTATTTATGATCAATAGTTATAAAAATCTTTACAATCTCTTTTTTCCAAGTTTTTTCGTTAGAGGGTTGGAAGGGTTGCAGTGAGTGCTTGTGGAATTTGATCTGCACATATTTTAACTCATTTTTGGCTGATTGGTGATGTGTGTATTCAAACAGAAATTAGCTGAAGGGAAGAATCATGATATGAGATCATGGTCTGTGGATCTCCTATCCAAATTTTTCAGTTTATTAAGGGATCTGGTTGAGTGGTTTATTTTTTAGTTTGGATTCAAACATAGGTGCATTTTAGAAGGCAGGCTCCATGAGCTTCTTGATTTTAAACATATTTTTCTTTTAGCAGGTCCCTGGAATGTCTGTGGGCAAATGACTATCCTGCAGGGTGGATTTCTGCTGGCTGAGAAATCATGTTGTCCTAAAATCTTAAAGGAAATAAAGAAGCCTGACTGGGCCCTTGTTGGACAGCCTATCACTGCTGCACTGAAGGAAATCGACACAGTTTGGGATTTTCAAGCACCTCAGCCTCAGAATCGGGATTGGACTAAAAGAGCACTAGCCATTATTTGGACAAAAATTCTCACGTCCAGGTCCAAAATAGGTGCTACTGAAGTTGAGAAAAAATGGAAAGAAGATATTTCCTTTTCGGTTGGAAGAATGATTCCAAGTATTAACCATGTTGTTCTGTTTGAACTACTCAAAACACTGAAGCTATCGAAGATATTTGTTGAGCTGCTGTTGGCACTTCCACCATCTCTTTGTTATGAAGAACTTACATTGTTTGTTGAGTACGTCACCAGTGAGACCTCTGTTGAAGATATAACCACCTTTTTGGACACATGGTGGGCAATCATGAAACACAGTGAGCAAAAAGATGAAACAACAAGTATATTTAGTATTGTTGCAAGTCAGTACGTAGCTACCTCTTCTGATGAATTTTGTCAGTCACCAAAACGATTCAAGTATGATCCTGATTGTTTGCAAACTTTTGCACCTGGTTCTAGTATCCTCATGGTTTTGCTTGATGGCTTAAATCAAATGAAAGGTGACATTGCATCATCAAAGCTGAAATGTTTTGCTTTGGCTAACCTGGCTGAAATGCTATCAGTATGTGCTTTGCTAGACAAGGATTCTGAATTGGTACCCATTGAAATATATTTAGAGAAACTGGCAACAGTGATTTCTGTTTGGAAGTCTGATAAGAAAGCCCAATGTCACCAAGACAGTTTAGCTGCTAAGGTGAAAGAAGCAGAGATAAATTTATGTGCTGCAACTGTTGCTTCAGGCTTGAAACTCTTACAAGAATCTAGGTACCAGGGCTTTCGAATCCTTAAGGATTTGCTGCTTCATTGGGGCGATGAATGTACACTTGTGACAGCCAGCTATGAAAGCTATCGAATGAGAGAAAGCTTGGCATTCTTAGTTCAAAATCTGAATTGTTTCATGGAAACTGGTAGCATGTGTAGAGATGAGAGGGAGACTGTAGAAGAATTAAGACCCAGAATCCTAAGCATCTTGGAGAAGATCATGAAACTTGATGTGACAGTTGGGCAGAGCACCATGGTTTCTATCGCTGTGATAATTATCAAGGATAGATTGATCAGACACAAGGAAATGTGTTCTCTTTTTGCTTCGCAACGCAGCTGGGCCTTTTCCGTTGACTGGGTTGATTGTCTTGATGAAAACAGAGCCCTCTTTCAGGAACCAGAATTAGTTTTAAAATTACTAGAAACAATTATGTCTAGCGTTTTCCCAGATGATATGCCGGAAATAAAGAGAACCACAGAAATGCTCTTGAACTGTTTCAGTGAGCTTTCATTACCTGATAAAAACAGAGTTCTTTTGGGAGTGCTGTCTACAGTTGGTAGGAAAGGTCTTTCCCAAAAGCTAAAGATGTTTACAACTGGATTCCAAGAAGAACTTAACACAGCTTTCAACCAAATTGCCCAAAGCGGGTCTGATCAAGGGTTGACCAAAGCTGCATCAAACGTGGCTAGACTTGCTTTGCTGAATCCAGAGGCGACACTGAAAAAAGCTTGCCATTTTGCCATATTAAACGTTGGTGCGCACAGATTCCTAGCACAGATACTAAATTCCCTTCCAGCCCTGAGCATTAAGGATACCCAAAATTTGAAGGGAACGACACCTTTGCTAATAGAATGTTTGAAGGAGGTGTGTTGGGGAAAATTGTCCTCTGCTAGTGAAGAGAGCCAGTTTTTAGCCTTCCTGACTTCTTTCATGGAATCCTCCGAACATCAGCATTCATCTCCCCCCCTTCTTCTGCCAGCAGATGTGATTAGGGCATTTGTTCTTCCTTATTTGGTGGGTAACTTTGTCAACATTCAATTAAGCCTGCAGATTCTTCAAAGAGCTCTAAACGTACAAAAATGTATAAATGGAACAGGTAACCATTGGGTCATGTCATGTTCCCCCTTCCCTCTCATCCTTTCTCTTTGTAAGCTTATCAATGGGTATACAAAGTACTGGCAGCATTCAGAAGCATCATGCTATCTTACTATGGAGTCCAAAGACTTAATCATCGATATCCTCGTGCAGCTCTGTGAGGTGGTGTTGCTTGAATCGCAAGCCTTTCCTGAATCGTGGACCAAATCACTGTTTTGGCTTCACAGAAAGATGGAGCACCTTGATTGGACTGTATGCCTCAGGCTGAAGACTGTCTTTGGGAATCATTTTAAAAATGAGGTTCCTGCACACTTGTTTGAAGTTAGCAGACTTTCGGAGGATGAGTGGATGCCCCTTCAGCTTGGAGAATATGGACCGGGCACGGGACTTTTGGCGTGGTTGGAGTGCTGCTGCGTCTCTCAGTTGATGAAAGATCAAATGCTGTCATTTCTTGCTGTTGATACAGGAAGTCCTGAGGTAATCAATCTCTTCAGTAAAGGCTTTCTGGTGGCTCTGATCCAAGTCCTTCCATGGTGCAGTCCAGGTGAATGGAAACTTCTTGCTGGTGTGGTACAAAGTCTTTTACAGAGAAAATTTCTGCATGTGCCCTACAGCTTGGAGTATGTGCAGTTCATGCCTCTGCTTAACCTTAGGCCTTTCACCTACGATCTCCAGTTTTCTGTGCTCCTTTTGCGAGGCTTTCAGCTGCTTTGCAGTGCAAGCTGTTCCGACTGGCTTCCACTGGAAGGGTGGAAACATGTTGCAAGACTGTACTGCAGTAGCATTGCAGAGATACTTGAATCGGTGAAAAGCAGGACATCTGATCAGGACCTGCAAGAGAGGGACTACGTCCAGGAAGCTTTATTTGTTTACATCCAAGTGTTCTGCCACCTGCTTCATATAATTGCAATGATGCCAAATGACAGCTGTGAACCACTTTACTTCCTGTCTCTGGAGGTTCTTACATTGTATGAAACAACAGCTGGGGCTGACACTACTGTTAATAACTTGCTTCGGCGGACCAATGAGCAACATTTCTTACAGTCTGTTGCTGAGAGTGTTAGTAATGAGGAGCAGAGAAGCACACTGTTACAAAAAATAGGCAAGTTCAAATAAAATCTGCTTTCCTTTTGCCGTGGTGTCTCCTAGATCCAGTATCTATTTTCTGTGCTATCATCTCAGTCTTTCTTAACCAGAATCTATTACAAAATCTATTGAGGGAGCTAAGGAGCCTTGACCACTGCCTTTGATGCATTTTGGTAAATGCAATGTAGGGAAAAAAAAGCCAGACAACAGCTATCATAGGACAATGGAATTGGAGGTCTCTCCCCTCTCCCCTCTGCAGTTCAGCACCCTAACCCTCCCCACTGATTGTCCCTTTTAGATGCAGCAAGGTGAGAGCTGAACTTTACCATTGATATGGTAGTAGTTATATCTATTGAAATTACCAGTATTTAAAATAATGTGATAGGCTGTGCAAATGATCTGTGAAATGTCAAAGTTGGAAAAAGTTGCCTGTTTCATAAAGGCAACATAAATGGCTGTGTGCTTTTTCTAAAAATAAGCATTTTGAGGAACATAAATTCTCTTGTACACATTGCAACTCTGCTTACTCTCCACCCCATTTGATTATACACCTTCTCTACTAGAAATTTCAAAGCAAACTGCAGCTTGGGCACACATACTTATCCACGTGTGATCATGCAGTTTTATAAGAGCCATTGGGGGAAAAATAACAATGATAAATACAATATTCAATAAAGGTACCCAGCATTTTTTTTCTGGCTTAAGTTAATCAGATATTGACTGGACCTGACTAACTCCTGGCTCTGTCGGTGCAGACTACTCCAGGACTAACTACTGTAATGTCACAGTGGTCAAAGTGACACTCTTCAGTTAAAAATATCTGCTTTAAGGCTGGCCAGTGCATTTAACTGGACAGGAGCCTTTTCTGCCCAATTAATTGTTTAAAATAGCCACCTCATTTCTTTGGAATCATTTTGTTATCTTTTGTAAGGTTTTCATTTATGGAATGGATAAAAGGCTACTTTACTTTGGACCAAAAACATTTAAAATGTTGTTTGTATTGTTTCCAGATTATCATTGTAGGAATTTTCCTGGCAGAAGTCTCGCTATTCCTTTCAAGGTTGCATAACCCCTGATAAACAAGGGAAGAGCTGGTTGTGGTTGATTATTTCTTTGCATGCGTTCCAGAAAAGTGATGCTGTGTTCCGTTCCATGCTTCCCTTTCCAGTGATAATTTGAATACAAACGAGATCTCAAAAAAAAATCCACCTGTCTGTGATAAAGTATTAACTGGAGTGCCTATTATGATGAGGAGCTTTTAATCTTTAAAACTAGCTAACTATGTATTAAGTTAGTCCTGAGGCAAGAAGTTTAAACCTTACCCAATTTGCAGTTGGGAATTCTGCCAGCAGAGGGGGCTGTTCTTCTAGTGGGCCTTCCATCTATCATAGTCTTGTTGGGAAGTTCCATAAAGAGGATATTATACTTTAATTATAAAGGCGTGCGTAGCAGTTTTAGGGTGGACTTGAGTGCAACTGATGGATTGGCCACAACTTGTTAAAATACAGCAATCAAAGGAAGGAAGGTGACTTAGCCTGTTTCATTGCTAGCTTGCATTATTCTCATTCCCTTCTGTAAAGGGTTGTAAATATAAGAAATTTCAGGATCATTTGCTATCTTTTCAAGCAGCCTCATGGACTAGGGCAGTGATTCCCAACCCTGTCCTGGAGGAACATCAGGCCAATCGGGTTTTCAGGCTAGCCCTAATGAATATGCATGAGAGAGATTTGCATATGATGGAAGTGATAGGCATGCAAATTTGCTTCATGCATATTCATTAGGGCTAGCCTGAAAACCCAATTGGCCTGGTGTTCCTCCAGGACAGGGTTGGGAACCACTGGACTAGGGATCTAACTCACATATTCAAAATCTCAAATTCGTACCAACAATTTCAACGTGACTTAAATTTTAAGAAATTTTTGTAAGTTAGATATAGGATGTTTATTCATTTGTATTATTAGTCTTTGCGAACCGCATAGAACTTAATGGTATTTGTGATATACAAGTGCGTTTTATGTTATGTGTACAAGAAACTCCTGAAGAAAAGAATGAATTTATGCCGGACAACCTGCCGGGTTTTGGAAATATCTTCAGGCACCCGGACAGTCCTCCTCTGGATGTCTGGTAACCCTACAAGTTAGGGAACAGGAGGTAACAAGGCAGGACAAGAAATCGTGCAGAGTAAGAAAAGGAACACATTAAGGATTGTGCTGATAGGATGAAAAAAGGAAACAGAAACTGGGGGTAAAGTTAGAAACAAGGAGAAGTAGGTGCCTGAGGAGCACCCCCAATATTTTTCCTTGTAACTCCTGGAGATCTGAGGCCATGCTACAGAGCTACAAGAAAACTCAAGAAAGAAGTGCTTCTGTATCCCAACTTCAAATCCCATCTCCCCTAGCAGCCTGTCCAATAGAACACAGGGAAGCTGCCAATGGTGAAGGTGAGTGCAACAGACAGACACAAAAGGAACAGACAGATTCAGATAACTTTATTGGCTTGGGCAGATGGGGACAGAGCTTTCAAGAATGGGGCAGGAACAGGAAAAGAACTTGCCAGGATGGGAAAATCAGTTCCTGCAGGGACGGGGAAAAATTTGTCTCCGTGTCATTCTCTAGTGTGAAGCTAAAAAGGGAGACACATAAAGGGACTTCAAGGAAGGTATGAAGGGAAGAGAGGATGGGTGATGGGAATGGAGTAGAAACAGGCTGTGAGGGTGAGAAGAATTCAGGGAGAGCTGCTAGCAGAGAGGAAGAAGAGAAGGCAGGAGACAAACTGCAGACAGAAGAGAAGCTGAAAGAGATGGAGAATAGCTGTGTGGCACTGGGGAAAAAAGGGGCTGAAGAAAGGGGTGGTCATGGTGGAAAGCTATGAAGGTGAAAAACATGGGCGAGAAGGGAGTAGGACTAGAAGAAAGTGAGATGAGACAAATCTACATGGAGTAAAGAGAAATGAGGACATGGAAGGAAGACTGGGAGAGAATCATTACAAGAAGGGACTTAAGGACAGAGAGAACCAAGATCAAACAGAATTTAAACCACAGACACAAAGGTTACAGGGAAATACTTTTAAAACCAATAGGAGGAAATTTTTTTTCCACTCAGAGAACAGTTAAGCTGTGGAATGCATTGCCAGAGGTTGTGGTAAGAGTGGATAGCGTAGCTGGTTTTAAGAAAGGTTTGGACAAGTTCCTGGTGGAAAGGTCCATAGTCTGTTATTGAGAAAGACATTGGGGAAGCCACTACTTGCCCTGGATTGGTAGCATGGAATATTGCTACACCTTGGGTTTTGTTCAGGTCCTACTGTCCTGGATTGGCCACCGTGAGAACAGGCTACTGGGCTTGATCGACCCTTGGGCTGACCCAGTAAAGCTATTCTTATGTTCTTTTTTTTGGTTGTTCTTTTTTTTAACCTTTATTAATTTTCAAAACTAATACAAAATGCCAACAATTATACAGACATTAATAATCAACGTAAGTACTTAAATTCCATCAATAACAATGCAGAAGAAAACTATCCCTCCCCCCCATCCAACAATTTAATCAAGAATTAAACCAGAAAGATAACCCCCCCCACCACACCCACCCCGTCCTGGATATGTATAAAAATAAACAAAGAATTTAAAACAAAGACAACTATGTTAAAGTAACAAAGGATATCAACAGGCCCCAAACCAATTTAAATAATTTGCTATGCCCCAACATATCTGCATTCATCTTCTCATACACCAAAACAGAAAGTTAAGATGATCACAATTTTTCCAATTGCGGATTATTTGTATAGCAATCCCTGTCAATATTAGTAAAAGCCTGCCTTTGTAACGATCCATGGGAGGCTTGATATACAGTAATGTTCCACATGTAATTGCCTCATACGTCAAAGAGATTGTTGATTTCAGTATGAGATTAATCTGTCCCCATATTGACTTCCAAAAGCTGATTATCAAAGGACAATAGAACAATAGATGATCCAGTGTCCCTATGTCTAGATGACAGTGCCAGCATCTATTAGATTTAGAACTGTCTAACTTATGTAACCTACAGGGGTCCAAAAAGATCTACGTAACAGAAAAAAAACATGTTTGTCTCTTAGATGCTGACGCTGTACATTTCATCCTCCCAAGTCCAAATTCGTGGCCATCGAGATGCAGAAATATATTGCTTTATCTCGATGCTCCAAATGTCCCTAAGACTATTTTTTGGTTTTATATTCAAGAACTAGTGTTTTAGCCCATTACATTAACGAGTGCTAGAGTAGATGTCTGTCTGTCTGTCTTTTTGGGTTTTTTTAAAATTTGTCTCTCTCTCTCCTTGGACGCTGTCATTCTTTCTGTCTGTGTCTTTCCCTGGCCCCCTGTCTGTCTATCTTTATTTCTAACTCTATCCTCTTCCCTCAATCCTGCATGTGCCCTTTTTTCTTTCTCCTCCCCACTTCCTTCCAACATCTGCTTCCCCTGTCCTCCACACTTCCATTCAGTGTCTGTCTCCCTCTCTCTACCCCTTCCATCCACCCTCTGTCTTGCCCCTTCCATTCACTGCCCTCTCTTCTCTTTCCATCCAGTGTCCGCCCTCTCTCTCTCTGTTCCATATGGCATCTCTCCATCTCCTCCTTCCTTTTCCCTTGGTCTGGCATACCTTTCTCCTTCCCTCCATGCCCTGCCATCTCTTCTTCCCTCTGCTCCCTTTCCTCCTTGAACTACTTCATCGGGCAGCAGCAGCATTCACAATTAATTGCTGTTGCTGGCTTCAGGTCTTCCTCTTTGGCGGAACCTATTTTTGTTTAGAAGAAAATTGTGCTGCAATAAACTCAGGCCTGGATTCTATAAAAAATGAATAGTTGGGCTCCTAGATTGCCGTGCCTAACAATTTTTTTAATTAGCTTAATCGCTGATAATTGATAGCACTATTTGCCAGTAGGCATTTACCACTTTAAGGTAGGCGTCTACACTGCAGTAGGCAGGGCAGGATTAATTCATTGAGGGCCCCTAGGCACACAAGTACACTGGGCCTGCTGCTCCGCCCCATCCCACCATGCACCCAGTGCCGAAACAGGAAGCTGTGTCTGAGGGAAGCTTTGGGATAGCTTCACCGCTTGCAAAATTACAGTTCCCGTTGCCTTTCTTACCCGCATTGCTTGCTTGTCTTACTTTCCGTCGATGGGGGGGCACGTTGCAGATCGGGGTGGGGGCCCGCATTGCTGATCGATGCTGGAAGGGACCATTGCCGTTTGGAAAAAACAAATGTTGATGCCCTTGGCAGTAGGCATGGTTATGGGTGGGGGAGGGGCAGGATTAACCAATAGGCCCAGTAGACACGTGCCTAGGGCCCGAAATGATCAGGGGGGTCCGATGAAGAAGGGCATCAACACTTGTTTTTTCCAAACGGCAATGGGCCCTTCCAGCATCGATCAGCAATGCGGGCCCCCACCCCGATCTGCAACGTGCCCCCCCATCGACGGAAAGTAAGACAAGCAAGCAATGCGGGTAAGAAAGGCAACGGGAACTGTAATTTTGCAAGTGGTGAAGCTATCCCAAAGCTTCCCTCAGACACAGCTTCCTGTTTCGGCACTGGGTGCATGGTGGGATGGGGCGGAGCAGCAGGCCCAGTGTACTTGTGTGCCTAGGGGCCCTCAATGAATTAATCCTGCCCTGCCTACTGCAGTGTAGACGCCTACCTTAAAGTGGTAAATGCCTACTGGCAAATAGTGCTATCAATTATCAGCGATTAAGCTAATTAAAAAAATTGTTAGGCACGGCAATCTAGGAGCCCAACTATTCATTTTTTATAGAATCCAGGCCTGAGTTTATTGCAGCACAATTTTCTTCTAAACAAAAATAGGGTTTTTTTGCCTGGTTTGTTTGAAGATATTCTGGTTCCATAAACAGTTACATAAAAGGAGTGAAACCATAGGTAGGTAATCTATAAACAGGTACCTATAGATGTCATAGGTGCACACAAATGGCACTAGGTGCTATTTCTATAAGGGAAGTGCTGTAGCACATATATGCAGAGGGTCATATATGTGCGTGGATCATGTACATGTCGCCATATCAATAAACTTGCCTTGGTTGTGTTAAGGAATCAGCTTTGCCCTTTTTCTTCTGCTCCAAGTAATATACATCATTTATTTGGCGCATGTATGCGTGCCCGTTTATATAACTACCTCCTAGGCGACCAGATATTTGCTCATAATATGAGAATGAGGTTTCAAACAAAATGTGCAGACAAATAACCAAGAAGTGAAGATATTGAAAAATAACATTTATTCTTCCAGAAATATATTACTCTCAATTATAAAGCTCTTGTCAAAATCTCAAACATGAGTGAACAATAATATCACAATATTATATCGCTGATATCCAGCGCTGATCTGTACTATTAAATATCTAAGGGGCCTTTTACTAAGCTGCAGCAACCTAATATGGGCCATTCTCGCGTGCTAAGCACATTATTATCTTGACAATAAAATAGGCATTTTTCTATTTGCGGTTTGTGTGCTAATGTCATTACCATGGCAACTGCAAATAAATAACTATCACAGGACCACTTATTGTCTCCTAAGTGGTCTTGCATTAACCCTGTGTTTAACCAGTTAGCACAAAGTAATGTTATCGCACTTACAGGATAACACTTCTTTGCCCATTCCCTGCTCATACCATGCCCCCTTCAAAAAATAAATAGTGTTTCAGTGCCACAACCAAAAAGCTTTAGCCCAGGGGTGTCCAATCTTTTGGCTTCCCTGGGCCGCATTGGCCCAAAAAAATGTTTCTGGGGCCGCAGAAACGCGCAAACGCTGCAGCAAGACAGAGGAGGGAGCCGACAAGATGGTAAACACCCAGGGACAGCAGAGGAAAACACTGCATCACCCCCGACCGGGGCCGCATGCAGCCCTCGGCCGCAGGTTGGACACCCCTGCTTTAGCCTATCCTGTGGTAAGCCTTTTTTGGTATGTTTAGCCCACACCAGAGCTCTTTGTGCCTTAGTATAAGGGCCTCTAAGAGTATTTAAGAGCTCCTGACATACGTCATCTGTATTTTGAATGCCAAGTGATAAGGCTTGTCCTCAAAACGAAGAAGTGTCAAGAAGACCCTTTAGTGACCTTCTAGACTAGGGGTGTCAGTCCCTCCTTGAGGGCCGCAATCCAGTTGGGTTTTCAGGATTTCCCCAATGAATATGCATGAGATCTATTTGCATGCACTGCTTTCTTGGTATGCTAATAGATCTCATGCATATTCATTGGGGAAATCCTGAAAACCCGACTGGATTGCGGCCCTCCAGGAGGGACTTTGACACCCCTGTTCTAGACAGAAGCTCTTACATCATGTAAGATACAACTAATGATCACCCGCCACCAAGATTTAATAAATAAATAAATACTCATTTGTTAAAAGGGGTTTCCAAATCACTTTGGTTCAGTTCTATGGAAGCTGCTTTGGAAAGAATGCCGAGCACCTAAATTAAAGTCCTTCAGTTAGGCTCGTAATTCGGTCAAATTTAAAATTCTAAGAGGCAGACATTCAGTGGCTTCTTTTCCTGTTAAGGTTAATTGGAGAAGCTTTCCAATTAACTTTAACTGGATGGTTAAAGATATAACAGGGTAGATATGTTCTACGGAATATACCATAATAATAATAACAGCATAAGACATCCTGTTATCGTTCCACCTTCCATTTCCACCAAGCATCTGTGTTATTACATTTACATTAGTGACTTTTATTCTGCCATTACCTTGCAGTTCAAGGTGGATTATAGTGACCCCAGGATGCTTCTCATCCCTCCTCTTTTTAACTGATTTACTTTTGCATGGACATCAGGTTGTCCGCCAAAAATGAACCAGTTTGCAGCCCCAAAATTTAAGGATTATTTGTTCAGTTAACCATTGATTACATCATGTCCTTGCAAAAGAGTTGATGACATATTATTCTGAAACACAGTCATAGCAACTGACTGAATTCTCTGGATGTATTGCTCAGTCTCTTATCACCCAGTGCCTCTTGTATCATTCTGCTCTTCAGAAATGCTGACACCGGGGCTCCATGGCCCCTCAGTTTTGTTCCAAGTAATCCACATGCTTCTCAACCCATTCTTCTATAGGATTGGCGCAGACTTCACGACCTTTTTTGGTGATAAATCTGTGGGGATAGAGTAATCAAATGATTGGGACTTAGTACCAGCAAAACACCATAAGTTTATGAAAATTAGAGGTTAACAGTGCCCATTTAATATACTCAACCACAGTACTGTCTAGGGAAAGAGCACAGACAGTCCCTGAATAGTAGACACCCGACTTAAGTACGACTCATACTTAAGAACGTGGTTGCGGCTTCATTTGATTTCACTGAGTAGTATTTCCAGTGGCCTAGACTCCTACACTTCTCTGGCAGCAGATTCAGGAATGAAGCATGGTCACATTAAGATCCATGTGTGGTTGTGCATGCTAGACCTTAGGGGGAACCCTTGGAGCAGAGGAAAGCAACAAGAATCTTAAAATCTACAAGTTCTGAATTGCATCCAAATCTGACTTAAGAACAGTTTTAAAAATGATAAGATAAATAGAATCCTAAACATCTGTGTGCTTTTTTTTTTTTTAATACTGTGTCAGTTTCCTCTGTCTGACATGTCTCCAGCAAGCATTTTTTTGCTCATTCCTGACCTAAGGAAGAAGGCTCTGGTCTTTGAAAGCTAGTCAGAAAATGTATTTGTTCAATAGAAATAAAACAGAGAGTACTTTTGAAGAGGACTAACCCGGCAACCACACTACTTTATTGAATAAGAGAATAGTGATAAGCAGACCGATATTTAAACACACTTATTCAGTCACTACTATAATACTTAAAAGGTGAACTGGCCATTTAAGTTATCCATTTAAAATCAGGTCAGGATTTGGAGAGAACTGGAGCTTAACATATCCACTCAGTGGTGCTGTTTACCTGCTAAACATATAACTTATGCATTTAGTTACAAATGCATCAATATAGGTATGAATTTAAACTGATAAAGTTATCCATTTAAAATGACCCGTTGATTTTCAGTGAGCCAGTTTTATCCATTTTTACTAAAAAATGTTATGCATGCTGAAAAATTGCAGACCTTTATCTGTTTAGATATTTAGTATCCTTAATGACTCACTTTACCCAAAGTAGGGTATAAAATTAATAAACACAAATCCAATATCCAGTCCACAAATGTCTGAATTTATCTGTTTAAAGTTATGCATTGTTCACGTAGCTGGAAATTGATCTCAACATGCACAGTGAGTGATGAAGAACTTACATAATGGCTGGCTGGGAGCACATACTGCTGGTGATGAAGTAATCCTGAACGTGACCTCGTGGGAGTTTCCGGGAAGTGTAACTGAAGCAGCAAGAGGTTGGGACGTCGGCTCCAGCTATCATAAATAGGAACAAAAGACAATGAATGAATGGAAGTTTCAGAAAAAGAAATAATCAAATAGCCTCTTTATCCCAGAATCTGCTTTTAGCAGGAGGAGGGCTGCAGGTCATAATGTTAGGGAAACTGGGAGCTCATATAATGAATCAATAATGAAACATGGTTTGAACAAACGATGGGAGATAAAGTGACTTCCAAGTCTAATTCTAATATATATTGATAAAGAAACCTTACCATGCACCGTTATTCTAAATTCTACCATAGCCCCTATTCAATTGGATATTTGAGCCAACACCAGTAACTGCATATATGCAAGAATGATTGAACTGCTTAGTACAACTGATAGATCATATTATTTCAAGGGCTAGAGCTGTTCAACTCTGGTCCCAAGAAATTGGGGATCCAAAGCTTAGTTTTAAAGAGGTCCATGCCCATTTTTTGAAATGGGAACTATTCGGAACAAAAATCTGAAAAGAGAAGAAATGAAAACTCACTAGGAGCAGAGAAGACTTCAGAGCAGAAGGCAGCCAGGAGAAGGATCCAGAGAGCAGTCAGACAGAGCTTCATCTTGTGTTGAGATGGGGCTGATCTTAAAGAACAGAAGTGAAGTTGGGACTTTCTCAGTCACTTTTTGCTCATCTGCTCTGTTGACTGATCTCCCAGTCTCTATTTATGAGGAGGGTACTCAAGTAATTCTTGCAGCAGGGGATTTTGGAGAAATGACGTAGAGAGATTAGAATAGAAAATTTCACATTTAGAAATTCTGCTGATACAAGAAAACCTCAACTAGCAACCGAGGAAATAGGAGAAGGAGGTGTGAAATACTTACAAGTTCCATTTCAGTGTTGCCAGGGAGGTCAGAAAAAATGACCCAACAGAAAAAAGGATGTAATGATTCAACTCGGCTATTTCTGGCAGTTTCCCCATGCAAGAAAAGTCAAGTTTCCATTCCAAGCTCTTGCATATTATTCATGTGATTTAATTCAGCAATTAAAAGATATCATGAGGTCTAGGAAGGTTTTCCCCCATCCTGAAAGGTGAAGGAAAACATTTCAACAAGTTTACAGGCCAAGCTTGGGAGTTAACCTGTTAAAACATTACTTTTAAAATAATTTCCCAACTGGAGTGCTTTGGGGGGGGGGATATTGACTTGTTTTTGTTGGGTTCTTTCAGTCTTCACGAAGAAATCACACGGTAGACTCTTATCCTAAGTTTTGTTTAAGGTCGTATTTGTTTTCAGAGTGTTGTATCTTTTATCTTGTATACAAATTTCTAAATAAAAATATAACAACAAAAAAAAAAATTCCCAACTGTAACCGGTTAAATTTGTATATTGGAATTGGGATTTATTTATTTAGATTTATTAACTTCCTTTATGAAGAGATTCATCAAATAATTCCACATGAAACGTTTAACAGCATAACAGTAGTAAAAAGACCAAATCACTAATAAAACCCTAAGCGCGCATGCGCATTCCTACTTGCGTGATCTGTAGCTCCGTTGCCGGCAGAGAAATTGTAACGCGTGTTTGGCGTGTGTGCATGTTCGGCGTGTGCGCGCATGACGGTTTGCTACGAGTGGCGGTTTACTTTATCCAGCAGCGTTTACAGTGTGCCGGTTGCCCTTTCCAACACAACGCGTGATAAAAAAAAAAAGGTAGGTGAGAGAAGGGGCACAATAATTGACAGAAGGACAGGGGACCAGGGAGAGAGATTGAAAGAAAAAACAAACAAACAGCGGCCAAGGAGAGAGAGAAAGAAAGAAAGACAGACACACATCTATTCTAGCACCCGTTAATGTAACGGGCTTAGGGCTCCTTTTACGAAGCCGCGCTAGCAGTTTAACGCACGTAATATCGCATGCTAAACTGCCGGACGCGTTAGCCGTTACCGCCTCCTCTTGAGCAGGTGGTAGTTTTTCGGCTAGCGCGGGGGTTAGCGGTGCGATAAAGCAGCTTCGTAAAAGGAGCCCTTAAAGACTAGTATAATAATAAACAACTTATATACCGCAGTACCGTTAAGTTCTGTGCGGTTTACAAAAGATTAAAAAATACAACTGAATAAAAATAGAAATAAAATGATTAGATAAAACAAATATAATGAGTGAGATAAACTCAAAATCAGCAAATTGAAACTTAATAATAGGACTACCATGAAACAGATTCAAATAAGAGAGAAAAAAAAATACAATTAGGGGCATTTTCAAAACTGCCAAGCATCCAAGAACCTGGACATTTTCGTTAGGGTGGGCTGTCATCGGCAGGGGGGGTGCTATTTTTTTCTTCTAATGGGACAGATATTGTTCATGTGTAACACGCACATCATCTATGCCCATAAAAAAAAAAAAGGTTAGAGAGGGAAGCAACTGGTGTTGACCAGTTACTATTTTGGATCGCTAAATGTGATCCCGCATTGGAAAGCCAGGTTAGAGCGTCAATCGCTCTTCTAGTTTATATGGCATTTTATTATTAATTAGGTTATTTGCATGGTTAGATTGGGGAATGAGCAATTGTGCAGAAAACCAGGTGGTGAGCCATTTTCTGCATTGGGTCGGCCAATGCGATCATCGCTAAAGCTGTTAAAACAGGTTTAGCAACGATCGCTGGCTTTAGTGCATCTGGGCCTCAGGCATGTGCAGTGTAGGCCATTAAAACCCTGGACACCATTGGATGTGATTCTTTAATATGGCGCCGATTTAGGTTCCGTTTATAGAATCTAGCTCCATCTAAGTTTGTTTTACTGTTTTTTAAATTGTAGTTTTAAGTTTATTTATTATTGATATACTGCTCACAAGCAAACTATTTGAGTGGTTTATAAATATGTTTAAAAACAACATAATTGTATATGCAGTATCCCAGAGGTTTTATAGGTCGATGATGTGCCTGACTCCATTTGATGTAGGGTGGAGACGGAGATCTGATGCTTTTTTCTCCAACACTGTACATATCAGACGTGGCTTGTTTATATTTATTTATTTAATTTGGTTTTTGTCCCGTTGGCCACAAAGAGCTCAGAACGGCTTACATATTATATAGTTAGGTCACAATTTGACATAATTACAATACAAAATTGTATCCTAACTTGATACAAACTAGGGGTGTAATGCCAACAAATATAGAGTTTACAGGTTACAATTTACTATAGTTATCCTTATCTATGCATGTTTTTATCCTAATGTGACACATTGGGATCTAGTGCCAATGTACATTCTCTGTAAATGATTGATCATGGACAGGTAATGGCTCTTCCTTTTTTGTGTGTACAGGAGTCTGCTAAAGCTTGATAGCCTAGGGGGCATATCCTACCTAGTATAACTATCATTGTCTTTAGGCCAGGTTTTAGTAATCAGGAATATGTCTGTGAGGTCATTTAGTATGAGTATGCCTTTCTTAGTTACTGATCTGGCATTTGAGGGTGATAGTTAGGTTTCTAGTTGTGGGGGTGTATGAGAAAATAGGGATTTCTCTTAGGTTGTGGGGGCTGTGTTGGGAGGGTTTTTTCTGAGGGGAGTTTTTTGGGGCCAGCATATCTGCCCTGATTGATGACTGGGATAGGAAAGCACATGATGGGTAAGATTATTATAAGGTATAGCATTTTGGTTGCTGAATTATATTTTTAATTTTGTGACCTTTATTCTATGTAGGTTGGAATTGGCTGGGTAACAGGTTGAGGGTGATTGGATCTATATATGTAATGTGAGACTAGGGGTGGATGGAATGAAGGGAGGGTGGGAGGGCCGTCGCCCTAGGCTGAGTTTACAGTTTGGCGGTAGAGACTATCTTGAGAGATCTCCTAGAAGGTAGCCTATACTTTAACAAGGGGCATTTAACTTTTGCAACTATGGAGTGAACTCCCCTTAACGCTGAGGAGCCCCAGTCCTTTTCAGTCTTTTCATAAATTTCTAAAAACTTTTTTATTTGCTAAACATTTTGAAAATTAATCTCTTTTGAAACCTCTGCTCTTACTTTTTTCAGTTCTTATTTAATTGTTGTAAACCGAGTCAAGCTTCCTTAGGTTGATGACCCGGTATATAAAGTTCAGCTTTAGTTTAGTTTAGAAGATGAGAGTTGCTTTCCAGTTGGAAATAGTTGGGTTTATATCAGAGCAGGAATGGGTTTGAGTTTACAAGCTTTAGGCTGTTTGTTTCTTAAAGAGAGAAGAGAGAGTCACCTAGCCTGGAGTATTTTCAGAAGTGTATATAATATAGTTTAACATATTGTGTAGTTTGGTTTAAATCACACATTCACAGGATTTTTTCAGAACCAGAGTGCTTTACTGTTTATTCAAAGTGTTTACATTTTTGATATCCTAAAAGCATGTGCACCATTTTACTCTCTTTATGTGTTTAGATGGGAAAAGGTGGATCGATATACCTGGGGAAATTGGGATTTATGCAGGTAAATGGCTTTTACTAATTACCTTCTCCAGGAGATAGGGCCTGATTCTATAAATGGCACCTACTGGTGCGTAACTCCTAGGCACTGCTCAGCACCTAACCGTGGGCCTAACTTGACTTAAGCATCACTAGGCATCCTAATGTTAGGCCTGGGATTTCCTGGCCTAATTTACCGGCACCTAATACAGATGCCTAACAACACCTAAGTCATACCATATCTATTCTGTGCCCCTAAGTACACCCACTTTTGAGTTAGGCACCAGTAGGTACGTCTTAAGGTAGCCAAACAGGTTGAAAAGGTGACGGCGAAAGCTAGAAGGATGCTAGGGTGCATAGGGAGAGGTATGGCCAGTAGGAAAAAGGATGTATTGATGCCCCTGTATAAGACTTTGGTGAGACCTCATTTAGAATATTCTGTACAATTCTAGAGGCCACACCTTCAAAAAGATATAAAAAGGATGGAGTTGGTCCAGAGAAAGGCTACTAAAATGGTGTGTGGTCTTCGTCATAAGGCTTAAAGATCTCGATCTGTATACTTTGGAGGAAAGACGGGAGAGGGGAGATATAATAGAGACGTTTAAATACCTACGTAATGTAAATGCGCAGGAGTCGAGTCTCTTTCATTTGAAAGGAAACTCTGCAATGAGAGGGCAAAGGATGAAGGTAAGAGGTGATAGGCTCTGGAGTAATCTAAGGAAATGCTTTTTTTTTTTACAGAAAGGGTGGTAGGTGCTTGGAACAGTCTCCCGGTAGAGGTGGTGGAGACAGACTGTGTGGGAGAGGTATGTGGGATATCTTAGAGAGAGGAGGAGATAGTGAATGCTGTGGATGGGCCATTTGGCCTTTATCTGCCATCATGTTTTTACAGTATATTTCTTTGTAGGTAGGCGCTGCTCTGAGTTCTGCGTAGAACAATTAATTGTTTTTTAATGAGATTTTAACGGCACGGTCAATTACTGTGCAAATGAAGCTCATTAGTGAGTTCCATGTGGACCTCGGCTAGATCCCCCGTTAGGGTGTCATTTATAGAATCTGGCCCATAGTGTTAAAATCATTGCACAGATCATAAATCAAACTGGCTTTACATTAGAATTCCTTCAGTGTAATCAAGTACATATACTTAATACATATTTCGACACGCTATGGAAGGCAGAACTTTCTCTTTCAGATCAGTCTAATCTGCAAGGAATGCATGAAAGGGAAGTGGGAGTGCGTTGCATTGTTTCTCGGAACATAACACTTATTTAGCAGAAAGTTCCTTTCTCCTGCAGACTGAAACTGTTCTTATTTGTCCTCCTACAAGAAAACTATGGACAGAACTTACTTTCTCCAATTCTTCTGTCAGCATAAAAGTATATTTCAATCCGTTTTGTTGGGTTCTTTGATACCTGCAGATCAATATTCAAACAGCACTTGTGTTTTGCCCAGTGTTAAAAGATATATATATATATATATATATATATATATATATATATATATATATATATATATATATATATATACATGGGTCTTACAAGTATAGCCAGGACTAAATTCTGTAAATAGCACCCAAATTCAGGTATCAACAAAATGAGCACTAACCACTGTTCTGAAATTGATGGACTTACTCCCTCTTTTACTAAATGCTAACGTGTTCATAGACTAACATACACGCATTAGCATTTAGCATGGACTAAATCGATTAGCGCGCACTAATCAGTTAGCACACTTTGGTAAAAGAGGACCTGAGTTGGGCACCGTTAATAGACTAGCGATTAGCACTGGGATCTCCAGTATTCTATAATATTCCAGATATCTCAAGTAAATCCCCATGGCCACACCCCCTTTTTAGTTGCCCGCTATAAAATTTACATGCGCTTCTTTATAGAATAGAATCTAGCAAGACAGTCACATAAATTCAGATTGTTGCCAAATAGCATCATAATAATTATTGGTCTAACTTGGGTGCCACCATTTACCTCAGGTTTCAGCAGGCAAAAGTCTGGCGCCCAAAGTTAGGTGTGGGAATATTATGAGGCCTGGAGTATTGCATTCAATTCTGGTCTCCTTATCTCAAGAAAGATAAAGCGGCACTAGAAAAGGTTCAAAGAAGAGCGACCAAGATGATAAAGGGGACGGAACTCCTCTCGTATGAAGAAAGACAAAAAAGGTTAGGGCTCTTCAGCTTGGAAAAGAGACGGCTGAGGGGAGAAATGATTGAAGTCTACAAAATCCTGAGTGGAGTAGAACGGCTACAAGTGGACACACCCTGACCCACTTATGCCCCTCTTGTAATTATGCTCTATAGATTTTGTGCGCACGAATAATAGAAATACTTACAAACATAGAAACATGGTGGCAGAAAAAGGCCAAATGGTCCATCCAGTCTTCCTATCTGCAGTATCCACTACATAAGAATAGCCTTACTGGGTCAGAACAATGGTCTATCAAGCCCAGTAGCCCATTCTCATAATGACCAATCCAGGTCACTAGTACCTCCCTCAGACACAATCTTTATCTCCACCACCTCTTCTGGGAGACTGCTCCATGCATCTACCATTCTTTCTGTAAAAATAGATTACTCCTGAGGATATCGCCTCTTAACTTCATCTCGTGCCCTCTCATTACAGAGCTTCCTTAAAGATGAAAGAGATTCGCTTCATGCGCATTTATGCCACTTAGGTGTTTAAATGTCTCTATCATATCTCCCCTCTCCCGCCTTTCCTCCAAAGTACGTATATTGAGATCTTTGAGTCTGCCCCTGTAAGCTTTATGATGACCACCACCAAACATTTAATTGTACACAATATTCTAAATGAGGTCTCACTAGAGTCTTATACCTCCTTTTTCCTACTGGCCATACCTCTCCCTATGCACCCTAGTATCCTTCTAGCTTTCACCGTCACCTTTTCGACCTGTTTACTCACCTTAAGATCACCACATGCTATTACTCCTAAGGATATGCCCTCCTCTTTTGTGCCCAAATTTCAGACCATTCTTCAAGCTTCGCTAGGTCCTTCTTCTTGTTGTTCATACCATCAGGGTTGTCTACTCTATTGCAGATTTTGGTATTATCTGCAAAGAGGCAAATCTTACCTGGCAGCCCTTCAGCTCACTTATAAAAATGTTAAAAAGAACAGGCCCGAGAAACGAACCTTGAGATACACCATTGGTAACATCCCTTTTCTCCCTCGACCACCAGAGGGCATCCGCTGAAAATCAGGGGAGGGAAGTTTCATGGCGACTTCAGGAAGTATTTCTTCACCGAGAGAGTTGTGGATCATTGGAACAGACTCCCACTCCAGGTGATAAAGGCCAGCAGCGTGACGGATTTTAAGAAAAAATGGGATACTCACGTGGGATCTTTAAGGGAGTAAACTCAGGGGGGGGGATACTTGGAATGGGCAGACTTGGTAGGCTATAGCCCTTTTCTGCCGCTTTTTTCTATGTTTCTAATCTCCATTGACCACCACCCTCTGTCGCCTTCCACTCAACAAGTTCCTGATCCAGTCTGTCACTTTGGGGCCCACAATGAGGGCACTCAGTTTATTTATTAGACATCTGTGTGGAACACTGCCAAACGCTTTGCTAGGGTCAGTTGCGCCAATTAGTATCAATTAAAATGACAGTGCTAATTATTGCCAATTATAGTATTATGTTAAGTTACACGTGCATCTTTGCACACTAAGCAGAAAGCTGGGTGCTCAACTATAGACTTTGGAGGGGTTTGCATGAAAATGGATGCAAAATGTCTGCGAGTTGACTTTGTAGCATATAAACACCCTGACAAATTTATAAAAAGTATTCTACATGCCAAAGTCCTTTATAAAAATTACCCCTTATAGTTTTATATAGTGACAAGATTTTAAGAGAAATGCACTTCAAGTTTACTGGTGTTCACAGTTGCTAATTCTTCCTGTTCAGAGGAGGCTGCATCTATTTCCTCTGTACTTACCACAAAAGGCTCTAATTGAGTTTCGTTGGTTTCCTGTGAAATTTCCTGATCTGTGTAAAAGTTTATGTTTAGTCTGTAAAATGCCGTTTCATTCCCTTTTTTCCACACTGCACTCTTTGCTCTCTAGCCAGCAAAAGTTGCTATTTGTTTCTACGATCTCACACACAGTGGCGAAGCAAGGGTCAGAGTTGCCCAGGGCGGTAACACCCCTCCCCCCCTCTTCCCTGCCCCCCCCCCACCAAGTGTGCGTGCCCCTTCTGGTTCCACGTACCTTTTAACTTCTCTGATGGCAAGCAGCATGCCCATGTTGGTGTCAGCTTGCCCTTTGACGTCACTTCCTACGTGCAGGACCCAGAAGTGACGTCAGAGAGAGTGCCGATGCTGACACGGGCAGCAGTGTTACTCGCACAGCAGGGGGGGCAGAGAGGAGGAGGATTGCCTTCGCCCCTAGCAAGATGGCACCTGGGGCAGACCCCCCCTCTTATTACGCCACTGCTCACACGCATGTTGTACCTATAAACTGCACTTGTGTATATTTTCTATAGGTGATTCCAAAATGTGGAACAAGTTACCATTTGAGATTAGAAATAAAAAAAAATATTTTAAGCTTGATAGTGAGCTGCTGTACTGGACCTTATTTTATGCTGGCCTTGGCAGCTTCATTAACTCCGAGGGCTCAATATTCAGTCAGTGGCAATCTGTTTTGCTGACTGCTGCCAGCACTAAACCCAGAACTTCAATGCCGGGTTTTATCTGGCGCCAGTGTTGAATTTCCAGGTTTACAGAGTTGGTTAACACATATCCCCATCCTTCCTTCCTTTCTTCTTCTTCCTCACCTTTATACCTCTTCTTCCCTGGATCTTACTATCCTCATCCTGCACTCTCTTGTAACTGTATATATTCCTTTCTCTCCTCTCTTCATCCTTCCAAAGTATTTTAGATCAATGTAGTCTTGTTAGAATGTTTATTTCTTATTTTTCCTCTATCTCTATTTTTCACTTCTTTGTTATTCTCCAGGTACTTTAGTTAGATTGTGAGCTTTCGGGACAGTAAGGGAATTTCTAAGTACCTATCTTAATTTTTAATTTTAATTGTTACTGTTACTGGTTACTTTATCCTGGTTAATCTGACTCTGCATCTTCGCTGTAAATGTATAGTCTCTTCTCCTGTAAACCGCTCTGAACTGTTTTATGGTATTGCGGTATACAAAAATAAAGTTATTATTATTATATCCACCAGGGTACTAGGCTGCAACTTAGACGACATTCTCAATGGAGCAACAAATATCTAGCCTTCAGAAAAAGACCATCTACACTATGCGTCAACTGCGACTTACAAGATCATACTTCCATCCACACCACTTTGCTCTGATCGTCCAGATGATGGTCCTGCCTCAACTAGACTATTGCAACTTCGCCTACCTTGGCATCAACACTACTACTCTTATCCACAAGCTGCAACTCATTCCAGAACACAGCCGTTAGACTAATCTACAAATTAAAGAAATTTGATTCAATCTCAACCTTCATCAGGCAACTACATTAGCTCCCAATATCATCCCGAATAATTTTCAAATAGTCATGTATCCTACACCAGATTCTATACGGAAACTCAGCAGCCCCTCTCATCCAATTATTCTCTACTGTTTGATCATTATCAAAAAGAATCCTTAACAGAATCCAACTGAACCTGCCATCCACAAAATACCTTCACTACAAGCGAATTATCTGGGTGTAAAAACCTGGAATGACCTTTCTGAAGCTTTCAGGAAAGAGACAAACTACATCACATTCAGAAAAAACCTGAAGACTCACTTCTTTGACAATTAACTGTCTTAGTTTTTGTATAGCACCCCCTACTTCTATGTCCCTCCTCTTGCCCCCTTCCCCTACAACTTTCCCTTCCTCTTTGATCTGTCGCCTTGAGCCTGTATAGGTATGTGCGACTCACAAATGGAAGATTAGATTAGATTAGATATCTGGTCAAGTGTGATATTCAGCACTTAACCAGCTAAAGGTTACTGCAATAAAGGCAGAACTGACTTATATGTGGTCCTATTTATGCAGTTAACCTGGTTACCGCTTGGTGCTTGGTAAGAAATGCATTCTTACTCCGGGGTTTTCTGCTTGGTCCCTTCAGTACCTCTGACTCTCTCATTTTAATTTTCTTCCTGTTAGTGTGGCAGCAATCTGGCTTTAGGGAAACTTTGAAAATGGTTTATTTGACTGAATAATTTGGCCAATATTTCTGTTTCACAGCTGGGAATAGTTCTGTTTTAATCTCAGTGGACTGGTTTTGGGGATCCAATTTCAAGTTTATTAAAATTTGATAAAATGCCAATCATGAATTCTAAGCGTTGTACATTCTAAAAAAAGGGGAAACAATTAAAGACAGATTAAAATAACAATTCTTCTTTCCAGATGAAGTTTAATGTGGAAAAGTGCAAAGTGATGCATTTAGGCAGAAAGAACAAGGAACACAAGTATAGAATGTCAGGTGCAACTCTGGGAAAGAACGAACAAGAAAAGGACCTGGATGAACTGATAGATAGGACCCTGAAACCGTCAGCGCAATGCGCGGTGGCAGCAAAGAAAGCAAATAGAATGCTAGGCATGATAAAGAAGGGAATCACGAGTAGATCGGAGAAAGTAATAATGCCGCTTTATAGAGCAATGGTCAGACCACACTTGGAATATTGTGTCCAACATTGGTCTCCATACCTAAAGAAAGATATAAAACTGCTGGAGAGGATGCAGAGATGAGCAACGAAGCTAGTGAAAGGTATGGAGAAACTGGATTACGAGGAACGACTTAGGAGACTGGGGCTATTCTCCCTTGGGAAGAGGAGACTGTGGGGGGATTTGATCGAGACTTTCAAAATTCTGAAAGGAATCGACAATTTAGAGCAGGAAAAACAGTTATTTACAATGCCCAATGTGACGAGGACAAGAGGGCAGGACAAATATCAGGAAGTTCTGCTTCACGCAACGAGTGGTGGACATCTGGAATGCTCTCCCAGAGGAGGTTATTGTGGATTCCACCGTTCTAGGATTTAAAGGTAAACTAGATGCACATTTCCTTATGAGAGGCATAGAGTGATACGGGTGATTAAAATTATGCCAGGATGCGGATCGCCGGACTTGATGGACCTAAGGTCTGATCCGGAGATGGCAGTTCTTATGTTCTGTTAGAAGGATCCTCAAGCCCTCTCTAGGTGACACCCTCTTTGCTAGGTGAGGGGCTTCTTGACCACTATAAACTTAGCCAACCAGCACTGAATATCAGCATGGCCGGCTAAGTTTTTAGCAGCCCAAAATAGTCTGGAAATGGTCCTGCATTGAATATCTGGGCTCAGCACTTATTGCGGGAGTCAGCCCAGACAACTCCCACAATGTGAATATCAGCTCCCATATGCAGTGGCTTAGCAAGGGTAGGAGGTACCCCCCCCAACTCTCCTCTCTGCCACACTTGCGACCTCACTTCCCACCCCCATACCTCTTTAAATCTTCACCAACGCTTTATCTTTCCTTCTGACATCACTTCCTGGCCCTGTGACTGTGAAGTGAGTTCGGAGGGAGCTCCGATTGCCACTGATTGCCTTGGATCGGTGGCATGGAATGTTGCTACTATTTGGGTTTCTGCCAGGTATTTGTGACCTGGATTGATCACTGGAAACAGGACACTGAGCTAGATGGACCATTGGTTTGACCTAGTATGACTATTTTTATGTTTACAAATGACCATAATCTACTACATGCCAATCTCTGATGACATGTATTTTGCAGCGCACATAGCATACTATGATTTACACACATTCTTTAACACCCACACCTGAAATGCTCATGTAGCATTTATTTTTCTTTATAACATAATAGTTGGCATACTGGGACAGACTGCAGGCCCATCAAGCCCAATATCCTGTTTCCAACAGTGGCCAACCTGGGTCACAAGTACCTGGCATGATCCCAAAGAGTAAAGCATATTTATGTTGCTTAAAATAAGCATTGGATTTCCCCACACCCACCTTAATAATGGCTTATGGACTTCTCTTTTAGGAACATATGTAAACCTTTTTTAAACCCTGCTTTCGCCAAAACTTTGTTTGGAGAATCCTTATGCAGAACTGCAGACTGCCTTTTGTTCCTTCTAGATGCCCTTTGACATGGCCTTATGGGCAAAAGATGGCCACATCAGGCGTTGTTTTTATTGTGCATCAAAGCTTCCATTTCAACCCTGCCTCACATCAGTCCCCAAATTTAGTTTGCAGAAATATGATGCCAGAACTCACCAGGAGCAGAGAGAATACGAGAGACGGAAGCCAGGAGAAGAAAACAGCAAGCAATGAGACAGAACTTCATACTGTTGGGTATGGGAATGATCTTCAGGTCTTGACCAAACTCTTTTTCCTCCTCTTTGCTGACTGATCTGCATTTCTTTCCTCCACAATTTATCCCAGGCTGGGAATAATGATGGGGAATTCCAATGAAAGGAAACAGAATTCCCTAAATGGCATAGTGCTGATGTCACAAAAGTGTTGTGGTTTGTTTTTTTTTTTCTGAATCTGGGTGAGGGAGGGGAGACAAAGAAAACCATCTGGATGCTGGCCCCTTTTGGAGCAGAAAGGTCAGGTGTTGTGAAATCCAGTTATTTCTCTACAGACTTAGTTTCATTTTCCTGTACTTGCCTGGGCTTTAGCTTAATGACAAGGGTTCTGTTCAATGTGGAAAACAACTTTCTTTCTTGATTTTTAGCTGTGCTCGTAAAAGCCCCCTCTTATTAATCTGCTTTAGGGTTTTTTTTAATTGCAAGTCACTGCAGTAAAAGCTCTGATGCTCATGTTCAAGGAATGATACTGATATTTACCGGCAGCATCTGAACTATCGCAGCCTTACTTTCCTGTCAGTGCTTGAGCACTGATTGGAAAATAAAGCAACTCAGACCCAACACTACGCAGGGCCCCGATTCCTCCTAAATAGAGCCCCCCAAAAGCTTGGAGGTCTGGTGCCTCCTCCACCATTGCTGCCCCCCTGCTGATGCCCTCCCACCTCATAAGGAAGATCAGCAGGAGGGATGCCCGCTCCCTTCTGCTGCATGGTCGGGGATCTCCCCTGACAACCTCCCAACACACCAAGCCTGGCGGTCTAGTGGGCTATCCCTCCTCTGACCTCTCCGGTACCGCCCTGACAGCAAGCTCCCATCTGACAACTCCCCACACCAGTCCTGCTGGTCTAGTGGGCCGCCCCAATCTCATTCCTTTTATAGAAGACCGACAGAAGAGACGCTCACTCCTGCCAGCAAGCCTGCCTCTTCAAAATGGCTGGCCATCCCCTTCCTGGTACATCCTGGGATGCACTGGGGAGGGGCCTAAGACCTCTCCTATAGCATACAGGATCTCTAAGGAAGATGAGATAGTAGATGACATGGTTAGGCAGACTAAACAAGCCATATGGTCTTTATCTGCCTTCATTTGTCTATGTTACACATTATATGCATGTATTTTCTCTATCCCTAGTGGGTTCACAATTTTAAATTTTATTTTGTATCTGTCACAGTGGGCTCACAATCTACGTAATGTACCTGGAGCTCAAGGTCTTTCTTTATTAATATGTCAGAAATATACCCCCCCCCCTAAATAATTGAATGGTCATCAATACCACAAATTTAAAATCATCCATTGTATGACTGTATTGAACCCAATGGGCTACTAAGGGCATATCATTTTTCACTAGACGTAAATTGCTTAAGTGTTGGGCAATACGGTATTTAATTTTACGTTTAGTTTGTCCTACATACCACTTTTGACTAGGATACCTGATACCATACACGACCTGACTCGTGTTACAATTGGTTCTATCATGCAACACAAACACTCTACTACTATTAGGAATCTATTTCCAAAGCAAATTTACAGTATACACAATTGTGACATTTCCCATGGCCTCCCACAATTTTCACTCGCCGCTTGTCATTTGTACTAGACAGAATTTCTTTAAGATTACGGCCCCGAGTGAACGTAAATCTAGGTAACTGCTGCAAAGTTTTCATAAGGTTTGTCTTTTTTTAGCATTCACTCACCATATCTAGTCTGCCCAACCTGATTCAATCAAACCAACAAATTTGTAGATTGAATCGGGTTGGGAAGACTAGATGGACCATTCGGGTCTTTATCTGCCACCATCTACTATGTTACTATGTTACTTTTTTTTTAAATTACATTTTATTTTTACATTAAAGATCAAACTTTGAACAAAGGAAATACTAAGGGGCCCCTTTTACTAAGAAGTGCTAGCCGATTTGGCACGCGCTAAATGCTAAAGAGTCCATTATATTCTATAGATGCGTTAGCCTTTAACACACGCTAAATCGGCTAGCACGCCTTAGTAGAGGAGGGGGTAAATTTTTAAAGAAGAAAAATAGGACCAATTAATTATTTAAGAACATAGTCCACAAAATAAAATGAAAGAGAAACTAGTCACATCCTCAGGAAATTAGATTTACATAAGAAAATTTTTAAATAAAGAAATACAGAGTATACTGTTAATCTAATTTCAAATGACTGGGTTATCAACATCAGGAGACTTTGAGATAGCTTTGCCTTCCAAAAAAAAACTGTAATTGATCTGGTTCATAGAACACATAGCTATTGTTTTGATATAGACTACAACAAATTCTAAACAAAATGGCGGCTGGTTAAGTCATCAATTGCACTGTCTTTCTTTCCCCTTTTTATTTATATTAGTATATTAGTTGTGTTGATAAAAATTTATAAACAAAGCCCTGCCAGTTAAACATCTGTTTCAACAGTTCAGCAACCAGAACTTTGATTTATAAGGAAGGAATAAGCTAAATATTGCAGTACTGAGGCTTGTATGGATGCTGCGAGGACCGGGACGGTGAATGGGATGGTAGTGACGGTGACGGGGCGGTGAAGGGAATGGCGGTAATGGGGTGGTGAAGGGGACAGTGGGCCGGGGATGGGGCAGTGATGGGAACAGATTTTTTTCCCCCGTGTCATTCTCTAGTAGAAAGATCTAATCCACCAGCTTCTCCTGCCACTACTTCTTCACTTTTAACTAAGTTGACATAGTTCTTCATCTTTCTTCACTTTTTCCAACACATACTCATTTCTTATTTCTATTTTGGCATGTCACATTTTGGCACCTTATTCTGTTATTTCTCCACAGATCATATTTTAATTTTTCCATTATTGTCTGAATGAGCTCTTATCATCTATCTCTCAGCTCAGTGTTATCCTATCATCTATATTATTCACTATTTACTCACATCTTACATTCATCTTTTATTTTTCATGCATTCATGTACATACATAATTCCCTAGGACCCCTGAAGAAGGCGTTCACAGCCGAAACATGGACGGTGTTGAGTCCGTACCACAATTCATTACTGTGTGTTATATGGATTGATGTTTGCTTACCTGCACCATTTGAATTATTTGTGAAGAATCTATAATAATAATACCTTAGTTAGCGCATGCGCAATTGAAACTCCGTGCCTCCGTGCCACATTAAAACGCATGCGCAGTCAGCAGAAAACAGAAGAGAAGCAAGTCAGAAAAGGAGAACATGAGTACAGCTGCCTGGAACCGAACACGTCAGTAGCAGAGAGGGGTCTCGGGAGGCGTGGCTTAGAGGAAGAGTAATCCCGAAGCCTGACAGAGATGGGGGGTGAGGGGCGTGGCTAAAAGGGGCGTAGTCCCCATATGATTCTTTAGGAGGAGGGGCCCAGGAGGCGTAAATTATAGGAGTCCCATTAGTGGCTCAGAGGGGAGGAATTCCGGGTGATGTTTAGAGCAGAGCAGGCTGGGGGGTTTGGGGCGTGGTATAATTTGAGCTCAGATTCAAGATTCCTTTAATAGCATAGCATGACTTTTGCATATGATGCCACAGTAATACACTGTTGAGGGTCGTGTATTCAAAAAGAATTATAACATCTGCACTGACCTTTTTGTTTTTAATTCACTCACTCTGATTCTTATGAATGATTTTAATGCATGAATGTGTGCAGTAGACTTGGAGGCGGAGTTAAGGGCAGGCTGAGGGCTAGCATAGAAGTTATACAGTAGATAGGTCATGAAATGAAACTGCCCTGAATGTCTAATAATAAGGCAAAAGGGGTCAAATAGGAGAAGGGAACTAGGGGCTGAAAAAAAGGGGTAGGTGGGAGAAGGGGGCTGGGGGGGCTAAAAAGGGGTTTGGAGCTGGGACTGAAAAAAAGGGGACATGTGAGGGAAGGAGGCTTTAAAGGGAGGTTCTTGGGAAAAGAGACCTGGTGTAGGAGGCTGTTAAAAGAAGACAGTTCGGAGAAGAGGGCTGCAGCTTGGGACTGCAAAAGGTGAGTTGCGAGAGAAGGGTTCTTGGTCTGGATTTGGGGGCTGAAAAGGAAGGCAGGATAAAATAACATTATTCGCCGATGATGCCAAATTATGTAATACAGTAAGTGAATGCAATTTGCAGGATAGTATGGCACAGGACCTGCTTACATTGGATGGTCCTCGACCTGGCAGCTGAGCTTCAACGCTAAGAAATGTAAGGTCATGCACCTCGGTAGCGGAAATCCATGCAGAACTTACACCTTGAATGGAGAAACTTTAACTAGGACTTCAGCAGAATGAGATTTAGGAGTAATCATCAGTGCAGACATGAAAACTGCCAATCAAGTGGAGAAGGCTTCATCTAAGGCAAGGCAGATGATGGGTTGTATCAGTAGAAGCTTCGACAGCCGGAAGCCTGAAGTCATAATGCCATTGTACAGAACCATGGTGAGACCTCATCTGGAATACTGTGTGCAATTCTGGAGGCCACATTACCGTAAAGATGTGCTCAGAGTCGAATCGGTTCAGCGGATGGCCACCAGGATGATCTCGGGGCTCAAGGGTCTCTCGTACGAAGAGAGACTGAACAAATTGCAGCTCTACACTCTCGAGGAACGTAGGGAGAGGTGAGACATGATTGAGACATTTAAATACATCACAGGACGTATCAAGGTGGAAGATGATATCTTCTTTCTCAAAGGACCCTCGGCTACAAGAGGGCATCCGCTCAAACTCAGGGGCGGGAAATTTCGTGGCGACATCAGGAAGTATTTCTTCATGGAAAGAGTGGTTGACCATTGGAATAAGCTTCCAGTGCAGGTGATTGAGGCCAGCAGCGTGCTAGACTTTAAGAATAAATGGGATGCCTATGTGGGATCCCTACGTGGGTCGAGCTGAGGAATTGGTCATTAGGGAATAGACTTAAGAGGATGGGTCAGTAGAGTGGGCAGACTTGATGGGCTATAGCTCTTTTCTGCTGTCACCTTTCTATGTTTTTCTATGTGTGATAAGGAGACTGGGCCTAGAACTGAGGGCTGGAAGAGCAGGTATGAGAAGGGGCTTAGGGTTGGGGACTATAAAAAGGGAATATAATAATAACAATAAAAAAATTATTCTTTTATACCGCTATTACCCAAGAGTTCTAGGCGGTTTACAGCGTAAGAAACTGAACAATCAACGAAGTACATACATATCATAAGATTAAAAAAAGCAAGATTAAAAATGGTAAAATAATTACAATGTTAAGAAGGCCTAATTATGTGATAAATTTGTCAAACAAAGCAGACTTTACTAATTTTCAAAAAGAACAGTAAGACACGGCTTGATGAAAACATTCACCAAGCCAACATTGAAGTTTGCCTGCCTGAAATGCTAAAGTCCTTTAAAAAAAGGTCTTATATCTAACACCATTTGGCTTGGGATAGGTAAATAAGTTTGAGCTTCTCGTAATCCTTGATGGTCTATAAAATTCAAAGTGAGGAACAAATAAATATGTGAGAGAAGGGAGCTGTGGATGAAAAAAGGGGGAGGTGGGAGAAGGGGGCTACAAAAGGGGACATGTGAGAGAAAGGGGCTGAAGATAGGAGCTCGAAGAATAAGTGAAGAAGCAAAGGTTGATGGGGAAAGCAGAGGGAGTTCTATGGAAGTGAAGGACAGAGAAAGGGGACAGATTTTTAAGTTGGTGGAAAAAAGTGGAAATAGGGAAGGTAAAAGAGAAAATGGGGGTCTGAATATGGGGGTAAGACATAAGAAGAATAGCAATACTGGATTAGACTAATCTATTCTAGCAGCCGTTAATATAACGGGCTTAAACACTAGTCATTACAATAAATTTTGACATCAAGTACTTTAAGTACTGGTTTTGGTTATGCTGAACATAGCACAACATGCATGACTGTGCCACCCCCTTCCCAAGGCAGATTCCTAGTCCACTTTTAGTGGCACAGCCAGCCTGGCTAGAGGGGTGTGCCCTGCAGCCATGAATCTGCACTGGGAAGAGAGAGAGACAGAAGTTTAATGGGACATGGAAATAGAAACTGAGGCCTCCAGCAGGCAAATTGCAATCTTGGTTAGATGAATGTATCCATCATGCTATGTCTTATTGTTCTTTTCGAAAATCAGTTAAGACTACTTTGTTTGACAAATTCATTACCTAACTTAGGAGTTTTTAAGACTGTAACTAGTATATTCTATGTGATTGTACTCTCGCCGATTGTACAGCTTCTCTTGGTGTAAACCGCCTGGAATTACTGGTGATGGCGGTATAGAAGAATAAAGTTATTATTACTGCCCTGGATCCAGGTAGATGGAGTTCATTTACGTAACAAGCTGAAAAGTCGCTTAAGATAAGAAGTTTAGTGACAAGATTCATTGAGAATTTTTTCTTTGGTTGCTCTGATTATACAATGTGGGTGGCTGTGGCATGTGAGGTTTGCCTGAGAGTGGATGAGGATGGAGTTCTGCGGAAACCAACATCCCTATGGTTAAACAACAGCTGAAACTGTGGAAAAAGGCTTGTGATTTGAGCAGAGGTTTTAAACTGGCAGCGATAGCTGAAAGCTCACTAAATGAAAAATGCTGAAATTCATAAAGGAGATTTTATTTGCATAACCCGCAGTGGCTGAGGGAGCAGTTTCTGCACTGTGGCTGAATGGCCAGGCTCAAAAAGGGAAATAAAGACAGTACCTAAGTGTTTTCATTACAACCATGTAGAGAAGGCTAAAACTTGTCTTGGAAAAGGTTGGTTAACCACAGTAAAGGAAACAGCAAGAGACACACTTACTTCTACTACTACTACATATTCAGGGCTGTACATTAAACAGGTAAGAGACAGCCCCTGCTCAGCAGAGCTTACAAGTCTAATTAAATCAGACAAACAGGACAAATAGGGGTTAAGGAATTTGTCACAAAGGGCATGATAAACGGATATGGGCACTGTACAAGTTAGTGGGAGTTAGGAGTTAAAAGCAACCTCGAAAAAGTGGGCTTTAGCCTAGATTTGAATATTGCCAGAGACGGAGCTTGACGTACTGACTCAGGCAGTCTGTTCCAGTCATACGATGCAGCAAGATAGAAGGGACGGAGTCTGGAGTAGGCAGTAGAGAAGAAGGGTACAGATAAGAGAGAGTAACCCGACAAATGGAGTTCCTGGGGAGGAGTGTAAGGAGAGAGCTGCAGAGTGAATGTGGAAATGAATAGGAAGCCAATGAAGTGACAAGAGGAGAGGAGTAAAGTGGTGGAATATAAGTTGTGCAGCAGAATTTTTAATGGATTGAAGGGGGGAGAGATGGTTATTAATAATAATAATAATTTATTTTCTTGTATACGCCCAAACAGTAGTTCTGGGCGGTTCACAACAGGAGAATACTGATACATTTCAGCAGATGGTACAGTTTCATAGAACACACTATCTACGTACAATCTAAAATTATATAATAAAAGTAATACAATTGTTAAAAACATTCAAGTATAATGTTAAAAATTATTAAAAAATTAAAACATTCTATGACAATAAGAAAAGAAACAAAAGACCTCATTTAAATATATCAAAATTAATATTCTTATTTGTCAAATAAATAGGTCTTTAATGATTTCCTAAATGTGAAGTAAGAATTAGATTGTACAATCATCGGACTTAGCCAGGAGTTCATCTTCCCAGCTTGATACTCCAAAGTCCTGTCTAAAAAGGTCTTAAAACGACAGGCCTTTGGAGTAGGGAAGATGAACTTTCCGGAATTTCTAGTTCCTTTTGTTGAGTAAGAAAGTTTCAGATAGGGGGGACAAATATGAGGGAGATAATCCAAAAAGCACCTTATAACAAATGCATCTGAACTTAAAAAGCACTCTGGCCCCAAAAGGCAACCAATGCAACTTGGTATAAAAAGCGCTAACATGATCATATTTTTTAAGATTAAAAATCAGGCGAACTGCAGCATTTTACACCAACTGAAGTCTTAATATAATCTTTTTAGGTAACCCCAAATAAATTATATTACAATAGTCTAAAAGTTGTTAATACAATAGATTGAACCAGTAATCGAAAAGATTCGCTATCAAAAAACTTTTTAATGGTTCATAATTTCCATAAAAGCGCATAATTTTTTTAAATTAATAAATCTGTATGTTTCCTAAAAGTTAATGTGCGATCCAAAGTAACCCAAAGAATTTTCAAATTAGATGCTATCTCAAAATTTTGGCCCTTCAGTTGGATACTTTTTTCTTGAATTTTCTCATTAGGGCTTGCCAAAAAAAAACCTTGTTTTTTCAGGATTAAGCTTCAACCTAACCTGTAGCATCCATAATTCTACCTTTTCTAAGATTATAGAAACTCAAGTAATTAATTCATTTGAGATGTTCTTACAAGGTAGCAATATAGAGATGTCATCTGCATAAATGTAAAACATTACTTCTAGACTTTGGAGTAAATGCTCCAGGGACACTAAATAGACATTAAACAACATTGGGGATAAAGGAGAGCCCTGTGGTACTCCGCATGAGTTCCTTCAAGAGGAAGAATATTTCTCATCGGAAAACACTTTATATGTTCTTTGTTCTAAGAACCCTCTGAACCAATTTTGTACCTTACCACTGATCCCGATTGAGTCCAAGCAGTTTAACAGTAGATCATGATCACCTAAATCGAAAGCGCTGCTTAGATTCAATTGCAGGATCAGGGCACTAGTACCAGTACTGAACAGAACGGTGAGTTGATTTAATAGTGATGCTATTACTGATTCTGTACTGTGTCCAGAACGAAACCCAGATTGATTTTCATGTAGGATATTATATTTCTCTAAATAATTCACCAATTTGGCATTCACCAGTCCCTCTAATAGTTTTTCAAATAATGGGATACTTGCAACTGGCCTTTAGGGTTTTTTTTTGCTAGCAAGTGACTCCTTCTGTTTTTTTACTATAGGGGTTATTATTATTTTTCCTAGGTTTTTTTCAAATTGTCCGGACTGAAATTGAGAAGTAATCCTTTTATAGAGATGAGCTCTAAAGGTAGGCGAGGCATTCACCAATACGTTCCTTGGACATATATCTAAACGACAATATTTTTTTGCATACTTTGAATATAATTTGCTAAAATGTTCCCAATCTGGGATAGCAAATTTTTCCTACATCATGTCTATCCTAATTTCCTCTAGTTGTTATGTGGAAGACCTGTGAGAAGTAAATTGCAGTAATCTAGGCGAGAGGTGATAAGGGTTTTGGTAGTGTGCTCAGAAAGAAACAACAGTAAAGATGTGCACAGAATTGAATCGGTTCAGCGGATGGCCACCAGGAAGAAAGACTGAACAAATTGCAGCTCTGCACTCTCGAGGAACGTAGGGAGAGGGGAGACATGATCGAAACATTTAAGTACCTCACGGGACGTGTTGAAGTGGAAAATGATATTTTCTTTCTCAAGGGACCCTCGGCCACAAGAGGGCACCCGCTCAAACTCAGGGGCGGAAAATTTCATGGCGACACCAGAAAGTATTTCTTCACAGAGAGAGTGGTAGATCATTGGAACAAGCTTCCAGGGCAGGTGATCGAGGCAGACAGCGTGCCAGACTTTAAGAATAAATGGGATACCCATGTGGGATCCCTACGAGGGTCAAGATAAGGAAATTGGGTCATTAGGGCATAGACAGGGGGTGGGTAAGCAGAGTGGGCAGACTTGATGGGCTGTAGCCCTTTTCTGCCGTCATCTTCTATGTTTCTAGCAATCTGTTGAATCTGTGAAAGAAAGAGAGAGGAGTCGAAAATGACCCCAAGATTGTGAGCAGATAAGACAGGGAAGATGAAAGTATTATCCACAGAAATAGAGAATATGGGAAGAGGAAAGGTGGGTTTAGGGGGAAAGATAAGAAGCTCAGTCTTAGTTTTAAATGGCAGTGAGACATGGCTGCAAACAAGGGCCTGAGCTCAGTAAGATTCAAATTTAAACAAATTTGAAATATACCACCTATAAAAAAAATGATCTAAGGGCAGTTCACATAGATTGTAAAAATTAAAGCAAAAAATAAAAATAAAGTACTCTTAGAAAAAGAAATCTTACACATTTCTAAAGGATAAAGGAAAAGTTTAGCTTTCTCCCTACATTTCTGTTTAGTTCTCTGTTTTCTTTTCTCCTGAATCCATCTGATGTCCTATTGACAAATCTAAATCCCTCTCTCTGTGCTTTATTGTCTCATTCATGCCCTGAGAGTCTGGAGCTGTACTGGCTTGGAATACTGTAATTGCCAGGTGACTTGTTTGATAAAGCTTCAATTGCAACTTTAACCTCTTCTTTTAAAATATCTGGCTCTTCTTCAGTGTCAGTTTTCATTTCAATTTCCCACATTACTTTCCTTGTAAAAATTTTCCATATATTCTTTCCATCTTATTTTAATGCTTTCTGAATTGTTTAATATCACATTCCATTGGTGTCTTTAAGCATTCCCAATCAAGGTTGGAGTGTCTACCTCAATCTCTTAATATCTCGATAAACTAATCTGGTTATACCATATGCATGCTCTGATTCAATTTTCTGAAATATATCCTTAAAATATAATTCCTTGTCTTGCTGAATTTGGCATTGAAACACTTGACTTATTTGTGATACTGTACTTCTAATCTAATCTAATACTTGGTTTTATATACCGAATCTTCATTCTGAGAAAGATTGACTCAGTTTACAATAATTTTTTTTTTTTATATTCTTTATTCATTTTATATTTACATCAAGTGTACAGAAAATAATAACAGATTAACTTAATACATCACTTGAAATACCACAGTATTTTCCCAAAACCATTTACAATAATTAACTTGACAGGTAAAGAACATGGAGAAGAGTAGATTTCAAAATGAATTAATTTCCAAAGTGTTTAGTAAATAAGGTGGTTTTTAAGAACTTACGGAAAGATTGAAGCAAACCAGAACTTCTTAAAAGGAACAGAAGATCGTTCCAAAGTTGAGGAAATTTAAAAATCAAAGATTGATTAAAAGACTTAACTCCTTTAATCCCTTTTCTGGAAGGAAGAGATAGTTTAAACTGTTGGTCACCTCTTGCGAAAGAGAATCTATAAAGATTCCAGGATAAAGGAACAAGAGGAGTGAAGATACCATATAGGATATTAAAAATAACACAAGCACACATAAACGGAACTCTAAAATAAAATACTTTTCCCTACCACTGGAAAGAGGATTGACTCATTTGAACTCTGGTGCTAGAGAAGGATTCTATGAGTGCCATGGACCACCAGGAGAGCTAACAAATAAATTTGGGAAGATATCAGACCAGATATGAGTCACATCAAGCCCACATGATGAAGTTGGTACATAGACTAAAGTACGTGGGACAACCGCACACTGACAAAGCCACTTGGACAAATGCGCGCAGGATTTCAGTGTACCAGATTAAAACTTAACTTTAAAGAGCTCCAAGGGTTTTTTTAGGGGGTAGAAGTGTTGCCGCTGCTGTTGGGGGGGGGGACCAGCCCCCATTACAGTGGAAAGTGTAATTTTTCCCTCTTTTTTAGGGAACAATTACAGTTTCCTCTCTAAGTGGGTAGGTTCCCCCTACCCCCAACGGCAGCGGCAACACTTCTAAGTGTGGGGAAGGTTTCCCCCTCCTACACACCCCCTCGGATCGCTTTAAAGTTAAGTTTTAATCTGGCACGCTGACCTCTAATCTAATCATCCATTTGTGAGTCACACATACCTATACAGGCAAGTTACAGGCATTATTGCTGTCTTTTAACCATTATATCATCACTTAAGCAATAGGTATGTTGGTGAAGCCATTAGTTATTATGGTGCCATTGACTCGTGCTTAAGTCCTAGCGACTTGATGAATTACAGGCATTATTTTTCATTTAACCCCTGTACATACATTGTGTATCTTTCTGCTTCTCTCCCCTTTACCCATGCAGATGGCTGGGTAATGTTATTTCATTTATAGTTCATGTAAACCACTAAAGTTTCAAGCACTAAGATGAACTTGGGAAAATCCACTGCTTATTCATAAATTAGCAGCATAAAATCTGTTTTGCTCTTTGGGATCTTGCCAGGTACTTGTGATCTGGATTGGCCACTGTTGAAAACAGGATATTGGGCTTGATGGACCTTCGGTCTGTCCCAATATGGAAACGCTTATGTTCCAATGTTATGTTCTTGTGGTTTCAATAAAGCAAAGTCAGCCACATATGCTTTAAACTCTGATACAAGGAAATTCCCTTCTCAATCCCTTTCTCTCCTACTAGTGAAAGAGCAAAGAAATCAGACACAGCATCAGGAGCCAAATCTTTATGGGGACACAGCCAAGTCCTCATTTAAACAATGTACCGGACACCTGGGAGACAGACAGACATAATCAGAACAAACAAATAATTTTATATATAGGAAAAGATTAAATTAAATTACATTAGATTAGATTGGGGTGTCATATATCTATTTTAGGTTCCCATTTACAAAGCTACGGTAGTGATTCTGCCATAGTAAATGCACTGAAGCCCAGAGGAATTGAGTGGGCTTCGGTGCATTTACCGTGGCTTTATAAAGCAAGGAATTATGTGGCTAGAATAAATTCTTTAGTGGAGATTTTAAAAAGGACTATGGCAAACTGTGAGCACAGTTGTAAACTGTAATATGATACATCAGAGGGCACAATGCAATGGTTATACCAGGGGCTAGATTCATCAACCTGCCTGATCGGGCCCGATTCGGGCAGGTCCGACGAATTCTGGAAGCTAAAATATGCAGATCGGATCACCATTGTGCGATCCCCGCGCATGCGCAGACCATCTGTAGATGGTTTGCGCATGCCCATCCGAGCTGCAACCTTTTTTAAAAAATTTTAACTTTCCCTTTTTTTTTTTTTTATTTTTTACTAGTTTTTAGCCCTGCGAGCCTGTGGTTTTAACCCACTTTAAATCCGTGGGTTAAAACCACAGGCTATCAAGGCGGGGAAGGGCAGGAGTTTATACTGCATAAGATAAGACTTTTCACAGCTACAGGGAGTCATGAGATTGTGCTGAATGAAGCAGTGCGGAGCAGAGCAGGGCGGCATTCGGGAGACACGGGGCAGAGCAGGACGGCATTCAGGGTGAGACAGGAGACAAGAGATCTGGGCAGAGCAGGATTGGAAAGACGTTTTTGACTGGTTCCCAGCAGTCATTTCTTCAGTTGATTAACCCAACTGAATTCTGGTCACACTATGACATCACTCATAACCAAGATGAAGAAAACAATCAATTTATGTGCTCTTGGATCAAAACCAGCACCCGCATACTAAACGAAATAGCCCCACTGAAAAAAAAAAGGAAGAGACCTAGATACCTAACAGGCTGGTTCGACCCAGAGCTCCTAGAGATAAAGAGAGAATTAAGAAAGCTAGAAAGAAAATGGTCAAAACTAGGAACCCCAGAGACTAGAAATGCCTGGCACCAAAAGCTGAAAAGCTATAAAATCTCAGCCAAAGAAAAGAAAAGAACCTTCTATGCCAACATAATTGGTAACACCTCCATAAACAGCAGCAAACTTTTCAGACTGGTCCATGACTTATATGACATTCAATCTCACACAAACCTGACAGAAGAATCCACAGTGACAGCCGACAACCTGGTGGACTTCTTCAACACCAAAGTAAATAACTTAAGACACTCTATAACGGATTCTCCAGACTCCCACTGGGACTACTCCATTCCACAAGACCTAGTTGCCGCCAAAGCAGACATGAACTGGTCCAACTTTAGTGAGACCGATTGGCAAACATTTAACAAATTCTACAACAAATACGTCAAATCATACTGCAGCTTGGACACTTGCCCCCCAGATGTAATGAAAGCAGCCCCAATCATCTTCAAAACCAAACTACTCAACAGGATCAACCTACAACTAACCGCAGGAATATTTCCAAAAAACTTAGGTCAAATTGTAATAACACCCATTAAAAAGAACAACAAAGAACCACCCAACAACCTAACCAATTTCAGACCTATCGCAAATATCCCTCTTGCGGTCAAAATAATGGAAGGGATAGTAAATGCTGAACTAAACTCATATTTAGACAAATTCAACTTACTGCACAACAACCAGTCAGGCTTCAGACCTGGTCACAGCACCGAAACAATCATGGCCTCACTACTTAACCACCTTTACGCCCTCCTCACCCAAGGTACCAGCGCCATGATCCTACAACTGGACCTAAGTAGCGCCTTTGATCTAGTAGATCACACCATTCTTTTGAACTGCCTAGAAACCACAGGCATCACAGGCTACGCTCACAATTGGTTCCAGGGATTCCTCAGGAACAGATCCTACCAGGTATTCAAAGATGACAAACTTTCCCATAGCTGGAATAACAACTGCGGATTACCTCAGGGTTCCCCCCTCTTTAATATCTACCTCAGCTCATTAGGAAACCTGCTACAAAGCCTAGGGCTCACCTTCTACATCTATGCAGATGACATTACTGTAGTGATTCCGCTAACCGCCCTAACGTCACAATTTTCCAACTCCTTAACCAACATCCTAAATCAAATAGAGCGCTGGATGATGGCCTTCAAACTGAAACTCAACACAGAAAAAACCAAATTCTTCCTGGCATCACCCAACGAAAACATAAAAGAAAATTCAATTCATCTACAGAGCCGAGAATACAAAATTGACCAAACCATAAAGATTCTGGGGGTAACACTTGACAAACACCTAACCCTGGAAAACCACACAAATCTACTGTTTAAAAAATGTATTTCGGTCCTCTGGAAACTTCGCACTATTAAAAATTTTTTTGATGAAAAGTCCTTCCGTTTACTAGTACAATCATCCATCTTAAGCACCCTAGATTACTGTAACATCATATACCTAGGAGCTTATAAAAAGAACCTCAACAAGCTGAGATTAATTCAGAACACCGCGATCCGACTAATCCACGGTTTAAAAAAATGGGAACACATTTCCCCTTATTATCAGAAACTCCACTGGTTACCCGCAGAATCCAGAGTCCTCTTCAAGTTTGCTTGTTTTTGCTACAAAGCTGTCTTTGGGATTCTTCCAGCTTACCTAATCTCCCAGTTCTCCCCCAACGAGTCCAACCAGAGCACTTGCAGAACAAACCTATTTAATTACCCCTCATTGAAATCTTACCAATACAAAAAGTTTCTAGATAGAATGTTATCATTCCAGGCAGCTAGGCTGAACACATGGCTTGGAAAGCCCATACTTGAGGCCACTACATACGCAGACTTTAGAAAATCCCTGCAACCTCGACTATTTAACAAATTCTAAATTCCTATACCCAACTCTTCCTCGCCATGACCCTTCCACCTCGCCCCCTAATTCCAAGGCCCGAAACTAATTTTACTTTCCACCTTGAATCTCATGTACTGACATAATGTATCTTTATTGTAACCCATGTACTGACTAAATATATCTTTATGGTAACCCACCTGTATCCCTTACACTGACAAAATGCACCTTGATAGTAAACCACTTGTATTGTAACCCACTTGCATCCCATGTACTGACAAAATATATCTTTACTGTAACCCACTTGTATCCCATGTACTGACAAAATATATCTTTACTGTAACCCACTTGTATCCCATGTACTGACAAAATGAATCTTTAATGTAAATCACTTGCATCCCATGTACTGACTAAACGTATCTTTATTGTAAATCGTTTCTATCCCATGTACTGTCAAATGTATCTTTATTGTAAACCGCTTCGAACTTCACGGTATAGCGGTATATAAGAAATAAATTATTATTATTATTATTATTATTATTGATTGGACAGCCCAGTCGGATGTGAAATTTTGTGTTGTGAATTGCGTCCCTGCCTACTTTGCATGCGTTTCACCTCATTTGCATGCACGGATTGGAGGATGGTTGGCAGAGAGATAAGTGAATCGGGTTGGAGGAAAATTTGGTCGCTAAGGGGTCGCAAACGGATTGGTATACAATCGGTTTGCTTTGTGAATCTTGCCACAGATTAGAAGGAACTACAGGATGGGACATGCAAATAACTGACTTTCATTAAAGGGAGGAAATCACACAGAACTAATGCTATTCAAAGGTGAAGGCATGCGAGATCGAATAAAGGCATGTGGTAGATATATAAATTCCTGGCTAAATTATTATGGATATCGATTGGCATAATGTCAATACCTAATCCATCTACCACGTGCCTTTATACGACCTGGCATGCCTTCACCTTTGAATAGCATTATTTCTATGTGTCAATAATAGTTATATGTGATTTTCCTCCCAGGGCTACATAAACATATTGAGATCTTGAAGTTTGTACCCTATACTGTATACTTTGTGATGAAGACAATTGACCATTTTAGTAGCCTTCCTCTGACTCCATCCTGTTTATAAGTTTTTGATGGTATGGTTTCCAGAATTGTATACAATATTCTAAGCAAGGATTCACCAGTCTTATACAGAGGTATAATTACCCCCTTTTTCCTTCTAGCTATTCCTTTCCCTATGCACCCAAGTACCCTGCTAGCTTCCACTGTCGCATCAACCTGTTTGGCCACTTAAGATCATCACATATGATCATACCCAAATCCCGCTTCTCTTTCAAGCACAAAAGTTCTTCACTCCCTAAACTTACTTTTGCCTCAGGTTTTTGCAGCCCAAATGCATGACCCAGAACTTTTTAGCATTAAATTTTAGCTGCCAAATTCCGGACCATTCTTCATACTTTGCTAGGTTCTTCCTCATGTTATCGATACCATCAGGGTTGTCTACCCTATTGTAGATTTTGGTATCATCTTCAAAGAGGCAAGCCTTACCAGACAGTCCTTACCAAAATAAAAAGAACAGGCCCAAGAACTGAACCTTATGGCACACCACTAGTAACATCCCTTTCCTCAGAGCCATCTCCATTGACCCTCTGTCGCCTTCCACTTGAGCAGTTCCTAACCCAGTCCCGCCGGGAAAGATAGGGAAAATGCTTGAGTACCTGATTGTAGAACCGCTTAGATAACCTTGAAAGGCGGTATATAAAAACCTAATAAACTTGAAACAGTGTCAAAGGCTTTGCTATAATCTAAATACACCACATCTAGTGCTCTCTGGTCACGCAATCAAAGATACTGAGACAGTAGATTGCATGGAGGGAGAGCTGAGTGACAGCTCCGTACATTTATATTTCAATTCAATCACTTAAAAATAAATGCAGTAATGTCACAGAAAAAAACGAGCTTCCCCCTATAACCACTAAAGGGTGTTTTAACAACTAACAATGCTAAAAATGACTTCACCATGGCCTTGTCACATCCTGTCTTCAGTGGACCACAGCTCTCAGCAGCTCCTCCAGCAGTTATTAAAGCAGAACCTCTCAGCCCTGTACTGACCAACAGTTTCACACCTCCCCCTCCCCATTTCCTATTAAACCAATTCTGGTTTTCTTGCACTGCTGAATTTGCTCCATGATATCAGCTTTCTGCTCTCATGGAAATTCCATTTTGTTACCCCTGACCGGCCTCCAATCTAGAATAAATAGAGGCTAGAGATCAATTGGCAAGGAGAAGAAGGAAGAGACTGAACGAGTTTGGTCCCAGGAGATCAGCCCTTCACTGACAGCAACATGAAACTCTGCCTCTGTGCCATCCTTCTCACTGCCTTCTGCTCCCAAGTTCTGTCTGCGCCTGGTGAGTCCTGTTTCTCCTCTTGTTTCCCTTATTCCACTAATCATCATATTAAAACTTAGTTTGTGCTGTGCAGTGGTGAGAAACATTCAGGTACAATACTACACCCTTGCTTCACTCTGACCGATGGATAAAGCGCTCAGCCTGGATTAAGGAATATGGTTTAATCACTTCGCCGAGCACATTCTTTGATTTATTAACTGCAAATAAATTGCCACCTGTCTCTGAGAGGCCACTTAGGGCACTGTCTCAGGTGGGAATGGGTCTTGCTTTATGCAACAGAGGAATGCTTTAGATGGTTGAAGGAAACAGTTTCCAGACAGTCCTAAATCATCCTAAAATAGGTAGAACGAACATTGAACTAATGAAGGTCAATGTTCAAAAACACATATGTGGTCGGCAGCCGCTGCTACTTACACAAAATGCACTGGATGCAGAATACTTACATTCTGGCCAGAAGTAATTTATCAGTGGAGGAGAGTCAAGGGCGATCTGTGGACAGTGGCGTAGCAAGGGTAGGAAGTGCCCGGTGCTGTGGCATGCTCCCGTACCCTCCTCTCTGCATCCTCTTCAATTTAGGAAGGTACTAAAAATGCATCCATTTTTATTATATATTCCTGCTATGATTCAGAATGTCTATGTTGCTAACCTTATTAATCTTATGTAAGCCGCAGTGATTCCCAGTTGATGTCTTCAGGTATAAGAAACAATATGGTATGGTAAGAACATAGCCTTAGTGGGTCAGACCAAAGGTCCATCAATCCCAGTAGCCCATTCTCACAGTGGCCAATCTAGGTCCCTAGTACCTGGCCAAAACCCAAGGAGTAGCAATATTCCATGCTCCGATCCAGGGCAAGCAGTGGCTTCCCCTGTGTCTTTCTCAATAACAGACTATGGACTTTTCCTCCACTAACTTGTCCAGACCGTTCTTAAAACCAGCTACATTCTCCGCTTTTACCACATCCTCTGGCAATGTGTTCCAGAGCTTAACTATTCTCTGAGTGAAAAAAAATTTCCTCCAATTGGTTTTGAAAGTATTTCCCTGTAACTTCATCGAGCGTCCCCTAGTCTTTGTAATTTTTGAGGCATGAAAAATTGATCCACTTGTATTCGTTCTACTCCACTCAGGATTTTGTAGACTTCAATCATGTCTCCCCTCAGCCATCTCTTTTCCAAGCTGAAGAGCCCTAACCTTTCTAGTATGGTATGGTATTATAGAAATCTGTTTCATAAAGGTATATAGGTCCCTATGTTGATTTTCAAAGCAGAGAACAGCATAGTAAATGATGGCAAATAAAGACTCGTGTGGTCCATCCAGTCTGGCCAGCAGTCACTCATTATCAAAGCAATATGGAACCAACAATCCAGTAATTATTCATTTTACCTGCTAAGTTCAACTATAAGATGTCTTCCCCTCCCTCCAAGATAGGCGAGACCTCTACTTGCACTGATCCATTCTTGCATTTCCTCAGCCACGAAGGTGCTGTCAAAACCTACTCCAGTCCCTCCTGGTCTGGCTTCCCACATATGGGACCCAGACCATAGAAGTCTGTCCAGCATCACCTTCACTTCCCCTCCGCTGGAGCTGCCGTCAAAGCTAACTCCAGCCCATCCTGAACTTACAACATTATATATGTCACTGTGAGACCGTGCAAGTCTCTGTGCTTTGAAAATGAGTACCTCTATACCATATGCAAATACCTGGCATTTCACAACACAGTAAAAAAAACATATCTGCTTTCTATATAATTTCATCATTAGATAAAATACTTGCAGTTTGCAATGGCAAAAATGTATTCATTTTAAATGTATTTCTTATGAATTTATTGTCTTGTTTATCCTGGTTTTATGTTTTTCTTTTGTCGAATTTGATTTAAACATTTTTAAGTCATGTATTTTGTTTTATGTTTTTACTTTGTTGTGAAGTTTATATATTACTATCTGATTTATGGTGAATGTTTTGCTGTAACCCATTCTGGGCTTCTTGAGAGGACGGGCTAAATAAATAAATATTTGTTTATTTTTGTTTGTTCATTTTTCTATACCGTTCTCCCAGGAGAGCTCAGAACGGTTTTTACATGAATTTATTCAGGTACTCAAGCATTTTTCCCTGTCTGTACCGGTGGGCTCAATAGGCATAGAATAGGTATGTTTTTGCAAACTTTAGTAGGTGCCCATACCCCTTCATCCTATATCAAGTCACCTACATTTAAGCATTTATTTATTTACAATGGCCTGATATAGCGTTAATTGCATAGATTGTAGCAAAGCAGGTAATGCCTTTCAGGACCTCATTACAACTCAGCTGCTGTCCTATCGGGCCAGATTTAGTAAATGGTGTCCAAAGTGAGATGCTGTTAAGATCCCCACTACGCATTAACTCTACAAGGGTCAGTCACTTAGCACAAATTCCCACGCCCAGCTTTGAATGCGAGGAATTTCACCCGATGTAAATGCTGGTGGGCAACTCGTAAATGAAAGTCCACAATTACTGGCGTTCAGAGGCAGAGAATATCCATAGCAGTATAATAACAAATTCTACCCAAGTTATAATTTAAATCAATTCTTTTATTTATAACGGATTTTCAGTATGCTATTATGAGCCATTTATATACTCATTGATGTGGCCAACGTTTTCATAGGATCACATCTGAATTTAGTCATGATTTCATAGGGATCATTTTTCTTCTTTTTTTGCTTTTTTTAACAATATAATAACTATGTATTGAAGTATTTGACATTGCCTGTACAACAAACCTTAATAAAACTTGAAACTTATAAATGATATAGCAGTACAAAATCACTCATCTGCTCTTTAAATCATTATAAGGGTCACCTCTCCCGACATGTCCATGTTTCACTCTTATCTTCCTCAGGGTCGAGATTCACCACTTAAAGTTCTACCAAAGAGGAATCCATTGTAAAATATAGTATTCCAAAGAGAGCCACAGCAGAACAGAGAGAAACAATGTAACTTTATTCGTTTCACTTACTTTTAAGCAGTGTCTAAGCTCATGCTAACGTCAGCTGGGCAGGTAAATGGCCCTATTCTGTAATACTATGCCTACATTTTGCTCAAGTCCCCTTTTCAGTTGCAAGTGAGACAATTAGGTGCACAGTGTGATAGAATAGCACATAAATGCTAATCAGTTCCAACTTGATTATTAATGGCTTATCAGCTAATTAGTTTGCATGTGGTGCTGAGCAACCTTTATAGAATCTGGGAAATAATGGATAAAACAGTCGCAATTAAAGAACAGTGATAAAACTGTCTGTAAGGCTCTGCTCACTGCTGAAGGGCCCTCCTGAGTGTCACAAACTGGATAACCTAGTGAAAAGTGCCCTGAGATTTTGAATACCCACCAACTTTCCTGTTAACACGAGGATGAAGCAATGGTTCAGGAGGAAGGATGCTCCTGTAATGAACCAATTCCTCCTTGCAATACTCACTATTAGGCCATGTCCAAATCTTCAGAACCACCGCAACATCAAAGCACTAGAAACCGATTCCCTATGAGAAGGCTAAAGTGGCCAGAGCTCTTCAGCTTGGAGAAGAGATGGCTGAGGGAAGATATGACGGAAATCTATAAAATACTGAGTGGAGTGGAATAGGTAGGCGTGAATTTCTAAAAATACTAGGACTCTGGCATTTGTTGCCAGAGAATGTGGTGAGAGCAGTTAGCTTAGTTGGGTTTAAAAAAGGTTTGCCTAATTTCCTGAAAGAAAAGCCTATAAGCCATTAGTAAGATGAATTTGGGAAAATCTGCCTATTTCTAGGATAAGCTGGCATAAAAACCTTTTTACCCTTTTGGGATCTTCCCAAGTACTTGTGACCTGGATTGACCATTGATGGAAACAGGATACTGGGCCTGATGGACCTTCAGTCTGTCCCATTATAAAGATGTGATATAGCCTGGTTGCAAATCACGCGTGAGAGTCTTTTCATCATTTCTAATCTACTCTGGCATTTGTGCGTCACACTGTGCCTACTGAGGTTCAAGGTGACTTACAGAAGGAAAAGGATACATTAATACATTGCGGAAACCCTAAGGTAAACATTACAATACAAGGATGCACAGAAGGAGAAGGAGAACTTTGGGGATTTCTCAAGGTAGAGAATGCCGTTCTGGGTACTGAAAGAGGAGTTTGGTGCTGCTCAGTGGAGTCATGGGAGGTACATTAAGAAAGCATCTAGAGGGGAATATAGTACAACAAGAAAGTTAGTTTGAGTTCTGTGAATCTTTTTCACCAACCTGTCTCCAGTATTAAGCCTCTGGAAAAAGAAGCTTTGAGTTGCACGGTTAAGGAAAGGGGCCTATTTTTTTTTTCCTGTGTTAATAGCTATATGTGTGATGATTTCGGATTGCTATGTTTTAGTGTATGTATATTTTTATGCTTTTATGTATAACGTTTTGGAAACCGCTGAGACTTTTGGTGGTATATTTTCTCCTGCACTAATGGTTTCTTTTCTGTTCTTCCTTTTAGCGGGATCTGACCCAACCTCCTGCTGTTTTAGTTATTCAGCACGGCAGATACCTCGAAAGCATATCCGAGAATATTATTACACCAGCAGCAGGTGCTCCCAGCCAGCCATAATGTAAGTTGGCATTCAAAACAACCATTGCTCCACAAATGATTATAGCATAATTTCCACAAAAGTGGTTCATTTGTGAAATACGTAGAGCCCGAAGCCCTTTCACTGCTCACATGCTTAATACACATATGAAAAGTCCACACCACAGAGCAGTGACATAGCGAGGGTAGGGGTGCCGTTCCTTCCGCTGCACCCCCATGTCACACTCACACCCTCTTTTCTCACCCTGGTACCTCTTTAAATCTTTTCCAGCTTGGAAGTGATTTCAAAGGGAGTCAGGCTGGTGTGAGCAGCAGGCCAGAGTAGTTGCTCATGCTAGCAAAGATTTAAAGAGGTATGGGGTAGGGGCAGGGAAGGAAGGGCACAAGCGTGGCATGGGGGGGCATGGGGGGTGGAGAGGTGCCAGAGCCCCCACCAAGACAGCATTCAGAGTGGTCCACCCCCCTCTTCACTACACCACTGTCACAGAGTATTCCACAAATTGACAAGAAAGGATCAGTTTGCTTATTTACTCTTTCCAAAAATATGAAGTCTAGGGGTCAGGCAATGAAGCTACTAAGTAGTAAATTTAAAATAAATTGGGGCCAGATTCTATAAATGGAGCTCAAAATTAGGCACTGACAAACTTGATGCTATGTGCTATTCTGTAAAGGGCACAAGCCCATTATAGAATGGCACTTAAGAGTGGATCTCATGCTTAACTTTGGGTGCCAGATTAAATACACTGACCCAATATTTTACAACTATTCACACAGATTTTTTGGAATGCCCCTGACATGCCCATACTCCTCTCATGATCACATGGGAGTTAGACACGCTGCCTTAAGAATAATATGCAGTCAGATGCATGCACAAATATTAACGAGTGCCAGTTTGTTTATTTAAAAAAATTTATATTCTGCATATCCAGCGATTCTATGTGGATTACAAAATAACATACATAATAAAATCACAAAAAACATAACAAAGACAATAACCACATCAGTACAACAACACATCACACATTTCAGCAAGCTACGTATCCACCATCTGTCCCGTAGATTAACTTCAGTATTTGGTTATTAGCACCCAATTATTGGTTAGCACATGCATCTCAGGCGTGTGCACAAATTTGGGCACCATATACAGAATCTGCGGGTCAATGTGTATTTAAACTTTGGAATTTATTTCCAGAGAATGTGGTAAAAGTGGTTAGCATAGCAGGGTTTAAAAAAAGGTTCAGCCAAGTTCCTAAAAGGAAAGCCTACAAATCATTATTAAGATGGACTTGGAAAAATCTGCTGCTTATTCCTGGGCTACGCGACATAAAATCTCTTTGGGATCTTGCCAGGTACTTGTGACCTGAACTGGCACTGTCAGGATACTGTGGTTGATTGAACATGGCGATGCTTATGTTCTTATGATGACTAGGGTACCATACGGTGTTGCATACCAGGATTTAGGTATTCTGACAGACCTTTTTGTATGGATGGGACTCTATACTGAAAAAATAGGAGGTGCTACAACTTAGGACTGAGAGGAGTTATCAGAGCTGCATTTACGGGCCAGTATGTTAAAAATTTGAGGCCACTTAAAGATCTATTTAAATGAATCTGGGTACAGTCATTGTTGTCAGTGTCTTTTTTTCTTGAGACTTTTAAAGCTTTTAAAATCACACCTTCACGATTAAAATAGGGTGAGGACATAAAACAGAGGCATAACTGGGGAATGTGTAATGCTGGATTTCCCATTAACATGCCAGCTGCCATATTTTCTACAGCTTTGTCACTTGGAGGAACCGAGAAATCTGCACCAGTCCAGAAACAACATGGGTCCAAGATCACGTGAACCATTTGGAAATGAAATCAAAGAACTTGAAGCCCAGCCTGCCCAGGAACCTTTAACAGCACCTTAAGTTTTGGGGTTCTATATAAGAAATGCCCCATGATTCAGGCTTATGGACAGCTAATCCTAAAGATTAATTCTTTATTACTTCTTACGTAAAAAGACAAAGATTATTTTTGTACAATTGACTTTTTACTTTCTATGAATTGCTTATTCTTGACCAGTGAATGTGAGACATGATTTCATCAACTGTATGACTTCAGTCATGCAGTGGCATCACCTACTTTTAAGAGAAGATCAGTTAATTCCAGATTCTGATTATTTATTTTGGAAAAATCTTAAATTATTTATCCATTTTATAGTGAGTGTTCTATGTAAATACATATATATTTTTGGAGCTGGCTGGCCAGCACACCTCTCCCCCAAGGAGCCTGAAATATAAGGCCTTGAGATTCTTAATTTCTGCAATAAAAATTATTTTCTTCTGTTCATTGCTTCCTTTCATAATTTTCTTTGGATCCTGATCTCAGCTATGTATGGGACCAATATAATAAGCTGCAGTAGCACTCCTCTGGCTCGCAGCCGTTTGCTTAATTGTTGAATTTTTGTTTTTCTTGTCCCTTCATATTGCACTTGGTATGCCTATTTTCTTTGGTGTTTTCATTGGTACTATTCTTTATCCCAGGACAAGCAGACAGCATATTCTTAACTGATGGGTGACGGCACCGACGGAGCCCTGGTACGGACAATTTTAGAGTGATTGCACTCTAAGAATTAGAAAGTTCCAGTAGGCCGCACCGCGCATGCGTGAGTGCCTTCCCGCCCGACGGAGGCATGTGGTCCCCAGTTTCTTAGTTTCCGCGGAGCTAAGAAGACATGTTTTTTTCAACGGCTGTGGTTGTTTAGGGGTGGGGTGGGGTTGTTCAGGGAGTAGAGATCTGTGGGGTTTGGGTTTTGTAACCTTAAAATGTTGAGCTTGTCTGCATTTCATTGTATTACTTTGTTGGTGTATTTTGCTTGCTCAATAAAATATATTTGACTATAAGCTGCAGTAGCAAGGCTAGCCCAAGGATATCTGACACCCTAGGTCAGTGGTCTCATACTCAAATCCTTTGCAGGGCCACATTTTGGATTTACAGATACTTGAAGGGCCTCAGAAAAAAATAGTTATTGTCTTATTAAAGAAATGATAATTTTGCATGAGGTAAAACTCTTTATAGTTTATAAATCTTTCCTTTTAGCTAAGTCTTAATAATAGTAATTTATAACTAAAGAGACATATAAGAACATAAGAATTGCCACTGCTGGGTCAGACCAGTGGTCCATCCTTCCCATCAGTCCGCTCACGTGGCGGCCCTCAGGTCAAAGACCAGTGTTCTAAATGAGTCCAGCCTCACCTGCGTACGTTCCAGTTTAGCAGGAACTTGTCCAACTTTGTCTTGAATCCCTGGAGGGTGTTTTCCCCTATAACAGCCTCCGGAAGAGCGTTCCAGTTTTCCACCACTCTCTGGGTGAAGAAGAACTTCCTCATGTTTGTACTGAATCTATCCCCCTTCAGCTTTAGAGAGTGCCTTCTTGTTCTCTCTACCTTGGAGAGGGTGAACAATCTGTCTTTATCTACTAAGTCTATTCCCTTCAGTATCTTGAACGTTTCGATCATGTCCCCTCTCAGCCTCTTCAAGGGAGAAGAGGCCCAGTTTCTCCAATCTCTCACTTTATAGCAATTCCTCCAGCCCCTTAACCATTTTAGTCGTTCTTCTCTGCACCCTTTCAAGTAGTACCGTGTCCTTCTTCAAGTACGGTGACCAATGCTGGACGCAGTACTCCAGGTGGGGGCGCACTATGGCTTGGTACAACGGCATGATAACCTCCGATCTGTTCATGATCCCCTTCTTTATCATTCCTAGCATTCTGTTCGCCCTTTTCACCGCCACCGCGCATTGATCAAGAAACCGTTTTATTTTACTTTTTGGATTATGATAAACGTACTGAGGGCCTCAAATAGTATATACATATACATAAAGTATACATATTCAGGGCTTCCAGTCTCTCCTCATACGTCTTTTGTCGCAAACCTCCTATCGTTTTCATCGCCCTCCTCTGGACTGCTTCAAGCCTTTTTATGTCCTTTGCCAGATACGGTCTCCAAAACTGAACACAATACTCCAAGTGGGGCCTCACCAACAACCTGAACAGCGGCAACAACACCTTCATTCTTCCAACTGGTTAACTGTGAATATTCAGTGAAAAAAACAAGTTATCTCTGTTGAATATTCACAGTTAGCAGCTAAAAGTTAACCGACTCTATTGCCTGATAATTATCTAAGCGGAGCAAGTGAGCAATCGCTCATACATTACATGGTCGTTACATGGTTACTCATAAAAACACTATCTCAAGCTGACTTTCAAACAAAATTAAACAATAAAAAAATAATTAAACTAAACTAAATCAATTACCATATGTGTGATGGGTTTTTTTTAAGCTATATACAGAAATGCACTAATAGTGAGATAAAAAATTATTGGTTTTTAGAACTTGCCATTCACACACAAAAAAAATTTGCACGCACCCAGCCACTCCTTAGAGGCCTATCTTTGGCCAGTGCTGGATATTGCCTTAGCTGGTTAATTTAGTGCCAACTAATAAAACCCGAGATAGTCAATGCCAGTCACTAGAAATAGCCCAGCATTGAATAGCCAGGCTCACGGGATTTAGCCAAGCTATTTCCCACAGCCTGAATATCGTTACCATAGTTGTTGCATCCATATATGAAGCTGGTTTTAATATTACACCCATGCTGTCTATGTTGAAAGATGGAAACAGTTGAAAGGATGGTGGAGAGGGAGGAAGATGCTTGCAGAGGGATGCTGCAAAGGATGGGGCACCAGGCCTGAGGGGAACCATGCTGGGAGCAGTTTGTGAACACAGGAGCCTGAAAGGAAAAGGGAACCTAGAAAGCAGCTCTTGCTCAGGGTGACCACTCCAACCACTTTCTGAAATATTTTTTTCTAAGCTTTCTGTGACTTGAAAACTGTGTATACTACTATTGCCATCTAGTGGAGAAATTAAAAGGTACGCCCACTTGCAGCCTCAAAGACCCTTGAACAGATCAAAGAGGGTCAATAAAATAAGGGAATGCAGAAAATATGAATGAAATTCTTACACATATGATTATATTTTAATCTATGTGAATTTTTCACTTTACTGTGGATGTGATAAAGTTTTGAGATATATAATGCAGAGCAGGGTAAATGGGTGTTTCGTGGGTTGAGATGGGGTAAGAAAGTGGCTGGAACTTTGGGTAGGTGAGGAGTTAGGGGGTGGATATGAGTTGGAGAGGGTGGCTCAGTGTGTGGGTGGGGATAGACAGGAAGGTAGGTGGGATTAAGTAAATAGGTAGATGAGTGGGGATAGATGGGAGAACTGGAAAGCAAGAGAACATAAGAATAGCCTTACTGGGTCATCAAGCCCAGTAGCCCGTTCGAACAGTGGCCAATCCAGGTCATTAGTACCTGGCTAAAACTGAAGGAGTAGCAATATTCCATGCTACCGATCCAGGGCAAGCAGTGGCTTCCCCCATGTCTGTCTATGTATGTCAGACTATGGACTTTTGCTCCAGGAAATTGACCAAACCTTTCTTAAAATCAGCTACGCAGGTGGGACTTGACTCAAGTTCTTGGGATCAATTTGGAATCTTTCACAAGTGCTCCAATTTATGCCATGTGAGCCCTACAATGTTTTAAACTTTTTTATCGTATAAAAAAATGTGGAGAAAAAAAGGACCTCAGCCAGACAAAAATCACCACTATATATAGTGAATAATATAGCTGTAATTATTGGTCAAACACACTCCATATAATATATTTCAAAACAACTTATGGTAGTTCAGAAAGACACAAAAATTGAAGACTAAACTGATCAATAATTTAGGGCACATAATGACCATTGGTTAACAGAAAGCTTAACTAAAATCACAGCTTTGGAAGACTTCTTTCAGCTACAAAGGAGCAGGGTAAGCAATTCAGACCCAACTGGGGTTCCCCGTTTCTCTGCAAAGCTGCAGCAGAAGAATTTGCTGTTAGTAGACTGGCCACACAGACATCAGTAAGTCTATCTGGGAGCTAGACTTACTAGAGTCCCTAGGGCTCACATACAAGGTCCCAGGTACACAATCCCTTATATTGTATGGTAAGCCTTCTATACCCAAAAGCCCTTATGCCTGCAGGTGTCACCTATACAGTATGTCAGTACAGTAGGTTTTGAAATGCTCACATTTTCTACCACAAGTGTACTAGTTGGAGTAGGGTATTGGTTACCATTTTTTGGGCTGCAAAAATCCAGACACATGGCCCTGCCCTGACCACGCCCTGTTCTGCCTTCAGCTCCACCCCGTTCTGCAACAGCCGCTCCCAGATAGACTTATTTGTGTCTCCCCTCAACCACAAAATAGAGGCCAAAGGAGTTCTTTTGGAAAACAGCAGAGGAACTGGACAAGTGTTGAAGGTACATGTTTGATATTTATCGTAGAGAAATGACTGTTTCTACATCAAGAGGATATTAGCTTGGTTTTTAAATTGACATATGGTTTAATGGCTGAGTGTGTGGCGCAGTGGTTAAAGCTACAGCTTTAGTACCCTAAGGTTGCAGGTTCAAATCCCTCACTGCTCCTTGTGACCCTGGCAAGTCTTAATCCCCTCATTTCCCCAGGTACACTAGCTAAGAGTGAGCCCACGAAGGAGAAGGGAAATATAATAAAGTAGCTAAATGTAAATACCACTTAGGATATAAATGTAATAGCAGTGCTTCTTGGGAGGAAGAGCCTGCCATTTTACTGCATACAATTTTTAATGTAAAAAAACAGCATAAAATTGCTGTTCTAATGATGTCATAACGCTAAAATGTGATAACATTATAGACATTATCAGGACATCTATGTGATGCCTAAAAGGCAATTCTATAAAGCACACCTAATTATATAGCCATGCTTAAATTTGCTGGACACTGCTGAGCGCGATTCTATACTGTGCGCCTATGCATAGGAGAATCGCACTCAGCGTTGTGCTCCTGGACATCTAAATGACGCCGAACTTTTAGGTGTCCTTTACAGAAATTGTCCCTATATGTCTATTTATTTAGGCACCTTTTATAGAATTTGCTCCTAAATGTTTAGTTTATAACAATAGAATAGTAATCAATATAATAAAATTGGCTTACATATACATTTTTATTCCCATTAACAATCCCACACATCCTTCTCAATTTAACATCCTCTAGAGTTCCCCAAACAAGTAAGTCATCCCTTTATATATTTAGCTGGTAATATATAGAAATAAAACAAAAAAAAAAAACCAAAATGAAGGAAATAAGGCAATACCTTTTTCACTGGACTAACTCAATGCATTTTATGATGACCTTTCGAAGGTAACTCTTCTTTTTCAGATTACAAAAAAAGCAAATGTTGACAAATGTCAGTATATATAAGGAAAACATGAAAGCATTTCAGTGATAAATGCTTGAGAGTTACTATTAAAAATAGGCCTAACTAATATACCCCATACTATGCCATACAATAAACTGTTCCAGACAAACTATCTGACATGTGGTAGGCAAAGTGTGGTTGTACTCAGATGTGGCGTGCCAAATTTACACTTAAATTTCTGCCAGAAATTGATTTAATTTTCATTTTTATTTAAAGTATGACAGTATTTCTTTGATTTTTATTTGCTGGTTGCTTGAGTTCCGGTTAACAGAGAGTCTCTGTATTTAGCTGGGAAGTAAACAACCTGCAAGACCTAAAAGGACACCAGCAGGTGGCAGGAGGTCTCTTCCCAGAGCCTGCCTTTTTATGTTAATCCCAGAGCAGATAAGTTTTGCCTTGTAGAACTAGGATCAGATCTCAGAGCCAGTCTGAAACCATAATTTGATTTAGTATCTCTGAATTTGCCTCCCAGTCATTTCTTTGCCTGTTAAATCATTCATACACTCTTAAAGTACAGCTGTGGATGAATTAAAACCCATTAAAAGCACTTTGTACTCCCTGGACAGGGATGTAGGGGAGCAAAGGTTACGCTAATGCCATTTTGAGAATAGAATGGGAAAAAGAAGAATATAGAAATGAGAACATAGTCTAAGACCCTTGGGAACTTCAATTGTAGCTTGCAACACCATCTGCCATCCCTGTACCGAGAGACGCAAGCATGTCGTATACACACAGGGAGTTTTACCAATGTACCTCATTTCTGCTGCACAGCACCTATTCTACCAAAAGACATTGAGATGATTCCTTCTTTTGGGGTTCTCTTTTTGCTATTGGCAGAGTCACCATCAGAAATGTTTGGGTCCAGCAATCATAGTAGTGGATACAGGTAGCAGGGAGAGACAGCAATGTTCTTCCACTTCATTTTGTATTCACTGACATCCAACTAACCCAGTTTGCCTGCCATCCCCCACTGTGCCTAGATTTAGTAAAGATAAAGAAATGCAAAGGTTAAAAATATGCCGTTATACTGAAGAGATCGAATGGCTGTGGCCTGGTGGCGCAGTCCTCACAGGAGCGGTTGGGGTGGAGACAGTAATAGATTGTGTGTGCATATGTGTAGAAAAGAGCATGCATGTTAGGAGTGTGGTGAGGAGGAAGAAAGCTCATCTTAGGGCAATGCTTGCCCTAGATTGGTAGCATGGAATATTGCTACTCCTTGGGTTTTGGCCAGGTACTAGGGACCCGATTTGGCCACTGTGGGAGCGGGCTACTGGGCTTGATGGACCATTGGTCTGACCTCGTAGGGCTTTTCTTATGTGCTTATGTACTTAAGTTCACCTTGTACTGGATTTTGGATTTACACTTCCCCCTCCCCATTCGCGGTTTCAGCAATCGCGATTTCACATATTCGCGATTTTGGGGGGAGGGGGAAATAAAGAAAACCCCCCATAGTTTAGCCTTCCCCCTGGCATCCCGGGTTCACCTGGTGGTCTAGCAGGTTTTCAAGGCAGGAGCGATCTTCCTATGCTCCTGCGCTGTGCAGATCGCCTATAGGAAATGGCTACCGTGAGCTCCCGTCATAGTTCCGATAGACTACGGGAACTCACGGCAACCATTTCCTATTGGTGATCTGCACGGGGCAGGAGCGTAGGAAGATCGCACCTGCCCCAAAAGCCTGCTAGACCACTATGTAAGGCCGGGATGCCGGAGGGACGACGGGAGGGAGGCGGGGTGGGTCAGAGCCGGACAAGAAGATATTCACGGTATTTCACCATTCGCGGTCCGGCTCTGTCCCTATCCCCTGCGAATCCGGAGGGAGAAGTGTATATCATATCTTTCTCAGCAATGGCTCAAGGCAAGTTACATTACATACAGTAGGTATTTTTCATGTCTCTGGAGGGCTAATAATTTTTAAGTTTTGTATCTGAGGCAATGGAGGGTTATGTGACTTGTGCAAGCTCTCAAGCAACATCAGTGGGATCTGAGCCCTGGCTTCCCTAGTTCTCAGTCAGCAAACTAAAGGCTAGTGGAGCTCTAGCTGGTGGCCCTTTGGCAACCTACCAAAAGCATTGCTAGGTAAAGTATTTTATGGTTAGTGCAGTGTGACATATTGCAATAATAGGGGAAATCAGAAGGGGGGGGCGATAAAACTTTTTCACATCACTGTATTCCTATTTAAGGTACCTTTTAATATTGTTTTAATATGCATATGAAAATAAATATATTTATGTACAGCTTTATATTTTCTTTGCAGTTCAATAGAAATAATTTAACTTCTCAATTTTTTTTATATAATCCCTCTTTTATGAATGCATAGTGCGGGTTTTAGCACCAGCAGCGGCGGTAACTGCTCTGAATTCTATGAGTGTCGGAGCAGTTACCGCCGTTGCTGGCACTAAACCCATGTTATTCATTTGTAAGAGAGGCATAATTTTCAAAAATTGCTTGTCTTTGTATCCCCCACCACCACCACCATGTGCCAGCCTAGCCCAAATCAACTGCTGCTCAGAACACATCTTGACTTGCACATCTGCTTTCCTGGCTTAGAGGGAACATTGATATATACTCAGGGCTGGTTTTAGACACTCTGGGGCCCAGGGCAGAAATTAAGGAGGGAGCCCCTGTTCCCTTTTCCTCTCTGAAACCTCCCCCTGATATCCCTACCTTCCATTAATACCACACATGAAACAACTTTAACTGACTTCTTCACACACAAAACAGAGACCGACCTTTACCAAATACAGAACAAGAGACCACAAATAGAAATTGAACTGGGAACCCCAAGAAATTAAACTCAGCAAGTATTACAATCCTGGAGAACTAAAATCACATATGCACTTTCTTTCTGTACTGAACACACAAGGCCCAGGTCCACCAAAATTTAGCCACCTCCCTTGCTCTGGATGGTGGAGATCCCCAAACCCTGCCAGTTGAAGACCAGCTCCTCCAGTCTGGCAGCCAGAAATCTCCCAAGCTCTGTGTCTCTGAGCTGCCAGACTGGAGGAAAAGATTTTCAGCTGGCAGGGCTTTGGGAAAGCCACCAACTTAGCTACAGGCAGTCCCCGAGTTACAGATGCCCGACTTGTATGATCGTGGCTTCATTTGATTTCACTGAGCAGAGACTCCTACACTTTAGCAGATTCAGGAAAGATGCATGGTCACAGTGTGTGGTTGTACATGCTGTACCTTAGAGGAACAGTTGGCCCTTTTGTCAGCTGGGAGCAGAGGTAAGCAGCAAGAAATTTAAAATCTAAAAGTTCTGAGTTACATACAAATCCGACTTAAGAACAGCTTTAAAAACGTAACTCATTCTTAACCCGGGGACTACCTGGTCTGGCATCTCCATCTCCTCCCCCCACCTGTCTCTTTCCTTTTCTTCCTCCTTAAATCCTTTCTTACCATCCAGTATTTCACTCTTTGGCCTTTTTCCTTTCTCCACTTCCACCATCTGCCCCTTCTCCTTCCAGCCAGTCTCCTGCTTTCCCACCTGAGGGAACAGAATCAACCTCTTCCCCTCACCTTGGCGGTCGCCTTTCCTTTAGCAGCGAGGCCTCAGCGCAACGGCCGTTTCCAAAAGTGGCGCGCGGCTGCCGGCCCGAAGCTTCTGTCTGACGCTACTTCCTGTTTCCGCCTGGGCGGATTGCGTCAGAAGGAAAGCTCGAGCCGGGCAGCCGCGCGCCACTTCTGGAAACGGCCGTTGCGCTGAGGCCTCGCTGCTAAAGGAAAGGCGACCGCCAAGGTGAGGGTAGAGGTTGATTCTGTTCCCTCAGGTGGGGAAGAGAGCCTGGACCGCGGGTCCCACTAACGCCGGCCCTGTATATACTCGTATACAATACCTGAAACGGATTCCCCTGAGAGAGAAATCCAATTGCCAGTTTCTTCATATTCAGTTTCTCTGACCGCACTTGGCTTTTCTATTTTCACTGGTTCCTGAATTTGGCCCTGACCTTGGCTTTAGCTACGCTTTGCCTATTTCTTGCTCTTTGAGACTAGTCTGTCTTTTTCAGTGAAACTATTCTCTTCTTTTTTTATTTTTTTGTTAGCAATATCTGCTGGCCTACACATTGTTCTGTACTCTGTTATAAAACATTTATATTACAAATATTTAATTTCCTTTGGGACTCATTTATTCTTTATACCTTTTGTAATGGGCACTTAGTTGGTTTTCTGCTCTGTAATCTTGTCTTGCACAGATAAGTAAACATTAAACATCTGCAGAAAAATTGGGGGGAAATCATCAAGAAAGTTATACAGAGTAATAATTCCCATAAAGTTCTAATTATGGAAGAGGCTGACTTGAATTTAGTGGCTATAGTCCACTGAGAAAGGGCAACGCAAATAAAACCATTAAAAAATTGCCATATTGAAGCATACCAAAGGCCAATACAGGTCAGAGATTCCCAGCAAGATCTGAAGGAATAAAAAAAAAAAAAATCCATTTATAGGCAAAGCAACACAAACCGCCCAATATTCAAAAGTAATTTAAATAGCCTGGAGAGGCTTTGGACCAAACGTACATAAAGTACTTTTGACTTTTACCTGTAACCAGTGTATGTGTGCCACATTACCACAGACACCCTCGTGTTTGGTACATAAATTGTATAATTTTGGATGTCCCAGTTTATCTTCCTGGCAAGTTGTCAAGATTTACTTCTCAGTGAGAATGATGTTCCACACAAAAGAATCTCCCCCAGGCCACAGGCTCAGAACAATGAGGAAACTAGTATTTTCAAATGCTAAACCTTTTTTCAAGTACTTCTTTCTTATCTTGCTTTTTGTAAACTTTTAAAAACTTGATTATTTCAACTACTACTACTATCCATTCAGTTGTGTTCTCGATCAAGAATGTTGCCCAAGTACCTCTGGATGATCGTTAAGCACCTTGCTGGCGTAGGGGATCAGGGCAATTGTTCTATAGTTGGTAAAGTCCCTGGTGTCACCATTTGTCAGCAATGGAATAAAAACAGATCTTTTCCAGTCCTTTGGCCATGTGCAGGTTCTCTAGATCTTCTGGCATAGTGCTGTCAGTGTGGCTCTTGGGACTTGTTTGAGCAGCTCTGCAGGGATTCCATCAATGCCAGGTGCTTTGTTTTTTGACAGCTGCCTGGAACTTCCTCTCCGACGTCTGAATTGACGTCGGAGGTGAAGTCTTGTGGGACCGGTGCTTGTACGTGCCTAGCCTGACTTGGGGAGGAAGGAAGAAATTGGCGTGGTGGCTTAGGGGGAGGGGCGGGGTTAGGGTTAGGGAGAGAAGAATTGGGGAAGTGAAGAAATCAGCGCAATGGCTTGGGGGGAGGTGGCAAGGGGAGAGAAAGAAAGACAGGCAGGGGGAGAGAGAAAGAAAGACAAATAAAGAGGGGGACAGGGGGGAGAGAGAAAAGAGAGACAGAAAGAAAAGGGGAGGGGGCAGAAAGAAAGAAATATTGGATTTACAGAAGAAGGAAGTGCAACTAGAGGCTCATGAAATCACCAGACAAAAAGGTAGGAAAAATGATTTTATTTTCAATTTAGTGATCAAAATGTGTCCGTTTTGAGAATTTATATCTGCTGTCTATATTTTGCACTATGGCCCCCTTTTACTAAACTGCAATAGTGATTTTTAGCGTCTGGAGCGGCGAGGGGCATTCAGCACAGCTCCCTGCGCTAAAAACCACTATCATGGTTTAATAAAAGGGGGGAGGGGGCATATTTGTCTATTTTTGAATAGTTGTTTCTGAAGTGACATTTAATATTTTAAAGTCATCTGCCTTGACCTCTGAAAAAAAACCTGAATACAAATGATAATTAACATTTTCTCTGCGCTTTGTGTTTTTTAAAATTTTATTATTGGTAGATCATTTTGACTTGGTCATTTTAAAAGTAGCTTGCAAGCTAAAAATGTGTGGGCACCCCTGGTCTACATGTTCCACAATTTTATTTTTTATAACTTTTTATTCAATTTATCAATTGAAACAAGCAATTCAAATACTTGTATACAGATTTACAAACATTATTAACAACAATTTTATTTTTTATAATCGTTTCTACCATTTTGCCGGGCACTGAATGAAGTGAGGCTTACTGGTCTGTAATTTCCCGGACTTCCACTAGAGCCCTTTTTAAAAATCGGTGTAACATTGGCCACCTTCCAATGTTCTATAGCGCTGTAGGGATTCAGGCAGTTTGTTCCAGGCATACGGCGCAGCAAGATAGAAGGGCCAGAGTCTGGAGATGGCAGAAGAGAAGGACACAGACAGGAGGGACATAGGGGGAGATAAGTGAATAGAGATAGTGAGAGGGGCAGCTGAGTGAATGCATCTGTAGGTCCAAAAGAGGAGTTTGAATTGTATTTGGAAACATACATAATGCATTAACCTCCTCTTTTACAAAACTGTAACATGGCTTTTATCGCCAGTTGCAGTGGTATTAGCTCCGACACTCACAGAATTCCTATGAGCATCGGAGCTGTTATCATCGTGGTCAGCGCCAAAAATGCTAGTGCGGTTTTGTAAAAGACGTTTAAAACATACAACAAATCAAAACACATAATCATCCTCAATAAATGCTTGTTTTAAACCTTTTAAGTTTACTTCTTTCATCTAGGAGCAAATTCCAAAGCTCTGTTTCAAATTGGATTGGATTGGATTTATTGCATTTGATATACCGCTTGAACATAAGCATTAAGTGGTTTACAATATTAATACATAGGGGTCCTTTTACAAAGCCGAGCTAGCGGTTTTATCGCATGCATCGGATTAGCGCGTGCTATAGCGTGCGCTAGCTGGAAATCTACCGCCTGCTCAAAATGAGGCAGTAGAAGCTAGCGCGTGTGGCAATCTAGTGCGCGCTATTCCATGCGTTAAGGCCCTAGCGCGGCTTTGTAAAAGGAGCCCTTAGGCATTTTGCGTTATCCTCTCTGTCCTGAACAGGCTCACAATCTAATTAAATGTGCTACCTATTAACTCTGTGGAGCGCTCCTAGTCTTAGTACTATTCCTAATTTATCTGATTTTCTAAACCTCTTTCAAATAGAAACAACCACTGTTTTAGATCTTGGGTGGATTTGTAGACATGTTTAAGTTTTGATTATGATCCTCATAGTTTCACATTATATTTATGGTTCCCAACTCTGTCCTGGAGGACCACCAGGCCAATCGGGTTTTCAGGCTAGCCCTAATGAATATGCATGAGAGAGATTTGCATATAATGGAAGTGATAGGCATGCAAATCTGCCCCATGCATATTCATTAGGGCTAGCCTGAAAACCCGATTGGCCTGGTCGTCCTCCAGGACAGGGTTGGGAACCACTGATCTAAAAGACAGGTCATCTAAGTGCTGATAATTGAAATGGCTTTTTGGACATATCCAGGGACTTTTTAGATTCTGAATCCCGCTGTGCACCCAGAGCTAAAAGGGGCATTTCTGGAGGAGTGTTTAGGACAGGATGTGGATGGGATGTGGGCCGTCCTAGACTTAGTTGTCCTGCAGGGATAATTGAATGTTTTACAAGACTTCCTAGATGAAACTTATACATTGTGAGTTAGATGATGTAAAAGCAGGTATAAGTGCCCAGAAGGTATCCAAAGTGTCCACATAACCACTGCAGGGACACACTCCCCACCGCACATTCTTCCAGTAATCACTAACCCCCCCTCACACCGCCATAAAAATTGGAATAAAAATGTACATACTTGCCTCAGTAACATCAGCACCTGCTATAGAAAAGCCTAGTAGAGCTGCACAGAGTAGTCTGGGGGGTAGGCTAGTGAACCATAGAGAGGAGGACCCAGGCCCATAAGCCACTCTAACCACTACATTAATGGTAGAAAATGTGAGCTCTCTAAACCCCCCAAAAACCCTACTTCTGCCATATAGGTGCCACCTGTAGCCATAAGGGCTATTGGGGTTGCAGACAGGTGGGTTTTGGGTGGAGGCTCACCATAACCTATGAGAGTTCTGGTGAGATGTTTATGTGGGACTCCTTTTGTGAAGTTCATAGCAGTGCCCTGTAAGGTGCCCCACTGCTCTGTTGCCATGTCTGGGTGGACAGTCCATCACAATGCTGGCTTGTTCTGGGCGTTTGAGACTTGAATAAATTTTTGGTTGAGAATGTGGTATAAAGATAGACGTAGTGGCAATCTGGATGATCAAACGCCTAGACGTACAGATAGACAATTTTTGGAAAAAAATATTTTAGACGTACTTTTCGAGAATGGACATTTTCCTGTTGCGCCCAAATCGGACCTAGACGTATCTTTTTTTTTTTTTAATTTATCTTTATTCATTTTTAGTTCTCATACCAAGTGAATTATAAATAATACGACAATTTTCACAAATCACTTGCAATTACATTCATATATTCTTATAAAATAAAAATAAATACCCCCCCAATATCATTATTCCCTTGAGCATATGATACATGTTTCCCACCCCACCCCAAGTATAACCTAACCATGTGCTTAAGACATCTGATCATTAGAGTAAGTAGTCAATGGTCCCCATATTTTTTAAAAATTATAAAATTTTCCTTGTTGTAATGCTATCATCTTTTCCATCTTATATATGTGGCAAACTGAATTCCACCAAAATGTATAATTTAACTTAGTATAATCTTTCCAATTTTGAGTAATTTGTTGCATGGTGACCCCTGTCATTAATAAAAGCTTGTTATTATTAGCAGAAATCGGGCTCTGAACTCTCATTGCTGTACCAAATAATATAGTATCATAAGAAAGTCCGACATGATTTTCTAATAATTTATTAATTTGGGGCCAAATTAGTATCCAAAAGGCATTTACATATGGACAAAAGAAAATTAAATGATCTAAAGTCCCCACTTCTAATTTACAATGCCAGCATCTATTGGATCGAGTGATATCTAACTTCTGTAAACATATAGGGGTCCAAAAAACTCTATGTAACAAAAATAACCAAGTTTGACTCATAGATGCTGACCTTGTAGACCTTGATCTCCAAGACCAAAACCGTGGCCACTGAGAGGCAGAAATTGTTTGTCCAATCTCAGTATCTTTTGATTATGGCCCTCCAAGTATCATTCAGACTTGCATGGCATTGCGTTAAAATAAATTTTCTTATAGTATAAATTGTCTTTGTTCTTTGAATGCACATCATATGTAAATATGGAAAAATTTAAAAGGAGGCCCATCCTCAGAAGTTTGGCCAAGACCCATAAACGGTTAAAGTGGTCCTAGCCTTCTGAAAATGGACTGGTTCGGCTATATTCAAATGCTTCCTTACACAGTTCACAGAATTTTAATAGATTAGTAAGGCATATGACATCCCTTTCCTAAATCCATGCTGACTATTTCCCATTAAGCCATTTTTATATATCATTTCCCCATGTTTATATATTATTCCCCTCCCCCCCCCAGTCTTGAGCGCTATATACTCCAATTCTGCTTCGATGCTCATAGGAATTCTATGAACATCGGAGCATTTAGCGCTCCGGGCTACAGCTTAATAAACAAGGGGGGGATTATTATTTATTTGGATTTATAACCACTTTTTTATGACAAGATTCACCCAAAGTGGTTTACAATACGTTGAATAGTAATCAGGTACTCGTAAGAACATAAGAATTACCACTGCTGGGTCAGACTAGTGGCCCATCGTGCCCAGCAGTCTGCTCATGCGGCAGCCCTTAGGTCAAAGATCAGTGCCCTAACTGTGACTACCCTTACCTGGGTATGTTCTGGTTCAGCAGGAACTTGTCTAACTTTGTCTTGAATCCCTGGAGGGTGTTTTCCCCTATAACAGTTCCGGAAGAGCATTCCAGTTTTCTACCACTCTGGGTGAAGAAGAATTTCCTTACATTTGTATGGAATCTATCCCCCTTCAGCTTTAGAGAGTGTCTTCTCGTTCTCCCTACCTTAGAAAGGGTGAACAGTCTGTCTTTCTCCACTAAGTCTATTCCCTTTATTATCTTGAATGTTTCGATCATGTCCTCTCTGAAGAGGCCCAGTTTCTCTAATCTCTCACTGTATGGCAACTCCTCCAGCCCCTTAAAACCATTTTAGTCGCTCTTCTCTGGACCTTTTCGAGTAATCAGTAATTTATGAATTAATATTCTGCTGCTGCAGTGATAACATTAATTGATGATCACCAACTATAACTTTGTTTATGATGTGTGCAGGAGTGGAGCCTAAATGGCAGCGGAAGTGAAGCCAATGCCAGACAGACTTCTACAGTCTTTGTCCAATATATGGCAAAACAGATCATATGGGCTAGAGCAGTGACGAAGTAAGGGGTTGCAAATCTCATCCGCAGATGGGCCCCAGGCACTGGCACCTCTCTGCCCCCCCCCCCATGCCACACTTGCGCTTTCCCTTCCCCACCCCATACCTCTTCAAATCTTTGCCAGCGTGAGCAGCTACTCTGGCCTACTGCTTACACCAGCTATGCTCCCTCTGAAATCGCTTCCGGATCACGGGGCCAGGAAGTGACCTCAGAGGGAAAACCAATGCTGATATGAGCAGCAAGCCAGAGAAGCTGCTCATACAGGCAAAGATTTAAGGAGGTACGGGGTTGGGAATGGAGGGCGCGAGTGTGATGTGTGGGGGTGGTGCAGAAGGAGCAGAGGGGTCAGACAGGACACAGGGTGGCACCACCCCCCGATCGTCTCCTACCCTCTCTTAGCTTTGACAGCAACTTCAGCAGTGGGGCAGTGTAGCTGACACCAGATGGACTACTGTCTGTCATGTGGTAAAGCAGATCAGGAGCAAGTCTGTGTATTTTATACCACATTCATATCATCTGAATAGAGGTCTTGCCTATCTCGGAGGGAGGGGAATACATCTCATAGTGGAATTTGGCAAGTCAAATAAATAATTACTGGATTGTTGGTTCAATATTGCCTTGATAATGAGTGACTTGGACAGACTTGATGGACCACACAGGTCTCTCTATCTGTCGTCATTTACTATGTAATACACAGACTCAGTGGCAATTTATTAATTTATTTTACAATTTCTATTCCATCTAAAATCTACACAGAGTACAATCTACATACATATGACAAACACCAAAAAACAGCTACCAGCAGTCCTTTTTCTTATAAGCACATCCCCTCATTCTAAATTTTGTGCTCCCATTTTTACGCTTAGGAAGGAGTCTGGATTGGACAGAACGCACACATGCACAGAACTTACAGAACGCTACAAGTTACACATCTGTCTCTAGAACACAAAAGCACACATTCATGTGACCTCTTTGGCACAGGTATTAATGCTTACGCACATACATGCATATACACTTGCAGTAGTTATACTGCTGTCATCATCGGTCTTCATATTTTTCTGCTTCTGGTTACTCCAAAAGCTTAAATAGTGCTGCAATAATTTTCTGTACCTGAGAGAAGAAATTAAGTTAATTCCAGCAGCTGTGGGCTAACACAGCTGGATTCAAAACATCTTTGGAGGGCCAGGCATGTTTCCTTATCGTGAAATGATGTAACACAGCAAATAAAGCACATGGGAACACTGAGCCAAGCTTTGGGTATTCCCTGGTGGTTAATAAGGGCCAGAATAGTCAAGCTGGGGCTGGGTATGTAACACATCCTTTGACCATTACCCTAGTTTGATTCATTTAAAGAAAGTGAACAGCTGGCACTTTGCACTGACAGAATACACATGTGAACACTGCTACATTCCTGACTAGGAAAATAATTCCTCTTCCTGCTCTTGAGCATTATCTTCACACCACACAGAAAACTGACCTTGCATTCCTGAGGCAGGAATGGCAAAATAGGTTTTGGAGGAGAGAGACCTGTACAGAGAAAAGCATCCAATATGAAGTTCTTGAACTAACGCCCACAGTGGTATCGCGGAGCTGCAACTGGACAATAAGGAGCTGGAACTAAATTTATGAGTAGATCACAAAATGTGCTTGAACTCGAGCCACACTTGTACCAGCAAACAATAAGCAACTTCTAGAACTTTTCTGAAACATAGGTTACAAAATTAAATTTCTCTTACTGCTGGATAAAATTCAGAGCTTCCAATTCTAGAAGGGAGATTTGTGGCTAGTCCTGGATTTCTGCCAACCTAATCCAAATGCATTATGGGACATAAAACACTAAATTAAATGGGCAGAATCAGGGAGTACAAATACAACACTACTTTGGGGCTAGAACTGGGTAACTGCAGCTTTCTGTCAAATAAATGGAAAAGGATACATTTCCCTTCCTCCACACACAGATTTGGGGGACTGAGTGGAAAAAGGCATATAATCAAATGTGACTTATTGGGGACGGGGGTGGGGGGTTATGCAGTGCACCTGTGTTGTGACTGCTTGTGTAAGTGCAGTGTAGGTGTACATCTGTAGAGGGAGTGTCTGGGAGCAAGGGTGTGTACAATTGTAGACACACTAAGCAAACCAATCGGTTTACGAGCTTTTTGCGACCCGATTTCCCTCCGACCCGATTCACTAACCTCTGTCCTGATCATCCTCTGTTCTGCGCATGCAAATGAGGGGGAATGGCATTCAAATGCAGACAGGAAGCGATTCACTAAAATAAAAAAAGCAACACCGACTGGGCTGGCCGATCCAAAATAAGTGACTGCTGAGGACCAGTCGCTGAGGTCCTTTCTGACTGCCCTGCTTCTCTGCCCCGATCTCCTGCCCACCCCAATCTCGTGCTCTGCCCCGAATCTCTCCTGACTTGCCGCCCTGCTGTTGCCCTAACTCTTCTGCCCTTCCCCATACTGCGAGCCCGTGGTTTTAACCCATGTGTTTAAAGCGGGTTAAAATCACGGCTCACTGGGCTAGTAAAATAAAAAAAAATAAAAAAGTTGCGGCTCTAGATGGCTCTTAGGCGCATGCATTGGGATCACACACTAGTGATCCATGCAGTCGGAGTGGGGGTGGCGTTCCTCCGATCATCCTCATTTTAATTTTTTTGTTTTGTAAATTGGTTGGGCCTGTATGAATCGGCCACGCAAAGGAGGTTAGTGAATCTAGCCCATAGAGACACTCTACCCGCCCTTCTGGCACTTCTCCTTTCTTGGGACCAGTTTGCAATGTGTCCATTTTTCAGCCCACTGAGTGCTGCACATGTTTCTTCTACCTTTAGGCTGTTGCTTTCCTGCTGTAGTAGAGCTTCTCTTATTTTTTCTTTGTGTGGGGAATGGGACCCCTCTATCACACAGGTTTTTCTGTTTTCCAAGTAGCACAACAACAGCAACAAAATTTCTTCTCCATTCCCACTCGGGGCCTAACTTTCCTGCCACCCCACTCAGAGGCAGCAAAACAACTTTTTGGTTGAGGGGCCAAACAAACCCATCTCTAGCTCTGCACCAGAGATAGTTGCTGAAGTTCTGTTTAGTGAAATATTGCTAGGGCTAAGACCACCACCCCTTCCACTGGTCTTGTCCTTCCTATGTATGGTTACAAGATACAACTTACAAGTTGGCGGCATCTTGTTCACGGGCGTTGTTTAGCGCCGGTTCCTGAAATCTCACTGGGTTGAACCATCAATGAAGTCTACTGTTGATTGAAGTAACTTCTTCCACCTCGGCGCTAAATGAACTACTCGCTGGAACAAGCTAGGTGTCTTGTTCTTTAACAATATTTTGAGGAGCTTGGACTGTTCTTTTGCACCACACTGCGTTATCAGAAATTTTGCCGCTAATTGTTCCACTAATATTTTATTTAAAACAAGTGATTTTTGCACTTTAATTAAGCACACATGCGTCGGGGCCGGATTAATGAATAGGCCCAGTAGGCACGTGCCTAGGGCCTGAAGTTGTTAGGGGGGCCTGATGAAACAGAGGACTCAGGTGTTTTGTTTTTTTCCTTGGCAACGCAGGCCCTCCGGGAAAGATCGGCAGCGCTGTTCCCCACCATCCCCGCCCCGGAGATTGACATCGACGAACTAGAATAAGTGACGTTGGAGGGGGTGGACCGGCAGATGCAAGGAGTTGCTGCAAGGTCCCGCAATGACTGCGTCTGCCAATCCAACCCTTCCAATGTCACTTACTTCTTCCCTTAGCAGAGCCAGCAGACGCAGTCATTGCGGGACCTTGCAGCAACTCCTTGCATCTGCCGGTCCAACCCCTCCAACGTCACTTAATCTGGTTCATTGATGTTGATGCCGAGGGGAGGGCAGCGTTGTCGAACTCCCGGTGGTGGGGCAGTGCTGCTGATTTTCCCGGGGGGCCTGCGTTGCCAAAGAAAAAAATAAACACCTGAGTCCTCTGTTTCTTCAACGGGCCCCCTCTGACCTAGAAGGTGGAGGGAGAGAAAGGGGGCAGGGTGGTATGGAAGGGTGGTGGAGGGAGGGAGAGAAAGGGGGTTAGAGTAAAATGGTAGGGTGGTGGAAGAGAAAGGGACAGATGCTGATGGAATTGGTGTGCAATGAGAGGTGAGATTCAAGGGGAAGGATACTGGATGGAATAGGGTTGAAGGGCAAGAAAGGGGCAGATGCTGATGGAATTGGGGTGCAGGGAAAGGGGGAGATATAAGGGGAAGGATACTGGATGGAATTGGGTTGAAGGGAAAGAAAGGGGGCAGATGCTGATGAAAGTGGGGGAAGGAAGAGGAGAGTGAAATGCCAGACCATGGGGGTGTGGGAGAGGGAAGGGAATGAGAGGAGAATGATGCCAGACCATTGGAGGAGGGAAGGGAAGAAGATGGAAGCCACACCAATGGGGGGGAGGAAGCGATGGAAGGGAGAAGCAGACAATTTCTGGAAGGGGCATAGAAAGAGAGCAGATGCCATATGGAAGAGGCAGAGAGAGGGCAGACAGTGGATGGAAGCAAGAGAATGATGAGAAGATGAGGAAAGCAGAAACCAGACAACAAAGGTAGAAAAAAATTTGTATTTGTTTTATTTCTTTTTGCTTTAGGATAAAATATTGTAGCTGTGTTGGTAATTGTTTATTAATAGAAATTGGAAAAAAGTGATCCTGTTTATTGGACTAATTTTAATACATTTTTTCCTAATTCAGAAACCATAACTCCTTTCCTCAGGTGAGGATAGGGATACTGTAATAGCAGTATAGTTTTTTGACCTGAAGAAAGAGGTTTTAATCTCTGAAAGCTAAGTGAGAAATATATTAGTCCAATAAAACGAGGGGCACTAAATTTTCTTGCCCCATGCCTCCTACCCAAATGCAAATCATAAATTGGTGAACTTCCCAAAGCCCTGCCAGCTGAAGACCTCTTCCTTTCGGAAGGAAGGGGAGATTGTGCAGAGATGTTTGGAGGTTTGTTTTGAATATAAAAAGAAAGAAGAAAATGGGGGCGGGGCGGGGCAGGGGGGCCTTGGACGAATGAGCTTTGTGATTGAAGCCTGTGAGGGGCATTTGTTTGCCTGCTCTGTATTGTCTTCATTGTTTATGAAAACTGTAGCCAAATGTGCCTCTGTGAGATGTGGAATGCTTTCCTAGAGCTCGAAAGGGATTCCTCCTCCCCCCCCCAGTCTCAACTATGGGTTGAGACTGTGGTTGAGACGCTAGAGCTATGGTAGTGTTGATACAAGTTTCTCCGAGATTCAAAGCAGCTGCCTTTAGGTGAAGGGCTTTGAGAGTTAGTTATGGGCAGCCCATCTGCCTCCGAGTTACTTGGGATGCTGGGGAGCCCTTAGGAGACTGCGGGGCGGGTCTTGGCGTTGCCCCCTCCCCCTCCCGCAGCGGAAGCGGCTCGGCTCCGTCCGGCCTCTTCCCGGCTCCCGGGCGCCTGGGTGCAGTGCGCAGGGCTGCCGATCCGTTATCCGAGGCCGAGCCTCCCGCTGCAGCAGCCATGGACGGAGCCAAGATGGTAAGATGGCGAGCCCGTGGCGATCTTTGTTCCCCAAAGCCTAGGCTCGGTGACTGCGCCCGGCTTCGCGCTGCTCCGTGCAAAGGAGGGGGTGCTCAAGGCAGGTGGAGGACTGAGGTGCAGGAGCGGTGCTGGAATACAGGGGTGGAGAAGGATGCTTCAGGTCACGACTGGGGTGCAGGAGCGGTGCTATGTAATGCTGGAGTACAGAGAGGAGTGAGATGCATGAGCAGTTCTGGAATACAGGGGTGGAGGAAGGTGCTGGAGGTCAGGACTGAGGTGCATGAGCTTGGCTGGAATATAGTGAGGTGGTGGTGGAGGAGGAGGGATGCTCCAGGTCAGGACTGAGGTGCATGAACGGTGCTGGAATACAGGGGTGGAGGAGGGTGCTGGAGGTCAGGACTGAGGTGCTGGAATACAGGGGTGGAGAAGGGTGCTGCAGGTCAGGACTGAGGTGCATGAGCTTGGCTGGAATATAGTGAAGTGGTGGTGGAGGAGGAGGAGGGATGCTCCAGGTCAGGACTGAGGTTCATGAGCAATGCTGTCTAGTACTGGAATACAGGGAGAGATGGGATTCTGCTGCTGTTCAAGGTTCAAGTTTTCCAGCAGGGCTAAATGGCTATTGTGAGGCAGTAGGGAGTGCCTCACTCCAGGAGTAGCAGTGTAGAGCCAGGACTGAAGTACAGTGGAGGAGATTTGCTTCTGGAATGATTTCAAGTGCAGCCCTGCATGACTTACTGTCGTTTATAAGATTGTGCAGTTCTGAGAGCTAGAATGTTATGACTGAGACTTTCAAGACTGGGTAAATGAGATTTCACAACATTTGGGCAGCCTATGCTGGGCTACAGCCAGGGTAGTTTTGGAAATATTGCATGTAGCATCCCAGAAGACAGGAAGCGCTAATCGGAGAAATCTCTTTAGCTTCTCTGAGCTAGTTGGGAATAAGATCCTGAGCAGAGAACTATGTTTGTCCCTCATTTCTAATAGCCTTTGTTAGAGATGAGTCCTGGCAGGTTACCACATTCATAATGCAGTGCTAGACCAGCTGAAAATCCAACTACCTGTCTAAGAAAAATCCAGCTACAACTGTGGTATGAGCAACAGATAAAATGAGATCTATAATTAATGTCATGTCGCACAGGAGAAAGCTACATCAAGCCAGGCAAACGAGGTCCCTTCCCTCCCCAAAGCAAGGGATGGTGGGTGGTAGATCTCAGAAGGAGAAGTGGTGATGCAGAAATAAGGTTTCTCCATTCTCAGGGTCACTTCTGCCTGTGAGGAGGAAGTAGCCTTAATGCTGAGTAATGCCACTCAATTCCAGGGCAGAAAGAGATTTTTTTGCAACACAGTTTCTCTATTTGTCGCTATTTAAGTGGCTAGAAGCAGCTCCTGGACAGTTAAATTGCCTGCTTCAGGCTAACTGGTCATTTACAACAGTTGTTAATTGGTAGCGCCATCAAAGCGAAAACAGACTGTTTTGGGGGGTGGAGTCAGCACTTGGCCAGGTAATTCATAACCAGTGAAGTTCCGAATCTTGGACTTAACTGGCTATATGCTAGCCAGCCAAAACCCAGATGTGGTCTGTTAGTGAATTTCTGGGTTTAGTGCTGGTGGTTCTCAGCAAAGCACCACCGCTGAATACCGGGCTGGGAGGAGTTGGTGTCGGTACTAGTCCTGTGCATTTATTTATCCACAGTGTGAATGTGCTTTGCAGGTGCTAGCTGGTTTCTCGGGCTGTTGTGTAGCAGGTAGATGATGAACTTCAGCAAGGAAGGAAATGAAAGGTCCTGAAGTTGCCTTTTGTCATATTTGGCACTGTGGCTGTTCATGTCCCAGTTTGTAACTCTTCTGCTAAAGCACTAAATACTCTCTTTTCAACCCAAGGAATATTGAGATATTGAACGCCAGGACTGGATACAAATGTGCAAAATTGCTTCTCTCTGGTCGTAACAGCTAAGCATTTCAGGACCCCTCTTTTCCGCCAGTTTCCTTTCCTCGCAGAGACTTGGGGCTGTTTTTACAAAGCTGCGGTAGCAATTCTCCCGCGACAAATGCACCAGAGCCCATAAGACCTGAATAGGAGAATCACTGCCGCTGCTTTGTAAAAGGGGCCCCAGGTCTCTGGACTTACTTCACTTCCTCTCAACTAAGAATAGCTATACCGGGTCAGCACAGTGGCCAATCTAGCTCATGAGTACCTTGCTTATCTCAGGCCCTGAATTCTTTTTTCTTTCTGTTTTCACTGCATCAGCTTCTTATAATAGAAGCAGTTCAACACTTGTACAAGAAAATAGAGTGAAGTTAGTCTAAATGAGGAAGAGTGGAGATTGCTGATAGCAGGGTGCTGGTCACCGGTGCATTTTACTGTCCGTATTGTTTTTATTGTTTGTAGAGAGGTCTGTCGTCAATGCGACTTGTTTGTTATATGTAAGTTTACATTTTGTAATGTATGTGTGTAACTAACCTTGGATAAGGGCAGGGATAAATAAATAAACAAACTAAATGAAAAAAAAGAAGACAATAATCCAAGCCTTTGAAATGGGGGGGGGGGGGGGAGAGGGACTAGCCCAGTGTTAGAGCGGTGACCCAAGATGCAGGGACACTGGGTTTAGTACCCACTGCAGCTCATTGTGACTGGACAAATCACCCAACTCTTCATGGTTTCAGGTTTTATTAAAAACGCTTTTATAATGATTTCATTAAAAAAAAATAATTATACTTATTGAAACGCCATACTTGGAAACGGAGCGGAAAAGGGTAGAACTACAGTATTGAAGGGAAAAAGCATGGAGGAAGGGGGACCCTGTTAGCTTAAATGACCTAGTCTTCAAAGAGTTCTGTCTTTAATGGTGGACAGAAGAGTTCTGGGCTTATCCTATGCTAATTGCCGAAAAGAAAGCTCTTTAGTACAAAATAAGTACCTGTCTATATTATATAAATTACCTCCCTTGTAACCACAGAAAGTTGATTCCCTTTCCTCTTCTCCTTCCCCTCACAAAAGCAACCTGAAGGAGGGGGGGGGGGAGAATGAGACCTTCTGCAGTTGCTTTCCCACCACCATTAAGAGGCTGCTCTATGCATCCTTCACCTTTTCTGTGAATTTTTGCCTATTGTGCGATACTTGTGATGTCTTAAAGCCTCCCTATAAAGGTTATGCCTTGTTTCATAGGGCTGATAGAGCAGATGCACTCTTTTTGGTAACCCTCTTCTGTACTGTTTTGTTTTACTGGTTAAAACCTCTCCTTCCACGCCAATGTTCTGGCTTTCACCGCTGCCTTATCATGCTGTTTTGCAGTCTCCAGCATGGGAATAGCGTCTGAAAGGATTTGTTTGCACATGACAGATGTTGACATCACTTGTAAACTAGGGTTTATTGGGTATAGCCTTAATCTCTCTTCCTAATACTAGGAGATCTTCCTTCTGGAATTCATAGAGTGTCAGAAGCACAGGCAAATGCATTAAGATGCAGTACTGGTCACCATATCTCAAAAAAGATGTAGCAGAATCAGAAAAGGTTCAAAGATGGATAACTAACATGATAAAGGGGATGGAATCAGTTTTGAAAGGAGATGGCTGCAGAGGATATGATTTGAGGTCTACAATCCTGAGTGGTGTACAATAGGTACAGCTCACTGATGGGTAATAGCTCATCATGACCAGCAGGTGGCAGCAGTTACCACAGTGGGGTGGGGACCCAGGCAGAACACCCCCTCCTCCTCCAGGCAGTAGGAAGGTGTGTAGATTGGTTGTGGGATTGCAGACTTTCTGTGTATGGCTGTCATCTCTGCTGGTCCCCTGCCCCGGAACAGGAAGTCAGAAGGGGGATGGGGGCCAGTGAAACTGACGGTTGCATGCAGGTGACCCGTAGACCCCTAACACCTCCAGCATCCCTGAGCTCCCTGCACCCAGGTCAGACTGCTCATCCTTGGTACACCACTGAGTTATCACATCTGGGTTTTAAAAGGTTTGGACAAGTTCCTGGAGAAAAAGTCCATAGTCTCCTATTGAGATAGCAATGGCTTCCCCCATGACTGTCCCTGAGATTGGTATTTATAAAATGAACACCTGCACTTATAGACAATATTAACACATTACCTTCTCATTATTTATTATAAATGATCTGCTCTTTCTTTTTCCCCGACCTATCATGTTACCCTATAATGTCGCCTTTTTCTTAAATATTGTAGTTCTGCCCTTTTCCTGTCTGTTTCTATATGATTGTCCTCAAAATTTGTCCTTGTATGTATAATTTTGTGTTTTTGTTACCCCTGATTTTTAATATATGGAGTTCGTTTTGAAATAACATAAGTAGAGAATGACATGGGGAAAAATTTGTCCCTGTCCCCGCAGCATCCATACAAGCCTCAGTACTGTAGTATTTAGCTTATTAGTCCTTGTAAATCAAAGTTGTGGCTGCTGAAGTAGAGAAAGAGATGTTCAGCTGGCAGGGCTTTGTTTATAAATTTTTATCAACACAACTAATATACTACTTTATCCTAAAGCAAAAAAAATAAATAAATAAATAGAAATTTTTTTTTCTACCTTTGTTGTCTGGTTTCTGCTTTCCTCATCTTCTCCTCATTCAATTCCTTCCATCCACTGTCTGCCTTCTCTCTGCATCTTCCATTTGCTCCGTTTCTGTGCCTCTCCCTTCCATCACTCTCTTCACCCCCCCCCCAATTGGTCTGGCACCCATCGTCTTCCCTCCGCTCCCCCATAGTCTGGCATCTCTGTCTTCTTCCCTTCCAGCGTCTTCTCCCTACTCTCTGTTCTCCAGTTCCCTTCAGCGTCTTCTCCCCACTTTTTCTTCCCCATTTCCCTTCAGTGTCAGTTCCTCTCCACCCCCATTTCCCTTCAGCATCTGTTTGTTTCCTTTCCACCCCTCTTCCCTCTCTCCACCCCCCTTCAGCATCTATTCCTTTCCACCGCCCTTCAGCACTCCTCGCGATTTCAGGCAGGCTCCGGCAGCTTGAACACTGTAAAGTAAAACGTGCCACCAAAGTAAGGGGAAGGGAGAGAGATAGATGCGGCCGGTAGGTAGGAAGGAAGGATGGGGTCGTGTGCGATCAGTGACTGCACGCGTTCCCTCCCTTAACTGCGGAGATAAGGCCATTCATCACTCCATGGGGTGATGGATGGCCTTGTCCCCGTACCCGCAGTGAGCACTTCCCCCCCTATCATTTTGGCAGGTTACCTGTGGCTAGCCACGGGTAACAGCCATCGTGTCATATGAACTATTTGTCTGTCCTAATATTGCTGTTCTAAGTTGAGCTTGGAAGGTGTTTTTGTAAGCAAGCTGATGGTGCTTAATACAGTTCAGACTATTTGAGCTTCTTTCTTTTCTTGGTCTCTGAATCTTTAGATCTTCTCTCTCTCGGCACTGACATTTCTAGTAGCGATGCTTCCGTTATATTTTCTCCTATCGCTTTTTTATTGGTTGGCATAGGAATACTGCAAGTGATTGCAGCTTCTTCATTTGTGGCAAGTTCATCAGTGTGCCAAGGTCTTTGGGGGACAGCTGTGCAATGTTAGTGTCTCACAGTTTCAATTTGTGTGCTGCATCAACTTCCGGTGGCTTTCTGGTCATCAGTATGTCATACCCAGCAGTGACTGGGGGGCAATTTTTTCAAGTGGGTTAGTTTTGCACATACCGTGTGATAAGAATGAACCTCGCTCCTAAGCCAGGATATGTGGAGTGTGAGCTCAGTCTCAAATTTACTGCTAACGCTCGCCATAGTACTTGTGATGTGCCAAAGAGGGCTTCTTTCTGGACTTCGTAAGACGTACCCTGTGTTGGCAGTTTGTAACTTTTTATTTAGAAAAATGAATACGTCACATAATCAACAATGCAAGATACAGCAATCCAATACCGCTAACAATACACAAGTGGAAGAACAACAATCTGCACAACATTTTGGGTTTGGGGGTGGAAGGGCCAGATTCAGGGTGATTGGTTGGGGGAGGTGAGGGGTGGGGGCTTGTGGATGTCATTTTCATGCTTATATAGTAATTGGTTGACTAGGGGGTTATTGGGGTATGTGATCTAGTGGTTATTGATTGGTAATTTGGTGTCTCTGTTGTATTCTGGTCTTTTGATGTAGAGTTCTTTGTTGGCATTACCTTATTTTTATCTATTTCAGTTTCTTTTTAACATTTATATTCCTCTTAAAACCTAAGCGAATTATAATTTGTATTACTGCATATACAGGGGTGATAAGTAGTCTGCTGTAAGTTCTCCCCAGGACCTTTTAAATGGCTAATTCTTTCCTACTGACCATTCAGCTATCTTAACAAAATATTTTATAATATTGTGCACTACTCCCCCCACCCCCACCCGGCTGGTAAATATTTCTGGGGAAAATATCTTGTTGCCCCAAATAGATTCCAGTCTAAGTGGGGATCTGAAATGGATGGGCAGCCCCAAAAGAGTGACCTCTTTGCAAAGTGGGTGCACTAGTATCAGCAATTGGATCCCCCCCCAATAAAATGTCATGTTTTGCTGCTCGCTTTTGTTTTAATAAGAGGGGTAATGTCATTCAGGGCGGTGGAGTCGGTAACAAAGGTTTGGTGTACTAGTGGGAGGTCCTGTCCTGTCCTGATGTTCACAATTACATGGTAATCTTCAGTGACAGCAGCCAATGGCCAAGCAAGGGAAGTTTTGTGTGCAGGGAACGGTTCTTGCTCACTGCCAGTGAAGACTAGAAGAGGTACGTAGATGGGGAAAGGTGTATTTGAGAGACCTCCCATTGCAGGACAGGGGGGGGGAGAAATGCCAGTGCCCCTGCCAAGATGGCACCCAGGTTGCTACATAACCCCCTTACTGGGCCATTGGCAGATGCTGAGAGAGACAATGACTTGCCCAAGGTCACAGAGCGTCAGTGGCAGAAGTGGCAGTTGAACCCTGGCTTCTCTGCCATTGCTCTAACCACTGAGCTCTTTCCCTTTCCCTGACATTTTAGAGTGCTTCTCCTTCTGTCTGCTCTGTCTCAGAGGTGTCCACTGTGATGCCTTTTTAATGTCCTTTCTGGTTTGGCTTGGCGGTTTCTCCTGCCCCTTTGGACTTCCAACTCACATGGAATCCACTGCACAAAATCTCTTTGGCCACTGTTGGAAACAGGATACTGGGCTTGATGGACTTTTGGTCTGTCCCACTTTGGCAATTCTTTTATGTTCTCTATTGTCATCTTGGCAAACACTTGAACCCGGGTCTTCTGTACAGTGTGCAGCATTTCCTACTTCTACTGTGCCAGCCTTGAAAATATGAACAAAATTGACTCCAGGACAGATCTCTGAAATTTTCATCAAGTGTGGGCTCCACCCTCAGGCTGCTCAGTTTATTTCCAAACATCCTGTATATTACTGTGTCAGTTTTACTGCAGTTTAAATATACCAGATCTAGTGTTTTTCCCTGACTGGGCTGGATTTAGACATGCTGGTGCCTAGCACAGATATTTGGGAAGGGTGCTTTCTTCAGGTTTGGACAGGCTTGGCGACTCAGGTAATAGCTCTGGTTCCCCCTCCCCCCAATACCAGCCCTTCTCCTTGTTCTGAATTTTTGTTCACCCAGTCAGGAAAATATATTGGGCAAGATATTCAGCCAATGGCAATCAGTGTTTTGATGACCGTTGCCAGTGTTCTGCCAGGAAATTCAGTGTCAGACCATGTCCGGGCTCCAGCGTTTAATTTCTGGGTTTAGGGAGCTGGTGAAAATGGCTGTTTAAGTGAGATATTCAGCACTCAACCGAATATGGGCACTGCATAAAGACAGGATTGAGTTTTATGGGTCCTATTTCTGTGGTTACCTTGGCTGATTAGTGCTGGATATTGGCATTTAACCAATCAAGTGCTGACTCCGCCCCCAGGATGCCCCCTCCACAAATCGCCGGTTTCAAGTTTGTCACTAAATGGACATTTTCATCATCAGTGTTATCTGGCTAAGTTCCTCTGGACACCACTGGTTATCCCTGGCCAGTTAAATCGCTTTGAATAACGACATGATTTAATCTTTTTCATTAAATTATTGGATTTAAGATATTTCACTATCCCTGACTTAACAACTGTCCTGATCTACCTGTACTATTGAATGTCCGTGTCAAACTGTCCATTGTTACTTCCTGGGTAACTAACCCATCCTCTTGAACTGAATAGGTAAAGGCGGAATAGAAAACCTGTACGGCGACCATGGTACGCCCTCACCTGGAGCACTGGTCGCCATACATGAAGAAAGACACGGTACTACTCGAAAGGATCCAGAGAAGAGCGACCAAAATGGTTAAGGGGCTGGAGGAGTTGCCATACAGTGAGAGATTGGAGAAACTGGGCCTCTTCTCCCTTGAAAAGAGGAGACTGAGAGGGGACATGATTGAAACATTTAAGATACTGAAGGGAATGGACTTAGTAGATAAAGACAGATTGTCCACTCTCTCCCAAGGTGGAGAGAACGAGAGGACACTCTCTAAAGCTGAAGGGGGATAGATTCCGTACAAACGTAAGGAAATTCTTCTTCACCCAGAGAGTGGTAGAAACTGGAACGCTCTTCCGGAACTGTTATAGGGGAAAACACCCTCCAGGGATTCAAGACAATGTTAGATAAATTCCTGCTGAACCAGAACGTACACAGGTAAGGCTAGACTTAAACAGGGCACTGGTCTTTGACCTACAGGCCGCTGCGGGAGCGGACTGCTGGGCACGATGGACCACTGGTCTGACCCAGCAGCGGCAATGCTTATGTTCTTATGTAACATAACTTATCCCAGGACAAGCAGGCAGCATATTCTTGACTGATGGGTGACGGCACCGACGGAGCCCCGGTACGGACAATTTTAGAGTGATTGCACTCTAAGAACTTTAGAAAGTTCTAGCTCGGCCGCACCGCGCACGCGCGAGTGCCTTCCCGCCCGACAGAGGCGCGCGGTCCCTCAGTTTCTTAGTTTCCGCGGAGCTAAGAAGTCGCACGTTTCAACGGCTGTTGAAAACTTTTTCCATTTTTCGCCTTCCCGCTCGCGTAAACGTCTTTAGAAGGTTTATTTCCTTCATTTTATTTTACTTTCTTTCTTAAAAAAAAAAAAAAAAAAACTGATTTAGTTTTCTTTCTTTTTTCGGTTTCGCCCCGGCGGGGCCTACTGCCACTATCGAAGCCTCGGCCTTCGATTTGGCTGAAGCCGTCTTCACATTCATGCCCCCTCAACCCGGGTTTAAAAAGTGCCAGCGGTGTGCACGGCCAATTTCACTGTCTGACCCACATAATTGGTGTCTACAGTGCCTTGGCCCGGACCATCAATCGTCTACCTGCACCCGCTGTGCGACTCTAAAGAAAAGAACTCTTAAAAATAGAGAGATTCAACAAAAACTTCTTTTCGGCACCGAGATGTCCGATACCACTCCGGCACCGACTTCGACTCCGGCTCAGTCGGCACCCACATCGTCGACACCACGCGATACCGCGTCGGTGTCGGCTCCTCCAGGTAAGCCGGCTAAGAAGCCTTCCCCGTTGGAGCGTCCTCCGGTCTCAATAGCAGCGAGCCCAATCCTGCAGACCTCGAGGCGCTCACGGAAGCGCTCCGCTCCAATAGAGGTGAGCCCCTCTACATCGGGTTCCTCATCCTCGGAGCGTAGAGCGGCACCGCAGGTACCGCAAAAGAAAAAGGCGGTACCGGTGCCTTCTCTCGAAGACCGTATTGCTGCTGTTCTAAAATTACAACTTAAAGAACAGTTAGAGCACATTCTGCCTTCACTCCTGGTACCGAGTCTTCCGGTACCAGTCCGGTCTGAGCCGCCGGTACCGACAGTGGATCGTCCTACTTTGTCAACTTCCACTTCGTCGGTACCGGTACAGTCTGTTTCCTCTGTCTCCATGCCGATTCTTGCACCGGAGCCGAGATCCCACCATCAAGCTGTTCAGACTTCGGCACCGGTGCATACAGTCACATCCCCCGGTACCGAGTCAGGCAGGTCAGGGAAATCTCATAGAAAATCCCATCACTTACAGTCTTCCACGCCGGATTCTCGGGACCGGAGCTTCCAAGTTCAAGACCCTGACTTGTGGGGCGACTCAGAAGACCCTCTCCTTTCTGAGGGAGAATGTTCTTCTGGTGAAGAGGACACCTCTGCCTTGGGGCCCTCCTCTAAACCAGAAGTATCTTCTTTTTCTTCCTTTTTAAAGGAAATGTGTGACTCTCTCTCTATTCCTTTGGAGGCTGAGTCACAGAAATCCAAAGCTTTTCTTGATGCTCTGGATTTTGATCAGCCTCCAAAGGAATACCTTAAGTTACCTCTCCATGATATCTTGAGAGAGACGTTCTATAAAAATTTGGAATCTCCCCTCACCATTCCTGGGGCTCCCCGAAAATTAGACTCTCTATACAGAGTCCTTCCTATCCCTGGGTTTGATAAACCCCAGTTACATCATGAGTCCCTTTTGGTCGAATCCACCCTCAAAAAGTCCAAGGGGGCTAGTGTGTATGCTTCTGTCCCTCCTGGCAGAGAGGGAAAGTCTATGGACAAGTTTGGGAAACGACTATACCAAAATGCAATGTTGGCGAATCGATCAGGGAATTATGCATTCCATTTCTCCTTCTACTTAAAGCAGCTTATTCAGAATATCTCTGCTTTTGAGAAATATCTCCCTGATCGGAAAAAGTCGGTTTTTCACCAAACTTGTTCTTCGCTTTTCCAGCTCCGGAAATTCATGGTTAGATCCATTTATGACACCTTCGAGCTGACCTCTAGGGCTACAGCCATCTCAGTGGCAATGAGACGGCTGGCCTGGCTTAGGGTTTCTGAACTCGATGTTAACCATCAGGATCGGCTAGCCAATGCACCTTGCCTAGGGGATGAGTTGTTTGGAGATTCCATGGACTCCACCACTCAAAAGTTATCGGCTCATGAGACTAGATGGGATACACTTCTTAAGTCTAAGAAGCCGCCAACAACCAGACCTTTTCGTCCACAATCCTCCTACCAGCGTAGATTTGTGGCTCGTCCTCTGCCTCAAGCTGCTCCCCAGCAACGACGCCAGAGACAACAAAGGCCGGCTGCTAGACAGCCTCAGCAACAACAACAGGTAAAACCTGCACCAGTGCAAAAGTCTACACAACCCTTTTGACTTAATTCTCCAGAACATAGCCAGTTTTGTTCCTTCTACCCAACTTCCACAACCTATAGGAGGACGCCTTACTTATTTCATAAGCCGTTGGGAACTTATCACGTCAGACCAGTGGGTCCTCAACATCATCCGCCACGGCTACTCTCTCAACTTTCAGTCACTACCTCCTCCAAGTCAACCAAAAGAGTCTGCTTCCAGTCCTCAATTAACCCTTCTTCTCCAAGAGGTTCAATCCCTCCTTCTTCTAAATGCCATAGAAGAAGTTCCCCTAGACCAGCAGGGGCAGGGGTTCTACTCCCGATATTTTTTAGTCCCCAAAAAAACAGGAGATCTCAGACCCATTCTAGATCTCCGCGATCTCAACAAATATTTGGTCAAAGAAAAGTTCAAGATGCTTTCTCTGGCCACTCTTTATCCTCTTCTCAATCAAGGCGACTGGCTATGTTCCCTCGATCTCAAAGAAGCGTACACTCACATACCAGTAAATCTGGCTTCCAGACAGTACCTACGCTTCATGATCAATCATTCTCATTACCAATACAAGGTGCTGCCCTTCGGCCTTGCCTCCTCTCCAAGGGTCTTCACCAAGTGTCTCATTGTGGTAGCGGCATTTCTACGCTCTCATCACTTCCAGGTCTTCCCTTACCTGGACGACTGGTTAATCAAGGCCACATCCGCTCAAGCAGTTCTTCTGGCCACCAACCAAACCATCTTGTTTCTACAAATTCTGGGGTTCGAGATCAATCTACCCAAATCTCATCTCATCCCTACTCAGAGACTTCAATTCATTGGAGCGATCCTGGACACACTCCTCATGAGAGCTTTCCTGCCATCCAATCGTCTTCAGACCCTTCAGTCTCTATGTCAACAGGTACTTTCACTGCCTTCCATCTCAGCCAGGCAAATGATGGTACTCTTGGGGCACATGGCGTCTACAGTTCATGTCACGCCCCTCGCACGTCTTCACCTACGCACTCCTCAATGGACCCTTGCTACTCAGTGGTCCCAAGCGACGGATCCTTGCTCACGACACATATCTGTGACATCATCTCTTCGTCAGTCTCTTCAATGGTGGTTGGTATCCTCAAATCTATCCAGAGGTCTTCTGTTCCATCAGCCCCCTCATCACCTGGTTATCACCACCGACGCCTCTCTTTATGCATGGGGAGCTCACTTGAACGAGTTCCAGACTCAAGGTCTTTGGACAGCCCAGGAAAAGAAGCATCAAATCAATTTCCTGGAACTCAGAGCGATGTTTTATGCCCTCAAGGCTTTCCAACATCTTCTCTTTCCTCAGGTCCTCTTGTTGTGCACAGACAATCAAGTTGCGATGTACTACATCAACAAACAGGGTGGGACAGGCTCTCGCCTTCTATGCCAAGAAGCCCAAAAGATCTGGAATTGGGCCATAGATCACCATCTCTTCCTGAAAGCTATCTACATTCAGGGAACACAGAATTCTTTAGCGGACAAACTCAGCAGAATTCTCCAGCCTCACGAGTGGACACTCGATCCTATAACTCTGCAGTCTATCTTCACTCAATGGGGCACTCCTCAGATAGACCTCTTTGCAGCTCCTCACAATCACCAGCTGCCCCTCTTCTGCTCCAGACTTTACTCTCCTCACCGTCTGACAGCGGATGCTTTTCTCCTCGACTGGTCGAATCTGTTCCTGTACGCCTTCCCTCCTCTGCCTCTAATGTTGAGAACCTTATTCAAGCTCAAGAGGGAACGAGCCACCATGATTCTGATTGCTCCGAGGTGGCCCAGGCAACATTGGTTCTCCCTTCTACTTCAACTCAGTTCCAGGGAACCTTTTCTTCTTCCTCTGTTTCCTTCTCTGCTTACGCAACAGCAGGAAACCCTCCTTCATCCCAACCTCCAGTCTCTACACCTGACAGCTTGGTATCTCTCGGGCTGACATCTCATGATACTCTCTTATCTCAGCCTGTTCGTTCCATTCTGGATGCCTCCAGGAAACCAACCACTCTGCAATGTTACCATCAGAAGTGGACGAGATTTTCCTCCTGGTGTCTTCTTCATCATCTTGATCCCACTTCCCTGGCAGTGGAGACGTTGTTGGACTATTTGCTCTCTTTGTCTGACTCTGGCCTTAAGTCTTCGTCCATCAGAGTCCACCTCAGTGCCATTTCAGCTTTTCATGAGCCAGTCCATGGAAAACTTCTCTCAGCTCATCCCCTGGTGTCCAGGTTCATGCGTGGGCTTTTCAACGTGAAACCACCTCTTAAAGCCCCTCCTGTTATCTGGGATCTCAATGTGGTTCTTTCTGCTTTAATGAAGCCTCCATTTGAACCCTTGGCTACCTCTCCTTTCAAGTTTCTTACTTGGAAGGTGCTTTTCCTTATTGCCCTTACCTCTGCCAGGAGGGTCAGTGAGCTTCATGCACTGGTCGCAGATCCTCCCTTTACGGTTTTTCACCATGACAAGGTGGTTCTGCGTACACATCCAAAGTTTCTCCCTAAGGTTGTATCTGAATTCCATCTCAACCAATCCATTGTTCTCCCTGTTTTCTTTCCAAAACCTCATTCTCATTCTGGAGAACAAGCTTTACACACTTTGGATTGTAAAAGGGCTCTGGCTTACTATCTAGAGCGTACGAAACCCCACAGATCAGTTCCTCAACTTTTTCTGTCCTTTGATCCAAATAAATTGGGACGTCCCGTTTCTAAACGTACGTTGTCTAATTGGCTGGCAGCGTGCATTTCATTCTGTTATGCTCAGACCGGACTGACACTGGAAGGTTCTGTCACGGCCCATAGAGTCAGAGCAATGGCAGCATCTGTAGCTTTCCTCCGCTCCACTTCTATTGAGGAAATCTGCAAGGCTGCTACTTGGTCCTCAGTTCACACTTTTACATCTCATTATTGTCTGGATGCTTTTTCCAGACGGGATGGACACTTCGGCCAATCTGTTTTGCAAAATTTGTTTTCCTAATGGCCAACCTTCCCTCCATCCCTCTTTTTGTTAGCTTGGAGGTCACCCATCAGTCAAGAATATGCTGCCTGCTTGTCCTGGGATAAAGCACAGTTACTTACCGTAACAGGTGTTATCCAGGGACAGCAGGCAGATATTCTTGCGTCCCACCCACCTCCCCGGGTTGGCTTCTTAGCTGGCTTATACTAACTGAGGGACCGCGCGCCTCTGTCGGGCGGGAAGGCACTCGCGCGTGCGCGGTGCGGCCGAGCTAGAACTTTCTAAAGTTCTTAGAGTGCAATCACTCTAAAATTGTCCGTACCGGGGCTCCGTCGGTGCCGTCACCCATCAGTCAAGAATATCTGCCTGCTGTCCCTGGATAACACCTGTTACGGTAAGTAACTGTGCTATCCCTTCATTTAATAGTGCATCTATTAATTTACCCACTTCTGAAATCATAGGAGCTTGGTTATCAAGTTCCCTCTGTTTCTGGTTTTGTGCTTACCTGCTTCCTGTTCTCTAAAATCACTCCTTTCGCCAAAGATTATCCAAACTGTAAGTGAGCTACTAAGTTTTCAGAATACATCGCAGTCAGCCTCATCACCTTGTCTGCTTCTGGTTTTGCTAGTTCCCTGAGCTTCCTCTTCTGTGAAGGATGTGGGCATCTGCTCTCTGCTATGACACAGTGGTGTACCCTGAGAGATTCCAGAATTTTACTTTATTTTTAAAAAAGTTCCCTTCATAGGTTCACAGTAGAATAGATGACATGTACGTTGCGTACGAGTCTGTCAATGATATGAGTGTCTGTGCCTAAGGATACAACCGCCCAGATAAGCATTCTTTGACGTGATTGGTCCTTGAAAACTAATGGCAAGTAATTTTATTTTTTATGCAGTAGTTATCCTAACTTGAGCAACAAAGCAATCGAGGCTTTATAACCTTTTGGATCTTCTTATCTTTGCAAACTTGGATTTTCAGCTCTGACAGAAATTAAATTGAAAAAAAGAGAACAACTGCAGATGGTGAAAAACATCTGAAAACTTGGCTGTTCTCAAAAATGTAGTACTTCCTCCCTCTATGGTATTTCATCTTTTTACTAAGTCCCTCTAAACCAGGGGTGTCCAACCTGTGGCCTGAGGGCCGCATGTGGCCCTGTGAAGTATTTTGTGCGGCCCCGGTCGAGGGCGATGCAGTGTTTTCCTCTGCTGCTCCCGGGTGTTTACCATCTTGCAGGCTCCCTCCTCTGTCTTGCTGCAGCGTTTGCGTGGCCCCAGAAACTTTTTTTTCCCAGCCAATGCGGCCCAGGGAAGCCAGAAGGTTGGACACCCATGCTCTAAACCTTCTTTATACTAAGTTCCTGTAACCCTTACTTTGGAGTTCCTTCTTTATTCCAATTCCTGTAAACCGTGCTGAGCTCTATGATTGCGGAGATGATGCGGTATACAAACTTAAGGTTTAGTTTAGTTTAGCATGATGAAATGCGTGCTTGCTTGTTGACTATAAAGCCTTATTTTTGAGTTCATTTGCACTCAATAACAAGCACTTCTATCGTATTGATTAGCAATTCTATTCTAAAACAGGAAGTTGCATAATAAGGACAGGACTCAGCAGAGGGACGGCTCTGGAAGGTATGTGCTGGCAGAGAGGGAAGGAGGGAAGAAAGAAGACTGGGGGAGCGGTATGAACAGGGGGGAGGGTTTCTCCGTGGGAGCAAGGCTTTCTGCCGCTCCCATGGGGCAGTAAAAAGCTTTGCTCTCTCATCCACGGAAACCGGTTTTCCCTTTTTTCTGCAGTTTACCGTGGCTGCACTTTCCAATGTCATTCTCTACGTGGTGACCCTAGTTACTTACCATCTGCCTTTAAAACTTGCATAACCAGACAAAACCTGCACTTAAATGAGAAAGACTGTCCAAAAATCCTTCTATGCCACCCTGGACCTTTTGTGGAAAAATTATCTTGTACACTCATAAGACACTGCATGATACAGAATACCTTTAATTAGCTCATTAGCTAATTAAAGGTATTCTGCACTGCACAGCACTGTATCTTCCTGCATGGGATAACAACACCTGTGCACAATTCCTGTCTGCATCCCTCAGCATGTACAATCTGCATTCATCCTGCAGGAATCCCACAGCTAAGCCCGTGGTTGCCTTTAGCATCAGCCCCTCGGTGAGCCGTTGCTGTTGGGGGCCGCTTTGACGATCTCTAAGCATCGGCTTTGATAACTTGGTTCTCTTAAGTCCATGGCATCTAGTTACACTCCCCCATTTATGTGCTATGGAAGAGCTGTCTTGGAAATGGGGTCCATCTTGATGCTTCTGCCTTTGTCTGTGCAATTTCAGCCTTTGGGCACTGAAATAGTGAAAGTAATAGGATGAGTCATCTGGAGATTACCTTATAAGACTCCACATCGATAGCTGGCTGCCATTTCATTTTGTTAATGCTGTGCGTAAAAGGTTTGTCCTTCTCTGTCCAGATTCACAGGTCCCATGGCACTGCTTTGTTTGAGGTGAATGCTAGACCAAGGGCTGACCTGGTGAGTCACCGCTTGCCTCAGCTGTGATAAGTGATGTGGTTGTGCTGGTCTGTTGTGAAGCAGTTGAACTTCTCAGCTGGTGCCAAGGTGTATTGGTGTTCAGTGCTCAATCTCTTTTTCACCCAAAGAGCACTGCTAGGGGTGCTAACCCTGCAGAAGAGTGCTAAGGCGGAGCCATGCTGCAAGGGGCACTTTTCCTCTACTGCAGCGATCCCCAATCTTTTTTGCACCAGGGATCGGGGGGGGGGGGGATTCAAGCGCTTAATCAATAAAGTGCATAATATATAATGTAATTATTACATGTAAATATAATTATTACATTTTATATTATGCACTTTATTTCTATTATTATTACCATGTGCAGCATATTTCACCCCTGGCCACCAGCCCCATACCCAATATTTCTCCTTGTTTCTCCTCGTCCAATACCATGCCACATCTCTCCCTCCATTTCCTACTTCTACTACTATTTATTATTTCTATAGTGCTGAAAGGCGTAAGCAGCGCTGTACATTTTAACATACAATAGACAGTCCCTGCTCAGAAGAGCTTACAATCTAATTTAGACGGGACATTTCAGGGTTGGGGAGATTATGGTAGAGGAAATGATACAGTGGGTCTAGGTATCTGACAGCAGTGAATGGGAGTTAAGAGTTGAAAACAGATGCACCACCATGTCCAACATTCCTCCCTCCCACCACGCTGTCCATAACTAACCCAGTAGCCTTCCCTCTGAGCAACTTTTATTCCCTCCCAAAGTCTGATCCTAGTATTCTTCCTGCCTTTTCCAGCTCCTTGAGGCTCCTCTTGCATCCCTTTCCATCTGTCCCACTGTTCCCTCTCCACCACCATATCCAATATTTCTCCCTCTAATCTCTCTCTTCCCCATGCATCTGTACCTCACTCCTCTCCCTACCACAATGTCCAATACTTCTCTCTCCCACCCGATGACCACCAATTCTCCTCTTTCTTCGTTTCCCCATTTGCACTATCTCTTTCCTTCTCACTCAGACACCCATGCCCAACAATTCTTCCTTTCTATTCCCTCCCCACTCAGCATCTCTTTCCCTCACTCCCTCCATTCTTCCATCCTATATTCCAAGTTCATGCCCTCTCCCTCCTGCCTTCCTTCTTTGTTTGTTTATTAAAAACTTTATATAACAGCCTAAAAAGGATCCAAGCAGTTTACAATGTATAGTTCACATTCATTAAGAAAAGAACTCAATTTAAAAATAAGAAAGGAAAGAATAAGAGCAAAAGTTAATTATTATTATTTTTTCATAAAATACTATAAATAAAACAATTCTAAGAATTCTAAGAATAAAATAATCAAATCTTAATAAACCATAACTAATACAACTAAAAATTTCCATAACAGAAATTAATCATTACGTAAATACAGATTACAGTCCCAGACTCAATTCTTCAATTTGAGAAAGCCAATTGAAAAAAATGTGCTTTTAAATGTCTTTTAAAATTGATATATGATTCTTCTTTTCTCAAGTCTGTGGACAAGTTATTCCATAGCCACAGAACTAAATAAAAGAACGCGCAATCTCTAGTTGACTCAAAGTTCGTAATAAACTCCTTGGGGCATAAAATAACACCAAGTTAGAAAGATATGAAGGCTGTAGCTGAAATAATGCTTTATGTGCCAACATCAGGAAGTTTGTGCTCCCTCCCTTCCTTCTGTGTCCCAACACGCCCCTCTTCATCCTTCCCTCCCTCTTTTCTGTGTCCCAAGTTTGTGCCTCACTCCAGTGGGTGTTTTCCTGTTCTGGCCGGCTCCCTCCTTTCAGCTTCATTTCTCATCACAGAGCTGTGGCCCGTGGCTGACTCGGAAGTCTAGAGGGAAGCCGTGGGTAGTATTTATGAGCCGCTGCTCATGGCTTTGTGAAGAGAAGTGCAACTGGAAAGAGGGAGCCGGCCAGAACCCAGGTTCATGGTGAGAGTCGGCGTGGGGACTGTGCAAATGCACTGATAACCTGGACTGATTCCCTGGGCTATAGTGGGAAGATACTTTGGTGAAGATGTGGATTAAGGAGTCATGCGGAGGGATTGAACCATATGAAGACAGATTGGGGAGTGTTACTGTAGGGATGCAGACAGTCTTCAGTTTACTGTCCATTTTATATTGCCAATTTAAAGTTTGGCTGGTCACTGGCCTTCCTTCATTAAAACATCTCTGCCTTAGCCCCAAGTCTCCTACATCTGTCAGAAGTTTACTATTCTCAGGGCTGGAGGCCCTCAGCATTTGCCTAGTTTGTGCATTAATTTTGCTCTGAGGATGCTACAGACTTGTGTAGAAGCCATCACTTCTTGCACACAGATAAAACAGACTCTCGCTAAATATAGATGACGTGACCACAAACCAGAACCAGAAATATGAACACAAAAATAGAAACCCCAAGAAGCTGAAATACAGTCCTAAATTCTGACTGTTGGTTTCAGTAAGATAGACAGGAGAGAGAGGAAATAATACAGTAGATCAGGTGTTTGCTTATTTATTCATTTTTCTATATCGTTCTGCCAGAGGAACTCAGAATGGTTTACATGAATTTATTCAGGTGCTCAATCATTTTTCCCTGTCTGTCCTGGCGTGCTCATAATCTATCTAATGTACTTGGGGTATCAAACTTAGTGTCTTCCTCCTTCTACTACCTCCGTCAACTGAAGTGCATCTGTGCTTACTTTTCAGATACCAATTTTGCCCAACTACTGCATGTGTTTGTATTATCCCGCTTAGACTATTGCAACACACTACTTACCCACAAAAACCCTTTCCCGCCTCCAAGGTGTACAAAATGCAGCCATCCGTCTCCTGAAAAACCTAGACTTCTGAGACCATGTCACCCCAGCACTAACATCCATCCAAAAACGCTGTGCCTTTAAGGCCTTGGTCCTAGCCTTCAAGACCTTCCACAAGCTGATACCGAACTAAATGACATCCACACTACAAATTTATGTCCCAAACAGATCACTGAGAGATGGCTCACATTACCAGCTGGCCTTTCACTCAAAACTGAAAACAGCCCACAAACGCTCATATTCACAGTTTATACCGAGATTTAGGCACATCATCCCCACATCCATTAGATCGCTAGACAATCTATGGAACTTCAGGAAGGCCATGAAAACCTTCCTCTTCACTAATCCAGCTCCTTAATGACAGACGCTACTTGTGGGACCTTAACTGCCGATCACCAATCATGTACTCGCTTACAACACTAAAACTTTAGTACAGTGATGTTATGTTCTGTTAGTACAGTGAATACTGTCCTAAAACTATGCTATGCCATGTAATATTTTCTATGAATGCTGCAAATTCTTCTAAGCTATGTCTGCCAAAAATGTCTTTCACTAATTTTATCCTTTCTATACTGTGAATGTATACCTGTTCTGGGCTCCTTTGGGAGGACGGGCTAAATAAATAATATAAAGTGATTTGCCCAGGGTCACAGGGCGTAGTGTGGCTTTGAACACATAATCTCAGAGTGCTGAGGCTGCAGCTTTAACCACTGCACCTCTCTAGAAATCAAAATGCAGGAAAAGTGATCCAAGTGTAGGACAATCCAGGCATTGTGACATCACTGATGAGGTTGGCTCTCAGGCATTGGTGGAATGAGGCATTATGACATCACAATACCAGCTCTGGTTATCAGAGGCTGTAACTTTTCACACTATTTATATATTCAATTTTCTATACCGTGCAGGCATGCGCGCATGACAACTGTGCGTGCGACAAATGTACGCACCATCAAATGCGTGCAGAGCGAAAAGAGCATGCTCCTACAGCACATGCAGGCACTTGTTTTATACCCGGGGCAATGAACATTCAAGTGATTTACCCAGAGCTAGAAGGAGCTGCATTAAACATTCGGCTATTCCTCCATGCTGTGAAATGCTAAGGTTCTGATGAACGGATGACCTGAACTCAATTGATGAAGCCAGCTTGATGCTGCTAAGACCTGCTTCTAGTTATTTTGATTGATTTCTGTACCTAGCAGCTTTAAACAAAGTCTCTTTTTGCAGTCTTAAGTCAGTTCAAAGCTGTGTTTTGATGAGACCACATAAACCTCGTCCCTCCTCCAGTTTGTTTTTAAATCTATTTTAAGCTTGATTTTCTCAACTAAACTAAGCTAAGGTCTTGTTTGATGGTGGTTATGTACCAAATGAAAGCAAGGGTTAGAGAATTATCCTGGAATCTGGAACCAGCCCTTAAGTCTTGTGACCGAGGGGCTCCCAGTGGCATGGAGTCTAGTGGGACATTGCCACAACTAAGCATTTCATAGTTTAGGGTTAACATTACAGGACTGCAAATAATGTGTGTCAGAAGCAGTAACAATCCAAAACTGTTTGGGGTTTTTTCCCTACAAAACTCCCTTTGTCTCAATGAGGCATAAAGCAGCTTAATCAGAAAATTATTTATAAATGTATATAGAAAACCTTTATTTAGATGCACAATGATGCAGAATAGTGGCTGGAAAGAGCCTGCCCCCATTCTTCCCAGGGTGCCACTTTTTCTTGGTCTGTAATCTGCATACAGTTATAATGAGCTATTTTCTAAAATAAGAATGGTTCCATATCTTGGTAAGAACTCGACAAAATCCACTGGAGATTTTATGATCTGTTAATGGCTTTATATTGAGAAAACCTCAAGCATTAGTAGTAACTTTCAGAGCTAATGACGTTATATTAAGTTTTTATTTTATACAGAAATGGCCTATCGCCAGTAGATGGATTGTTAACTTTATATTTAGCAAGATAAGATTGAGCCCTAAGTGGGTAGCCATCTGCTTCCTGGGAACAATCTCTTGGCTTCTAGCCGGGCTTTGACTGTAAGGGTGAGGTTGCTTTCATTAGACTCCACCCATGTTGAAAGAGTTGGGCATTTCGGGCACCACATGGATGACAAATAACTGAAACTCAGCTTCAGCAACAGTTCTGCAATGTTTAGTTGAAGGGACTTCCTAGCAGGCAGCTTTGGATGAGGAAATGGTATGCATTGTATCTTCCTTTCACAGCTCAAGGAGCAAAGCATCGGTCTTCTGTCTGGCCAGGGACCCAGTTTGAAGTGATGCTTGCAGGTGACAGCACAAGGGAATGCCAGTCAGGCTTTCCAGGTAGTTAGAATTACAGGCTGATTCAATCATATGCATAGGCTTAATAAGCCTGTATTTCACAAGGAAGTTGAAATGGCATGTCTGGACTTGTAGTGGATCAAAAACAAGACAGGCTTGGTCTATCTCAGCTGAATTGGGTCATGTGACAACCTTCCTTAGAGACTCGGTCATCTGGTGACCCAACTAGTCATCTATCTGCTTGTTGAAGCTTGCCTGCCTCTGTACAGTCTGATTCCATACTGCAGTGCCCTCCTAATTGTCAGCAGACTGTACCAAACTACTGTCACACTCTGTCTCCTGAAGATGGCCTACATTTGGGTGCAGATTAGAAGTCTGCACGGGAACGGAGATCGCGGGAATCCCGCGGTTCCTGCGGGGGTCTCGCAGGAATCTCCCCTAACCCACGGGACTCCCACGGGGACCCCCCTCTAGCCCATGGGACTCCCACAGGGACCCCCCTCTAGCCAACGGGACTCCCACAGGGATGGAAGGCTTTGGAAGCAGGGTTCGTCCATATAATATAATGGACACGTCAGCCTTAGTAAAATAGGGGGTTTATAAGTTAATTACCTGAACAGAAAATAAAAAAAGGGTTCCATCCAAGAGATTCCACAAGGCAAACAGAAAAGAAACTGTGGAATTGATGATCCTGTCAGAAGTAATTGCTGCTTTTTATGGGGACGGGCGGGGATGGAGGTAATTCCTTGCGGGGATGGGTGGGGACGGAGAGGATCCTGACAGGGACGGGTGGGGACAGAGAGGATCCTGGCGGGGATGGGTGGGATTTCTGTCCCTGCGCAACTCTCTAGTGCAGATCCCAGATCTGGGCACAAACTAATTAGTTAATGAGCCATTAATAATCAGTTATTTACAGTCTGGCACTAATTAAGACTTAATGCATAGATCTGCCTATAACACTGGGCACCTAAATTTTCCACCATTAAGCTGAGAAGAGGGTATGGTCATGAGGTTGGCCTGGATGGATCAAGGGCATTCCCTAAAATTAGGCATAATAGTATAAAATATTTAGATTTTTGTGCCCACTGCATGAGGGTTTACACTGGCTTTTGGCAGGCATAAGTCTTTGTGCCCAAAGTTGGACACAGGAATCCATGCTAAGTGCTATTCTCTGATGATTGCTTAGTGCTAATGATCTTGATAAAATTGGTATTTAGCATGCATTTTAATGCTACCTAACTCTGGGCACCATTTACGATAATTCAATTCAAAGTATGACAGGTGAGGCATGTACTGGGCTGGGAAGAATTGCTAATGCTGGCTATGTGTGGCAAATCAAGCAGCTCACTACAGCTGGGAATTACTCCCCATTAAGGTTCCTCTTCTTCATACATGCATTTCAGGTGAAGTTTAAAAACATGTTCAACAAATTCCTAGTAGATCACTAAACCCTGCACCCTCTTCGCGAGTCTCTCGCGCTCCTCTAGACCAGTGTATCGCAAACTGTGCCTCCTGAGATTTCTGGTGTGCCGCGACACAGCCTACAGGACGTGCCTCTTGCGGTGAGAGGCACGTCCTGTAGGAAATCAGCTGGCGTGGATGACTCTCCTCTTCTCCCTGCACTTCCTGGTTCTCTGTAACAGTGGGGTCGCAGCAAGACGGGCCTTCGTGCATGAGCAGACATTGACGCGATGCTGTAATGCATGTGCATGTCCTCATTGCGTCAACATCTGGGTGTCTTCCGGCCGGGGCACTGCATTTAGTGTGCCGCCGTCTGGAAAAGTTTGTGGGACACTGGTCTAGACGAAGGAACAGCCCTAGGTACGGACTCTTTCTTCTCTTACCACCTGTACCGAGATTCTAATTCTGTTCATTTGTTGAGTTCTTCCATTGTATTTGATTCTGGCCTTACTATGATCCTTTGTTATTTGTACACCTACATTACTTGTATCCTCAACTCTCATGTACGATTTTTCAGTTAACTTCGGTTATCCGCATTGAACTTCATGTTATGTTATATGTTGGACAGAAGTAGTTGGGAAGTAATGCTAGTGCTGTGGTCTGAGTCCTGCTAAAGACACAGAAGATCAAGTATGTGTATTATATCTCACTTTATTATCATATGCTACAAATGAGGGTGTTCTGCATCTCAAGGGGAAAGGGAAAACACCGGCCCTGCTCTTTCCCCATCAATATTCTAAACTAAGTAGGTCTTGGCACAGCTATTTCTTTTCCGGTCTTCTGCTCCCAACTCATTTTTCATTTCGGTTCGAGACAAGCAGCCAATATTTTTCCATACTGGAAAGACAAGTTAGCTTTCTCATGTGGCTGTGAGTGGAAGTCTCTGCTTTTCCTTTGATTGGTGGTCTGCTCTTTCTATTGGATTTAGTGATGGGAGGAGGATCTTGAAGAGCTGATGGAGTTGCACAGGATAGCAAAAAGAGACAAGTCCGGCAGCTCTGGGCCCAAACAACAATGATTAGTGCGAATTTGTCTTGATTCCTTTGGTTTTATAGAATTTCCAAAATGAAAATCTAAAATACCAAGTCCAGATATAAATCACTTCTGAGGTTAGGAAGAGGAAGATGCAGGAGGTAAGTGAGTGAATGGTGTCGACTATTAGGGATATGTCTTGCCCCTGGCTGTATTAAGTAACCTGGTATATATAAGGTTAGTCAAACATACAAGAAGCAGATCTTTTTTAAAGAATATCCAACCCAAATATTAATTAGATATGAAGATAGAAAGGTCTAAGGACATTTAAGTCATCCTTTTCTACTGATGTTCAACATAATTAAATGTCATTGAATTATATAATTGTTACTCCCTTTACTAGCTGAGACTTGTAGTATATTAGAAACAAGCATTTATTTAATTGGAATCCCAAGTGACAATAAACTAGGAGGGTGATATATATGTTGTGGAACATTTTCAGTGCATGGGACCTCACATAATATACGTAATCCCAAGTCCACATTCTGTCCTTTTTATACCATATAATCATTTTTATCACTGCCTCCATCCCATCCCTTATGACTGTGTAGCAAAATGTGTCTTTAATCTAGAACATGGCAATAAGTAACACTTAGTGTCAATTACCAGAAAGTTATTTGATAAGATTTGTATTTTCTTAAAACAGTAACATTTAATCTTATACGGCAAAAAAATGCCAGTCCAACGTTGGTTCAAATATAAGAAAATGCCCGATGCTCTGCTTTTCTCGAGCGTTTCAGTCGAAACTAGACCTTCATGAACCTTAGACCTTTCTATCTTCATATTTATAAGGTTAGAGCAGAAGCACTCTGCAGACTTCCTGGGTAAACAGTTACATATGGAAATAGTGTACTTATTTCATAGAAACTTGATGGCAGATAAAGGCCAAATGGCCCATCCAGTCTGCCCATCTGCAGCATCCACTACCTCCTCCTCTCCCTATTGGTTAAGACTCTTAACATTTGCATCTAATCTTCCTATAGGCTAAGGCTCTTTACACCTGCATTGTGAGGTCTTAAAGCTTTATGGTTATAGAAACATGACAGCAAATAAAGGTCAAATGGCCCATCCAGTCTGCCAATCCGCAGCATCCACTACCTCCTCTTCTCCCTATTGGCTAAGGCTCTTAACATTTGCATCTCCTCTTCCAATAGGCTAAGGCTCTTTACACCTGCAGTATGAGGTCATAGAGCTTTATGGTTATAGAAACATGACGGCAGATAAAGACCAAATAGCCCATCTGCAGCATCCACTGCCTCCTCCTCTCCCTATTGGCTAAGACTCTTAACATTTGCATCTCCTCTTCCAATAGGCTAAGGCTCTTTACACCTGCATTGTGAGGTCATAGAGCTTTATGGTTATAGAAGGTGACGGGAGAGACAACGGCGCGCCGACAACTGAGCGCAAGGCTGACGGCGCGCTGAAGAAAAGCACTATTTTAAAGGGCTCCGACGGGGGGTGTGGGGGGGAACCCCCCCCACTTTACTTAACAGACATTGCGCTGGCGTTGTGAGGGGTTTGGGGGGTTGTAACCCCCCACATTATACTTAAAACTGAACTTTTTCCCTAAAAAACAGGCAAAAAGTTCGGTATCAAGTATAATGAGGGGGGTTACAACCCCCCAAACCCCCCACAACGCCAGCGCGATGTCTGTTAAGTAAAATAGGGGGGTTCCCCACCAACACCCCCCGTCGGAACCCTTTAAAATAGTGCTTTTCTTCGGCGCGCCGTCAATCTTGTGCTCAGTTGTCTGCGCTCAGTTGTCGGCGCGCCGTTGTCTCGCGCGATTTTGTCTATGAACCGTTATAGAAACATGATGGCAGATAAAGGCCAAATGGCCCATCCAGTCTGTCCATCTGCAGCATTCACTATCTCCTCTCTCTAAGAGATCCCACGTGTCTGTCCTAAGCGTTCTTGAATTCAGAGAGTATTTGTCTCCACCACCTTTACCGGGAGACTATTCTATGCATCTACCATCCTTTCTGTAAAAAACAAAAAGGACAATTACACCTTTGCTTTGATTAAATATTCTTTTAGCAAATGTAGCAACCATTTTTTTTTCCTGAACTACTACCGTACTGCTAACTCTTATTTTTGGCTCTGCAAATATGGTAACCCTGTGGGGGGGGGGGGGAAGGGATTGAGGTGTGGAACTATAGACTGGCAGAGGAGAGATGCAGGGTAGTGCTGCAGATCGGTTGGGGGTGATTAATGTGTTTAGCTTTTAAGGGGGAATGACCCATAGATAAGACAACCCTGGATTTTTTTTAAGGCATGCTGGAGTTGATCTTTTTGGCTATACATGAATATATACAGTAAGCTGTGAGCTTCAGACAGCTGTGTCCCACTGACATGGGGAAAGACAAAGACATACTTCATTGCTGCTCCCTCAATTCAATTGCTTGTGTGTCTTTGGGGAAGAATCTTAAAAGCTGGCTAGGCTGAAATGGGTTTGGTTCATGGTTATATAACTGGCATTTTTGTTGCAGCAGTTGGAGCGTTTCCTTACCTTCCCAAGGTTTCACATTTTTGTTCTGTAAACATTGCATTTTTTTAGGGCTTGAAAATCCATTTAATATATTATGTCGGCATCCTTCCAGTTCAATTCCTCTGCTCGAGGATTTTGAACAAGCTGCTTAACTATACTGAGCTCAAATTAAATTGAGAAAAAGACATTCTAGAAAAGTAAATTGCTTTGTCAAGCTGTGGAAATTGAGACTTTGTGGAAATTGTGTCAGTGGAAGTATACACGTGGATCGTATTGCTTGTCTTAATGTAAGAACGTCTCTGGCTTTTGAAAAAAATGCCTTAACTCTATATAACAGGGGTCCTATGCATCACCTTAATCACCTGCAATCTGGTTTTAATTTTGCCTGTTGCTTCTTGTTTCTTAAACTTTTTTTCAATAGAGAGAGAATGGGAGATAAACTTTAGTAATTCAAGCCCTTAGTGTCCTCAATTTGTCATTTCAACAATGTTAAGGTTTCTTGACCTGGAAAAAATCTTGTGGTTTGGTATTGGGGTGGGTTTCATCCTGTTAGCTAAAAGCTCTTGGTCTTTCCCCCCCCCCCCCCCCAATTTAGATTTGCTATGCAAGAGTAGACAGCTCACCTAAAGTATGTTTGTCTTCTCACAGTGAAATCACTGTATCAGCCATTGCAAGACAAAGTGGTAATTTAGTGTCTAAAGGGCTAATCTAAGCCCAACGTGAGCCTGTGAGAAACACTAGCATATGAGTTCCTCGCTAGGTTCCTTAGTGAGGGCTTTAAGCTTTGGCCAAGACCATTTTTGAGCAACAGGCTTGTTCTAGTAAAGAACCATAGGGAATTTGAAGAGGAGGCCTGCCAGAGACCATATTCAGCTTCTTCCTAGCACAGGTTTAATATCACATTAAGAAGCTTATCTTCCTCTTGGCTGAGAAGGAGTAGGGGTCAAAATAGAGGAAAAGCAACTTTGACTGAAGACCATTCAGAGAGCTGATTCTTCTTCCTTGGTTGGCTAGGTTTATTCCCTTTATTGGTCAGGATACTCCAGAATACCAAAATACCAGATAAGATTCTTTCTCCAACCACATCTTATAAACCATGAGAACCACTTTAAGAAGTGACTTCCCTTTCCTTTCCCTTCCCCTCTTACCTCCCTTTAATTTTTGATGTAATTTCAAATCTTCTCCTCCACCCAGCACCTCTTATATCTATTTTGTCAATGTCTCTGTCATAGTCCTGTCCTCATTCCACCCTATTTTAATTTTTAATTTTACATTTTATTACTTAAATTTTTAGCATTGTAAATTGACCAGATACACGTTGATAGTCGGTATATCAAACTATAAATAAACTTGGAAACTTGGATAAACTTAGAAAGGAGAAATGTTATCTAAGATTTTCATTTCCAGAATCAATAGGATAACTATTTATTGGACCTGCATTACCAAAGGTCAATAAGCAAGACTGTTGAGCAGAGATGATGGCAGTTGAGATGTTAGGAGAGGCTTTGTATCAGAAATTTCCAATAGGGTGTCCATTGGTGACTTATGGAACCTAGAATTCAAGGTTGTAGTCTGGGTGATAATGGAGAGAGAAGTTATGGCTGGCACAATATTATAAAACACAGCTATAGCCTTCTTCCACGTGGCATAGGGTGATATTTTTGTTGAATTTCATTGGTTGGATTGGCCTGATAAATTAAGAAGATGTAAAAGATGTACCTGAATCAGAAATGGTTTTCATGGGTGATGAGGCAGAGGAACTGAAAGAAATATTGGTGAACCTGGAAGACATACAAGACCAAACTGACAAGTTAAAGAGTAATAAATCACCTGGACCGGATGGTATTCATCTCAGGGTACAGAAAGAACTCAGACATGAAATTGCTGATTTGCTATTGGTGATCTGTAACCTGTTGCTAAAATCATCTGTAGTACCTGAAGATTGGAGGATATCCAGTGTTATGCTAATTTTTAAAAAGGGGTTCCAGGGAAGATCTGGGAAATTATAGACTGGTAAGCTTGACTTCAGTGCTGGTCAAAATAGTTGAAACAATTATAAAAATTAAATTGTGGAACATTTATGCCTTCCTTTACAAAATCAAAATGTGCACCAAAGCAACAATATTAAAGTCCCACTAAGTATCAATTTGCCACATGAGTTGAGAAATTTCAACACACAAGTTCCTCAGAATGCCACACTAGATATTCGTGTGGTAGCTGTCCTCATAGGAACTCTTAAATGTGTGAGTTTGTTATTTTTTAACGTTTCATAAAGTGCAAGTGCTTCAATAAATAATTATCATTTTTGTTGTATTTTTAAATCGTTATCATTTTTGTTATATTTTTAAAGAATTACTGCAAAAGCAAATACTTAGCTTTTATAAAACTGGGTCTGCCTCAATCCCCACCGACGCGTTTCATAATTTCATCAGGGTCGGGGATAGGGAGAGCAGAGCAGTTTGAAATCTGAGCATATTGCTAGATCCCTGTTGAGAGTGCCGGGTTCTTTACAAAGCCACACTAGTGTTTTTAGTGCCGGCCGGCGTGGTAAAAGCTCCAATGCTGATAGAATTCCTACTGCAGCCAACGCGTGGCTTTGTAAAGAAGGGGGTTAGACAAACAGAATTTAATGGGACAAAGTCAGCATGGGTTCAGCCAAAGAAGGTCTTGCCGTACCAATTTGCTGAACTTCTTTTAAGGTGTTAATAAACGTGGATAAAGGTGAGCCAGTTGATGTAGTGTATCTAGATTTTCAGAAAGCTTTTGACAAAGTTTCTCACAAGAGGTTGCTGAGAAAATTAAAGAGTCATGGGATAGGTGGCAAAGTTCAGTTGTGGATTAGGAACTGGTTATCGGATAGAAAACAGAGGGTAGGGTTGAATGGTCATTTTTCTCAATGGAGGATAGTAAACAGTGGAGTGCCGCAGGGGTCTGTACTGGGACCGGTGCTATTTAACTTATTTATAAATGATCTGGAAATTGGAACAACGAGGGAGGTGATTAAATTTGCAGATGACACTAAACTGTTCAACGTTGTTAAAACACATGCGGATTGTGAAAAATTGCAGTCAGACCTTAGGAAATTGGAAGACTGGGCAACCAAGTGGCAAATGAAATGTAATGTGGACAAATTCAAAGTGTTGCAAGTTGGGAAGAATAACTCAAATCATAGTTACTGGATGCTAAGGTCCACCTTGTGGGTCAGCACTCAAGGAAATATGCTGAAACCTTCTGCTCAATGTGTGGCAGTGGCCAAAAAAGTAAACAGGATGCTAGGAATTATTAGAAAACGGATGGTAAACAACGCTAACCCCCTCTTGTACTAACGCATATCTTGAGTTTTAGCGCTGGCAGGGGCGGTAACTGCACCAATGCTCACAGAATTCCTATGAGCATCGGAGCAGTTACCGCCGCTGCCGGCACTAAAACCCGTGCAGTGTGTTAGTAAAAGAGGTGGTAAGAATGTTATATGCTTCTGTATCGCTTCATGACAAGACCTCACCTTGAGTCTTGTGTTCAGTTCTGGTCACCTTATCTCAAAAAAGATATAATGGAACTATAAAAGGTTCAAAGAAGAGCGATCAAGACGATAAAGGGGATGGAACTCCTCTCATATGAGGAAAGACTAAAGAGGTTAGGGCTGTTCAGCTTGGAAAAGAGATGGCTGAGGGGAGATATGATTGAAGTCTACAAAATCCTGAGTGGAGTAGAACGGGTACAAGTGGATTGATTTTTCACTCCATCAAAAAATTATAAAGACTAGGGGACACTCGAAGTTACAGGGAAATACTTTTAAAATCAATTGGAGGAAATATTTTTTCACTCAGAGAATAGTTAAGCTCTGGAATGCGTTGCCAGAGGGTATAGTAAGAGTGGTTAATGTAGCTGGCTTTAAAAAAAGATTTGGACAAGTTCCTGGAGGAAAAATTCCATAATCTGCTGTTGAGACGGACGTGGGACGGTAGCATGGAATGCTACTACTATTTGGTTTTTTGTCAGGTACCTGTGACCTGATTTGGCCTCCATAAAGACGGGATACTGGGCTAGATGGATCATTGGTCTGACCCAGTAAGGCTATTCTTATGTTCTTAAGAGGAAAATACTGTTACATGTTACCTGACAATTGTCATTCTTGAGTCCTGCCAGTGCAGTTCAGGTTTCCATCCTAAAATGCCATGTCTCCCAGAAGCTACTGGACAGTAGGAAAGTGAGGCAGCTCATCTTAGATTACTGTGATGTAATCCTCCCCTAGAGGCTGTAGCCCAGTCAGGTTAAATAGGGGCAAAATGTCCTTAGCTTTGACATAAGAATATTAATTGACTTGCTGACTGCATCAGGTTTGATAAAGGGCCAAATAGTTTGTCTCTGTTTTCACCTGCTGGAAGAACAGATAAAACTGTCACCTCCTAGATGGTAGGATAAAATCCAGTGGTCTGGATGGATTCAAGGAATAAGAATTACCAGAAAAGGCATAATTGTACTACTGTTGATCCAGTGTCATGTGGATTTTCTGCTGTACATCATCATATAATCAACTCCGCTTAAGTGCAAAGCCTTCAGACCGGACCACAACATGCGCTTAAACGGAATGTGCGCTTAATCGGACTATCACTTTTTAGTCATGAAAAATCACAAATCAAATGCAATAAAACTTTTATTCAGCAAAAAACACACCAAATACAATTTAACACGGTTCAGTTATAGAAACAGCACTAATGCAATACACTGTAAACCTTTTTTTAAACCAACATTCTACTGAAATAATCAGTCATTGTTTTCTGCACACAGATTGCACGATTCAGGCTGTTTATCTGACTACTGATGCTGTAAATCTGTCCATAGTTGTGACATCCATTTATCTCCAGATAACAACGCAGCATGTGTAGGGACTTCAGCGCATCCGAGAAGGAAACAATCTCTGCAGGTGTTTCATTAGTTGTGACGACCGCATCAGTGTCTCCATCCTCATCAGACTCTTGGTTGTCTGCAGTGTCCTTTGACTGTACAGATATCGGAATTAGTGCTGTCAGATGATATGGGCACATCGTTGTCAATGCCGACATACTGCTCAAACTCTTGTGGTGAGAGTCCAACTGGGAGTTCAATGGATGAAGTGTCAGCTTCAGTTGTCTCATCAGATGCGTGAATGAAGCTCGCCTGTCGATAGCAATTAGAAATTGTTGATGATGAGACTCAACTCCATGCCTCCCAACCCATGTGAAAAGAGTCGAGCACCGTCATTTTTCTCGCGAGCTCAGCAGCTTGGGGGCTGGATTCCGTGCTTGCATCAATCACTGCCATCACATATCTTAAGACAAGCGACCTGTAATGACGTTTGAAGTTTGCGATTATCCCTTGGTCCATCGGTTGGATCAAAAAGGTCATGTTTGGCGGAAGAAACACGAGTTTGATGTTGGTTAGTCTTATGTCATTGCTGTGTGCTGCACAGTTATCACACAACATTACAATGTGCCTCCTACGCCTTCTCATCAGACTGTCAAACTTCTGTAACCATTCAATCCACAGTTTCACCATCATCCATGCATTTTTGTTGCTTTCATATTCAAAAGGCAGGCATTTAATGTTTTTGAGGCACCGAGGATTTCGATTCTTCCCAATCACCAGTGGCTTGAGCTTTTCACTACTGTCCATGTTGCAACTGAGCAGCAATGTCAATTGTTCCTTTGGCACCTTGAAGCCAACAGTTTTTCTGCATTTGAAAGCCAATGTTCCATCAGGGATGGCACGCCAATACAGGCCTGTCTCATCGGCATTGAAAACATCGCATGGTTCATATCTACCAATGACTGATGGCAACACTTCCATGACCCATCTTTCTGCACCAAACTCATCCGTGTCTTGTTTTTCACCATGCTGCTTCTTAAATTTTATGTCGTTACGAACTTTCTACCTCTCTAGCCATCTGTTTGTTGCTTTGAAGTCTTCTACGCCCAGTTCTTCGGATATCTATGCTGCTTTCTCCTTCAGCAGAGGCTCACTGATTGGCAGTTGTCGACTTCTAGCTTCAGCAAAACATCGCAGCAACGCCTGTTCAACATCTCCAGCCTTCCCAATTCTTTTCCGTTTTCTGGTAGGATTGCTGTTGTTTTGCCAGTCTTTCAATATGGCTTGCTTTTTTTTTTTTTTTTTTTTTAAATCCAATAAATCTGGCTAGGATGAACGCTGTAATGTTTTGCAATAGAGACGTGACTCTCCTGTTTGTCAAGTCTCTTTAAGACATCGACACGTTCAGCCAAAGACAATGATTTTTGTCCACGCGACGCCATGGTGCAGTTCCGAAAGTTCAAACACCTGGCCAGGCCTAGACTTCTGTTCTGAAACACGTGGCTCAACCACGTGAGAACGTGATTGCTTTTAACTGGAGTGAACGTAATATGAACGAATAGAGGTGGGACCTATAACATCACTGCGCATAAGTGGATTGTGTGCTTATCAGAATTGCAATTATCTGGAGTTTATGTCCATTGACTTTAATGTAAAAAAAACCGGGACCATAGTGGTAGGCTGCAGATAACCGAAGCGTGCGCTTAACCAACGTGCACTTAGGTGGAGTCGACTGTATTCCTTTGAGTAAATTTAACTCTTTTTCTCAACAGATTGCTTCATTTCATAGCTTCTGAATGACTTGCCTTCCAAGAATTTGTTTTAATCTCACCATTGCCTCACTAGCTGAAGAAGTTCCTAAAATACAGTTTATATACTCTTAATCTTCCATGAGCCTGATAGCTCTATGCATCTCTATGACACTCGATGACAGGACCACATATGAATTGAGGAAGTATGGATATTGGTTGAATCGTGACAAAGCTTCACATTGCACGTACATTTTATTTTTAGTTGTGATGTGAGGTAAGGGATGATAGAGGGACCTGTGTGTGCAGCTGATTATTGCCTTTTTGGAAGTACTTTTGAACAGTTCCCGAGGCAGGAAGCCCGGTACAATATATCCCTTTCAGCCTGGCACTGGAAGGCTTTAGCGTAAGAACGCTGAGCTCTGTCAGTACTTAATCAGTTCCAGGAAAGAGCAATGCTCAGACATAACACTTGAACTCCTTGCTGTTGGGAGGAAAATCAGGGTTATAAAGGTCCTGTGTCTTCCCCCCCTTTTCAGGATCTTGCTTATCACAGGCACCAGTCTTCATAACAAGACTGCTATTGACTAGGAAATGTAATTCACTTCATCAACAATGCAGCTGCACTAATGCACTGCTTAGCAAATCCTCTAGTACTAATTAAGAACTTCTCCCCACCCGTATCAACGTGAACCTTGTTTTCCATATATCCTGCATATTGGGGTTTATAGGCTTTGGTGGTATCACCGACACAGCCATCAGGATTATTTTATTAAAACTGATATAAGAACATAAGAATTGCCGCTGCTAGGTCAGACCAATGGTCCATCGTGCATAGCAGTCCGCTCACGCGGCGGCCCTTAGGTCAAAGACCAGCGCCCTAACTGAGACTAGCCCTACATGCGTACGTTCTTGGTCAGCAGAAACTTGTCTTGAATCCCTGGAGGGTGTTTTCCCCTATAACAGCCTCCGGAAGAGTGTTCCAGTTTTCTACCACTCCCTGGGTGAAGATGAACTATCCCCTTTTAATTTTAGAGAGTGCCCTCTCATTCTCTCTACCTTGGAGAGGGTGAATCACATTGGGCCCAATATTCAGCAGTATTTAGCTGGCTAGGAAAAGCTCCCAGCCAGCTAAATAGCATGCAGTCAGATATCTGGGAGACTGCTGGCTATCCCCCGCTGAGTATTTTGTTTGGCGGATAGCTCAGTGATGGGTCATGTCATGCGACATAGCCGATCATTGCAAATAATCATCGGCTGGCTGGCTAGGTTCAGTGGCTAGATAGACCCGCCCAAAAAGCAGGCCTATCTTTGGCCACTATGACTTAACCAGCCAGCTTAACTGGCTGTGTCTCAGCCAGCCAAAAATAAACCAGAAATTTAATGCTGGATATGGCATCAGCATTGAATTTCTGGATTTGCCATGAGCCATTAGGCTATCTCCCATGCTTTGAATATTTTGGATGAAAAAGTAAAACATCTGCTAATGTCAGTTGTATTTCCCCTTTTGCACAGTGACTTCAGCGTATACAACCCTGAGGATCTTTGCTGCATGCAAGCCCCAACCAGCCAAATCTCAATATGTATATTTTGGAGGAAAGGCAGGAGGGGGAAATATGATAGAGACGTTTAAATCAGTGTTCTTCAACCGCTGGTCTGTGGACTGGTTCTGGTCCAAAGAAATTTCTTGCCGGTCCAAAGGGCCGGCACATGAATCGGGCCCCAGACAGTGCTTTTCAGGTCCAAGATACGATCGATGTGGCATTGTCTTCGGATCGGCTCCCTCTTTCTCAGTGCTGCAGTGCACAAAGCCATGGGCAGAGGCTCCTATGCACGTTCTACGCCTGAACCGGAAGCTTTCTCTCTGACGTTGCAATGTCAGAGGGAAGGCTTCCAGATGAGGTGCAGGACGCATGAGAAGCCGCTGTCCATGGCTTTGTGCACTGCAGCACTGAGGAAGAGGGAGACGCCTCGAAAATAACACCGGGGGAGAGGTGGGGCAGGCCAGATGGTAAGGCAAAGCATGAAGAGAGGGAGACAACAACGGTAAGGGGAATGCTTTTATTTTTTAATTTAGTGATTGGTTTACATCTGCTGTCTGTTCAGGAAGAAATGCATTTGTTTCTTTTCCTCTGGGGTTGTACTGCATGCAGAGTCTTGCATCTTAGGGTTTGTTTGTATATATTAGTACTTTTAGTTTTTGGTCCCGTATTTGCATGGGGTTATCTGTGTTCTGGTAGGAATGAATATTGAGAAGCAGACAGTGTGCTTTGTGTGTTAACCATTATGTGTTGTTAATACGATTAAATTGTGGGTGTGGGTGTGTATATATGGAAAAAATGGTATTACAATTAATACTATTATGGGGACAGAGATTGGGTGGAGATGGGGTCTGGCCCAAAACTTAGCCCAGAGTTCTTTAACTGCCGGTCCACAAAATAATTATTTTATTTCCGCCGGTCCATAGGTGTCAAAAGGTTGACGAACACTGGTTTAAATACCTAAGTGGCATAAATATGCATCAGGTGAGTCTCTTTCATTTGAATGGAAGCTCCGAAATGAGAGGGCATAGGATGAAGTTAAGAGGTGATAGGCTCCGGAGTAATCCAAGGAAATACTTTTTTACAGAAAGGGTGGTAGATGTGTGGAACAGTTTCCCAGAAGAGGTGGTGGAAATAAACTGTGTCTGAATTCAAGAAAACCTGGGATAGGCACATGGGATCTCTCAGAGAAAGGAAGAGATAATGGTTACTGTGGATGGGCCATTTATTTGGCTTTTATCCGCCATCATGTTTCTATTAAAAGTGATATGCTTGCCAACCTTTCGCTTATCGCTCCCCAAAATGGAATTTGTTTGTTTATTTAACAATTTATATGCCACATGATCTGCTATCCTCAGCGGCTTACAACAAAACAAGCAAAGGGAAGATTAACAGGATAGAAAAGCACAGTAAAAAGAGGTTAGATAGGTCAGACAACTTTGTAGCTTAACAATGCAATGTTGGTATGAAATCAAGAGGTGGTGCCTGTGAGGGTGATGGCATCTTAGTCCCAGATGTTCAGTGGCTGCAGTGGTGTAGTAAGGGTGGGGGCGGTTTGCCCCGGGCGCTGGTCTCCATCCTCCTCTCCGCCTCCCACTCCTTCCCGGCACAAGCAGCATCATGAACCTGCTGCCTACATCGGTGTCAGCTCTCTCTGACGTCACTTGCAGGTCCCGTGGCTAAGGAAGTGACTTCGGAGGCAGAGCAGACACGACACAGGCAGCAAGTTCGAGGTATGGGGGAAGGGAAGGTGTCTGGAAGGATGGGGGGAGGGGCACCTCATGCCTTCAACATTTTCTTAAAGGAATCATAGTTCCTTGTAGAGCGTAAATCAGGGGCCAATGTGTGCCAGTCTTTTGGTCCAGCAATAGCGAAGGGAATTCCCCTATGACCAACACGTGTACCCACATAATGAAAGAAACCATCTCTGGCCTATCAGTCAGTCTGGACACATGAGGCAGCTAAAGAGAGAGAAACATAGAAACATAGAATATGACGGCAGAAAAGGGCTGTAGCCCATCAAGTCTGCCCACGCCAATGACCCACCCCCAGACTTCACCCGGCTAGAGATCCCACATACATATCCCATTTATTTTTAAAATCGAGCACGCTGCTGGCGTTAATCACCTGCAATGGAAGTTCATTCCAATGATCGACTACCCTTTTGGTGAAGAAATACTTCCTGGCGTCGCCATGAAATTGCCCGCCTTTGATTTTCAGCGGATGACCTCTTGTGGTTGAAGGTCCTTTAAGAAAGAAGATATCGTCTTCCACCTCGATGCGGCCCGTGATATATTTAAATGTCTCAATCATGTCCCCCCTCTCTCTACGTTCCTCGAGCGAGTATAGCTGCAGTTTATTCAGTCTTTCCTCATATGGGAGGTTCTTGAGTCCCGAGACCATCCTGGTGGTCATTCGCTGAACCGACTCGATTCTCCGCACATCTTTTTGATAACGTGGTCTCCAGAATTGAACACAATATTCAAGATGAGGTCTCACCATGGATCTGTACAGGGGCATTATGACTTCGGGCCTCTGGCTGATGAAACCTCTACGGATGCATCCCACCATTTGTCTAGCCTTGGATGCAGCTTTCTCCACCTGCTTGGCAGTTTTCATGTCTTCACTAATGATTACTCCCAAATCACGTTCTGCCCTAGTCCTAGCTAAGGTCTCACCATTTAGAGTGTAAGTTCTGCAGGGGTTTCTGCTGCCAAGGTGCATGACCTTACATTTTTTGGCATTGAAGCCTAGCTGCCAAGTCGAGGACCAATGTTCCAATAAGAGCAGGTCCTGTTCCATACTGTCGGGCAAGGTGCTGTTATCTACTATGTTGCATAGTTTGGCGTCGTCGGTGAATAGTGTTATTTTACCTTGAAGCCCTTGAGTCAGGTCTCTTATGTATATGTTGAAAAGGATCGGTCCCAAGACCGATCCCTGTGGCACTCCACTGGTCACCTCCGATGTATTGGAGGGGGTACCGTTAACCACTACCCTCTGGATTCTACCGCTTAACCAGTCATTGACCCGTGTCGTCAATATCACTCCCAATCCCATCGAAGTCATCTTGCTCAACAATCTGCGGTGCGGGACGCTATCAAAAGCTTTGCTGAAGTCCAAGTACACGACATCCAGAGACTTCCCCATATCCAGTTTCCTTGTAACCCAGTCAAAGAAGCTGATCAGATTGAATTGACAGGACCTTCCCTTTGTGAATCCATGCTGCTGGGGATCCTGTAGATTCTCCTCGGTCAGGATCGTATCTAATTCGTGTTTAATAAGTCTTTCCATGAGTTTGCTCACTATTGAGGTGAGACTCACCGGTCTGTAATTCGCAGCCTCCATTCTGCAACCTTTTTTGTGCAGTGGAATGACATTAGCTGTTTTCCAGTCCATGGGGACTTTTCCGGTACTTAGGGAAAGATTGAACAGCACGGATAGCGGTTCCGCCAGGACATCACACAACTCTCTAAGAATCCTGGGGTGTAGATTGTCCGGTCCCATGGCTTTGTTCACCTTGAGTTTTGATAGTTCGCCATGGACGCTGCTGGGCGTAAACTTGAAATTTTGAAACAGGTCTTTCGAGGTTTGCCTTGCCTGCAGTTGTGGACTGGTCCCCGGCGCCTCGCAGGTAAAGACTGAGCAAAAGTATTCATTTAGTAGTTTGGCTTTATCAGAATCCGTTTCTGCATAGGTCCCGTCTGTTTTCCTGAGACGTACTATCCCATCTGTGTTTCGTTTCCTGTCGCTAATGTATCTGAAGAAGGATTTATCCCCCTTTATAATGTTTTTCGCTAGTTGTTCTTCTGTTTGAATCTTGGCCTCTCTGACTGCCGCTTTGACTGCTTTAGACCTGGTCAGATAGTCTTCTTTTGCCACCCTGTTTCCTGTATGCTTGTAGGAAATAAAAGCTTTTTTCTTTTCCTTGACAAGATCCGAGATCTCTGCAGAGAACCACTGGGGCTTGTTCTTCCTCTGTCGTTTGCTTACTGTTTTTGTATAGCGGTTTGTTGCCTCATGCAAGGTGCATTTCAGGATTGACCACATAGCCTCTACATTATTGGTTTCAGCTTGGTTTTGTAGCGCCTGATGGACGAAGTCTCCCATGCGTTTAAAGTCAGTGCCCCGAAAGTTGAGGACCTTTGTTGCTGTGTTTGATCTAGTGAAGCCTATCTTGATGTTGAACCATACCATGTTGTGGTCGCTGGAGGCTAGTGTATCGCCTACCGAAACTTCTGAAACGCTTTCTCCGTTGGTGAGTATCAGGTCCAGTGTCGCCTGATCTCTGGCGGGCTCCAGCACCATTTGTTTGAGTCGCGCCCCTTTTATGGAGGTTAAAAGCCTTCTGCATTGCTGATCTCTCGGTTTCCCAGCTAAGGAATTTTGTTGAAGTATATGTCATGCAAAGACTTTCACGTGTATCTCAGAAGCCAACCAAAGTTGTTGAGGGTCATCTGATAAGAAGCCAGGCTCAGACTTGGTCAAACTCAAATACGGGATTCAAGACAAAGTTAGACAATTTCCTGCTGAACTGGAACGTACGCAGGTAGGCCTGGTTTCAGTTAGGACACTGGTCTTTGACCTAGGGGCTGCCGCGGGAGCGGACTGTTGGGCACGATGGACCACTGGTCTGACCCAGCAGCGGCAATTCTTATATTTTTATTGCTCTACTGTAAGTCAGTCACTGATGTGTGTTTAAGTAAAACACAATATGGAGACAATATTGCTCAGAAAAAATATACTAAAATTTATTTTAAATTCAAAAAATTATTATGAAAAACTATTATAGAAACATGATGGCGGATAAAGGCCAAATGGCCCATCCAGTCTGCCCATCTACAGTAACCATTATCTCTTCCTTTCTCTGAGATCCCACGTGCCTATCCCAGACTTTCTTAAATTCAGACACAGTCTGTCTCCACCACCTCTTCCGGGAGACTATTCTAAGCATCTAACACCGTTTCTGTAAAAAAAGTATTTCCTTAGATTACTCCGGAGTCTATCACCTCTTAACTTCATCCTATGCCCTCTCATTCCAGAACTTTCTTTCAAATGAAAGAGATTCGACTCATGCGTATTTAAACACTTCCACAGATTTGACCTTGTGCAATGATGGACCTTACAGTTGCCTGCTCATGTTCACTGGTGGAAGGTCACTAATCTGAGCACATTATTACATTTATTTAATCTGATTTATTTATATTATATTATATTCTTCAGAATTGTGTTTTGAATTTAAAATAAATTTTTGAGTGATATCCCTCTATCTTATTGTGTGTTACAAAATTTTTTCTAGGAATATATAATTGTCAATTTTGTCATGCTCTCCCATTTGTTTTGGAGTTATTTCATTAACTAAAAATTCATTTGCATATTTACAATGCATAAACATTTCTTTAGCAAATGTAGCAGCCATTTAAATTTTTTTGTGTCCTTTTTTTTTGTCGTTGCTGGGTATTCCTATCCTTGGCACCTGATGTTGTTTGTTGAATGTGTTTTCCAAAGCTGGAGCTGCATTGCCTGGAAGAGGAAGTGTGTTAGATCACTGCCAACTTTCCCCAGGTGCTCAGAGGAAAAGGGCAGGTGCCTGCAGTCTCAGTGTGCCAGGAAGGAAGGAACCCTATGTCTTTGCTATTTCTAACTTTTAACTTAGCCATTCATTTCTCTTCCTCTCTTTCAGACTGTGAGCATCAATAAAGCCATTAATACACAGGAAGTGGCAGTGAAGGAGAAGCATGCCAGGAATATCCTTTAAAGGGTGGAGAAAATGGGCAGGAAGACTGCCAAAACAATTGAAACAAGGCTGGTGAATGTGGATGTGACGCAGGGAATGCCAGTGTGCTGAATCGCTTTCCGTGATGCAGGAGGGTGTGGTAGTGTTACCTTAACAGGCAGCTTTGTCATTGTGTCCTTGTGGCCTTTGCTACATGGTCATCCAGGCACTGGCCCTGCAGAACTGTCCTCATTGCTCTGATCCTAGTGTTTTCCTCGGTCTGTAACAGTTGGGAACATCAGCTGGCAGCATTAGATCTGTGTTTGAGGAGGCTTCCCAATGTTGTTCCAAGTACTAGGTCAAATACTTAAGTAAAAGTAAAAATAAATGTGTATTTTAATAGTAAGTAAACAGATAGAGGGTCATAATCAAAACATACGTCTGTCCGATTGGGATGTGTAGCACTAGACGCCCAAAGTCGGTAGTCTGAAAATGCCCATTCTCGAAAAATACATCTAAGACAGTGGTCTCAAACTCAAACCATTTGCAGGACCACATTTTGGATTTGGAGGGTCTCAGAAAAAATGTCTTATTAAAGAAATGACAATTTTGCATGAGGTAAAACTCTTTATAGTTTATAAATCTTTCCTTTTGGCTAAGTCTTAATAATAATAATATTGTGATTTATAGCTAAAGAGACATACCATCAAGAAACTGTTTTATTTTACTTTTTTGATTATGATAAACATACCGAGGGCCTCAAAATAGTAACTATCGGGCTGCATGTGGGCCGTGGGTTTGAGACCACTGATCTAACACGATTTTCTGAAAAAAAAAATTTATCTGGACATCCAGGCTATTGCTCGTCCAGACCACTAGTACGTCTATCTTTATACCACATCCTCAACCAAAATTTCATCCAAGTCCCAAATGCCCAGAACAAGACCATTTGAATGTGGGAGGGGCCAGCATTGTGATGGCCGGGCCACCCAGACATGGCAACAGAGTAGTGGAGCAAAAGGGTGCCTCATAAACATCGTAAACAACAAAAGGAATTGACCCCAAAATATCCACAAAGAAGAAAATCCAGAGAAAACCAAAAAAAGTCTGTGGAGTGATGATGTTCCCAAATGGACTTAATTTGAAAGTATCAAAGTTCCAAAGGTACACTAAAATCATCCACATAAAATAATTCCATCCACATAAAAGTAAATCATCCACATAAGAGCCTTAAAGGACCTAGTCTGCTAGGGATACAGGACCCAACACGGTCCGCGTTTCGACAAAAAGTCTTCTTCAGGGGTCCCTGGGGGTCCTATAAAGGTGAATACGTGGGAAACAATTGTGTGGTGAACCGGAAGTGAGACACTGCTTGTACCAGAACTCCCTTATAAGATATGCTGAGCCCCAGAACACCCCCAAAACCTACTATGTCTACAACCCCAATAGTCCATATGGCTGCTGGTGGCACCTAAATGGCAGTAGAGCAGAGTTTGGGGAGGGGGGTTGGGGGGCTTATATGTTCTACCATAAATGTAGTGGTTAGAGTGGCTTATGGGCCTGGGTCGTCCTCTCTATGGTTCACTAGCCCACCCCCAGGTTATTTAAGAGACCTGTGTGTGGCTCTACTAGACTTCCTGTACTAGGTGCTGATGTTCTGGAGACTGGTATGTACATTTTTATTCCGATCTTTGCGGGGATGTGAGGGAGGTCAGTGAGTGGGGGTCTTTACTTTGTCTCTGCAGTGGTTATCTGGTCACTTTGGGTACCTTTTGAGCACTTATAAGTTCCGTCCAGGAAGTCTCATAAAACCATTGATTATACAATTGAGTGTAGGTCGGCCCACATCCCGCCCTAACCAGTCCTCCAAATATGCCCCTTTTAGCTCTGGGCACACAGCGGCATTCGGAGGCTTAAAAAGTCCCTGGATATGTCCAAAAAATAGATTTGATTATTGGCACTGCCGACTTGGGCGGGTGTTTTGATTGTGAGAACACATTAAAAAACTTACTGAAGTGAAAGTATAAAAGTTATTACATAATATAATACTTTTGCAACTATTCTAAATGGTTTTATCTGAACAATTTTATTGCTTTACTATTCAATCCACTTTGCTTTTAGTAAAACAATTTTTTTGAAAATGACTCGCTTGTGCAAATGCACTTGTGATTCATTAATCCAGCCCAGCTGAAAAGGTTTTTAACAGCTGCACTAGCAGAAAGTGGATTGTTTAGTGGTGTAGTGGGGGTGAACAGTGCCCGGTGCGGTGGCGCCCCTCTACTGACCCCCCCCTGCCGCACAGGCGTACCTCTTACCAGTACCTTTTTATCTTCAGTGCCCGTACCTTTTTAACTTTGGCAAGAACAGCCATAAAGTGGCTGCTCACGTTGGCTTCGGCACTCTCTCTGACATCACTTCTGGGCATGGGTCCCGGAAGTGACATCAGAGAGAGTGCTGAAACCGACACGAGCAGCAATTTCATGGCTGTTCTTGCCAAAGTTAAAGAGGTACGGGGGTGGGGGAAGGGAAGGGGTGTGCGTGCGGAAGGGGGAGGAGTAGGAAGGGGGGCAGAGAACAGGAGTGCCAGCGCCCCGAGGAAGACCGCACTCCCCTTATTATGTCACTGCTTCAGTCCAATCAAGCCAGGTTGCAGTATTCTTGATGTCTTTTTGGCTGGGTCTGCAGGTTTAATTGAGGGAACCTCTGAAACACTTCACTTCCATATGGCAAAGAAGACATCATTATTGTTATTATCGCCTGCATTAGAAGTAGTGCTGTCTAATTTATCACTTGCGTCTTCATCTTTATCTTAAGAACATAAGAACAGCCTTATTGGTCAGACCAATGGTCCATCAAGCCCAATAGCCCGTTCTCACGGTGGCCAATCCAGGTCACTGGTACCTGGCCAAAACCCAAGGAGTAGCAATATTCCATGCTCCGATCCAGGGCAAGCAGTGGCTTCCCCCGTGTATTTCTCAATAGCAGACTATAGACTTTTCCTCCAGGAACTTGTCCAAACCTTTCTTAAAACCAGCTATGCTCTTCGCTCTTACCACATCCTCTGGCAAAGCGTTCCAGAACTCTGAGTGAAAAAAATTTTCCTCCTATTGGTTTTAAAAGTAATTCCCTGTAACTTCATCGAGTGTCCCGTAGTCTTTGTAATTTTTGACAGAGTGAAAAATTGATCCATTTTTATTGTCAGGCTGTCCAATTACAAAGAAGGCTTTTACAAAGTTTATTTATTTATTGGGATATATTAACCACCTTTGTGAAGACATTCAACCATGGAAGTGTACAGGAAGACATAAAAACTTACAGTTTTGTTAACAGCATTTTTTGTTTGTTTTTAATGCAACTTTGTTTTTAAAATTATTATGAATGGCTTTGTTGTAAAAAAACAATAAAAAAAGGCAAGGTGGATGTCTTAACAACTACAAAGTTTTTATTGAAAACAACAGTTCCCAACAAGGATAAGAACAGTTTCGGTGTTTTGGCCAGTTTTAGGGTTGGTGCTAACTGTCAGTATTCAGTGACAGTAACCGGTTAAATGTTGCTTGATAATCTGTGGACAAGCTATTTAAATGGCTAGGAGCCTCTCCTGGCTCTTTAAGTTGCTTTGAATATCGATCTCAAAGTGTATTCCTTAAACACTGTGTTAATGACTGTCCAAAAGGGAGAATGGAGCTGTTAAAGTGGAATACATTAGGAGTGATGGGTCTCTGCAGGAGTGTGGGATGCTTCCTTTTTTCCTTTTTCCTTGACCCTAGCTTCACCGTGCATCCTAGGAACTCATCATGAGAAAGGTGCTCAGACCTTCTGGTCTGCCGTGAACCGCCTTCCACTGTCCAGCAATGCAGTTCTGTGCTGGAAATTCTGCCATGTCTTCCATAAGCTGCTTCGTGACGGACACCCCAGTGTAAGTATGTTCTATCATGCTCCATTATATATTTCCAGTACCAGTTTGTGGGTTCCCATCTGGCTAGTGTAAGGTTCTGACACCCAATGTTTGTCTAGTGCTACAGATATAGAGCATTTGATAAACTGAACCCCTGGCTTGAGGATTTGCTCTAGTTTTTACCAACTTTTTGAAAGAACAAAACCCATCTTCTACCCCACCCCCAACAAATAACTGCAGGGAGGGCAGCAGGGCAGGCTTCAATGCCTGAAGGCTACATTAAGGGCTTAAGGTACAAGAGACTGCACTCGGCCTCCATCGAGCCACAGGCCTCTTCTCAGTCACTCAACATACATATGTTCCTCCTATATATTAGTATTAAATTGAAACATAAGAATTGCCATACTAGGACAGACCAAAGGTCCACCAAGCCCAGTGTCCTGTTTCCAACAGTGGCCAACCCAGGTCACAGGTACTTGGCAAGATCCCATGGAGTAAAACAGATTTTCTGGTGCAATAGGTGAGACATTCTAGACAGTAGGATTATTTCCCCATAGCCACATGCTGCTGCAGAAGGAATCCACTCCAAATTTTTCACTCTGCCTCTGTTGTACTTCACTGGGCTCTCTAGCTCCATCTTCAGTTCTTTCCTTCTGATTGCTTTCCTGCAGGAGTGTTTGTTCTGCTGTCCCCATGTTATTATTTTAATTTGATGTAATTTAGTTCCCTTTTTGGGTAATTCAGTGTTTGGAGTGATTTTGAAGTTCTGCCTGCTTGAAAATTCACAGACTTCAGTCTGTAGCTGACAGGCCCATCCCACTGGGTACCTGTTAGCCAGCCTGCATTGTTTTCTTTGGAGCTCAGGGCCGTCCCTGAAGTGGTCTCACCTTCTGTTAATCAGGTGTCTAGCGCAGGCCGTTAGGTGGCCTTAGGAGGCTTGCTGTGTCTTGCAGGGTACCAACTGCGTTGTTGCGCCTCCTGGCGTACATCCATTGGTCCACAGGGGTGGAGGTGTAATCAGACATAGGAGTCTGACTGGAAGCCCGAAGATCTGCTTTGTAGAAGCATTCCCAGCATTGAGGCAGTGAATTTCTCATCAAGCTACAGTGAGAGAGCTGGAAGCAGGCTGCAGCACAGATCCTCTCAGGGCACAGTGAGTACACAGGCTGACAGCCTCTGAGAGACATTGGGGGAGGTTGAAAAAGTGGGGTTTTCAGTGTTTCTAGATGTTCCCCTGTGTTCCCCCTCCTGAAAAATCCTAAAATTGCCATTTTTAGAGTTTGGGATATATGAAAAATATTGCAATTTTGGCGTGAATTTTTTAATGGCAGCCATCTTGGATTTTTAGCAATCTTTTTCTAAAGTTCCTTCTTCAAAACTTTAAATTTTGCTTAGAAACCTGCTGGGATGGAGTCTTTAGACTCGCCTCATGTGGATTCTTGCCAGGATTGTGCAAATTTAGTGCCTTTAAAGCATCCTTGTGCCATGTGCTTTGTGGTGCAGTTGTGGGGTCTACAGTATCCAACTTAGCTTCTCCCTGGCTGAAGCAGGTGACCAAAAGCGGGATGGCCGTTGTTACTTTTGGGGCTCGGCAAGGCTGGTACTTCCGTCAGCCAGGTTGCGGACCCTCCGCAGGCTAAGAAATGCAAGTCATCTAAGGATGACTTTCTGCTCCAGGAGCTGGACACTTTTTCTAAATTTATGAAATTTTGGTAGTCAGAGTTTCAGAACAAGTATTCTCAATCTGCTTCTGTGGTGTCTCTTAGTGTTGTGGTGTCTTTGAGCACATCATTGCCTCAGTCTGCTGTGGCTTTTGCGCTACCTGATCTTGCTCTGGGGGACAATGATCTCTTGTTAGCAGGTACAGTGCTTCTAGAGGCTATGTGCTGGATCTGCGGATCCCTCTGGGGTCTTGGATTCTGTGGATGATTCTACTGTCCTGCACTTATTTAAGTTTGTGGCTCTGCTGGACCTTATTTCTGAGTCATTGCAGGAATTGAATTTAGTCACTCAGCCGGCTCTGTCCACTTCTTCCTCCTGGCTATGTGGTATACGCACTCACTCAGCTACCTTTCCTTGGCACCCTTATATGAGTGTTCTGGTCTCGGAGCAGTTTGACTCTCCGTAGGGCTCTCTGAAAATTACTAGAGCTATGTCCCACTTTTATTCTCTGGCACAGGAGTGTCGGAAGCTTTTGGGTCAGCCCAGGTGGATTCTTTGGTGGTACAAGTGACTAAAGTGATAAAGGACATGCAGGACTGTTGGGTGGATGTGGTCCTCAGGAAACTTTTTGATGCAGCAATTTTTGATATCGAAGCTCCTTTGGCAACATCCTTTGTGGCACATGCCTGTCTCTCTCAACTGTGCACCCTGGACAGTGAGGCAGTGGATCCCCCTACTCAACTTCTGATGGCTGGGACAGATTATATGGCAGATGCCTTGTGTGGTCTCATGAGAGTGTTGGTGAAGGTGTCGGGGAACTCCATCTCTGCCCACCGAATGCTCTGGGTTCGACAATGGGCTGGTGATTCCACTTCCAAGGCTACATTGACTAAGCTGCCTTTTAAAGGACAGTTATTGTTTGGCAAAGGGCTGGATGACCTTATGGATTCTGTGATAGACCCTGACAGTAGACCCAGACCCTCCAGGGATTCTGGTCACTCTAATTTTTGTGGCTCACGGCGTTCCAGACCGTATACAAATAACATGTCGCAGAGATTTTCACAGGGCTCCCGATGAAGATTTACTGGCTACAGGTGTTTCCACCCTTCTACCTCCTGTTCTGCAACGTCTGTAGAAAGGCTCAATGACGCCAGGCTGAGGGATACCCCTCTGCGCATAGGGGGCCAGCTCTCAGCGTTTCTTTGTGCCTGGATGCACATTATGTCCTACCAGTGGGTCTTGGACATTATTCGGTCGGGTTACAAGCTGGAATTTGCTCAATATGATAGAATAGTTGATATCTTCAAATGGAATCTCTCCACTAGCCTTTAGTTTGCTGATTACCAAACATGGTTAGAGCAGCCAACTGAGAACTAAGGAAGCCAGGGCTCAGATCCCACTGATGTTGCTTGAGAGCTTGCACAAGTCACACAATCCTGCATTGCCTTGGATACAAAACTTAAAAATTATAAGCCCTCCAGGGACATGAAAAATACCTACTGTACATAATGTAACTTGCCTTGAGCCATTACTGAGAATGATATGATGTAAATCCAAGATCCAGTACCAGATGAACTTAAGTACATAAGAATAGCCCTACAGGGTCAGACCAATGGTCCATCAAGCCCAGTAGCCCGCTTCCACAGTGGCCAATCTAGGTCCCGAGTACCTGGCCAAAACCCAAGGAGTAGCAATATTCCATGCTACCGATCCAGGGCAAGCAGTGGCTTCCCCCATTTCTTTCTCAATAATAGACGATGGACTTTTCCTCCAGGAACTTGTCCAGACCTTTCTTAAAACCAGCTACACTATCAGCTCTTACCACAACCTCTGGCAATGTTTTCCAGAGCTTAACTATTCTCTGAGTGAAAAGATATTTCCTCATTTAAAGTCTATATACCCGCAATAATCCAATGCTTCCAGACGATTTTAAATCTGCCAATTTGAATCTTGGAGTTTATCCATAATGATCAATTTGTTGATTTATTTATTGGGGTAGGAGTTAAATTACTGACATATCTCAATGTTTATTTAATATTTATATCAATGACCTGGAAGACGGAATATCCAGTGAGATCATTAAGTTTGCAGACGACACAAAGCTATGCCGGGCAATCAGATCGCAGGAGGATAGCGAGGAACTCCAGAGCGACTTGTATCAGTTAGAGAAATGGGCAGAGCAATGGCAGATGAAGTTCAACGTGGAGAAATGCAAAGTAATGCATTTAGGTAGTAAGAATAAGGAATACGAGTATAGAATGTCAGGCGCAACTCTGGGTAAGAGCGAACAAGAAAAGGACCTGGGTGTACTGATAGATAGGACCCTGAAGCCGTCGGCACAATGCGCGGCAGCGGCAAAGAAAGCAAACAGAATGTTAGGCATGATAAAGAAAGGAATCACGAGTAGATCGGAGAAAGTCATAATGCCGCTTTATAGAGCAATGGTCAGACCACACTTGGAATACTGTGTCCAACATTGGTCTCCCAACCTAAAGAAGGATATAAAACTGTTGGAGAGGGTGCAGAGATGAGCAACGAAGTTAATAAGAGGTATGGAGAACTTGGAATATGAGGAACGACTCAAGAAACTGGGACTGTTCTCCCTTGAGAAGAGGAGGCTGCGAGGGGACATGATCGAGACGTTCAAAATGCTGAAAGGCATTGATAAAATAGAGCAGGAAAATAAATTATTTACATTGTCCAACGCGACACGGACAAGAGGACATGGTTTGAAGCTAAGGGGGGACAAGTCCAGGACAAATGTCAGGAAGTTCTGTTTTACGCAGCGAGTGGTAGACGCCTGGAATGCTCTCCCAAAGGAGGTTATTAAGGAATCCACTGTGCTGGGATTCAAAGGCAAATTAGATGCACATCTCCTTATGAGAGGCATAGAGGGATATGGGTGACTAAAACTACATCAGGTGTATACCTGACTGGGCCTCCGCGTGTGCGGATCGCCGGACTCGATGGACCATGGGTCTGATCCGGAGATGGCAGTTCTTATGTTCTTATGTTAATGTTTTCCATATATCCATCAATATTCTGTTTCTTTATATTTTCTAGGCATATTGATGCTGAGAACATGAGATAAATTTTTGAGGGAAGGGTGGGTGGGGAGGGATTAATTTATGTATTTATGATGACATTAGTAAGAAATTCAAGTGATGTGTCAATTTTTTAATGATGTGATATTGTGTACTTGTTGTAAGTTGATAAAATGAATAAAGAATTGGGGGGGAAAAAAAGAAAAGATATTTCCTCCTATTGATTTTAAAAGTATTTCCCTGTAACTTTATGGAGTTTCCCCTAGTCTTTGTAATTTTTGATGGAGTGAAAAATCAATCCACTTGTATCCGTTCAACTCCACTCAGGATTTTGTAGGCTTCAATCATATCTCCCCTCAGCCGTCTCTTATCCAAGCTGAAGAGCCCTAACCTTGACTTTCCTGCCAAAATTCAAATTGGTGGACTTCAGAGCATACCCTGAAGATAGTCACAGCATGGTGGCTGAAATGTCGACAAAGACGCAGCAAAACCTGGAAACCTGCAACAAGCACAATGCCAGCTGCAGAAACCCTGAGAGAACATCTAGCCCTAACCTTTTTAGTCTTTCTTCATACGAGAGGAGTTCCATCCCCCTTTATCATCTTGATCGCTCTTGTAGTGCCACTATATCTTTCTTGAGATAAGGAGACCAGAATTGAATGCAATATGAAACACTACAAATGTCTCTCAGAACCTACAGAGCAATTCCAACATGCCATAATAGCAGTAACTTCCAGAAGTCACACAAGCACCTACAGTACCTAAAAACATCGTAGTGACCACAAAAACATCAATAAACCTACTGGAAAATTTAACAAACCAGATTGGGTGACCAGAGAGCTGGAATGAGGACATATGCTAGATGTAATTTACTTGGATTTCAGCAAAGCCTTTGATACAGTTCCTCATAGGAGGCTGTTGAACAAACTTGAAGGGCTGAAGTTAGGACCCAAAGTGGTGAACTGGGTCAGAAACTGGCTGTCGGACAGACGCCAGAGGGTGGTGGTTAATTGAAGTCGCTCGAAGGAAGGAAAGGTGACTAGTGGAGTCCCTCAGGGTTCGGTGCTGGGGCCAATCCTGTTCAATATGTTTGTGAGTGACATTGCTGAAGGGTTAGAAGGAAAAGTATGCCTTTTTGCAGATGATACCAAGATTTGTAACAGAGTAGACACCGAAGAGGGAGTGGAAAATATGAAAAAGGATCTGCAAAAGTTAGAGGAATGGTCTAATGCCTGGCAACTAAAATTCAATGCAAAGAAATGCAGAGTAATGCATTTAGGGATTAATAATAGGAAGGAACCGTATATGCTGGGAGGAGAGAAGCTGATATGCACGGACGGGGAGAGGGACCTTGGGGTTATAGTGTCCGAAGATCTAAAGGCGAAAAAACAGTGTGACAAGGCAGTGGCTGCTGCCAGAAGGATGCTAGGCTGTATAAAGAGAGGCGTAGTCAGTAGAAGGAAGAAGGTGTTGATGTCCCTGTACAGGTCATCTGTGAGGCCCCACTTGGAGTATTGTGTTCAGTTTTGGAGACCGTATCTGGCGAAAAACGTAAGAAGACTTGAGGCGGTCCAGAGGAGGGCGACGAAAATGATAGGAGGCTTGCGCCAGAAGACGAATGAGGAGAGACTGGAAGCCCTGAATATGTATACCATAGAGGAAAGGAGAGACAGGGGAGATATGATTCAGACGTTAAAATACTTGAAGGGTATTAACGTAGAACAAAATCTTTTCCAGAGAAAGGAAAATGGTAAAACCAGAGGACATAATTTGAGGTTGAGGGGTGGTAGATTCAGGGGCAATGTTAGGAAATTCTACTTTACGGAGAGGGTAGTGGATGCCTGGAATGCGCTCCCGAGAGAGGTGGTGGAGAGTAAAACTGTGACTGAGTTCAAAGAAGCGTGGGATGAACACAGAAGATTTAGAATCAGAAAATAATATTAAATATTGAACTAGGCCAGTTACTGGGCAGACTTGCACGGTCTGTGTCTGTGTATGGCCGTTTGGTGGAGGATGGGCAGGGGAGGGCTTCAATGGCTGGGAAGGTGTAGATGAGCTGGAGTAAATCTTAACAGAGATTTCGGCAGTTGGAACCCAAGCACAGCACCGGGTAAAGCTTTGGATTCTTGCCCAGAAATAGCTAAGAAGAAAAAAAAAAAAAAAAAAAAAATTTAAATTGAATCAGGTTGGGCAGACTGGATGGACCATTTGGGTCTTTATCTGCTGTATCTACTATGTTACTATGTTAAAGCAGATCAATCATGCAGTCAATGCTAACAGGATACCATGTCTCTTTCAAACATGCAGAACTTAGATCTTCACCCAGTATAGAATAAGTAACCATAATATAAAAACAGAAATAACAATTAAACCGAACCCCCAATAAGTTAGATTCGTCATACAGTGCAACACCAGAGAAAGAGAAAGCAATGTGTGTCCCTCTATACTGTGTGAAATATAATGATAGCAGACTGACATATTCCAACCAGTACATTATAAATTAACAAATACAAATAAAACAAAACATGGAAAATTATACCATTTTATTGGACTAAATGTATAATGTATTTTTCAATTAGCTTTCAGAGGCTAAAACCTCCTTCCTCTGGTCAGGACAGTATACTGCTACTAAGGTATCTTGTCCTGACCTGACCTGAGGAAGGAAGTATTGGTCTCTAAAGTTAGTCAAAAAGGTATTAAAATGAATCCAATAAAAAGATAACACCTTATTTCCATTTTTACTTATTAATGTTTATTAACACAGCTACCACACTGCTTTATATTAAAAATAAAATTCTGTTTCTACCTGGCTATTTCTTTTCAGTTGTGTTGGTACCAGTCTCTGGTTTCCAGTATCTCTCCTTTCACTTCCCTCCTTCCATCATCTCTCTCTTTTTGTCTCCCCTGCCAATATCTGCCCTCTCTCTCCCCTGTTCTATCCAGAATCTGTCTTTTCCCCATTTTTTATACAGCTTCCCCCCCCCTCTGTCTCCCCTTCCATCCATATCCTTTAAAAAAAAAAAAAAAATTATTTAATAATTTTAATGCAATAATCTCAGTACAGCACACAATTAGTATTAAGTATAATTCATAGGCTTAATAAACTAATAAAATAATGCATCTTATCAATACTACAATTAAAACAATCCCAATCCCTATCTCATCCCCCCTCCTAGGAGACCTGGTTCCATAACCATAGGGGTAGGATAATTCTTTCATAGACTTATTTTTCCAGTTTAATATAACTCTCCCATATATCATTAAATTTTGCCCATTGATTAGTTAAAAGGGCCGAGAGTCTATAGTTTTCACACACTATTCTTAAACGTTCCTTCACATCTCTTAAGGTAGGTACATTTAGCATATGCCATTGCTGAGCTAGTGTCAATCTAGCAGCTATGAACGCCAAGTCCAAAAGTTTAGATTGAAAAGGTGTTAAATCTTCTATTTTTACTCCTAACAGTGCTCTTTCAGCATTCAGCTTACCCTTCCAACCATATCCATCCAGTGTCAGCAACCTTTCTTGTCTCTCCCACACTTCCATCCAGCATCTCCCTTTTCACTCCCATCTCACTTTTCACTTCCATCCAGCATCTCCTACCCTTGTCTCTTCCCCACACCATCTGCCCCCTCTCTCCCTTTCCATCAGTATCTCCTAGTGTCTTCTCCTTCTATACCTCATCAATCCCTCCAGTGTCTTCCTTTCTCTCTTATTGCCTCTCCCTTTCAACACATCTCCCTCCTTTCTCTCCCCTCTTCCATCCAGGCCTCTGTCGTTGCCCTCTCTCTTTCCCCTTCAATCCATATTTTCCTCCTGTCTGTCTCTCACCTTCTATCCAGTGTTGACCACTTCTCTTGTCTTTCCCTCCACTTCCATCCAGCATTTCCCCTTTCACTTCCCCTTCCATCATATCCCATCTTTGTCTCTTCCCTACACCATCTTCCCTCTTTCTCTTCTCTCTTCCATCTAGTATCTGCCCTCTGTTTCCCCATCCCCTTCTTGAAAGCATCTGCCCCTTCTCTCCCTTTCCATCAATATCTCCTAGTTTCTCCCCTTCCATACAGCATCAGCTGCCTCTCTCTTTCCATCCAGTGTCTTCCTCTCTCTCACCTCCTCCCCCTTTCATCTTATCTCCCTCCTGTCTCTTTCCCACCTGACAGCCTAGCTGTTGTTGCTGCTTCTTGTGCCAAGCACCAAGAGAGCCCTTCCCCTTCTACTTCCCATGGCCACCCCAGCCACTGCTGACGCTTCTCTAAATGATCAGCAGCAGTGGCAAAACAGCCTACCTCGCTCTCCTCAGTCCGCACAGCTGCCAGTCACGCCTCTCCGATATCCGCTTCTGGTTCTTGGGCGGAGCCAGCAGTTGATCATACTGAGGCTGCGAGTGTGGCCAGCAGGAGAGTGAGGCAGCCTGTTTTGCTGCTGCTCATGTAGAGAAGTAGTAGAAGCAGCCAGGATAGTGATGGGAGGGAGGTGGGGAAGTGCTGCTTCTGCTGCATGGGGTCTTCAAAAGAGGTGTGTGGCTGCACAGCTTAGAGGTAACATTTCCTCTACTGGATTCATCCTCAATCCTCCATAATGCCCATAATCCCCCCCCCCCCCACCTCACCATCTTAAATAAGGAAAATCAAACGAAATACAGCAAAACTGACATACAAACAACTCATTAGTGTTCAGTAAGGTCCCACTAGATCACACAGAGGGGCATGCCCCTTCAACATGACCCCTTTACTAGAGCTTCAGTAGTAGGACCAGGGAACAGCTGCTGAAGTTCTACACACATCCTTCATAACATAGTAAATGACAGCAGATAAAGATCTGAACGGTCCATCCAGTCTGCCCATTAGTTATTCTCATTGGAAATACATGATTAAATTAACTTGTCTCTTCTTTGATATTTCTGGGCCATAGACTATAGTCCACCTAGGTTCTCTAAATTCTCCTAGTTTCCAACTGCTGAAGTTGCCATCTAAGCTCACTCCAGCTTATCCAACCATCCCATTGTTTGCAGGATATCTACCGTAAAGTCTGGCCAATAACATCCTCATGTTCCAAGTTAGTGGAGTTTCCATTGATGCCCTCCCCAGCCCATCCTACACCGAATCACCATATATGGGATACAAACCGAACAAGTCTATCCAATACCGCCTTAGTTCTTTAATTTATACCATTTGTTTTCTAATTAGAGATCCTCTTTGTTTACCCCACACTTTTTTGCATTCCATCATCGTTTTCCTTTCCAACACCTCCCTTCTTCTGCTGGTTATTCCTCTTTCTATACAGCCTAGCATCCTTCTGGCTACAACCCCCGCCTTATCACACTGTTTAGATGCCTTTAGATCCTCGGACACAATCACACCAAGGTCCGTCTCTCCGTCAGTGCTTATCAGCCTCTCACCTCTCAGCACATACGATTCCCTTGGATTTCTTCCCCCACCCAATGCATCACTCTGCATTTTTTCGCATTGAATTTTAGTTGCCAGACGTTAGACCATTCTTCTAATTTTTGCAGATCCTTCTTCATGTTTTCCACTCCCTTTGGGGCATCCACTCTATTACAAATCTTGGTATCTGCTTACACTTTTGCCAGACGTATCTCTCTCTTGGCTTCTTTCAGTGCTGACACTGCAGGATAGTTTTGGGGAGCATCTATTGTAATGGTAGGTACTGTCCTTTCAATGCCGACACTGCACGACAATCACTAAAGTTGTTAAGGAGTTAGTGATGATGTTAAAATTGATTATTCATTGATTAATAGACAATGCTGATTTTTTTTTTTTTAATTTCTTTATTCAGTTTTGCATATTACAACAAGTGTATCAGAAAAATTCATATAATCTTATAAATATACACTTGATTTTCTTCATGAACACTTTAAGTACAATATATCATACTTATATTCATATTTTATAATGATTTAAATATTATGTAATACATTTAATAAATATGACAAATGTAAATAAAATAGAAAAAACCCCAATCCCTCCCTACCTATTTCAGAAAATCTAACCTAATACATCAAAATGTATTAATTAATTCATACATATTATGAGATAAATAAAATAATACCCACCCCCATCCCCACTTAACAAATATCTTATTATGGGAAAATGTTATTAATCATTGCTGATTTTATATAGTAGTTTTACAGTAACATAGAGTAAATGATGGCAGATAAAGACCTGAATGGTCCATTCAGACTGCCCATTATTTATACCCATTAAAAATACATGATTAAATTAACTTGTCTCTTCATTGATATATCTGTAAAGTCCACCTGGTATTGTCCTAGGTTCCAAATGCTGAAGTTGCCATCCAAGCTCATTCCAGCCTATCCAACCATCTTGTTTGCAGGATATCTACCATAAAATCTGGCCAGTAAGTTAGTGGAGTTCCCATTGATGCCCTCCCCAGCCCAGCTCATCCTACACCAAATCACCACATATGGATAGTAACATAGTAAATGATGGCGGATAAAGTTTGTGTAACATTAATATTTATTGCTAACTGGTTCAAATTAAGTCACTGGTGATATAAGATTAACTATCTACTTCCTTTATCTCTAGATTGATCCTATTCCTATAGTACTGATGCTTTCCCTCTCTTTGGGTTCTCATAATCTCCTTCTTTTTCTGATGGTCTTCTCTCTCTTCCAGTCTCTGATGGTATCTCTGGTTGCTGTTGGCAGGTGCTAAAAGATTCCCTACGCTATAAGAATGAACTGGGTGATATGAGTCGGATGTGGGTGAGTTGTTAATATCACTACTTATTGCATTTCTATAATGCCTTTGCTAGAGTGTCTTACAGGTAAAAAAACAAACAAACCAGTGGTACAAAATTTTATCAATAACTAATTTGATTATTACAAAGCATTATGGTAAGACATATTTATTTATTTTCTGCTGCACTATCTATATAATTCTAGGGGGAATGCATAATTGTAATGAAAACATAGCATACATGACAAACATAAAACGTATATATCATCAATTTCAGTTTGTCGTCTGCCTATTAACTTCATCTTTGATCATTGAATCTCTAATTTTATAATTCAGTCTAATGAAAAGACCTCATATTTTCCAGCAATTTATCATATATTAGATTCCATAAGCTTCTTCAGATAATATGAAGAGAGGTGCTGGGTAGACACCATGGGGGGAAATTCTATAGGAGGTGCCTAAAGTTAGTTGCCTAACTTAATTAATAAATTGGGTGATAAGACGCAATTCTACAAAAGATAGGCACTTATCACATGGTAACTATGGCGCCTAACTCCAACGTAGGTGTGTTTAGGGACAGAGAAGGACTTGGGCGCCATTAGTCTCTAAAGGACTTAGGTGCCTATAATGTAGGCCTTTAAAACCCTGGCGCAATTCTGTAATAAGGCGCCTAAGTGATTGGAAAAAGGTAGGTGCCTGTATTTTGCCACAGAATTTTCCACTATATTTTGAAGATTTTGTAAGCTCATCTGCTGGAGATGGTTGAGTACAAATATATTCACAAAATTGCTATGAAAGGGGTAGTACTATTGTTAGAAGACTTCCATCATATGATACTATATTATTTGGTACATCAATGAGATTTAAAAGCCCAATTTCTGCAAATAATAATAAACTTCTATTGATATTGACAGGGGTTGCCATTCAGCAGATTACAGGAAATTGGAAAGATTACACTAAACTTAATTATACTTTTTGGTGGAATTTAGTATGCCATATTTATAAAATGGAAAAGGTGCTTGCTATGCAACAAGCAAATTATCATAAGTTTAAAAAGATTTGGGGGCCATTGATTATTTATTCTAATGATCAGACATCTTAAACACCTTATTATTGGATAAGATTTAGGGAGGATGGGATTATGAATGATAATAATTGTTAATTATTAATATATGAGTAGGTGGGGTGGGATTCTTTTATATTTATATATTTGGAGGAATATAAATAAGATTGTCAAGTGATTAGTTAAAAATATTTATGATTATTATACACTTGTTGTAATATTTGAAAATGAATAAAGATTTATTAAAAAAAAGAAGACTTCAATCTGTGGAATGTTGATTGCGATGTCATCCAGTACATTATACACTGTATTATACATCTAGAGTAGTCTACACCAGTGTTCTTCAACCTTTTGACACCTATGGACCAGTGGAAATAAAATAATTATTTTGTGGAGCGGCATCGTCCGCTGACCGGCAGTTGAAGAACACTGGGCTAAGTCGTGCCCATCTCTGCCCCAGACCCCATCCCCATAATAGTTCTAATTGTAACACCATTTTTCCCATTCATTTTTCATATATACACACACACAATATAGTAATCGTACTAACAACACATAATGGTTAACCACAAAGCACACTATAAATTATTATTATTATTATATGCTTCTCAACATTCATTCCTACCAGAAAACAGATAACCCCATGCAAATGAAGGACCAAAAACTAAAAGTACTAATATAATAATAATAATAATAATAATAATTTATTCTTATATACCGCCATACCAAAAGAGTTCTAGGCGGTTCACAACAACTGGGCAAGTACATAAAATGCAGATGAAATACAACAGATTGGAATAATAAAATCTTATATAATAAAACGCTAGCCGCGCATGCACACTCTTGCAAGCGTGTTCCATAATCCGTATGTCCATGGCCGGCAAGAGTGCACATGCAAGCTTACAACAGCCTGCACTCACGGTCTGGCTGGCTCACTAAAGTTTTTCACGGTGGCGGCTCACCTGCCCCGCCTTCCTCTTCCTGCCAGTCTCAGCAGGGCTCACTCTTCCCCTCTTCCCTTCCGTCACTACTCGGCACTCCCAAGATGGCGGGATCGCTGGTGGAGAGCGACGGGCCGGTGAGTGGTGCGGCAGGGGCAATGCAGGTGGAGACTGTCGGCTGTGGCGGCGGCTGCAGGCCGCCGCAGCTGTCAGGAGGCCAGACCCGAGGCTTTGCTTAAATCTAAATACACCACATCTAGTGTACTCCCTCTATCCAATTTTCTGCTCACCTGCATTTCATAGCTCCCAACTCCAAAGGGGTTAAAATTCCTTATTTGCTCACCTAAGTGCCATCAGTTGGACATCAGCATTACACTAGCTTATGGCAGGCATAAGTGTTGACACCTAACATTAGGCACGAAATGTGTGCTAAGCAGGTATTCTAAAACGGTTGGAGAAGAAATGTGTCTCTATCTCAATTTGTGTCCGGACCCTACGAGTTCTGTCCCTGTCCCATCCCTACAAACTCTGTCCTCATCTGCACAAGCCTCAAAACACTACACAAGCAGGGAGCAGGGTACGAGGCCACTTGCCCCAGCCTTCACTAGAAGAGACCTTTTTCTGCTAGTGTTCGAGGCTTGTGCAGGTGAGGCCAGAGCTTGTGGGGATGGGACGGGGACAAATTTGTCCCCGTGTCATTCTCTAATCCTGGCATCTCACTTTGGGTGATTTGTACAGAATTACTCCACCCTCTCTGCTATTTTCAAGGATTCTTTTTCTGCTGACTTGGTTGAACCCTTCTTCATTCCCTGCTGTGTTTCCACTAATAAACGACAGCTTGGAAGGTGCTCCAGCCCTTCATGTAGGACGAGGTGCCACCCTCCTTTGCGCTCGGCATGTGAGGTGTTGCATCCTTTCCTGATATGAGAGTCTGCTTACAGTGCCTTAGTCATGCTTCTAAGAGTGAGTGTGGCTAGGCTCACCTGTGGGATTTTGGATGGTGGTTTTTCATTTGCTTTTCCTGTCTGACAGGGTCATCTGAGTGAGGGGTACGGGCAGCTATGCAGCATCTACCTCAAGCTGCTGAGAACCAAAATGGAATTCCACACAAAAGTAAGAGGTTTATTTTTCTGTCTTGTCCCATTATCTGCTCACCAGGCCAGGATTCTCATAAAACCACATTAAAAAACGCAGCCGTGTTGATATCGAATTGAAAAAAGCGAGACATTCTCTTTTTTTTATAAATCTTTATTCATTTTTAATCTTTCAACAAGTGTATAAATTAATATCATACATATTCTTGAAAACATCACTTGTAAATCTATCAAGAAAAACAACAATATGTATCTGAAATAATAAAACGCTAGCCGCGCATGCACACTCAACTGCGTGCTTCCGTTTTCCCTGATCGGACATGTAGGTCCGTGGCCTTGCAGGAGTGCGCATGCGCGACTCCCCAGCCTTACTTGCCCAGCAAGACTGCGGATGCGGTGGCCACACAAATCGGAAAGTCCCCCGTGGCCCCCCTGCTCTCGCACACCTCCATCAACAAAAAACAACACTACCGGCTGAAATTTATTTTAAAGTTTAAAGGCACTGTGACGGCTCCTCTGATGAGACGCACCTGCATCAGAGAAGGTCTCCGATGCAGGTGGGGATCGGGCAAGGAGCTGCCGCAGCAACTTTAAACTTTACAAAAACTGAACTGCTGCAAAGATACTTTCTCAATGGGGCGATAGAACCCGCCCACACCAGCTCCCGACACCACCAACAGCCCCCGACGCCACCAACTCTTCATTTTCAGCTTAACACGCTAAAACTCTTGCTTTTACTTCTCCTTTCCTCAGGAGCATAAAACGAACAATAATTAAGCTTTCAGCCACTTTCTTTAAACACCTCCCATCCGGGTAATAGCAGCCACATTCCACGGTCGCCATAACAAATTTTGCACGTGCACACGTTCGGAGCGCGAACATTTGCTTTGTGTGGTGGGGAAATGCTGCTGCTGCACAGGGAAGGGTGGGATATGCTGTTGCTGCACAGGGAAGTGAGTGTGTGGGGGGAAATGCTGCTGCTGCACAGGGTAGTGTGTGTGTGGGGGGGGCAGGACTGCGGGAAGGGAAGGGGGGGTAAGGGAAATGCTACTTTGATACAGTTCCTCATAGGAGGCTGTTGAACAAACTTGAAGGGCTGAAGTTAGGACCCAAAGTGGTGAACTGGGTCAGAATCTGGCTGTCGGACAGACGCCAGAGGGTGGTGGTTAATGGAAGTCGCTCGAAGGAAGGAAAGATGACTAGTGGAGTTCCTCAGGGTTCGGTGCTGGGGCCAATCCTGTTCAATATGTTTGTGAGTGACATTGCTGAAGGGTTAGAAGGAAAAGTGTGCCTTTTTGCAGATGATACCAAGATTTGTAACAGAGTAGACACCGAAGAGGGAGTGGAAAATATGAAAAAGGATCTGCAAAAGTTAGAGGAATGGTCTAATGCCTGGCAACTAAAATTCAATGCAAAGAAATGCAGAGTAATGCATTTGGGGATTAATAATAGGAAGGAACAGTATATGCTGAGAGGAGAGAAGCTGATATGCACGGAAGGGGAGAGGGACCTTGGGGTTATAGTGTCCGAAGATCTAAAGGCGAAAAAACAGTGTGACAAGGCAGTGGCTGCTGCCAGAAGGATGCTGGGCTGTATAAAGAGAGGCGGAGCCAGTAGAAGAAAGAAGGTGTTGACGCTCCTGTACAGGTCATTGGTGAGGCCCCACTTGAAGTATTGTGTTCAGTTTTGGAGACTGTATCTGGCGAAGGACGTAAGAAGACTTGAAGCGGTTCAGAGGAGGGCGACGAAAATGTTAGGAGGCTTGTGCCAGAAGACGTATGAGGAGAGATTGGAAGCCCTGAATATGTATACCCTAGAGCAGGGGTGTCCAATGTCGGTCCTTAAGGGACGCAATCCAGTCGGGTTTTCAGGATTTCCCCAATGAATATGCATGAGATCTATTAGCATACAATGAAAGCAGTGCATGCAAATAGACCTCATGTATATTCATTGGGGAAATCCTGAAAATCTGACTGGACTGTGGCCCTCGAGGACCGACAATGGACACCCCTGCCCTAGAGGAAAGGAGAGACAGGGGAGATATGATTCAGACATTCAAATACTTGAAGGGTATTAACGTAGAACAAAATCTTTTCCAGAGAAAGGAAAATGGTAAAACCAGAGGACATAATTTGAGGTTGAGGGGTGGTAGATTCAGGGGCAATGTTAGGAAATTCTACTTTACGGAGAGGGTAGTGGATGCCTGGAATGCGCTCCCGAGAGAGGTGGTGGAGAGTAAAACTGTGACTGAGTTCAAAGAAGCGTGGGATGAACACAGAAGATTTAGAATCAGAAAATAATATTAAATATTGAACTAGGCCAGTTACTGGGCAGACTTGCACGGTCTGTGTCTGTGTATGGCCGTTTGGTGGAGGATGGGCAGGGGAGGGCTTCAATGGCTGGGAGGGTGTAGATGAGCTGGAGTAAGTCTTAACAGAGATTTCGGCAGTTGGAACCCAAGCACAGTACCGGGTAAAGCTTTGGATTCTTGCCCAGAAATAGCTAAGAAGAAAAAATAAAAAAAAATTTAAATTGAATCAGGTTGGGCAGACTGGATGGACCATCCGGGTCTTTATCTGCCGTCATCTACTATGTTACTATGTTACTACTGCTGCACAGAGAAGTGGTGTGAGGGGAGGGAATGCTGCTGCTGTGGCTGCTGCACAGGGAAGTGGGGGGGAAAGAAAGACAGGCAGCTAGCACCCGTTAATGTAACGGGCTACAATACTAGTATATATATAAACCCATAACCCACTCCCTACCCATTATTATTAATAGTACCCATTATTATTATTATTATTAATAATTATTATTAATAAGCATCCTTCCCCCTCTCTATTATTCATGGTGTATATTTCAATCAAATTACTGGTGTTTAATCATCACAAAAAATGTCATTGGCCCCCATATTTTAGAAAAGGTCTTATAGTTTCCATTTTGTACATTCTCAAAACATTGCGCACGCAGATGAGGTTGGCGGACAGCAGCAAAGATTTGCTAAATTAGCATGTGCCCATCTCTGGTGATAAACACTATAACAGTGGGAGAGATGCTCACTCTCTCCGCTGCCAAGTGACCCTCCTGCCGTAGAACACCTCCCCCCACCTCCAGTGCCCCCTCTCCCTTACCTCCACATACAGTAGATGTACGGAGGGCAGACTCCGTCCTCCCCAGCTGGCCTGCCTGCGTAGTCTAAGAATTTCAAGTGTTATATTGAAAGTTTAATGGATATTTTATTGTACACTTGTTTAAGATTTAAAATGAATAAAGAATTTAAAACAATTTGCAGGGAGCTGATTTACACAAATAAAACACTTTCTCTTTTTTTTAAAAATTCTTTATTCATTTTTCATCTTACAACAAGTGTATCAAGAAATAACATCCTCCAGGCTGCCTCTTGTCCCATTCTTTATAATAATTTTATAGTAATAATTTATATTCTGCATATCCAGATTACAAATTATTCAGGTACTCGAGCATTATTCCCTAACTGTCCCGGCGGGCTCCCACTCTATCTGGGGCAAGGGGAATTAAGTGACTTGCCCAGGGTTACAAGGAGCAGTGCGGGATTTGAACCCACAACCTCAGGCTGCCAAGGCTATAGCTGCACCACACACTCCCACATTCCTCTTGTCTACCTTCTTTTTGTTCACGATCTGGACACACATGAGTTATTGAGATTGCGGCCTGTCATGACAATGCATTTATTGACAGAGTGAAAGATTAGACAAACCAGTTGCTTCACCTTCCTTATCTCCTGTTTCTCCTTCTTGTAGAATCCGAGATTTCCTGGAAATTTGCAGATGAGTGATCGACAGCTGGATGAAGCTGGAGAAAATGACGTCAATAACTTGTAAGTTTCAAGTTTATTAAAAAATTTTTATACCGCTCAATCAAACTTCTAAGCATTAAGTTGAGGAAATCTAAGGGCTGGAGTCTACAAATTGTGCTCAAAATTGGGCATCAGAAAAGATTAGTGCTAAGCGAGATTCTATAAAGGGTACATGCCCTTTATAGAATCACACATAGCACCGATTCTCACATTCTAATTTTGGCCACCAGACTTACACCTGCTGAAACTTGGTGTAAATAGTGGCATCCAAGTTGGGCGTGGAGACACAGTATCCTGTAACAACTAAAATAAACATAAGCGTGTGCAACTTTTTGGAACTCCTCTTACACGCCCATGCCCCTCCCATGGCCACACCCCTATTGAGACAGACATGGGGGAAGCCACTGTTTGCCCTGGGATCAGCAGCGTGGAATGTTGCTACTCTTCAGGGATTCCTCATGGAATGTTGCTACTATTTGGGGTTCCGGAATGTTGCTTACTCTTTGAGATTCTGGAACATTGCTATTTTTTGGGTTTCTGCCAGGTACTTGTGACCTGGATTGTCCACTGTGGAAACAGAATACTGAGCTAGATGAACCATTGGTCTGACCCAGTATGGCTATTGTGTTCTTAAATTCTTATGCGTACAATGGGATTTAGGTGCCCAGCGTTACAGAATTGTACGCAGCCAGATGTGCTTGCAGATCCTAATTGGTGCTAATTAATGTTAGTTGGTTGTTAACTTCCAGTTAGCAAATTAAGTTGTACACACATCTTGGGATCGCATGCCAATGTATAGAATCTGGGGTAAGTGTTCCGAGGATGAATTGTGCAGATGTGAAATGCAGGAAAACGCTCTGGTGTTTTGCTGTCCAATAGGTTCACATGTGGCAGCATTTCTCCCGTAGTCCAACCCGCAACAAAACTTACACTGGTCAAAATTCAAATGCTGCAACATTTAAATCTTTTCTGTGTATCCAATGCTTCTATCAGATAGTAGGCAGTACTGAATAAACATGGGCAGCAAAATGAATCTGCTTAGCTATACAAATAGCAGTTGTATATTGCTGAGGGGGAGGGGGATGTGCTTGTGTCTCCCTGACACCATCAAGATGATGAAGTGGTTTGTAAGAATTTTTAACAGCGCTGACAGTTAAGAGTTAGGATACTTATTCAGCTGCAGAGTTTGAGAGTGCATCTGAAAATTTAAAATGCCCTCCCAAAACTCTGCAGGACACGGAGATGCTCATTATCTGGTCCTCCTTACACCAAGAAAAGCTTACTTTGGCCCGGATTTTCTAAACAGTGCCATTATTGGCAACTGCTGATCGTGTGTCAGTTGTGACAGAGCCATTTAGAGAATTGCCACTTCCAGCGTTAGCCATGCCTACAGTGGCATTAGGTGCAGTTCTGGTGCTGTTTTTTAGGCGCCTTGTAATCTCCACTTCTAAATGGCATTTTGGACTTAGGCACCGGTAGGGCGCCATTCAACATATTACTGGAAATTGGAAGGATTATACTAAACTTAATTATACCTTTTGGTGGAATTCAGTTTGTCATATTTATAAAATGGAGAGAAGGCTTGCTATACAGCAAGGTAATTATCATAATTTTAAAAAGATTTGGGGGCCATTGATTACATATTCTAATGATCAGACACCTTAAACACCTTGTTATTATATAAGATATAGGTAGGGTGGGATAGGGAAAATGATATTTGCTAATTGTTTTTGTTTTTTTTATAAATTCTTTATTCATTTTAAAACTTTCATCAAGTGTACAAAAATTTATAATAAATAAACATAAATCTAAGCACTTGTGCATCTTATCATTATATCTTATAATTATAAATATAACCCTCCCCCTCCCATCCTCGAATCCCTCTACTTATTTTATTTTCATATAATGGAAACCCACCCTCCACCCAACCCTAAATCTTACATAATTAATAGAAAAATATTAGAAAAATGGCATCAATCATGACAAAAGGACGTTAATGGCTCCCAAATTTTAATAAAATTTTAATAATTTCCATTCTGTACCGCTATTGATCTTTCCATTCTATATATGTGACATACTGAATTCCACCAAAACTTAAAATTGAGCCTACTATGATCTTTCCAGTTATTAGTAATATGTTGAATGGCAACTCCAGTCAAAATCAATAAAAGTTTGTTATTACACATTGATATCTGACTCTTTTTCTCATAGACATACCGAAAAGCACAGTATCATAAGATAACGCTACATGGTTTTCCAATAAACAATTTACTTGATCCCAGATTGAGTTCCAAAAGGCTAAGTTATGGGGACAATAAAACAAAAGATGATCCAAAGTTCCTACATCCAGATTACAATGCCAGCATCTATTAGACAAAGAACTATTTAACTTTTGCAATCTAACTGGGGATTTGCTAATTGGTTTAATATTAATGGATGGGGTGGGTGGGAAGGGATTCTTTTATACTTTAATGATTATAAGTAAGAATGTCAAGTAATTTGTAAAAATTTTTGATTGAATATTATACACTTGTTGTAAGATATGAAAATGAACAAAGATTAAAAAAAAAAATAATATGGGCCTTTTCAGTCCACCAGGAACTCTACTTTTTATTTCATAGCACCAAAACTGTGGAACAATCTTCCTCCATCCATTAGATCTGAACTTTCTTTTCCTAGATTTAAAACACTGCTCAAAAATCCTTTTTTTCCAGATGGCATTTGGGATTCCTAAATCCAGCACTACCTAGTGTCAGATCACCCGCACAAGGAAGCAGTGTCTAAATATTTATAAAGAAAAATTTTTTTTTTTTTTAAATATTGGAACACATTTATTTATTTATTTATTTATTTTTATAATTCTTTATTCATTTTCATATTTTACATGAAGTGTTCAAAATATTGAGTTACAACTAATGAATACACAATATCACTTTTATATCTATTACATAATATTCTGAACAAATTTTTTTATCCCCTCTCCCACCCCCACCCTTCAAGTACTTTCCAATCACCTTATACATATTGTATACTATATTATAACATGTTATGTAAAATTATTTTCACTACCCCCCTCCATGTGTGCCATAAAGAAGACAAGAAAAAGAAGAAAAGAAGAAGATAAATCCTACTATTCATTCAGTACAATACTTTTTCAATGGCCCCCATATTTTTATAAATTTAGGATATGTCCCTCTTTGTATTGCTATTACTCTTTCCATTTTGAATATATGACAAATTGTATTCCACCAAAATGTATAATTAAGGTTACTATGATTCTTCCAGTTATTGGTTATATGCTGAATGGCAACCCCTGTCATGACTAGTAAAAGCTTGTTATTTTCTGGTGAAATTTGACTTTTTTAATGTATAATGTATAAAGAAAATTTTGAGGAGGAATAGCCTAATAGTTAGCACAGGGTCCTAAGAAACTGGGGAGCAGGGTTTAATTCCCACTGCAGTTCCTTTTGAGTCTGGGCAAATCACTTAACCCTCCAGTGCCCCAGGTACAAAATAAGTACCTGTATATCTACATATAGAAAATCAGATGTATGTATGTTCAGCATAACTCCGAAACGCATGGACAGATTTCAACCAAATTTTGTATACATATCAATTACTATCTGGGAACAAACACTGGGGGGTGGGGGGTGGGAAGGGGTGACATGTAAAGAATCATCGAAAAAGACAGATATTGCTTTGACCAATGGTGTGAAGCTTGGGGAATGATGTCACAATCAGAATGATCAATTCAAAAATTTGGCGAAGTGGGAAAATATAAATATCAATTGATACAGTCAGAATGATGTCACAGTCAACAGTATATAAGGAAGTGCAGCTGTGGTGTGGTGAAGCCTAAACGGAAAGTGAAAACTGAAAATTTGTGTGATGTTAATCCTCAAGTGAATGTTCCTCAAGGGAATTTATATCTGGCCAATGCTGGGTGATCAGCTAGTAATATATAAACCATTTTGAATGTAACCACAGAAAGGTGGTATATCAACTCCCATCTCCCCCTTTAATTTTGTGTGATTGAGTTCTATCCTATTCATCATTGGCATTCTTTTCTTTTTTTTTAATTTCTTTATTCATTTTATAAATTACATCAAGTGTACAGTAAATATCAAACTATTATAATACCTTATAAGGCAATTATAATAAGTTTAAAAAGATTTTGGGGCCATTGACGATTTATTCTGGTGATCAGACATCTTAAACACCTAAATATTGGGTGTCAGGTCAAAAGCGCGCCGGGACAAAGGCGCGCGCAGACAATTGAGCACAGCGCGGAGGCGTGTGCCGCAGAAAATTACTGTTTTTACGGCTCCGACGGGGGTGTGTGTGGGGGAACCCCCCACTTTACTTAATAGAGATCGCACCGCGTTGTGGGGGATGTGGGGGGTTGTAATCCCCCAAGCCCCCCACAACGCCGGCGCGATCTCTATTTAGTAAACTGGGGGGGCTCCCCAACAAAAACCCCCGTCGGAGCCCCTAAAAACTGTAATATTCTTCGGTGCGTGCCTCCGTCTTGCGCTCAGTTGTCGGTGCGCGCCTTTGTCTTTCGCCGAGTTGTCTATGAACCAAATATTGGACAAGATAAGGGGTGGGTGGGATTATGAAGGATAATAATTGATAATTGTTATTTATTAGTATATGGGTGGGAGGGGTGGGCTTCTTATATAATTAATTATTTGTAATATTACAAATAAGAATGTCAAGTGATTAATTAAGATATTTATGAATGATTGTTGTACACTTGTAATTTTTGAAAATGAATAAAGATTTTTTTTTTTTAAACTATTATAATACAACATCACTTGAAAATCTACAATATCATACAACAAGAAAATTTAACCCCCACCCCCTCCGAAATTCATATATATATTCTTTTCTATTAAGTATTGTACCTTGTAAACTGCTGAGACCTGTTTATTGAAATTAATGCTCTATCAACCACTAAAAATAAACATTAATAGTTTTTCTTCATGTCCTCAGTTTATAGTGGGCAACTAATTGCTTTTCATTTAATTTAATTTTTAATATAGTTTCCAATTGACTGTGGAGATGTTTGATTATTTGGAATGTGAACTGAATCTTTTCCAGACTGGTAAGGAGAATTTTATTCTTTGTCATTCTACCAGGGGGAGGGGTGTGTGGAGGAGTAGCATAACTGTTTGCGTAGGGGCTGAGAACCAGGGTTCAAATCCCACTGCAGCTCCTTGGAGTCTTGGACAAGTCACTTAACCCTCCTTAACCTAGACTCTGAGCCCTCCAGGATACACAAATATCTACTGACCTGAATGTAAACTGCTTTGGTATTTTGCAGGCAGTATATAAGAAATTTAAAAAGATCATTTGTACCAACATGCAGTGTTGCCATAACTGTCTGAAACAAACTTAAAAAGCATGTTGGATTTAATTTAAATCACAATTTAATCTCTAGTCAGACAGACATATATAAATCATGGTTTTCTCATTGTATGCACTGCTACTTAGTACTACCCAAAAAATGAATATTTGTTTGTTTCAGCTTTCTATTCTTCATAACAACTGTATCAAAATGACAGTAGCATGCAGTAATAACAACAAATATATTTTTGCTCAAATATGACAAGTTCCTCAAGGCAGTCTTTAAGAAATATGATGAAAACAAAACATTTACCAACTTGAAGATTGTGCCTGTTCATCCATTTCCCTTTAGTCATCTTCATCAAAGCATTTGGCTGGTTAAGTGCCAATATCAGCACCTAACCAGCCAGATTAATCACATAACTAGAAACCTGCAAAAATCAGTCCTGTCTTTTATGTGGTAACCTGTAGCCAGTTAAATGTTCCGCAAGCCCAATTATTCATTGCCAATGCCTTCACAAGGCCCAGCATTGAATTTAGGGAAAGGAATTGTAGTTTTACAGGTTTAATTCCAGCAGTGGTCAGTAAAACGCTGAACAGTGGTTGAATATCAGTCTTTGGTGCACAGAGTAGTGAGCTTGTGATCCTAGTGACATTTCCAACATAAATCACAAGCCATCCTGACACATCCTAAACTCTTTCCACCCTAATCTGTCAGTTCTTCTTCCAGTATTTATTTGCCAGGCTGCATCTCCATATAGCTGAACAAGTCATCTTTTGGACATCAAGAAACTATTGCATTAACATAGTAACATAACAGTAAATGACAGCAGATAAAGACCCGAATGGTCCATCCAGTCTGCCCAAACATACACTCTCTATTATTTTAATGATTTAAGAGCATAAGAATTGCCGCTGCTGGGTCAGATCAGTGGTCCATCATGCCCAGCAGTCCGCTCCTGCGGCAGCCCTTAGGTCAGAGGCCAGTACTCTAAATGACTCTATCCTTACCTAAATACGTTCTGGTTCAGCAGAAACCTGTCTAACTTTGTCTTGAATCCCTGAAGGGTGTTTTCCCCTCTAACAGCCTCCAGGAGAGCGTTTGAGTTTTCTACCACTCTTTGGGTGAAGAAGAACTTCCTTACGTTTGTACGGAATCTATCTCCTTTTAACTTTAGAGAGTGCCCTCTCGTTCTCTGTACCTTGGAGAGGATGAACAACCTGTCTCTATCTACTAAGTCTATTCCCTTCATTATCATGAATGTTTCGATCATGTCCCCTCTGTCTCCTCTTTTCAAGGGTCACTGTACGGCAACTCCCCCAGCCCCTTAACCATTTTAGTCTACCCTTTCGAGTATTGTTGTTATTTTTCTTTACCTGATGTGGACCAAATTCTATAGAAAGCCCCCTGAACTTCTTGTTTCATTTAACTCAAGGAGGGGTTCGACCTGTGGTGACAAAATGTATCATTCTGAATTGGATGGCAAATTCTTATTTTTTTATATTTAAAGTTATTGTGAAATTCTTAATGTAAAAATTATTCTAAACTAACTTATTCAGTGAAATTGTACAGCAGGCAACCCCAACGACTTGAAAGTACCAACAGGTATTCAGTGTTCAGTATTGGTCACCGTACCTTAAGAAGGATATGGCAATACTTGAGAGGGTCCAGAGGAGAGCGACACAAATGATTAAGGGCATGGAAAACCTTTCATACACTGAAAGATTGGGGAGATTGGGGCTCTTCTCCCTGGAAAAGCAGAAACTCAGAGGAGACATGATAGAGACCTACAAGATCATGAAGGGCATAGAGAGAGTAGAGAGGGACAGATTTTTCAAATTTTCAAAACATAAAAGAACAAGAGGACATTCGGAAAAGTTGGAAGGAGACAGATTCAAAACAAATGCTAGGAAGTTTTTCTTTACCCAGCGTGTGGTGGACACCTGGAATGCGCTTCCAGAGGACGTAATAGGACAGAGTACGGTACTGGAGTTCAAGAAAGGATTGGACAATTTACTTCTGGAAAAAGGGATAGAGGGGTATAGATAGAGGGCTACTGCACAGGTCCTGGACCTGTTGGGCCGCCGAGTGAGCGGACTGCTGGGCACGATGGACCTAGGGTCTGACCCAGTGGAGGCATTGCTTATGTTCTTATGAAACCACTTATCTTATTCTTTTTTTCTATCTATTTATCAAGTGTGCCGTCCATTATGCAGCTGGAACCAAAGCCGGAGCTTAAAAAAATAAGAATATAGATGCAGGGGTTTTTGGCCAGTGACTATATTATTGGAGCAAATCTTTGGATTTAAATACACTGAACACACTGGTCTATGATAAGACTAAGCGTATGGCTCCAAGCTCTGAGGCCTTTTTCCCTGACACTTAAATACACAAATTAGTGTTTGCCTCAGGTATTCCAATACAATAGAGTGGAATATACTTTACAGTAATTATCTTGTTTATCTGCACCACTCGGTCAGACAATTATTGAAAAAAACATCCAAGTTATAAGCACACCCTATTGCTGCCCACATTACACCTTTAACATGGCCCCTTGAGAGTTAGACTTGGTGCAGATGTACAGCGTAGAAATCCATCTAGAAAATAGGTTTCCAAAATATCAAATTGAAAAGATTTAGCAAGAAAAACATCCATCTGCCCCATTTATGCCACTTTTTGGATGGGTTTCTTTTTTGAAAAGGAGCTCCATAATTATTGTTTGTTTTAAATGTGGTTTTTATATTTTTGTTTATGTGGCCTCTGTTCTTTTACATTTTTAAAATTATGGATGTTAAATTGTGATCTGCCTAAAATTATAAAGAAAGTGCGGAATATAAATTTTAAAAATAAATAAAGGTGTTTTGACCAAGAAATTATCTCCCCCCCCCTTTTTTTTTTTTTTACTAATCCATGGTAGAGTTTTCTACTGTGGCCTGGAGCGCTAAATGTCCCACGCTGCTCTGACGCTCACAGAATTACTATAAGTGTTGGAGCAGCATCTGAGCATTTCGCACTTTGGGCTTGGTAGAAACCTTTACCACAGTTTAGCAAAAGGGGAGGTATGGGGGGGTTTCTTTTTACGATTTGTGTATTTTTTCCATGTTAGCCCTTGGTTAAGGGATCCCACATGTATGACTTTGTTTTCACGAAAGACAAACATCCCACCAATGTTGTTTACTTATAAAATATATTCCCTGAAAACTGTAGCTCATCTGTTATACAGACCTTCTTAGAGTATTTTCCCTCTAAAGTGGTTCTTTGCCAGTCCAAGTGTTATCAAAACTAAGGGGAGAAATGATGTTGCAACTGTGAAAACTCCAATATGGGTATGGCTATACTGGGAAGGTTATAAGAATCCAGACATGGACAGTGTGATGTGATGCCCAGAGGACACAGCCACATTTATTTATTTGTAAAAATTTATACCCTCTTCTTAGCAAACAAAATTGCCTTTCAAGATTGTGAAGTAGTAAAGTACACATAAAATCAAAATTTAAAATCTGGGAAACAAGTTTTCAGTGCCTTCCTTAAGACCAAATCTCAATTGGTAGCCCACTGTCAGAAAGCCTTCAGCCCCCATTTTATCCAGTTAAAAAACCTGGCCTGTTTGGAGTTCAGGACATACGTTTACATGCTCTAGTAATGCCATCTACTGCTCAGCAAACCCTCGCCTGACTTTTTAAACCAGTGGGAGGTGTAGCCTGGTGGTTACAACAGCGGGCCAACAACCAGGGAAGCCTGGCTCGAATTCCACTGTGCAATCTCGCTGCTGTGATGTTGGGCAAATCAACCTTCCATTGGCACAGGTACAGCCTTAGATTGTAACCCGTACTGAGCTCTTTGGGGAGAACGCGATAGAAAACAAAATAGTGAGTCCTCTGGAGACTGGGCAGTACCTACTGTATCTGAAAGTAACTTACGTTGAGCTGCTACTGAAAAACCCCCAAAGAAGCCCAACTGAGGAGTGAATGGCAATTTCATTTCATTACTATAAGGAGGAACATGTTGATTCGTCCCATTCCACCCGACCTGCCCCCTCAACCTGTTCTTGTGCTCAGAGCCACGACAGGTCTGATGTGATGATGTCACACGCAAACATGCATGCAAATGATGTCACCGCGTTGCATCCACTCATGCGCAGATGCCCTCCTGACGTGGTTCTGAGCTGGAAGTTTTTCAAAACACGGACAAAGTGCTGGGTTTTGAAAAGCCATCCGGACATGTCCTTTAAAAAGAGGACATGGCAAGTAAATCTGGCTTTCTGAAGAAAAGAAGGAACTGCCTCTGAGTTTACTGTGGAAGGGTAGTACAGGCCTGCAGTGAGGAACATTACATTACATTGGTATTTATGGATCGCTAATGTGCCCCAGAAGGAATTCAATGCGGTGTACATTTAAGAAGAAACTGGCCATATCCAAGGATTACATTATTTCAATAGGATTCATGACACAGATAGCTTGGTTTGTGTTCATGTATGATTATGACATATGGTTTGAAGAGAAGATTGACTATTTCTGGTGTTGTAGTCTTGATATTATGGGTTCTGGCATGCATGTCTCTTTCCTGGTTTGTAGGGAGATAGAAGAGGTGATTTGTGTTTCTGGTGGTCGTAGCCTGTTTGTCAGGGGGAGGAGGTAAGGTATTTTCCAAAGAGATAGGTTTTTAGGCCTTTACAAACCTTTTGGTTGGAGGGGTTGTTCCTTAATTGTGTTGATAAAGGGTTCTACTATTTTGCTGCCAGGTAAGGGAAGGTTGTAGAGTGACTAGTTTGTATTTGATTCCTTTAGGATTTGGGAATCTTATTGCTGATCAGGTTGCATTTGTCTTTGGGTGGTATTTTGATTAAATTCAGCTTTAACTGTACAAAGAATTTGCCCTCTATTTATCCCAACTGACTGTCATTAGAGTTTCACATTCTTTTGAAACTCACCCATTCACCCATAGGCAGTGGGTGGTACAAGGCAGGATTTCCTCAGTGGAGCCACCTTAAGAACTGGTCTGTTAGCCTGTCTGCGCAGGAGGAAGGGGCTGAAGCAAAAGGCAAGAAGTTTCAAAGCCCCCTTGGCAGAACAGGACCAGGATCCTCCCAGGCTGGTTCCAGGGATTATGTGAGAGGTAACTGAAGGAACTATGGAGCTATGTCTGGGACAGGCTATGGGATCTGGGATTATGCTTGGGGAGAGGCTACTGAAACTGGGACTTTATTAGAAAGAGACAGGGATGACTATTTTCTTTTGGAGTACCATATTTTTATCTGGGAAACTCTGGACACATGACCCTGCTCCATTCCACCTCCAGCCTCGCCCCGTTCTGCTCCAGCTCACCCCACCCAGTTCCACCTCCAGCCCCACCCCCCAAGCCTCCTCTCTTCTTCCAGACGAGTTCCAGCTGCATCTGCAGGGTCTGTAGCATGCGTGGATGTGTGTGACATCAGGGGCCCTCTGGACTTGGCTGGAGCTTGTCAGGGCTTTCCAAAACCCAGACGTCTGGCAACCCTATTTTGGGTACATACGTTTTACCTGCAACCTGTGTGTGCTACGTTTTGTGAGGTCCTGCTTCCAGCCGCGAATCACACTAATGGAAAGGGTCATGGATTTGATATACTGCCTTTTTGTGCTACAACCAAAGCAGTTTACATTTATTATACGCAGGTACTTTCTCTGCCCCTAGTTTTTATACTTGGGCAATGGAGGGTTAAGTGACTTGTCCAGAGTTACAAGGAGCTGTAGTGGGAATCAAACCCAGAGCCACTATACTGATATGTGTTGTACCTTCATGTATGTATATTTGCTTATTCTGTATTCAAATCATGAGCAGCCCAATGGAGTAGGCCCCTGGGGTCAAAACCCAGCCAACCTTTTGCTTCAGACATATCAGAAACTAGAGAGCTCTGGGAGTCAGGGATGGAAGCGGGTTTTTGCCTCATCAAACCCAAAGGTGTTCTGCTGCCCCAGTTTGTGTATTTGGCTGTGTTTTTTTAATGTGTACATATAAATCATTCCATGTTCATGTTCCAGCTGCTGAGAAATTGGGAAACGTACAAAGGAGAGGGCAGCTGCTTTCTGATCTGGCATTAAGAAAGACTTTTACCTTCTGATAAATATAGACAGGCACAGTAGTAAATCCCACTGTGGGAAGCAGAGGTTTCGTATCACCTGTTTTCCATTCTGTGCTGGCTATTCTTAGAGCAAAAGTCTGACTCTTATTTCAATCGCTGATGCTCAGATCAAATAGCATGTAAATCATATGCATGTTATTTGTGCAGAGTAACCAGTAAAAAGGGGGAGAGGACGTGTGCCTGGCGCCTGCAACTCTTCTGGGCAGTCCCAGTAGTTCCCAGGCTCTACTTCCCCCCTCTGCCAGCTCAACTGATTGCGGCTCCGGTGCCGGCTTAGCTGATCGCAGCTCTGGTGCTGTTTGCTTTTTTGTTGTGTTATGGGTGCAGCTTCTGTGTATTTGTTGTGTGGGTGTGTGTCCTGTGCATAGGCATGAGAATATATACTCACACACCCGTACGAAGTGGGCGTTCCCTTTTGAGTATTCCAAGGAGTGTTCATTTAAATACGCATTTGCAAAGGGTTCTCAGTGACTGCTGTGGCAATCAGTAAAAGCCCCTGAGAACCCTTTTGTGCATCGGAGGGTGGTGATGGTACATAAGATCTTATATGGACCAACACCATTGTAGTTACTGCAAATAAAGTCTGTATAGTTACCAAATACAACATTGAGATCTGAGGCAGCAATGCTGTTAGTTGTTGAGACAGGACGATCGGCATTTCCAGTAGCTGCAGCAGGGCTATGGAACACGTTGCGTTTATGTAAGAGCACTGAACAATTTTGAAAATTGCTTAAGACACACCTATTTGTGCAGGCTTTTTATGATAGATTAATTTTAAAATAATTATTTTATGATTGTTGTATTGATAATCTATATATATAAAATCGGAGGTATGTATGTGTGTGTGTGTGTATGTGCTGCGATCACGCAAAAACGGCTTGACCGATTTGAACGAAACTTGGTATGCAGATACCTCACTACCTGGGGTGATATGTTCTGGGGGGTCTCGCGGTCCACCTGCACACGTGGGCGGAGCTACAAACAGAAAATCTGATTTCACCCATTCATGTCAATGGAAAAATTGTAAAAAGCTGCCATTCTCACAGTAATTCCAACTACCTGGGGTGATATATTCTGGGGGTTTCGCGGCCCGCCAGCACACGTGGGCAGAGCTACAAACAGAGCATCAGATTTCACCCATTCATGTCAATGGAAAAAATGTAAAACGCTGCCATTCTCACTGTAATTCAAAAACGGCTTGACCGATTTGAACAAAACTTGGTATGCAGATCCCTCACTACCTGGGGTGATATGTTCTGGGGGTCTCGCGGCCCACCTGCACACGTGGGCGGAGCTACAAACAGAAAATCAGATTTCTCCCATTCATGTCAATGGAAAAAATGTAAAAAGCTGCCATTCTCACAGTAATTCCAACTACCTGGGGTGATATGTTCTGGGGGTCTCGCGGCCCACCTGCACACGTGGGCGGAGCTACAAATAGAACATCATATTTCACCCATTCATGTCAATGGAAAGGATGTAAAAAGCTGCCATTCTCACAGTAATTCCAACTATAAAACACTTTCTATGACACTATAACCACTAGGGACATCGTTTCTATTCTACCACGGACACCATACATATAGAGTTTGTATGTTCTAACTGTGTTTGTAACTGTTTCCTTCATGCACCCCAGTTCATAATGTTATTACATTACATGAGTACTCACATATGCTGAACTAGGAACACAGGTTCCATTCTGAACCGGGAAAAAACTGCATGGAGTTTCTTTTCTTTCTTTTTTTTTTTTTAAATGGAAACTTTTATTGAAAAATATAGCAAAGTATACAGCAAAAGCACACCACAATAACAAGCATGTAGATACAAATCAACGGTGCTGTCAGCGAATAAAACAGCCATGTAAACCCCAACCACTCAAATACAAACCACAAATCAACAATCCCACAACACAAGCCCCCCACCCACCCCCCCAAAGACAAAGCACAATGCCCACACCACCCAAAGAGAAAGGATCTCATAATCTCACCCAGAAAATTAGTAATAATAGTGTCTCCCCAAGCTCAAACTCCCAATTAACCAACCAACCCAACCCCCCGCTCTCCCCTCCCACTAATCCCTATAGAGGCCCGAAACCGGCGCCAGACATGTGCATAGCCATGGTGTTTACCATGCCTTAAGGCCGTCAACTGGTAGAGAAGCTGCCAGGTAGTCAAGCGCTGCTCCACCATATGCCAAGTGGGAGAACGCCCCTGATTCCACAAGGACGCTACAGCCAACCGAGCAGAAGTAAAGGCTAATTTGCAAAATAGAGAGTCTCCCCCATCCAGATCCAATTGGTGCCAAAACAACAGGGCATGTCTCCAGTCAACCGGAACCTGCAATGCAAGAATCCGGGAGACCCGAGAGAACACCTCATTCCAAAAACCACTCACCCGCCCACAAGACCACCACATGTGTAAGTAGGTGCCCACCTCCCCACATCCCCTCCAACAAAGAGCATTCGCCCCTCCGCGCCAATGAGCCATAGCCTGAGGCGTATAATACCACCTGAAGAGGACTTTATACCCATTCTCAACCAACAAAGCTGCAATGCCCGCCGAAGCGACTTCTCTCCAGATATCTCTCCAGGTCTCCAACGAAATATAACATCCCCAATCCCCTTCCCAGGCTAGCATATAAGGCAAGGGTCGAACCCCCCGACCATTAAGACACCTGTATATAGCAGACAAAGCACCCTTTCGGAGTGTCGGGCCCAACAATAATTCAAATGGGGTCTTTCCCGCCCGTAAGTCCCGGAGGGCCCCCGAGGCCCGCAAATAGTGAACCACCTGCAAGTAGGGGAACAAATCCCGATCCAGAAGATCATACCGACCCTGCAGCTCAGCGAAAGATCTAAGACCGCCCGACAGCGGATCCCACAATTGACCCACACACACCAGTCCATGAGACTCCCACCTAGCGAAGTCGCCCGCTCCCCAACCAGGCGCAAAGGCCACATTATAACGCAGCGGCGTATACCAAGAATGGCGCCTACCCAATAACAGACAGCTCCAAGTCATCTTCCAGACCCGTAAAGCGGTATCAACAGATGACAATGCTCGCTCGAGCCTTATCCTCCCAGGTACCCAAGGCCTATGCAGCAGGGGAACCCCAACAGACAACCCCCCATCCCCCCGACCCAAGCACATAACCGACCTACGCACCCTAGACCGCCGACCAGCCCAAATAAAAGCAAAAATGCGCCGCTGTACCCCCTCCAACGTATGCCTACTCACCCATGGAGTTTCTTTTCAACCTGAGTTTCCACATAGTGAGTTGTTTAAATCAATACTGAAACTTTTGGATGCCACTTATTCCAACAGATCTTCCTTTTCAGTTTAAGATATTGCACATTCCTGTGAGACTTGCATTCTCTATCACAATCAACAAATCACAGGGACAGACTATTACATACTGTGGAGTGGATTTAAGATCCCCCTGTTTTTCCCATGGACAACTCTATGTTGCTTGCTCAAGGGTGGGTTCACCCAATAATTTATATGTTCTTGCTCCTGGAGGTGAAACTAAAAATGTTGTTTATAATCAAGTTTTGTGTTAGTTGTATTGTATTCATTTTGTCAAATATTTCACATTATAATTTGAATATTGTACTTTTTATAAAGCTGTTAAAAAATAATTTCATTCACCACTATAAAGTATCTTTATTTGATTCCATTTCCAGTGTTATTGCTATAATTAAATACCCGTGCTACGCCGGGGCATCAACTAGTGTTCTATATTTATTACATTTCAGCTTTTAGATAATTGTTGGAAATATAATCTCTGATAAACTTTATGATTGATTGTGATCTACTACATTGTTAGTAATTCTTGACTTGTAAACCGCACAGAACCGTTAGGTCGTTGCCATATATAAGAATCTATGTAATGTGATGAATTATTATGTTTGTTGATTGGAACCCACCTAGGTATTAGGCGGGAGATAAGTTTTTTTAATAAATAAGACCGGCTATGATAAGTCTTACTTGCACAGCAAACTTTTGTGCATCCCCCACTCAGTTAAACGGTTGCCCTAACTTTGGCATCCTATGTGCATCGGAGCTTTTACTGCAGCAGTCAGCAATAAAAACCTCTAATGCAGCTTGATAAAAGGGGGCCTTTGTGTACTCAAATTAATCAGGCACCTGTATGAATATTGGCTGGTTCCCACCAGGTGACTGCTGAGACCCAGATATTGAATGGTGGGAACCAGGCATGCCCCAGCATTGAATATCTGGGGTCAGTTCAGGCCATGGCTTTGAGTGGCTCCAATCAATGCCACATACCAGCACAGACTTGACTATCAGGTGCCCTGATAGCTCCTCTCTCCCACCACTTTAGAGCCGTTCCTCCCTTCTTTTGCCAGTGCTTAATAGATCACCTCTTTTTACCCATACCTCCTCCTCCTTTGAGAGGATGTATAGCTACGACCAACTAGTATCTGGGATATTTTGGGGCATATGAGCAGAGAAGCTCATTCCAGAGGCACTGCCTCCAGCATTAGATTCAAGACAGCCCAGCACCAACATTAACATCAATTTTTCATTGTCAGCCCATCTCTGAGATGCATCTTTATACGGTATTATTCTGGCCTTCATGCAGACTTCGGATCTGTTAATACATTGTTATGCTCCACTTTGTTAATCGTAAACAGAAGCACTTTGGACCCCTGAGGAAGATGAGTTAATCAAAACAGGGACCATGTTGGATCCTCGTTTCTTTAGAATACAGGTGGACTACTTTTGATTCGACGGTTATGTGACTTAAATAAAGTTCTTGCATCAAGTACATCAGTTCTGCACTTTTCTTTTTTTTGTTCTGTTGATCAACATCAATACTGACAGAGCTGGAGCAGAAGCAGAACTTGCTAAGAGCTGATAACCTAGTGTTTTCAACACATGCTTCTTCTGGGAAGAATTGATGTATAGCCTTGGGATTTTTTTTGTAAGTCTCTTGAGCCAGCCTAGAATGCCATGAGGATGCTTTGAATTTCATGCAGGTCCTGCACCATCAACACAGTCATCTGCTAAGAGGTGACATGTTGTTTTGATTGGGATCACCATCAGTATGATGTTCTACACTTTATTGCTGGTACTGCTTCTAATTGGATGTTCAGAATGTCATCTGATGGTTTCTAAGACCTTTGCTAGAAGTGGTGGGAGCCATTTTGACAATGGAGCTGGCGTGGGAAGGAGCGACTATAACATCAGACCACCAGCAATGGCAAGGTAGGTTGAAGGAGGGAGGGGTCCATGCCCCTAATTAGAGGCCATAGCGGTCAGTTTCAGCTGAAACTGAGAGATGAATTTTGGATGGCAGATTTGGTTTTGGCTGAAACAACAAAAAGAGTTTCTAGATTGTATTCAATGGGGCTACTATTGCATTTACCAAGAGAGAGACCTTAGGGTTATAATGTCTGGCAAGCTCAAGGTAGTGAAATTATGTGATAAGGTGAAGGCTAAAGCCAGTGGGATTCGGGGCTACATAAAGAAGAACAGCTAGTAGAAAAATAGTGATGTGCAGGTCATTGGTGAGGTCCCACTTGGAATATTGTGTTCACTTTTTCAGGCTTTTTCTGAATAAGAATATAAAGAGGCTAGAGGTAATCCAGAGAACAGCAGCCAAGATGGCGTGAAAAACTTATGAGGCTTAACTATGTATATCCTGGAGGAGAGGAGATACTAAAATCCATGAATAATATTAATGCACAAGTAACAAACCCTTTGAAGTAGAAAGGAAGTTGCAATTTAACTCTTCATAAATGGCGCCTGGCTGGTTAAATCTCCTGTTTGAGGCTAACCGGTCAGCACTGCTGAAAATAACCGATTGATGCTGAACACAAAACTGGCAGCCTGCCTCAGGGTTTGTTTTATTTTTAAATGTATGTTCTGAATGGATTAGACAGCGGTAGGACACCTACCGCTTCCTAGAATCGGGATGCTGTTTATAGAATTTGGCCCTAAAAGTACAGTAGGCCCCAATAGACCAGAACAAATCTTCATTGACCCAACACGAGCCGTGTTTTGGCACACAGTGCCTGCGTCAAGGATTCAACAACATTCAGGAATAATAAGCCCAGATCGGAACAATGGTGTGTTACCAATATGAACAAATTAATATAGTTATGATTTTTGTTCTTAGATAAAATGCACATCCAGGGAGAGGGGAGGGAGGGAGGAATATAAGGTTTTTAATTGTTTATTTTAAGGATGGTAATTGGGGGGAAGGGTGGTATTTTTGAGGATTGATAAATAAGTCTGAATGGTTATATATGTGTAATTTATGTTTAACATATGTATAGTGTGTATCTGAAATTATGATAAAATTTATAGTTACTTTAATGATAAGGATTAGGTTGGGTGGGGGAAGGTATTGATTTGTATGAATCTTGTCAAATTTTTAAGTGATGTCTAAGGTGTAAAATGTTTAATTTATTCTATTGTCACTTATTGAAAGTGTTTAATAAATATGCAGAGGTTATTGATTGGGGGGAGGGGGGATAAATTCTGATATGGATTTTAACAAAATATTAAGTGTTGTATCTAAGTTTAAATTGTTATATATGCTGTTTCACTTACTGTAAGTTTTTAAAAATGAATAAAGAATTGAAAAAAAAACCAAATTAATGTTTACTCCTGAGTCAAGAGTGTTCAGATGGACAGACAGAGACCCATTACCTATACTATTTCCAAATTCTTTTGGTTTGGAAAGAATAAAGAGAGCTAACATCATTAATCAGATCAGCTAGATCAAAAAACCTTCACCGCTGTTGTCCAAGGTTATTTTGAATTCTTCTAAAACTGTGAGCACCAGGGTTTTGGTATTGTATCTCTGACTCTGGGAAGTCTAATACATAGAGATATCCAAAAATGCCTGTAAGATTGGATTTTAACGTGCAGATGCTATCTTAAGTAAATCAGCTTCCAAAGCAACTTTTTCAAAATGGGTACAAAAATCACCTGTTTTAGGGAATCTGGGTAATCTCCTTAAGGGGGCTGCAATTTATAAATTTTGATAAGCCATTTTGCTCATTTTATGTTTAAATCTATTTTATTAAGCAACAGTAAGTACAACTACAATAATAACCATGGTATACATTTTCAGCAAACACCCGCGGAGGACTGGACTCTTATGTCCTCCCCGGACCTACCCGACCCCCCCCCCCAACAAAGAAAACCCTACCCCCCACCCACCCCTCCCCATCCCCCCACAGAGACAGAAACACTCGTAAGCAGGGAAAAGCAGAGACGTCTAGAAGCACACATTTTGCTCATTTTAATGCCAAGAAGCCAAGCCTTTAAATCAGATCTGCCCCTTTACCAATCATTTGGTGAACCTCCACTGGGATAACTTCTCCCTGTTCTCTTCTTATCAGATTGAAGTCCCAAATAAAGGCATCCTCCTCAGCCTCGTCTGAATCTACAACACAGCAGTGCTTTTCCTTCCCTGTTATATGATCTTTTCAAAAAGAAAAGAAAGAAATATTGTGCCAGTTGATTGGAATTTGGAGCTAAATGGAATGTGTCCATATTGACATCTGAAGCTTAGAACATAAGACCAATGGTCCATCAAGCCCAGTAGCCCGTTCTCACGGTGGCCAATCCAGGTCCCTAGTACCTGGCCAAAACCCAAGGAGTAGGAATATTCCATGCTACTGATCCAGGGCAAGCAATGGCTTCCCCCCTGTCTTTGTCAATAACAGACTATGGACTTTTCTTCCAGGAACTTGTCCAAACCTTTCTTAAAACCAGCTACACTATCCGCTCTTACTACAACCTCTGTCAATGCGAAAAAAAATTTCCTCCTATTGGTTTTAAAAGTATTTCCCTGTAACTTCGAGTGTCCCCTGGTCTTTGTAATTTTTGACAGAGTGAAAAATCGATCCACTTGTACCCGTTCTACTCCATTCAGGATTTTGTAGGCTTCTAACAACTTACAGCATTGGAGACACAGAAAAGTTCCTTTTCTCCCCTTTTCTTTTGGGATTCTGATCGCCATAATATTTCTTGGCCAAGGCTATTTATTTGTTTTATAAAACTTAAATCTAGCGCACCATATTTGTCTACTTTCTGAAGTTGGATTTCTATTTCTAGCTTCTCTCCAGGGTTCTACATTCCTTTGTTGGCTACATACCAAGCAACTATTCTGTGCAATGCACAGGGAGACAGAAGATTTTCAAGTACTGAGAAATTTAACCAGAAACTGGCAGAAAGAAAGATTTCCAATTACACTGAGTGCCACTGACTTTATCAAAACCTTCTCAAGAAGAGCTGATTTAATGAACACCCGGGAGGGGGGAGAGAGTTGAAAGAGGGGGAGTTATTGAACTGCAGACAAGGAGGGAAGGAAGAGGTGGAAAGATAATGGCCAAAGGGAGGGCGAGAAGGCTGGAGAACAAGATAATGGACCTGGGGGAGAGATCATTGACTTGGGATAGAGGGGAGGGAGGAGAGAGTTGCTTTACAACTGGAGGGAGGGAAGAGACAGAGAGAGAGAGATATTGGAGTTAGAGTGCTGGAGGGATGGATGGAAGAAAGAAAGACAGAAAGAGATAATGGACCAGGGAGTTGAAGGGGAATGGAAGAAAGAAAGAGTGAAAGGTATTAATCCCAGGGGTGGGGCAGATGGGAGAGAAGGAAGAGAAAGACCGATAATAGTCCTGGGAGAGGATGAAAGGGAGGGGGAGGAAGGGAAGAGATGTTAAATCAGAAGATGTGAGAGATGGAGATACGAGTCCTTTAACCAAAATGCAACTCTATTAGAAATATAACTGATGCTTGCAGTTTGGCATTTGGAAAGGAAGACAAAAGCCACTAGGTCAGAGATCAAGGGAACAATCTCCCACTAATCCCACCAGTGGAGTGTTGCTTAATAGCAGCTGTTTACCAAATCCTAAATGTTTAGTAGGTAGACATTTAGGGCATGATTCTGTATAGGATGCCTGCATTAGGCGTTGCTAGACACATGATAATTGACTGTGCCAGTTTTCAGCCAAATAAAACAAAATTAAATTAACAATTAAGAATTTGGCGCCAAAATCTTAGGACATTATTTTCTCTAGAAAAAAATGTTACTTGCTTTGCAAAATGGCCTGTTTGTTTAGCTCCCACCCTGTATTCCATTTATTCACTAGATGTACTGTCTGATACATAGCAGTAAAGCAGAGTAGTATTGGTACAGTTATTTCAGCAACCCTGCAGGTAAAAATGTAGAAACACTATCAGGGTGTAGTATTGCTTTGAGTCTGGCCTACTCTTGAACTTAGTCACTTTTCTGGCTCCTTTAATCTTCACTGATCTCTTTCACCCTCCCAGTTATTCCTAAAAAGTGTTGCTTCAAGTTCCTTTTGAGCTATCCTCCCTTTCTTTTTCTTTGCATTTTTCAGTCTATGGAAAATACTTCCTTCTGGTAGTTATTGAAGCCTGCTGGACATTTGAATGCTTCTATTCTCTCTCCTCTTTCTATAGGTAGTACATCAGTTTAATACAGCTCATCGTTTCAGTATGGTGATCTTAGTCCCCCAGAATCTGTGTAGTTTGCCCGTATTGGGACGTGCAGAGCAGATGATTTGCAAATTAGTAAATAAAGCTGTTGACAATCAATTATTGATCATGTTGGGACTGGTTAAGTGTTTTAATGTGTATGTATTACTTTGGATAAAAGTGGAATAAACTATAACCTTATTCGGACTTATGCATCTGCCTACGTGCCTGAAAGGGCGTGGCATTGAGAGGGGTAGGGGCTTTCCAGATCATTAGGCATAGTGTTCTAGAATACCAGGGTTGTGTGCCCAACTTTTCCCAGAGCACCATTTATAGCGCTTGACGTGGATTTTTCTGAGCACCATATACTGAATCTGGCCTAGTCTGTCTCAGTATTGTGTCACCGAAAAGAATGAAGCTGGATGTTAGCGCTCAGGTCTCCTGTGGGGAAAGCAACCAGGCATCAGTACAGGAATATGGATGGATGTCACAGGTGTCAGTAGCTGCTTAGACTGCAGGGTATAGTTGTTCTTGGCGACTGACGGGGGTTAAGAAGAGATGCTGTTTAGAGTGCCATGTCTCCCACATAAGAAACAAATGTGAAGGAATAAGAAAAGGTTTGCTGTGTGCGATGGTTTCTTGATAACAGCTGAATGACAACTGTCAGGAAGAGCGGCAATGTTCGACAACATCTTGATAAAGTGCCAAGTTAAAAGACGTCAAGAAAAGGGATAAATAGAATAATAAATAAGCTGAAGTTGAAAGGTGAAGTCCTGATTTCTCTTTTTTAATCATGTTTTCAGTGTTTAAGTCCTTGGACATGTCTCGTTCTGTATCAGTTACGGCAGCTGGCCAGTGTCGCCTGGCACCCCTAATTCAGGTTATCCTGGACTGCAGCCATCTGTATGACTACACCATAAAGCTACTCTTCAAACTACACTCCTGTAAGTACAGCTTCACAATACTGACTCCTATAGGCTAGCATGCTAACTGCACTAGGAAGAAACAGGTTTAGAGTCTCCTGGCGGAATGGTTCCTACACAATAAAGCCCGATTCTCTAAACGGCGCCAATGTCGGCAGCTGCTTTAAAAGTGTCGATGCTATAGGGAAAGAGAGGTGATGGAAATGTATGTTTACTGTATGGAAACCGCTGAGACTCCAGGCGGTATATAAATTTTTAAATAAAAATATAGGCCAGTTTTTTCAAGGCCTACATAGTGGCATTAGGCATCGGTAGGTGCCTCCGGTGGCATGATTTCAACGACTTTTGTTTAGGCTTTAAATTGAATGTTAATTGCTGTTTCAAATGGCGTTTGTCAATTAACTTAAGTGCATACGTTTAGGTGCCGTTTATAGAGTTCCTTCTAAGTGCCACTCGCTACTACTACAACTAATCATTTCTATGGTGCTACTATTCGCACCCAGTATACCCTCAAAAAATAAGAATAGTTTCTTTATACAGCACTTATAACCTAAGTGGTGTACATTCAGGTACTCAAGCCTTTTTCCCTCTCTGTCCCGGTGGGATCACACTTTGAAATAATCTTCATTAATAAAGAACTGATGACAAGTGGACACATAAAACTTAAGGCAATAAAATGCTTGAGCCTTAAGTGGTGTCGCTGAGGTTCTTAGGTTAGAGTGGATATGACTTGTATATAAGAACATAAGAATGGCCTTACTGGATCAGACCAATGGTCCATCAAGCCCAGTAGCCTGTTCTCACGGTGGCCAATCCAGGTCCCTAGTACCTGCCAAAACCCAAGGTGTAGCTATATTCCATTCTACCGATCCAGGGCAAGCAGTGTCTTCCCCCCTGTCTTTGTCAATAACAGCCTATGGACTTTTCCTCCAGGAACTTGTCCAAACCTTTCTTAAAACCAGCTATGCTATCCGCTCTTATAATTGTATACATGTGATATATTAATTGTATAATCCCAAGTTTTGAGTTGTGCCTATATTTGAAAGAGGTTTTAATTAAGGTCATTTATATAGATTATTTATGGTTTCTGGTTTTTATTGTGTTTTTCAATTTGATTATTGTCTTGTGGGTTATCAATTTATTTACCATTTACTTTTATCTATATTCTCAGTCCCCCCCCCCCCCATTATAAAACCTTGCTGTTCTGTCCTGTCTCAGGTCTCCCAGCTGACACCCTACAAGGCCACAGAGATCGATTCCAGGAACAGTTTAGAAAGTAAGAAAAATAGTTGAATGAGTTGGGTAATGGATGAATGATAAGATGATGCTCGATATGTGTTAAATAATTCAATTTTAATACAGAAAACATTTATTGTCCGTTAATTTTGCCTTATAATATCTTTACTTCAACTGCTCAAGCCTGAGAACGTAAAAGGCAGGGTAGGAAAGCAGAAATGCAAAAGTTAAGAAAAGGGGTGAGTGAAAAAAGGAAAGAAGAATAGAGTCGGAGAAGGAAAGCAGGGAGAAGAAGAAAGAGAGGGATCAGAGACCTCAGTCTTTGCTTATTCATGATTTTCATACAGTCTTATAGTGTTGCCAGTGACCTGCAGCCATTACTGCCTGAGGAAGGGAATTTTGGTCTCCAAAAGTTAGTAAAAAATGTATTAAAATTAGTCCAATAAAAGATTACCTTATTTCCATTTATAAATGGTTTTTTTTTATATAATTCTTTATTCATTTTAAAACTTTCATCAAGTGTACAAATAATCATAATAAACACAATTAATCTGAGCACTTGAACATCTTATCATAAAAGTTTACAGCTACAATATTACTTTATTCTAAAGCAACAAAAAAAATCTTTTATCTATCTTTTTGTCATCTCTGGTTTCTGCTATGCTCACACTCTCTATTCCATTCTGCCCTCTTTCTCTGTCCCTTCCATTTTTCTCTTTCTGTCTTCATTCCCTCCCCATGCTCTCTTCTCCTTTCCTTCTTCCCATCCCAATACACCCCATAGTCTGGCATCTGCTTCTCTTCCCCCATGCCCTGGGATCTCTTTTCTCCTTCCATCTCTTCCTCTCCTTCCATGCTCTGGCATCTCCTGTCCTTCCTTTCCCTCCCTCCCCTATGCTCTGACATCTCTATCTTCTTCTTTCTTTCCTTCCTTCCCACCCCACTGTCAGGCATCTGTATCCTTCCCTTCCCTCTCCCCATGCCCTGGCATCTCTCTCCTCCTTCTCTTCCATTTTTCCCTCCCCCTCCATGCTCTTGTATCTCCTCTTTTTCTTTTCGCTCTCTCCTTGCTCCATGGTCTGGCATCTGTCTCCTTCCCGTCCCTTTCCCCCATGCCATATCTTCCTCCCCCTCCATGGTCTAGCACCACCTTTCCCTCCCTCCCTCCCTTCCTTCCCCATGGTCTGGCATCTCTTTCTTCTCCTCTCCCTTCCCTGGTCTTCCTTATCCCTCCTCCACAATCAAGTGCATCATTTCTCACCCACTCCCCTCCTTCTCTTTGTCACCCCCCCAGTCAACAGTACAATGTTTAAAACTTGCTGCTCTTGCCAGCATCGGGCCTTCTTCTCTGCTATGTCCTGCCTACTTCCTGTTTCTGCGAAGGCAGGACCCGGCAGAAAGGAAGGCCCTATGTTGGCAGAGCAGCAAAATTTTCTGAATGCTGCCACTGCTGGAAAAAGGTCCTGGAGTCGGACCATGACTCTGTTAGTAATGGAATTACATTTAGGATCTTATTCAAAAATGAATTTTCCCCATTCTTTTCTATGAAAGCAGTTTTGGGTTTGTTTGGTATTTTTTGTTAATAAGACTCAGGCTACTTGGGTGAGTCAAAGCCCAATTTAGGTAATGCATATATTTAGTTGTGGTAGTGGTCATTCTGGGTTTATGGCTATATACATCTGTATGCTGACACACAGGGGCCAAATATGTCAGCTTCTAGCAGACCTGAATTATTGATCTAGGGTTTGGGGACTAGAACAATGTCATCCAGTGCTTTGTCTTTGTTTTCTTCTTTCTTCCAGGTTGAAAGACTTGTTATATCGCTCCAGTAATCTGCAGTATTTCAAGCGGCTAATTCAAATCCCTCAGCTTCCAGAGGTGAGATGGGAGAGTGTATAAGAAACGGCAGCTGCTTTTTTGATGAGTGCAAGTGAAGGAGCTATGCAGCTCAGGGGGAAGGGGAAAACATCTTGATTGTAAGTTGAATATTGTCAGTAACACTTGGGGAGGAAATGTGAGTATAACCAAGATTACATGATGGTTGGCATCAGTGGGTAGTGTGGGGGGGGGGGGCGGTCTGCCCCTCACTTATACCTCTTTAATGGTTGTGCGCTTGCTGCTGGTGCCAGTGTCGGCTCTTCCTCTGATATCACTTACTTGACCCGAGTCTAGGGATTGACATCAGAGGAAGAGCTGACGCTGGTGTGAGCAGCAGGTTGGGGTTGCTACTTGCGCCGGGAACATTAAGGAGGTACGGGGGAAGGAGCAGATGGGGGTGGGGGAGCCTCTCACCGGTTGGTGGTATGGTGTTTAATCATGAGTGACTGGTGGCAGGCACAGCTCTGAGATTGGACAGACCATGCGGGTCTTAGCTGCTGTCATTTACTTTGTGTTACTGGAGCCTACCTGACCTGGACATGGCTTCCACGGTATAATACACGGTCACTTTCCTTAACTCCCAAACTCCTGTAGTCTCTTTCTGACACAGCTTCACAGGTTTCAAGGAAGCATCTCCTACCGCACTTCTGGCAAACACACAGGGTGTCAGTGTCTGCTGAAGCTGTTCCTCTTCCCCATGTAGTGCAGTCAACGGGAAACCCCCCCCCCCCCCGCGGCATTTAACTACCTCCCTGCCTGAGCCCCACCCCTAACACCACTTGCCATAAGGCGGCTGAACTTCAATACCAGTCAGGGTATGTTCCTAGGGAAACCGTCTGCTCTACCACTCACTTGCTCACAAAGGGGTTACAAGGAAGAAGAGTAGACATAATGAAGATTGACCATAAATGTCTGACAATTATACACCGGGTCATTTATGGGGTAGCCCCTTGGTATCTGATGCAGGTGCTGAAACAATACATTCCTCGCAGAGCTTTGAGATCTCAGTCTGCAGTGAGGTTATCGATTGAAGCCACGTCTGTGTCTGAGACTGTGTAGAGATAAAATGTGTTTTAAAAAACAACTGAAAACTTATTTATTTGTTAAAGCCTTTCATTAGTTGGGTATTATGAGGGCTATTTTAGAGTTTTTGTTAGTTGTATGCTAGATGGGTGTAGGGTTGATGAGCAAGATTTTGATGAGACTATGTTGTCTTTGTTATGACAGTATGTATTTGAATATGTGTGTTTTACTGTAATCCGTGTAGGTAGTAAGCAGAGAAGAAACATTTAAAATAAATGTGCAGCCATAATATACAGGGTGAAACAAAAAGTAGTAACCTTCTACAGCTTTTTGCAGTTTTCTCAGCAACCAAATTTTACATACTTACTCTCCCTTTTTAGTTTATAACATTTTATTGAAGGAAACAAGTAAATATACAATAATATAATACAAATAGATATGCATTACAATTAAATTCACAATTATGATATTGCCACACATATTTCTATAATTCCTCCAAAATACATTTCCATATAACCAATTCCATCCTACTCATACACCCCCCAGTTCCCTCCCCCCCCCCCCCCGAATGGAAGGTGACACAAGATACTTTCCCTTTTAACAAAACAGCAATTTTTAGCACAGGCCAGCATGCTGAATGCTCTGCACTGCTCCTGATGCTCTTAGCATTAAATTTTAGCTGCCAAATTTCAGACCGTGCTTCAAGCTTCGTCAGGTCTTTCTTCATGTTATTCACACCATCCAGCATGTCTGCTCTATTGCTGATTTTGGTATCATCCTCAAAGAAGCAAATCTTACCTCAGCAATTTCACTTATAAAAATATTAGAAAGAACAGGCCCAAGAACAGAACTTTGAGGCACACCACTGGTAACATCCCTTTCCTCAGAGCGATCTCCATTGATCACTACCCTCTGTCGCCTTCCACTCAACCAGTTCTTGACCCAGCCCGTCACTTTGGGATCTATCCTGAGGACACCCAGTTTATTTATTAGACGTCTGTGTGGAACACTGTCAAAGGCTTTGCTAAAATCTAAATACACCACATCTAGCGCACTCCCTCTACTCAATTCTCTGGTCACCCAGTCAAAGAACGTGTTCAGATTTCTCTGACAAGACCTACCTCTAGTGAATCCATGTTGCCTCTGGTCCTGTAATCCACCAAATTCCAGAAACATCACCATTCTCCGTTTTAAAAGTGTTTCCATTAATTTGCTTACCACAGAAGTCGGATTTTTACTGGCCTGTAATTCCCTACTTCTTCCTTACTTCCACTTTTGTGTAGAAGGACCACATCTGCCTTCCTACAGCATCACTCCCAAATGTAGAGAAGCATTGAAAAGGTCAGTCAGCGGAGCCACCAGAACTTCCCTAAGTTCCTTCAGCACCCTTGGATCTACACCATCCAGCCCCATCGCTTTGTCTACCTTTAATTTAACTAGCTCCTCACAAATACAACCCTCTGAAAATTGATCAGGGTCTACCATTCCTCTATTCTTATTCGCATTTGTCTTCTGCAGTCCCATTTCCTGTGTTTCAGCCATGAACACCGAACAGAAATGTGTTAAGCAATTCAGCCTTTTCTTTATCAGCTGTAATCACAGAAAAGTGATATATCAAGTCCCCTCTCCTTTCCATCTTTGTCAATACATTGAATACATGGTCTGAAGTTCCAAGATGGTATTTTCAACAACGTCCATGCTTGATTTCAAGTCCTAATCTTATTGCCTGATCCTTTTAGCTTCTTTTTAACAATTTTCCTCATTTATAGTAGTCAACCTTTTTTTTTTTTTTTTAAATCTTTATTCATTTTCAAGTCTTACAACAAGTGTATAATATTCAGTCAGAAAAATTTTTAAATAAATCACTTGACAATCTTACTTATAATCCTTAAAATATATAAATATAAAAGAAACCCTTCCCACCCACCCATTTATTAATACTAGAACAATTGACAACATGCTTTAGAAATTTCTCAGCTGGCAAAACAAAATAGGAACTTGAAGTGCCATTATGCACGGATACATATTGTTCCAGAATTTGCCAGGAGCACTGCAATCAGAAGGAAAGCTTTTTTGGAGCTAAGACCACAATTGAGAGCTATGGGGGCTAAGTATGGCTTACTTTACCCAGCGATAATGAAAGTTACTTTTGAAAATAAAACTACAGCCTTTGATGATCCAGAAAAACTGAATGATTTCATTAATAAGCAGGAGCAGCCCATGACATCGTAAAATGACAAGTTGAATGAAGGAGAGGAATATAAAAGGAATGATATATAACTTTTGCCCTTGTGTTTTATTTTATGAGTTATGTTTATAATTGTATTTGCTGAATGGTAATCTCCTTAGAATTATCTTTAAACATTCTCTTTAGAGATATGGAAAGTCGTTAGAACGTTTATGATTCAAACTCAAGGAGGCAAGTTAACGGGAAGAAAAGAAGTAATCAGTAATGGAATTCATTCATGTCGCTAAGTTAGATACTAGTTCTTAATTGGAGTAATTCTAACTTTAAGAAACAAAGATATAAAAGTCTGTATTTATTTCTTCACGAAAGTAGTCAACCTTTTGAAAATTAAATACCTCTACAATAGATTTCCTTTATGACTTCACTCCAGATATTGGCTCAGATTTGATCATGTTATAATCGCCATTCCCCAATGGAACCAACATCATTACTTTTTGTACTTTGCCCTGCATTCCACTAAGGTCTAGATTTAAAACAGTCACCCTTCTTATTGATTCCTGGGCCAGTTGCTCCATGAAGCAGTCATTTACTTCATCTAAGAATTTTACTTCCCTAGCACCCGCTGATATAACATTTTTCCAGTCAGTATTGGGTTAGTTGAGATCAGTACAAAAAACACACTCTTTTTATAACTAACCAGCTACTAATCCACCACACAAAAAATAATAAAGGAGAGAGAAAGACCTTAGTTCAGCTCATGGGTCATAAAAAACTCCCCCTTATATAAATCAAAGTATCTTCTATCAGCAGTCTCTGATTACAAAAAAAAAACTGTTTTCAAATTCAATAGTCACAATATTTTCAAATTCAGTAGTCGCGTATCAGGCTTCTTTAGCATCCATCTTGCCCAAAATTCAATCTTTGACAACATAGTGAGAAACTCAGAAAATCACGACATTCTCTAGTTAGTCCAACAAAAAAAAGGTATTACTTGGATTCTTTTTGTTTTATTTCTTTTTTTTTTTTTAATTCTTTATTCATTTTCATATTTTACATGAAGTGTACAAAATATTGAATTACAACTAATGACTACACAATATCACTTTTATATCTATTACATAATATTCTAAACGTATTTTTATCCCCTCCCCCACCCCCCACCCTTCAAGTACTTTCCAATCACCTTATACATATTGTATACCATATTATAACATGTTATGTAAAATTATTTTCACTACCCCCCCTCCATGTGTGCCATAAAGAAGACAACTAAAAGAAGAAAAGAAGAAGAGAAATCCTACTATTCATTCACTACAATATTTTGTCAATGGCCCCCATATTTTTATAAATTTAGGATATGTCCCTCTTTGTATTGCTATTGTTCTTTCCATTTTAAATATATGACAAATTGTATTCCACCAAAACGTATAATTAAGGTTACTATGATTCTTCCAGTTATTGGTTATATGCTGAATGGCAACCCCTGTCATGACTAATAAAAGCTTGTTATTTTCTGGTGAAATTTGACTTTTTTTTCTCATCATCATTCCAAATAACACTGTATCATATGATATTGCTACATGATTTTCCATCAATTTATTAATTTGTGGCCAAATTGCATTCCAAAAACTTTTAATGTAGGGACAATGATACAATAAATGATCCAATGTCCCAGGTTCCAGATTACAGTGCCAGCATTTATTGAACTTAGAACTATCTAATTTTTGCAAACGTGTAGGGGTCCAAAAAGCTCTATGTAATAAAAAGAACAAAGTTTGTCTCATAGATGCTGACACTGTACATCTCATTCTCCAAGACCAAATTTCTACATATTATCTTTTAAGAGTGGACTGTCATGGCTGTCACACAATCCTCAGTCTTGAAATCACTAAGGCATAGAGCAAAATTTTCACTTACCCAGAGAAATGTCCTCTTCTCTCAGAACTTCAGTGTCTTTTTAGCTAAATTTTCCTAGCATTGAAGATTTAGTTGTGTCCAGTGATGCAAGTATGTACTAAATTAGAAAGCTTGAGTGATGGGCTAGGGTACATTCCTGGCATGGTAGTGTATAAATTATTTCTGCTCTCTGCAGAACCCTCCCAACTTTCTACGAGCTTCAGCCTTGTCAGAACACATCAGCCCAGTGGTGGTTATTCCAGCGGAATCCTCATCGCCAGACAGTGAACCCATTGTGGAGACAGACGACCTGGTGGACATGGACAGAACTTCCCAGCAGGTAAGTGAGAGCTTGATGGTTAAAGGTCAAAACCAGTATGAAACACAAGCTTCCCAGCACCCCTGCTGCTGGTGAGTTTCTTGTTCATCTGTTTACTCTCTCATCACAAATAATTGTAGTTAACTAAAATAAAATCTTGGATCGGTTGCATAGCGCCATGTTTGTACCACAGTTTAGCAGCAGATCCCAGATTTTGTTTTTGTTAACTACAGATTGACATGGTGACAGAATTCATCACCATGCCCGTCCACGCAGATAACTGGGGGACACCATCCCCCTGTCATTCTGTAAGGAGAGAGGGAAGAATCAGTAAGAATTGGCACAGCCACTGACCCTCAAGCTGGTGTAGAAGGACTGAGGTTGAGATAGACACTAAAGAATGACACGGGATGGTTTCCCACTGTTATCCGTAGAGACGGGAACGGTGATGAATTCTATCATCATGTCATTCTCTTTTGTTAACTGCAATGGGCAGTCTGTGTGATGAATGTCATAGCTGGAAAATTATTTTTTGCAAACCCTCTAACAGTATTGGGAAGTATTTTAAAAAGAAGTATTTTTTTTTTAATTCTTTATTCATTTTACATCTTACAACAAGTGTATCATAAAATAACATTTGAACTTATACAATATCACTTGATTCTCTCTATCAGTTTAACTTAAATCATAATATTTAAACCCTCCCTCCCAACCCTACTAATTCATATGTAGTACATATATCATATAATATATTATATATTCTGTCCTATTAATCTAATCATTTAATATCAAATCAGAAATCCCACCCCCCCATACTTTGCAATTATACCTAATAGGGAAAAATGATAATCCAATAATTACTCATTAAAATATTCTATTAATGGTCTCCAAACCTCCTTTGTAAAAAGAAGTATTTAAAACAATAATTAAAATACAAGGATACTATTTCAAATACACCCAAAGGTCCATATTCTATAAACAGTGCCTTAGGCACGAATAGACTCCCTACCGGCACATAAATTAAGAGCAAAACGCCATTTAAAAGATCATTTAAATCAAATTTCAAGGCGCCTAAAAAAATGTAGTTGGAATCGTGCCTGTGTAGGCGCTTTATGGTGTCTAATACCACTGTAGACGTGGCCTAACACCAGAAATGGCATTAGGTGCCATAAAGCCTTGAAAACCCTGGCCTATATTTCCAGCGCCTACCTTTCCCAAAGGCGCGATTCTCTAAATGGTGCCATCCCATGACTGACACGCGATTGGAGGCCGCTTTTAAGCTACCGTTTAGTAAATCCAGCCCAAAAATACTTGTGATGATTTTAGTTACTATTTTAAGTATTTGAAATACTTCCGAACACTGTCCCCTAAATGGATAAACATAATAAAATCACCTTCCTTCTGCCCAAGAACCAGCTGATAAGGATTACTGCAGCCTGCCTCATTCCAAAATACGACTGTTTCAGTCTCCATAAATGTGTGCTTCAGGATTGGGTAGTTAATGTTTAAGCATTAGAGATCTGATTTTGCTTTACATGCCACCGTGCATAGCATATTATTAAAATAGTTTAAAAAATTTGGGAACCATTGACTAATTATTCTAATGATCAGATTTCTTAGCACATGGGTAGTAGATATATAGGGGTGGGCTGGGGAATGTATAGCATATGGAAATAGGAATATTGACAAAGGGGGGTTTATTCTATATTATAAGAGGATTTGTTTGTAATTACAAGTGCCATATGATAATTAATTATAATATGTTTAATTCACTTGTTGTAAGAATTCAAAAATGAATAAAAAAAAGAAAAAAAGTTAACACTGATAGTGGTACTGGGATGCTTTATTTATATCCCACTCTTCTACAAGACAGGTAACAACAACAAAAAAAGTACATAATATCAAATTACAAACAATAGACACACAATACAATAAAGCAGAAATGCATCATAAGTCAGGCAGAAAAAGAAAAATTCAATAGCCCACAACTAAGACTTTAAACAAACATTTTCTTCTAAAATGGTGTAAACCATAACAAAGCTAATCATCCTAGAAATATATCATAATGAATGAATGATAGTCTTATGAGAAATTAATGTGATAAAGGGAGGGAAAAGGGTTCATAATTAAATAATAATTGATAAAATCATTACAATATATATGTTATATAAATTCATAAGAAAAATAATATAAAATATGCTTTATATAAAATACATTATAGAGATATCAAGTGTATTGTTAAGATAAATGTATGGAAAATTTATAACACTTGTTGATATGTGAAAAAATCAATAAAAAACTTAAAACAAAATCATCCTAGAAATCCCTTTTTTAAACCTCCCTATTGCACGTATCTCATGATGCCATTCCACAATAACTACATTTGTTAACCATCCCTTTTTTAATAATTCCTAGCATCTTGTTTGCTTTTTGGGCCAATGTGCAGTGGCAGCCAAAAAAGCAAACAGGATGCTAGGAATTATTAAAAAAGGAATGGTTAACAAGACTAAGAATGTTATAATGCCCCTGAATCGCGCCATGGTGCGACCTCATCTGGAGTATTGCGTTCAATTCTGGTCTCCTTATCTCAAGAAAATATAGTGGCGCTAGAAGAGATTCAGAGAAGAGCGACCAAGATGAAAGGGGATAGAACTCCTCTCATATGAGGAAAGACTAAAACGGTTAGGGCTCTTCAGCTTGGAAAAGAGACGGCTGAAGGGGAGATATGATTGAAGTCTACAAAATCCTGAGTGGAGTAGAACGGTACAAGTAGGTCAATTTTTTTACTCCGGCAAAAATTAGAAAGACGATGAAATTGCAGGGAAATACTTTTATTTATTAATTTAAAAATTTATATACCGCATACAACTATGCGGTTTCCATATGGCATACATAGAATCTTGTTTCCCTCTGATTATCACGTATAACATAGACATATCAAGAAAACATTTTTTCACTCAGAGAAAAGTTAAGCTCTGGAATGTGTTGCCAAAAGTTGTGGTAAGAGCGGAGAGCATAGCTAGTTTTAAGAAAGGGTTGGACAATTTCCTGGAGGAAAAGTCCATAGGCTGTTATTAAGACATGGGGGAAGCCTCTGCTTGCCCTGGATTGGTAGCATGGAATGTTGCTTCTCCTTGGGTTTTGGCCAGGTGCTAATGACCTGGATTGGCCACTGTGAGAACGGGCTACTAGGCTTGATGGACCATTGGTCTGGCCCAGTAAGGCTATTCTTATGTTCTTATGTAATTGCCCTGTTGTTCCTTCTGCAAGTGTCTTTAGTGTGCTGCTGGTGGACGGCGGCATCTCTCCCAGCACCAATGACTGCCGTAGTGCCAAGTGTCTCTCTTAGTTCTTATGCATTGGCAGTGTGTGGGCACATTGTACCGTGATGATCTCTGGACTCTATGGGTAACTGTTTCTATTTCCTTCCTCAGAGTTTATTTGACAATAAGTTTGATGATATCTTTGGTGCTTCATTCGGCAGCACTCCTTTCAACTTCAACAACCAAAATGGGAGAAACAAGGATGATAAGTAAGTAACAGGAAAGGTGATTAGAGGGTTTGGGAAGCTTCTTTAGAAGAATGAAATGTATTGGTGATTTGGCCATAATTGTATGAACAAAGCAAGAAGATATTCTAGATGCAGTCACACAGTGGATCATACTACTTGTTTTATTCTCAATACTTTTACAGATAGGGGAGAATTCTATAAATGATGATCAATGTGTAATTAAACTCTGGAATTTGTTGCCGGAGAATGTGGTAAAATCAGTTAGGTTAGTAGGATTTCAAAAAAAGAAGTCCATAGGCCATTATTGAGATGGCTTGTGGAAATTCACTGCTTATTCCTAGGATGAGAAGCATAAAATCTGTTGGGATCTAGCTAGATACTTGGGCTCTGAATTGGCCACTGTTGGAAACAGGATACTGGGCTTGATGGACCTTCGGTCTGTCCCAGTATGGCAATTCTTATATTGTTAATAATCGGTGCCTGAAAAAAGGCAGTGCTAACTACATTAACGGGTACTCCAAGATGAGCGCTCTTCATAGAATGGAACTTAGATCTAATTCTCACGCCTAAAGTTGAGCACTGAGATTTATGCCAGCTGAAATCTGGTATAAATGTCGGCACTCAACTCATGGCATTTCGGCACATAAATGGTGCTAGTCGTTAACACTGTTTAAATTTGGGAGACACCCTGTCACCTTTTGTGTTTTCCTAGTCTTTTGGGTCCAAGGTCTCAGGTCTCAGTGGGAAGTAAAATAATGAGACAACAGACAGGGGTGGTTTGGAAAAGGTATATTATATAGAAGTAGGTTTATTACAAATATAGAGTATAACTTGGTTACAAAGCAGCTTCAGTGTATATGTGTCTAAGTGAAGAGATCTGAGCGAGTCCTGCTGTGTAGGGTGTCAGAGGAAGCTGTGTGTATATGTGAAAAAGCTGGAGAAGGAGGAGAAGGAAAAAGAGAGGTAGGGGGATGAAGCCTGTCTTTTATAGATTTGAATTCCCTGTCTGATTGTGGTGGCTGCCTTTCTACGCTCTCACCACCTTCAAGTCTTTCCTTATCTGGACGATTGGTTAATCAAGGCCAATTCATCTCAAACAGTGCTCCTGGCCACCAACCAAACCATCCTGTTTCTACAGCTTCTGGGGTTCGAGATCAATCTACCCAAATCTCATCTCATTCCCACTCAGAGACTTCAATTCATTGGAGCGGTGCTGGACACAGTCCTCATGAGAGCATTCCTGCCGTCCAACCGTCTTCAAACGCTTCAATCTCTATGTCAGCAGGTGCTTCCACAACGTTCCATCTCTGCCAAGCAAATGATGATACTCTTGGGTCACATGGCCTCCACAGTTCATGTCACACCCCTCGCACATCTTCACCTGCGCACTCCTCAATGGACCCTAGCTACCCAGTGGTCCCAAGCGACGGATCCTTGCTCACGACACATATCTGTGACATCATCTCTTCGTCAGTCTCTACAATGGTGGTTGATATCCTCAAATCTCTCCAGAGGTCTTCTGTTTCATCTACCTCCTCATCAACTTGTCATCACCACCGACGCCTCCCCTTATGCTTGGGGAGCTCATTTGAACGAATTCCAAACTCAAGGACTTTGGACAGCCCAGGAAATGAAACATCACATCAATTTCCTGGAACTCAGAGCGATGTTTTATGCCCTCAAGGCCTTCCAACATCTTCTCTTTCCTCAGGTCCTCCTGCTGTGCACAGACAATCAAGTTGCGATGTACTACATCAACAAGCAGGGTGGGACAGGCTCTCGCCTCTTGTGCCAGGAAGCCCGGAAGATTTGGGCTTGGGCCACAGATCACCAACTATTCCTGAAAGCTATCTACATTCAGGGAGAACAGAATTCCTTAGCGGACAAGCTCAGCAGAATTCTCCAACCTCACGAGTGGACACTCGATCCTTTAACGCTACAGTCCATCTTCGCTCAGTGGGGCACTCCTCAGATAGACCTCTTTGCAGCTCCTCACAATCACCAGCTGCCCCTCTTCTGCTCCAGACTCTACTCTCCTCACCGTCTGGCAGCGGATGCATTTCTCCTCGATTGGTCCAATCTGTTCCTGTACGCTTTCCCTCCTCTGCCTCTCATGTTACGAACCTTGTTCAAGCTCAAGAGGTAACGAGCCACCATGATTCTGATTGCTCCACGGTGGCCCAGGCAACATTGGTTCTCCCTTCTACTTCAACTCAGTTCCAGGGAGCCTTTCCTTCTTCCACTGTTTCCTTCTCTGCTTACGCAACATCAGGAGACCCTTTTGCATCCCAACCTTCCGTCTCTGCACCTGACAGCTTGGTTTCTCTCGGGCTGACTTCTCATGATACTCTTTTGTCTCAGCCCGTTCGTTCCATTCTGGATGCCTCCAGGAAACCGGCCACTCTGCAATGTTACCATCAAAAGTGGACACGGTTTTCTTCCTGGTGTCTTCTTCATCATCATGATCCCACTTCCCTTGCAGTGGAGGCCTTATTGGATTATCTTCTTTCTTTGTCTGACTCTGGCCTCAAGTCTACTTCCATCAGAGTCCACCTCAGTGCTATTGCTGCTTTTCATGAGCCAGTTCATGGAAAACTTCTCTCGGCTCATCCCTTGGTGTCCAGATTCATGCGGGGTCTTTTCAATGTGAAACCACCTCTCAAAGCCCCTCCGGTAATCTGGGATCTCAATGTGGTTCTTTCCGCCTTAATGAAGTCTCCTTTTGAACCTTTGGCTACCGCTCCTTTCAAGTTTCTCACTTGGAAGGTACTTTTCCTTATTGCTCTTACCTCTGCCAGGAGGGTCAGTGAGCTACATGCACTAGTTGCGGATCCACCTTTTACAGTCTTTCATCATGACAAGGTGGTTCTGCGTACACATCCAAAGTTTCTCCCTAAGGTTGTCTCTGAATTCCATCTCAACCAATCCATTGTTTTGCCTGTCTTCTTTCCGAAACCTCACTCTCATTCTGGAGAACAGGCTCTGCATACTTTGGACTGTAAGCGGGCTCTAGCTTATTATTTAGAGCGTACTAAGCACCACAGATCAGCTACCCAACTTTTTCTGTCCTTTGATCCGAATAAATTGGGACGTCCTGTTTCTAAACGTACGTTGTCTAATTGGCTGGCAGCGTGCATTTCTTTCTGTTATGCTCAGACCGGACTGACACTGGAAGGTTCTGTCACGGCCCATAGAGTTCGAGCTATGGCAGCATCTGTAGCTTTCCTCCGCTCCACGCCTATTGAGGAAATCTGCAAGGCTGCTACTTGGTCCTCAGTTCATACTTTTACATCTCATTATTGTCTGGATGCTTTCTCCAGACGGGATGGACACTTCGGCCAATCTGTTTTACAAAATTTATTTTCCTAATGGCCAACCTTCCCACCATCCCTCTTTTTGTTAGCTTGGAGGTCACCCATCAGTCAAGAATATGCTGCCTGCTTGTCCTGGGATAAAGCACAATTACTTACCGTAACAGGTGTTATCCAGGGACAGCAGGCAGATATTCTTGCGTCCCACCCACCTCCCCGGGTTGGCTTCTTAGCTGGCTTATCCTAACTGGGGACCGCGCGCCTCCATCGGGCGGGAAGGCACTCGCGCGTGCGCGGTGCGGCCTGCTAGAACTTTCCAAGTTCTTAGAGTGCAATCACTCTAAAATTGTCCGTACCGGGGCTCCGTCGGTGCCGTCACCCATCAGTCAAGAATATCTGCCTGCTGTTCCTGGATAACACCTGTTACGGTAAGTAACTGTGCTTTCCGCCTGTACCTTGCAGTTCTAAGCAGATTACAGTAAAAATAATAATAATAATAACAACAGTTTATATACCGCAGGACCGTGTTACAGATTGAGTGAATAAACAAAGTTACTGATTGAATGAACAAACAAAGTATAGATTTAGCGCAGGTGGTTCTTGCGCTCAGTTATTAAGGACTAAGATTGAATAGGTTGGTTTCCTAAGTATTTCAGGAATAGATGTGTTTTCAGACGTTTCCTGAATTCTCCATAGGTAGTAGGCACAAGCAATTGTTCAAGGTCTTTACCCCATAATATTGCTTGATGTGCGAGAAGATGTTGATGATGACTTTTAAATTTACAACCTCTAACTGGTGGAGAAATGAAATTCAGGTGTGAGCTTCACTTGTGTCTGTTGGTTGAGAAAGAGAAAAGGTCTGTTATGTATTTAGGGGCTAAGCCATAAAGTACCTTGAAGCAAAAACAACCAAACTTGAATTTCACACATGCCTCCATCGGTAGCCAGTGTAAAAGTTGATAGGAAGGTGTCACATGATCAAACTTCTTCAATCCACAAAGTAGTCTAACCGCTGTATTTTGAACCAGTTGCAGTCGCCGCATGTATTTCTGGGGGAGTGCCAAGTAGGCGATGTTACAATAATCGAGTTGACTCAGAATAAGGGATTGTACTAGAATTCGAAATGATGAGGCATCGAAGTAAGCTCTGATGGACTGAAGTTTCCAGAGGGTATAAAAGATTTTTCTGATCAAGGAGTCCACCTGGTCTTTCATGGTCAGGTTTTGGTCCAGTGTTACACCCAATATCTTTATAGTGGGTTGAATTGGATAGCTGAGGTTGTTGATGCACATTGGTGCTTTAGTGTCGAGTGGGTATGGCGCTGCTATGAAGAAGATAGCTGGACATTTCCAGGAAGTTACAATTTAGGGGACGGTTACATAGTAGAGGCACAGGGAGTTACAATTTAGGGGACTTTAAATAGTAGAGGCAGAGGGAGAATTGAGGATTAATAGTAGGGAAGATGTATTTAAGATGATGTTAGAAGAAATTCAAGTGATGTATACAAGGTTTAAATGATTTAATATTGTGTTATTGATGTAAGATGGAAAAATGAATAAAGAATTTGGGAAAAAAAAATATTATTCTTATTATTCATTCAATTTTCTATACCTTTCTCCCAGGGGAGCTCAGAATGGTTTACATGAATTTATTCAGATACGCAAGCATTTTTCCCTGTTTGTCCCGTGGGCTCACAATCTATCTAATGTACCTGGGTCAATGGGGGGGACTAAGTGACTTGCTGTCTGTTTTGCAGCCCCCTGCTATCCATCCCTCTCTTAACTCTCTTCTATTCCACAGGGACAGATTGATTGAGCAACTCTACAGAGAGATCGGTGCTCTGAAGGAGGAGCTGGAGAACTTCAAAGCTGAGGTGAGGACTTCACCAGGCCTTTAATTTTGGTTGTTGTATCCAGCACATACAAAGTCAGTTTGTCCTCTTGTGTGAATGGTCACATAGCCAGCTCCTTCTCTCCACATGGAAATTTCAGTTGTAGCCATGAATGGTGGCAGGAAGATTAAAGCATTGGTATTTGGAATGATGAATGGCCCCAATAGATGTGGACGACCTCGCAGAGAATGGGTAGAAGGCATTATGCCACACTGCACTAGACAGAAATCAAGGGAGAGAAATAGTCAAGAAGATATCAGACACCATTCGATGCTGAGCCCATGACTGTCGATGATCATCAAGAATGTTTCCCATTACTTGAGTATTGGCCAAGCTGTTGAAGTTGGATGGTTTATTCTGTTGTACACCACCTCAGAGGAACTCTAAGGAGGAGGATGTGTAACCTTCAAATGTTACTAATCTCTGCAGTATCACCAGAACTTCTCATTATAGAAATGGTCAACCTTCTTGCTAGGTATGGCTCACAGGAAAGTTCTGGGGCATTAGATCTAGGGGATTATCATTAGGAAGGCTGTGTTGGGGGGAATTGAAACTGTTGGGTGGGGATTAAAAGGAATGCTAAATTGGGAGGATTGGAACCAGAGGGAGAGATTGAGGGATTGAAGTGGGGGAAGTGGGATTGGAATGGGAAGCCTGATGTGAGCGGATTGAATTGGGGCACTGAGATGCAGGAAGGATCAAACTGAGGGGGAGGGGATTGGGAGATTGGAAAGACTGAAGAGCTAAGTTGGGGGGATATGAATTGGGAATCTGCTGAGTTGGGGGGAGGGATCATATCTCAGGGGTGTGGATTGGAATGGGAGGTGTTGAGCTGGGGCGGATGATCAGAACCCAGAGGAGAATAGGAGGTTGGAGTTGAGGGAAGATTAGAGGAATATGAATAGGAGCTGCTGAGTTGGGTGGGAATTGAATCAGACTTGAGTTGGGGGAGGATTGGAAAGTGGGAGAGATTGGGTGGCTGCTTCCCAAAATTATGTGGGTTGTGGCTGATAATCTGCCTCTTTAAATGTTTACCCTTTAAATATGTTTTTCTATAGTTTTTATTTATCTTTTATGAATTTATAAATTTCAGTCTATTATGCATATACGTAACCAACACAAGGAGTTCAACCTAATTTTTTTAGACCATCAGAGGTGGCAAATTTAAAGCAGCACTACTTCTCTTTGATGCTCACTCCCCATATCCTCATCGGCCCATTTTTACTTTCTTGTATCTTGGTGTTGTCTTATGTCTAATCAAATTCATATAACTTTTGCATAAAGCAGAAAGTGCACTCTGTCCCCAGACTGTCCCTGCCCTGAATATCAAGCTGGCCTGTTCAGCATAGTTCAACCCTGGTTGATCCTTTTGAATAATATTATCTCACTTATTTTTTTTCAATATTGTAAATCACCTAGATGGGTAGTAAGTGTATCAAATAGCGAATAAACTTGAAACTGACCATAAAAACCAAGTCCCTCTGTGTGTCTTATCCCTGTGGTTGCAGAGCTGCCGAGCAGTGGTCCAGCTGAAGGGACGTATCAGTGAGCTGGAGGCCGAGTTAGCTGAGCAGCAGCACTTGAAGCAGCAGGCACTGGATGAGAATGAATTCTTACGCACAGAGCTGGATGAGCTCAAGAAGAGACGGGAAGACACTGAAAAAGCCCAGAAGAGTCTCTCGGAGATTGAGAGTAAGGGCAGGGGCCGCTTATCATATTTCTTCAAAACAAGCACCCAGGGGGTAAATTAGGTGGTAATATTTATGCACCTCTTACATAGGTAAATGTTTAAACTTCTAGTATAATATAAACCAGAGAACAAATTTGTATCAAGTTGTATTGAATTACCAGACCTCAAATACCCAATGCACTACTTGACTGGTTTTTTATGCCCTTACTGGGGTGGTAAATTCATCATTGGTCTTGGTAAAGTAACTTGTGCTGTGAAAATTTATTTAAATATTTCTAATATCAATTTTCAATAAATATAAAGTGCATTAGGTGCGTAAGGTGCTTTTCCTACAGCCCATTCCTCTCCTGATTCCTAAACAGAACGCTAGCTTTCCAAGCAAGTCAACAAAACAAATGGCTAGGCAACTTCATCAAACTCTCCTCAGCCTACCTTAACTTCAGAAAACTAATAAAAACAAACCTGTTCAACCGATTTGTAACCAAGAACCCTTAAACCCTCTACTGTACTCCTTTTCACATCTTCTTGCTTCCCCACATTGTGACTTTATGCAACCAAAATCCTCACTGTTATTTTTTTTCTTCTTCGCTGTATCCAAAATCTCCATTGTTATTTTTCCTTCGCTGACTGTCCAGCTCTTCTTGTTGTAAACCGCCTCGAACTACTATGGCTTTAGCGGTATATAAAAATAAAGTTATTATTATTATTATTCACTTGACCATTGCCTTTTCTATTTAGTTATTGATTTCATTTTCTATCCCATCCTCCCCAAAAAGCTCAGAACGGGTTACAGGCTAAAACATACATAATATACAGTTTACAGGTTAAATTTGTCATAGTTACACTACAAGATTTTTTAGTACAAGTTTTTCCCTAGTGCGACACATACCGAGAATCTTTTATCAATATACATTTCTTTGTAACCTATCAGTCGTGGGCAGGGGAGTTAGGTAAAGAGGTATGTTTTTTTATTGCTTTCCTAAAGTTGAGGAGTCCTTCAAGGTAGAGAATGACACGGGGACAAATTTGTCCCCGTCCTTGCAGGAACTCAAGTTCCCTTTCCTGCCCCCGTGAGTTTTGTCCCTGTTCCTGCCCCAAGCTCTGCCTTAACCGCACAAGCCTTGAACACTTATGATTTTAAAGTATTTGAGCCTTGTGCAGATGAGGATGGGGTTTGCATGAATAGGAAAAGAACTCGCGGGAACGGGACAGTAAAATGAGTTCCCGTGAGGATGGGGAAAAATTTGTCCCCATGTCATTCTCTACTTCAAGGGATCTAATTTGTGGGGGCAGTTGATTCCAGTGGCTCGATATGAAGTGGGAGTAGGAAAGTCTTTTGGTGGTTTGCAGGTGAAGGGCACGACCAGGGGGGCGTTTAGATGCATATTTCATCCTGGGAGTGGAGGTACCTGTTAGGCACGTATGAAGCAAGCTTGATTTCATATAGCCCGGTACCGTGTAAAGATTTGAGGCCCTTGAAGACACATTTGGCTACAGGTAACCAATATGCTGATGATAGAGCCTGGGAGACAGGGTCACGGGCACAGAGGTTTTTTAAAAGTGTGCTGCATTTTGTACACACTGGAAATGTTATATGTTCTTTGCAGCCTATGTGCTAAGGATTTGTTGCCGGGAAGGTGACTCATGTCACCATATCTGCCTTGGCCTGTGATGACTGGGATGGAGGAATACATGCTGACAAGGAGAGTAATTGGCATGAAATATGGGAGCAGAGATTGTGCCATTGGTATTCTGAAGGTGGTGCCTAGGCATGGGGTACAGAGGCTTGGTCTGTATTTCTGTTGTAATACTCTTAAGGCTATGACTGTTGATAACTGAGTACAATAGATGGTCCCCTTCCAGCCTACTTCAAAGATCATTTGTGTATTTAGGTAAGCTCAAGTTTGAGTTTGTGTTAGTTATTTCAATGGTAGATGGGTGGAGAGGGTGAATAAATGGAATCGCAGGGGCAGTGTTGTGGTTTGAGCTCTTAGTTTTGTTCTTGGTTTAGTTATTTTCAGGTGTGTCCAGTGGTTAGAGTGGTGAGGAGGTAGTTTGGTAAGGCCTTAATTTGTGATAATTAGTAGTTGTGGGTGTATAAGTGTAATGTGAGCCGAGGGGCAGGGTGGGCGGCCATAGGCCTCAGGTCTGTGAGCATGATCTCTAAGGGTGTCTTATAGCAGATATTCCTGAGAGTTAGTGACTAAATTCAGGCTCATTGGGTTCTGCGAATGCCAAATTGGAGTCTGCTTCAAATGGAGACAGGAGACACAGTTGTTATAGAGAATAACTGAGAAGAGGTAAGGAGAAGCAGTGCTATAAACACAGTTAAGGACTGTGAAAAATATGAGATTGGATAGAAGAGAAGAGATTCCGAGGCTAAAACCAGCCAAGCTCTCTTAGAATATCGTACTAGTCCATCTCTAGCCCAGTGGCCTTAGAGTTCATTCCCAAGCCTCACCCATTCAATTGAAAGAGACTCGCCTCATGTGTTTTTATGCCACATAGGTATTTAAACGCCTCTATCAGATCTCCCCCTCCTGCCTTTCCTCCTAATATCTTATTCTGGTCTTTCCTTTAGAAATATAGCCAGGTTGGGAAGAGAACGCAGGGACTTGGGGATTGTTGAGATTGAGAGGTATGAGATGAGAATGAGAAATTGGGCTAGGGATGTCAAATGGAAAGATGGACTGGGGAGGAGATTAGAGACTGTGGAGACAGGGGAGGGGGAGGTTAATGACAGGGTTGATGAAGGGATGATAGAGAAAAATAAATGTGGACTGGGGGTGAGAAAAGAGAGTAGTGATGAATTTGGGAGATTGGGCTTGGAATTTAAAAGAACCATAAAGGACAAGGAAAGAGCATCACGCTGCCCTTTTAAGTTGGGACAGTGGAAGTATGAGCAATCCTTGCCAGACACCGTATATGCTAGTAGCTTCTCTGATCATATCTTCAGTGAACCTGACACACGGCCTGTTCTGTATTTGCAGGGAAGGCCCAGGCAAACGAGCAGCGTTATACCAAGATAAAGGAAAAGTACACAGAGCTTGTCCAAAGCCATGCTGACCTGCTGCGCAAGGTGCCTACAAGTTTACGGAATGTGGATACCAAGAGGTTTTACTGTCTCACTGCCTCTTAATGTTTTTTAAAAAATTTAACTCAATGTCTTTGTCAGTAGTTTGAGGTATATTATGTTCCATTATGCTTATAATTAAATTTAGTACATGAGGCAATGGAGGTGACCTGTCAAAAATCACAAGGAGCAGCAGTGAGATTTGAATGATTTTCAGTTTGCTGTTTTAACAACTGGGCAATTCCACAGCCAGAAGTTTGGAATTGAGATTTGGATTGAGCTCCTGCCTCTTCTGAGTAGCTCAAATGAGGACACACACAGGAATGTCAGAGTTTTGCATATCTGACACCCAGCTTCCATCTCCTGCTTTAATCACTGTTTCAGCTACATTCTCACAATTTCATGAGTACAGGAGTTTGGGCATCCAGTGGCTGAAACACCTGGAGAGTGAGAAGGCATTCACTGTTCCAGCAAGCTAGGAATAATATTTGGGATACTGACTCGCACATTCTGGAACTAAGACATGTGTAAAACACACCATCGGCCTCAGGTCCCGTCCCATCTGGTAAGGACTAGAGATTGGGCAGAGTGTCCAGTTGTTCACCGATACTTGAAACAGCTGCAGAATTGCTCTGTTTCCACGAACGTGCCCCTCGTATCCTGGTCCTGTTGCTTCTCTTTCTTTCTTGACTGCTGTACTTTCACCCCAAGAGTGAATATATGAAGAGTAAGTCAGAAATGTACAGTCCTGTGACGCTTGCAACAAGTGTGAGGTTCCTGATTCTGATGATGGTGTCATCTGACTGTTGTTCCGCAGAATGCTGAGGTGACAAAACAAGTGACTACTGCAAGGCAAGCCCAGGGGGATGTGGAGCGAGCAAAGAAAGAGTTGGAGGACACCTACCAGCGGGTGAATGAACATATGCAAAGAAAGGTGAGCAAGGAGCAGAAAATTTGGGTGGCATTCATTGCTGCACTGGAAGAGAGAGGAGAATAGGAAAGAAAGCAATGTTCCTCTAAACTGTGTGGGAGTTCATGCCATTAGAGGTTGGTAATTCAATATCATATTTTCATGGAGTCCTGCAGAGCTTGCCTGTCTCTCTCTCTGTTGAAAATGTGATAATGAAACAGCACCTCCCACTGGAAGGAATATAGTTGGAAGACTAAGAGGGAACATTGAAAGCTACACCAGGAAAGCTACACAAAGAGCTGAAGGTGACAGCCACTGCTGCCCTGGGAATAGAAAGCACAGAGTTGCAGGTGACAATCGCTACTGAAGAAAGAGCAGGACAGCGAGTAGACTAATGTGCATTGACTTAAAGAGAGATTTCTGGTGACAGTGTCTGATGATCTTGTGGTAGTACCAGAGGGATATTGGGATTTATTTGGAGAAACATAAGCAACAGGAAAAAAAATCTACTGATTTTTATTTAAAAAACCATAGGGTGTAATAAACAGGGAGTGAAAAGGTTCTTATTTGGTATTGAAAAAACACCACCCTAAATAAACTGATATGAATATCAGAAAAAGCTTTATATATGTGAAGAAAAGCTCAGACACAGAGAGGGGTACCACAGAAGGGGGAAACCACCCCGACCACCTCACCACCCAATCATTGCCACATCTGGCCATACTTTTAAGCTTAAATTCTAATTCTCCTAAATCATTTAGATAAATGAAAAAATTTGAAAAACACTTAGCTAAAGCTTGGTTCCTTAGTTTCGACGTGAACATGTTTTGTGCTCCTGCTTCAGGAAACCAAATATCTGGGTTTTCAGCCGCACTAGAAAGAATGTTTAGGTAGCAGTGGATGGTATCGATCTAACAACAATAGAAAAATAAATAAATCCAATGTAACACCACAAAATTCAGTGAAAGCAATTAGATAAAAGCTTAACAAACGAACGTTAGAAAATGTGTGAAGGTGTATAAAACGCTGGTTATCTGGTTCGAGCACAGAATTTGTTACAAAATTTTATTGTTAACCCTTACTACTCGTTCTAATAGCCAACCCGAATTCATTGATAGACTCCTTATTCCATATCAACCTGCTAAATTGCTCCGAACTACGTCACAAAACCTTCTTGTAGTGCCATCTTTGAAATTAATCAATACGCTGAGATCTAATAACTTTGCCGTCACTGCACCTTCCCTATGGAATTCATTGCCTAATCACTTACGAGCAGAAACCTCGATAAAGCAGTTTAAAGCAAAACTCAAAACATTTTTATTTGAGGATGCTTTTGGATAAAACTGTCCTTTTTAGGACTAAATCAGCAATAGTCCCTTTCCCCACCTATTGTTTTAACCCTTAAATGTGCTTTATTATAATTATTTTAATTCAACCCTTCTTTCCAAACTGTGTGTAGTCAGTATATGTGTCCTATGCTAAAAGTCTACTAACCTAGTATAGTACTGTATAATATTTTAACATCAATTTTATTTGTGTTTTAAAAGCTTTCTTTTATTAAGGCTGTACACCGCTTAGAAATTTGAATTAGCGGTATAAAAAATGTTTTAATAAACTTGAAACTTTAATAAACTTTTTGCTTAGAGGACACTCAAAAAGGCTTCTACTCTGTTTAAAAGCCTGACATGGGTTCAGGTAGGCCAGATTGGCACCTCCTTTTCTTCAGAAGATGTGACTTTCAGGAGTTCAGGTTCCAGGAGACCAAGGCTTTCCAAGAGAGCACTGGACTGGAGTAATATTTTTTCAAGGACCCTGATTTCCTATGAGCTCTCTCTAAAGGACATTTAACTCTTGCAGCAATATAATTGCAGAACATAGAAAGCATTCTCCCTCTGGAGCCAAAATAGTTTCCTTCTTGGGATGAATTTCTCTCTTTGATTGTCCCTTGGATCATGAAGTCTAAGCCACTGGAGGAAACAGATGAGCCAGTTTTAGAAAGTCTCAAGAAGCCCTCTAGGTCCTTCATGCTCAAGGTCGGGGAGGCTCCAGAAGAGGGTTCAAGAGCACCAAGATTACAGACATTCTTTTACGGGCCCTAAAAGTCAATACTCTGGTTACCATGGTCACTAGGAGGACCACCATTCCTCACTGAAGGTGGTTTGGCTCTTCTGGACTCTTAGGACAGAAGGATCTAAGAGCTTCTGAAACAGGCCTTCAAATAATCTGGTCTGATGTTACAGATTTCTGCAGAGTCTGTATTTGGTGGCCTTTATTAGACTGGATGCAACAACTACAGAAAGGTCTTGGAAACAAGTCAACTAGAGTTTTGAGCAGCCTTCCTGGTTGACACCTTGTGTAACCTTGTTGGAATCTCATCTAGGGCTCTGGTCACTGTGGTCTCAGCTCAATAACTGCTTTGGCTTTTCTTATTGGTCTGTGGACCAACTTTCAAAACTTAAGTCAGCAAGCATCCCTTTATAGCAGTAAACTCTTCTTTAAGGAGGACATGGAGAAGCTGTTCAGAGATCTAGGTTAATCAAATCTGAATAGATTGCCAAAAGACAAGCCTTGCACTTTAAATTGGCTAGTCAAACAAGGCACCTTTCAGGCAAGAATGCAAAAAGGGCAGTTTCAATCCTCTCAGTTTTCTCAAACATTTAAGAATAGACATTCTGTGGCTTCTGATAGAATCTGTGCTTTCCAGCGAAGAATGGTGCATCCCTTCTAAAATGCTGCAGATAGTTGACCACCTTGAATCGATTCCATCCAGAGTGCGCTCTGATCAAGTCCATCCAGCAGAGGTAGGTTATAGAAGTGGACAGAAACCACTTCACAGGTCGCAGACCTGATGGGCCGCCGCGGGAGCGAACCGCTGGGCGAGATGGACCTCGGTCTGACCCAGTGGAGGCAACTTCTTATGTTCTTATGTATGTATGATGGACCACTGGTCTGACCCAGCAGCGGAAATTATGTTCTTAACTGTTGGCCTTCCCCCAGTTTCTAGTTTGGGGTTTTTTATGTTCTTTTTGGGGGGTTTTTAGTTTCTAGTTTAAAGCTGGTTTTTCTCCTTTTGAAGTCAGCAGCCTGGTTCCACCCTGGTTAAGGTAGAGCCTATCTATTTGGAATGGGCTCTCCCTTCCCCAGAATGTTGCCTAGTTCCTAACCCTCTTCCCTGTACCATCACCTCTTTGAGACTCTGAAACTGTGCCTTCTCTTGGATCCTGCATATGGAACAGGAAGCACTTCAGAAAATGCTACCCTGGAGGTTCTAGATTTTAACTTCCTACCTAAGCGACAAGTGATTTAACAAGCCAGGAGCCATTTCTGGCCAGTTAAATCACTTTGAATATATCAACCCCTAAGATTCTATATGTAGGCCTGCAATTCATTTTCCTAGATTTTGGTTCTTATTTACTAAACTGCTATAACACTAACATATAGGGTAGGGTTAAATGGTGATTTTTCTCAGTGGAGGAGAGTAAACAGTGGAGTGCCACATGGATCTGTACTGGGACTGGTGCTATTTAACTTATTTACAAACGATCTGGAAATTGGAACGACGAGTGAGGTGATTAAATTTGCAGATAACACTAAACTGTTCAAAGTTGTTAAAACACATGCAGATTGTGAAACATTGCAGGCAGACCTTAGGAAATTGGAAGACTGGGCATCCAAGTGGCAGATGAAATTTAATGTTGACAAATGCAAAGTAATGCACATTGGGAAGAATAACCCAAATCATAGTTACCGGATGCTAGGGTCCACCTTGGGGGTTAGCACCCAAGAAGGGTATCTGGGTGTCATTGTAGACAATATGATGAAACCTTCTGCCCAATGAGCGGCGGCAGCGGTCAAAAAAGCAAACAAGATGCTAGGAGTTATTAAAAAGGGACTAAAAATATTATAATGCCTGTGTATCACTCCATGGAGCACCTGGTGTATTGCGTTCAATTCTGGTCTCTTATCTCAAGAAAGATATAGTGGCACTAGAAAAGGTTCAAAGAAGAGCGACCAAGATGGTAAAGGGGATGGAACTCCTCTCATATGAAGAAAGACTAAAAAGGTTAGGACTCTTCAGCTTGGAAAAGAGACGGCTGAGGGGAGATATGATTGAAGTCTACAAAATCCTGAGTGGAGTGTACAAGTGGATTGATTTTTCACTCCGTCAAACATTACAAAGACTAGGGGACACTCAATGAAGTTACAGGGAAATACTTTTAAAGCCAATAGGAGGAAATGTTTTTACACTCAAAAAATAGCTAAGCTCTGGAACACGTTGCCAGAGGTTGTGGTAAAAGCGGATAGCGTAGCTGGTTTTAAGAAAGGTTTCAAGTGATGTTGTATTATATTTGGTTGATATTTACTGTTCACTTGATGTAAGTTTAAAAATGAATAAAGAAATTATAAAAAAAAAAAAAAAAAGGTTTGGACAAATTTCTGGAGGAAAAGTCCATAATCTGTTAAGACATGGGGGAAGCCTCTGCTTGCTTGGATCGGTAGCATGGAATGTTGCTACTCTTTGGGTTTTGGCCAGGTACTAGTGACCTGGATTGGCCACTATAAGAACGAGCTACTGGGCTTGATGGACCATTGGTCTGACCTAGTAAGGCTATTCTTATGTTCTTATAGGGGAAAAGGGAGCCTTGAGTCAGCTAGCACCATTTTGGATTTTTCTACTGGCAGAACAAAACCAACTGGAGATTGTGCCTACATAATTCAAAACTCAGGTAGCTCAAGCTGCAACAGGTGAGACTCTAAATATTAGGCCAGTTCTTGAAAAGTCTGAAGGCCAGATACTGGTCCTGTTCATTTATATCTGCAGTTGCCATATGTATAGAAACTGAAGTTTTTAGTGAACCCTCAGTGCATTGCCATGCTTTGCTAACTTTACCCAACTATTATTTTTCTGCAGTCTCAGGAGCAGATTGAGGTTATGGAGACTCTCCAGAAAGAACTCACCACCAGCAAGCAGGAGCTACAGATGCTGAGGAGCAGTCTAGAAGCATCTGAGCAGGTGAGCCACATTCAGGTGATCCTAGAATCCCCTAAGGCTTTGTTTCCAGGTTTCTAGGTACTCAGATTCCCGCTCCCCCCCCACACACACATACATACAGAGAGTCTGTCTTACCAGGTTCCAGAATCTTTGGCACCCTCTCCCTCTTTCCTTGCCAGGATTCCCTAACTTTACTGCTTTCCTTCCCAGATACTACATATGCAGACCTTGCATGGTTGCTGATCTAAACAAGGCTGACTGGTTTTATGTCTGATCCTAAGTTTGACAAGCAACTGAATTCCTTTAATATTCATGTTTTGTCCTTGCAGTCTGGTTTGGGATTAAATGACAGAATTGGTGGACTGCAGCAGGAGAAGGACAGCCTTGTGGAGGCATTAACACAACTTGAAAAGCAAGTGGCAACACTGCAAGGGGAACTTCAGCAGGTGACAAGCTGCCTGGCCACTGAGAAAGAGAACAGCAGTACAACTCTACAGGGTCTGCAGAGCCAGCTCAGTGAGAAGGTACCTCCCATGCCCTCCCCTTCCATTATAGCTTTTCCATACCTACCTCAGTCTATACCATCCTCATTACAGCACTCTTCATTTAATCCTCATCCTGAGTACCTGATCCTGTCCTAGTTTCTACCCCTCACACCCTAAACCCATAGCGTTCTGCTCCTCTCCTTAGTGCCAGATTCTCACTCCAGCACCCTGTCCCTCTTCTGCTTTCTATTATAGAAGTAACATCAGGATAATAATAATTTAATAATAATTTATTTCTTATATATGTAATGTAATGTAATGTAATTTATTTCTTATATACCGCTACATCCGTTAGGTTCTAAGCGGTTTACAGAAAATATACATTAAGATTAGAAATAAGAAAGGTACTTGAAAAATTCCCTTACTGTCCCGAAGGCTCACAATCTAACTAAAGTACCTGGAGGGTAATAGAGAAGTGAAAAGTAGAGTTAGAGGAAAAATAAAAATAAAATAAAAAATTCTGGAGAAATTTAAATGATAGAAATAGAACAAAACAAAGACAAAAGGCAAAACAATAGATAAGATTAAAGATAAATCATAAGCTGGAAAGAAAAATAAAATAAAACTTTGTCTTCAATCCACGGTTTCAGCGTCAGTGATGAAGTAGAGCAATTAAGTTTAGGAGGAGCGATTGACGTTTCTTACCGTGAAGTTCGAAGCGGTATAGGTAGGCAATATTTAATATCAAATGTTTTATTATTTGTACACTTGATGTAAGATTAAAAATGAATAAAGAATTTAAAAAAAGGATGGTAGGCAATATGCAAAAGGATCAGAAAAGATTGTGATGGTTGTTTCCAAATGATTTAGCAATAAAAAAAAGGAAAATTGAAAAACTAAAAGGGGAAACCTTAAAAATATTTATAAAATCAAATGAAATTTAAGGGGGCAGGCAGGATATTCAGCAGGGCTAATTTAGTTGAAGTTAACCAACCAACTTATGGGGTTCACTTTAATTAGGGTCTTCAGGCAGCATATCCTGGCTAACTTTAAGATAGAAGTTTTTTTTTCCTGTGATCAGATTTAACCAAATAATGGATTTCAAGCATGCTGCCTTTAGCCAAATGTTTATGTGTATTAAAAATCTTTATATACCACTCAATTAGCTTTCCGCACTCCTGCCCCTCCCTCACTGGGAGGGATTGCTGCCTCAGATCTCGCAACCATTGGCGCACAAAGCAGAAGTGAGCCGAAGCCTGGGCCCTCGCCACTCCCTGAATGGCTGCCATCAGATCCCATCTGTCCCGGCCTACCACAAGAGGGGGAGGTGGGAAAGAGGGCAGGGAGGTGGGAAAGAGTGCAGGGAGTGAGAGGGGCTGGGTGCAGAGCCTGGTATATTTTATTAAATATATTAGTACACCATTTGGTTCAGATTATTTTTTTTCTTGTTTTCCTCCTCTAAACCTAGGTGCGTCTTATAGTGTCTTATAGTGCGAAAAATACAGTAGTCATAAAATTAGAACCAAATTTTAAAAATACACGATTTCTAGACCACCCCCTATAGAGGGAGAGATGCCCATGCTTTCACGCTGCCCTAAAATCCCCACCTTGACCACCCCGCCGTGACATGACTGCTCCCCTGCTTTCAAGTGACCCCCCTCCCCATCTCTGCCACCCCCTCCTCCTTACCTCAAAATAGATGACCCGGAGGGACGTGGACGCCCTCCTCCCAGCTGACTGCGTCATCTAAAATGGACCCGGTGCATCTTTAGATCTACAGGGTAAGGAAGAAGCACTGGGTGTCAATCTGGATTGAGGGAATTAAAAATGTATTTATATTTAGAATATTGAGTACAATTCTGGAGAATGCACCTTCAAAAAGATATCAGTATTTATTTATTTAAAAATTTGTATCTGGCATAACCAACAATTCTATGCAGGTAACAAGCAATATATATAATATACAAAAGCTACAATTTAAAACAATATATCCATGCATAAAACCTAAAAACCCATAAAACAATTAAAGGTAAGCTTCTAAAATAATTTTTTTAAAATCATACATAAAACCTAATAGATGTTGGCATTGTCATCTTGAGGCTGGAACTCTAGATCATTTATTATTTTATTGTCCTTTTATTAATAATTTTTGGAAATTGATCTGGGGTCAAATAAATTGTATGTTAGAGAATCCTGTGGCCCTATCATATGACACAGTTTTGTTTGGAATGTCTATGAGGGCCAAAAGTCAAATTTCATCGAATAATAACAAACTGTTAATGATTTTAACAGGAGTTGCCATCCAACATATAACAAACACATAACTGGAAAGAATATAGAGGATTGAATTACTGTTTCTGGTGGAGTTCGGTTTGTCAGGTGTATGAAATGGAAAAAACATTGGCAATCAAGAGAGGTTATTATAAGAAATTTAAAGAGGTGTGGAGACCATTAATTGAGTATTATAATAAATAAATAATTATATTTATCCCCATTAAATATATGTAGGGGGGAGGAGGGATGGGTGGGTTTTATGACATTATGAGGGGTAATATATGGAAAGGGAGGGAGGGGAGATAGTTTATGGTATAAAATGAATGTAGAGTTTCAAGTGAAGAATGTATAGTATGACTTGAATTATTGTACACTTGTTTGCATAATGTAAAAACGAATAAAGATATTTAAAAAAAAAAAAAAAACCTAAAACATACACACCTAAAATAACAACAACATTGCATATGACTTAACACAAAATTTAAAAGAAGGAGATGGTGTTCATCATAAGGCATACAGGGACAGACTCAAAGATCTCAATATGCATACTTTGGAGGAAAGGCGGGAGAAAGGATATATGATAGTTGTTTAAATTCCTAGATGGCATAAATGCACATGAAGCCAGTCTCTGGAATGAACAGTGTTGTTTAAAGTACTTAATAAAAGTAAAGGTAAAAATGCATATTTCTTTAGCACTCTCCAGACCAGTAGAGGTTAACTTTACGAATGGGTATATATCTAATCATGACCAGCAGGTGGAGACTGAAAACAAAACTTTGGGACAGTATATACTATCCTCCCTTCTCTATTTCCCTCAGTCTTCTTTCAGTCTCCAGCAGGTGTTGAGTGATCTGTACCCATCTCTCTTGGTAGGGCTGTTGGAATTTGTTTAGGGGTTTATTGTCCCTGTTTTTGGCCGGACGGAGCTTGGTCGGGCCCTGTTTGGGGGTCCGTCCGACCTCGGGGGTGTCAAACCCGGCGGGTCCACGAGCGGGGTCCCTCCCCCCACTTCCTCCACCTCCCCACATTTTTTTAGAGGAGCCTCAGCAGTAAGCCTTGCCCCCTAAGTCAAGCAAGGCATATTGCTTCGAGAGCCTGTGGAGTCTGTTCTGTAAAAAAAAAAAAAAAAAAAAAAAATCCTGAGGTAGTGCTGGTCTGAAGGGATTGTTTCCCTTTAAGAAAACTGTATTTTACTGTATTTTTTCATGTAACCAGCACTTTTTTATAGCTAGGTCGCGTCTGGAGCAATTGTGCCCTTCTCCGGGGGAGTAGGCCACAATTTTAGTCCAGCCGCGAGGCACTCGCGGCCGGCCTGAACTCGGCGGTTTGGGTCGGTGAGGTGGTGGAGCTCCGTCGGTAGCGGCTGCAGGCGCCCAGAGCTCCCCGCCGATGGTGCCTCGCGAGTCGGCTTGGAGCAGTGGGGAAGCCCGGTCTTCCACAACCGCCCACGGAGGGATTCCCCGAAGGATTCCCTCTCAGCTGATTTTTTGACAGCTGATGCCGACTTGCCTGTCTTAGCGGCTGAGACTGTTCAGTCTTCTCAGCCGCTACAGGCCATGGAGGGAGCATTTTTGGCGGGAACTTCGCCATTTTCTTTGTCTGGCCCCTCCATTTTGTCTGCAACCTCAGGTGACCTTCCCCCTGTATGGCGAACACAGGGGCAGGTTTCAGCATGGACCCCTGCTGGGGCAGGGAGTCCCTGGGGACCCCCAGGGGTTTTTTGCCCCCAATTTATTTTCTTTCTTTGTGCGGACTTTTGGGGGTCCCACGTGCGCCTGGGGGGTTTTCGGGGGGGGTTTCCCTCCGCGCCCCCTATGGCTTTGCCTCCCTCTTTTCGTTTGGCGTCCCCTCTTCCTCCTCCCTCATCCAAGCGCCCGCGGGGGGGCTTGGATTGCGAATTGGTGGGCGGAGGAGCGTGTTGGCCTGGTTGAGGACCTGGCTGCTTTGGCGGGCTTCCAGGATCCTCTAGAGGGGACGCCTGTTGGCAGCGGGGCGGCGGGTTTCCCGTCTTCCAGAGCAGATGCGTCCGTGGTGCGCTTTTTTATTCAGAGGGATGAGCTTTTAGACCTGTGTAGCAGGTCTCCTTGGTGCTGCATTTTTGCAGTGGCGCCGCCGGAGACCCCGCGTATGGGGGCCCCTCTGCTTCAGGGGGTCTGTCCTGGTTCCCGCTCTTTCCTGTGCGTCAGGATTTGCGGGATTTTGTGTTGGCGCAGTGGCCTATGGGCGCAGTTTCGTTTGGTGTGCGCCTTGGCTCTTGGGTATCCCGTCCCGGAGGGAGGTAGGGCTACCTTAATTTCGCCAATGGGGAACGCGGTGGTCTCGGCACTTCCTAAGCGGCATACCGTGCCTGTTATGGACGGTTCTGCTCTTAGGGTCTCGGAGGCGCGTGCGTTAGAGACTCTTCTTAAGTGTGATTTTGATGTCTCTGCCTTTGGGGTCCAGGCGGCTGTTTGTGGGGAGCTAGTCGCTCGCGCCGTGTTTCGGTGGGCTGAGCGTGTCCTGGATCGGGAGTCTGATGACTGGTCTCTAGTGGATCAGGAGGTAGCGAAGATTGCGATGGCTGCCTCGTTCCTCTCAGATGCTCTTTATGACTTGGTGCGGATTTCGGCTAAGTCTATGGCATGGCCGCGCGGCGTATTTTGTGGCTGCGCGCTTGGGCGGCGGATTCTGCGTCCAAAGCTAAGTTTACTAAAGTTCCCTTTAGGGGTCTTTTTGTTTGGAGAGGAATTAGATGAGTTGATTCAGACTCTGACGGACTCGAAGGTGCCCCGTCTGCCTGAGGACCGTGCCCGCCCTGCGTCTAGGTGTGGGGCTGCCCGGGGGCGTTTGCGGGAATTTCGCAAGTATCGCCCGGGGCGTGGGGCTGCTTCTTTCCCGGCTCAGGGTTTTTCCCGGGGTCGGTTCTTCCAGCGCATGCAGCCCTTTCGGGGGGCCCGTCGGGGGGCAGGGAATCCCTCCGCCGGTTCCCCCGCTTCCCGTCCTGCGCAATGACTCCTTGCCGGCGCCCCCTTTGGTTCCGGTGGGGGCCCGGCTGCGCAAATTTTTCCCCAAATGGGCCGAGATCGCGTCCGATCAGTGGGTCCTTGAGGTGGTGCGGGACGGTTACGCTCTGGAGTTTACCCGCTCTCTGCCGGACCTTTTCCTCGCTTCTCCATGTCAGACTCCATGGAAGACGCAGGCTTTTCGTCAGACCCTTCAGCGTTTGCTAGATCTCGAGGCAGTGGTGCCGGTGTCCCCTACGGAGTGGGGCACCGGCAGGTACTCCATTTACTTTGTGGTGGCCATAAAGGAGGGGACCTTTCGGCCCATCCTGGATGTCTCTCGATCTGACGGAGGCCTACTTGCAGGTTCCAATTCGGGCCTCTCATCAGCACTTCCTTCGCTTTGCGATCTTGGGGCGGCACTTTCAGTTCTGTGCGCTTCCCTTTGGTCTGGCCACGGCTCCTCGGACGTTCACCACGGTAATGGTGGTCGTCGCGGCAGCCTTGCGGTCGGTGGGCATCCTGGTTCTCCCCTACCTGGACGACTGGTTGATTCGGGCAAAGTCGTTGCAGGAGAGCTCCCGGGTTACGGCTCGGGTGGTGGAGTTTCTCCGGTCGCTGGGCTGGGTGGTCAACCTTTCCAAGAGTCGGTTGGTCCCGGCTCAGCGTCTGGAGTGCCTTGGGGTTATGTTCGACATCTCCTTGGGGAAGGTCTTCCTTCCAGAGGCCCGGGATGAGCAAATTGCAATCTCAGATTCGCCTGCTTTTGGCGTCCCGGGGTCCTCGGGCGCGAGATTTCCTCCAAGTCCTGGGGTCAATGGCGGCGTCCCTGGACGTGGTGAGGTGGGCGCGGGCCCACATGCGTCCTCTTCAGTATGCTCTGCTCCGGAGGTGGTCTCCCCGGAGGCAAGATTTGGATGTTCCGGTTCCCCTGCGAGGCTTGGCGCGCTGCAGTCTGCGCTGGTGGCTCCGGACCCCTCACCTGGTTCAGGGGGTGGGTCTGGATCTCCCGCAGTGGACGGTGCTCCTTACGGATGCGAGTCTCCTCGGTTGGGGGGCTCAGTTTATGGGCCACTCAGCTCGGGGCACCTGGTCCGCGGAGGAGGCCTCCTGGTCGATCAACGGTGTTGGAGACCAGAGCGGTCAGGCTGGCGCTGTTAGCTTTCCACTCCCTTTTGCTGGGCAAGTCGGTCAGAGTCCTGTCGGACAATGCCACGGCGGTGGCTTATGTCAATCGTCAGGGGGGCACCAAGAGCACTCCTGTGGCGCAGGAGGCGGCTCGGCTCATGGTTTGGGCGGAGTCCCATCTTCTGGACCTCTCGGCTTCTCATATAGCCGGGGTAGAAAATGTTCAGGCAGACTTCCTCAGTCGTCACTTCCTGGATCCAGGAGAGTGGTTTCTCGGCGCCGGAGCGTTTCGGTTGATAGTGCAAGATTGGGGGCAGCCCCTGATGGACCTGATGGCCACGAGTGGCAACGCCAAAGTGCCCCGCTTCTTCAGTCGTCGCAGGGAAGGGCTGGCCGAGGGTCTGGATGCTCTGGTCCAGCCGTGGCCAACGGAGGGGCTGTTGTATGTGTTCCCTCCTTGGCCGCTGGTGGGCAGAGTGCTTCTTCGCATTGTTCACCATCCGGGTTTGGTGGTGCTGGTGGCTCCGGATTGCCTCGACGTCCGTGGTATGCGGATCTGGTGAGGCACCTGGTGGCGGTTCCTCTTCCTCTGCCTCTCTCGGACGACCTTCTGATGCAGGGTCCCATTCCCATGTTCGACCCGTCTCTCTTTCTGTCTTACGGCGTGGCTCTTGAAAGGGGTCGCCTTAGCAAGAAGGGATATTCAGACAAGGTGATCGCTACACTGTTGGGGTCCCGGAGGCTTTCTACCTCTCGGGCTTATGTGCGGGTTTGGGCGTCTCTTTGAGGAATGGTGTCGGGCGCGGGGAGTGACCTCTTTTCGCGCTTCTCTGCCTAACATTCTAGAGTTCTTGCAGGATGGCCTGGATAGAGGCCTGGCTTGGTCTTCTCTCCGGGTTCATCTTGCGGCCCTGTTGACCTTTCGAGGGTTGGTGTCAGGTCAGCGTTTATCGGCTCTTCTGATGTGATTCGGTTCTGCGGGCGGCCACGTTGCTTAGGCCTCCCTACGGCCCTCGGTTCCCTCTTGGGATCTTAATCTGGTTCTCTCTGTTTGGTGCGCCCGCCTTTCGAGCCCTTGGACGACTGTTCTTTGAAGGACCTTACTTTGAAGGCGGTCTTTTTGGTGGCCATTACTTCTGCTAGGCGTATTTCTGAGCTGCAGGCTTTCTCTTGTAGGGCTCCCTTCTTGGAGTTGTCTAGGGAGCGGGTCGTCTTGCGGCCTGTTCCTTCCTTTCTGCCGAAGGTTGTTTCTCCTTTTCATGTCAATCAATCGGTGGTTCTCCCGGTCTTGGGTGGTCGGGAGGGCTCTTCTGAGCAACGGCAGCTGCGCAAGTTGGATGTCGGTCGGGTCCTTCGCTCTGATGTGCAGCGGACCCAGGAATTCCGGAAGTCCGATCATCTCTTTGTCCTCCTGGCTGGTCCTCGTCGGGGAGCTGGCGCTTCTAAGGCTACTATTGCGCGCTGGATCAAGGAGACGATTGCTTCGCTTATCTTCTGAAACAGCAGCCTGTTCCGGAGTTTCTCAAGGCCTCTTTCCACTCGGGGTCAGGCGGCTTCTTGGGCTGAGTCGTCGCTCGTGCCTCCGGTGGATATTTGTAAGGCTGCGGTTTGGTCCTCCTTGTATTCTTTTGTTAGACATTATCGGGTAGATGTTCAGGCGCGTCGGGACGCGGTGTTCGGTGAGCGTGTTCTGGTATCGGCCCTTCGGGGGTCCCGCCCGTGAGAGGGACTGCTTTGGTACGTCCCATTCGTAAAGTTAACCTCTACTGGTCTGGAGAGTGCTAAAGAAGGAGAAATTAGGTTCTTACCTGCTAATTTACTTTCTTTTAGCTTCTCCAGACAGTAGAGGTCCCCACCCTGTCTGTTGTTGTTGTTGTTGTTGGGGCTGTTTTCGCGGGCAGTTTTGTTTTTTGCTGCGGGTTCTAGTATTTTTCTAGGGCCGGGGAGAATTAAAGAACAGCGGCTGTGGCTCGGCTGGCTTAGCTGGCGAGCTGTGGGGACATTTTCCTTCGGGTATTTCTCCTCTGCATTTTCCAACAGCATTTGGGTATGTTATTTGTTACTCCTGTTCGGAGTATTGTTTTCTTCCTGTTTTCCAGTTCTTGGTTCTGCTTGGCTATTCGGCAGACTGAGGGAAATAGAGAAGGGAGGATAGTATATACTGTCCCAAAGTTTTGTTTTCAGTCTCCACCTGCTGGTCATGATTAGATATATACCCATTCGTAAAGTTAACCTCTACTGGTCTGGAGAAGCTAAAAGAAAGTAAATTAGCAGGTAAGAACCTAATTTCTCCTTTGACACTTAAGTAAAAGTAAAAAGTATAATGAAAAATAAATTAAAAATATACTTTAAAAAAGTACAAAAAGTGCTTAAAATAATGACTTATTGAGTAAAAAGTCAAAGTACTGCAACTTCAGCTTCATCTTTAAAAGTGAGCAACTCCCCTGCTCTTATAGACTCTATTCACTAAGCTGAATTGATCCACTCTTTGCATGACGAGGTTTGAATCCCACTCCACGTGTACTTTTAACTGCAAGCACCAAATTAAATTAGGTAAAAGTAGCAAAAATGATTACTTCAGGAAAAGTAACAAATATTATCAAAACTTTTACTTAAGTACAGTAATTAGATACATTTACCCCCTCCTTTACAAAGCCGTGCTAGCATTTTTAGCACCAGCCAGGGTGGTAAAAGCTCAGACGTTTGTAGGAATTCTATGACCGTTGGGGCTGTTACCGCAGTGACCTGTGCTAAAAACGCTAGTGTGGCTTTGTAAAGGAGAAGGTTAGTTAGTTAACTATACAGCACTCTGAATGAGGGGGCATAGGATGAAGGTGAAAGGGGATCGATTCAAAAGTAACCTCAGAAAATACTTTTTAATGGAAAGGGTGGTGAATGTTTGGAACAGAGGTGGTAGAGACAAAAAGTGTATCTGACTTCAAGAAGGAATGGGACAAGTACGTTGGCTCTGTAAGGATAGTAGATGGCATGGTTAGGCAGACTAGATAGGCCATATGGTCTTGATCGCTTTCTGAAATGATTACTGCAGCATCTGTTTCCATGATCTCTCCTGTAATAGCCTCCTCATTATTGCACTTGTCCTCTCTTAGCCCCTCACTATAGCACCTGCTTCCCTGACCTAAGGCGCCTAATGCCTAAGTGGGCTTTTCTATAGGCAGAGCGTGACTTAGGCACCATTAAAGCAAAAAACTTAGGTGTCTGAAATGTAGGCCTTCAAACCCTCGCTTACATTTCAGGCACCTATGTTTTTTCATAGGCGATTGCTAGCCGCGATATCTTTAAACGGCGCCTAAGTGTAAGTGGCATGCAGTAAGCGCCGTTTATAGAATCAGCCCCTAAATGTTTAAATGTGTTTAGTTGTGCACCTACATAAGAATTCAGACAAGGAACAGATCCATCAGAACGTGGGACTGGGTGCCTAAATGGGTCCCAGTCAGATGATTTAAGAAATCTTGCAGGTGACCAAATTGTCTAACTTGTTGAAAATAGCACATTTTACAAGCAGAGCCTTGAGACCTCCTCCCCTGCTAAAGGTCTGACCCTTTCCCATTGCTTGAGTGCTCTTTTACCTTCTCTGTGATGTGGTGTTTACAATGGTCCCTCTCAGCTGGATTCTGAGCCCTTCTGGTCTCGGCATCCAAGTCTGCAGTCACTTTAGAGACAGGCAGTAACCTGGCTGTGTTCTTCGGCAGGAGAGCAGTGTGCACGCCATGCAGCAGCGGCTAGGAGATGAGCAGTTTGCACTGCTGCGTTGCATCTTACAGGAGGCCGAGCGCATTCTTCAGGACTCCCTAAGCAGACTGGAGGATCCCGGGCACATCAGCTGTACCAGCTCAGCAGGTAACTCTCCTGCTAGTACAGCGCTTGTGGCCTTAGCTTAGAAGTCAATATTTAAAGGGCTCAGTATTCAAAGCGAGTTAATCAGCCAAAAACGGCTCCTGACCATTTGTTTGGGGCTAATGGTTCATTTTCAGTGACATATAATTAGTTAGTGCCACTGAAAATGTCTGGTTAGCCCTCAACACAAAACCAGCTAGTTTGGGGACTTTTAGGGGACGATATTCAGCACTTAACCAGCCAAGGTAGCCACATAAATAGGACTGCATAAAAGCAGGTCCTCTCTTTATTCTGTTTACTATAGCTGGTTAAGCACTGGCTATCACACTCAACTGGCTGTGGTTTAGCCAATTCCATAAACCCGGAAATTTAATGCCAGAGCCTGGATATGGCCCGGCATTGGATTTCTGGTCATAACACCAGTGGTGGTCAGCAAAACACTGAGGGCTAGATCACTAAAGCCTCCGATTGTCTAATGGTCATCACTAAACCAGTTTGACTGCTGAGCCGATGCTCTAAACCAGTGGTTCCCAACCCTGTCCTGGAGGAACACCAGGCCAATTGGGTTTTCAGGCTAGCCCTAATGAATATGCATGAAGCAAATTTGCATGCCTATCACTTCCATCATATGCAAATCTCTCTCATGCATATTCATTAGGGCTAGCCTGAAAACCCGATTGGCCTGGTGTTCTCCAGGACAGGGTTGGGAATCACTGCTCTAAACGGCTCACTGCATGGTTTCCCATGCAGTCCTACATGCTCTGATTCTGGCATGCAAATTGAGCTCATTAATATTAAAACCAGGCATCTGATCGATGCTCTAACCTTGCACGGCCAGAATTGGGTTGGTAGACCGACCCAGAAACCCCAACAGGTCTAGAGGTTTCAGGGGGGCAGGTAGGGGAGGTGAGGGGTTGGTTGGAGGGGAGTCCATTGTGGGGGGTGTTGGTTCACGACAGCAGGAGGGAGTGGGCATCTCTTCTGCTGAATTTTTTTTTTTTTATACTGGGGGGGTCATTCATCAGAGGGGTAACAGTCATCAGGGGGAGGGCTTGTTTTGTGGGTTTTTTTAATGGGGCAGATATTGTACGTGTGTATTAAAGCCTTTCTATGAAAAATTTGTGTGGGTAGAGTTAGTTGGGTATTCAGTGGCCTTTGTAACCAGTGAACTGTTGCTGAATAGTTGGATAAAGATAACAGGTTAAATTGATCCACTTAACTTGCCTGTTCATCCAGCTTTTCACCATTGACCTCTTAGCTTTTCTTTTTGTTCAAGAAGTCCATTGAATTTATTATATTCCTGGGAGTAGCTTTCTGATGGTGAGAGTGGTTTTCTGAGTTGGAACAATGTCATTTATGATGAATCTGTGAATTCAAACAGAAATTTGCAGTGTTTGACAGCTTTCTTTTTCCACTTGTTCACTCCCTACAGATTATTTGCTCTCTAGAACACAAGAAGCATCAGATGCTACTGACCGACTCCAGGATGCCTGCAGAAAATTCCAGCTAGACAGATCAGGTGAGAGACTAATCCAGCCAGGCTGCCATAGGGCCATAGAAACCTGTTAATATGCTCCACCAGATTCTTGGGTAAACAGGCATCTGCTGCTAGGTTTCCACACCGCTGGAGTCCTGGCATTTTGGAGCTCAATTGCACAACGCTGGAGCTTAGGGAATTGCTGTCAGGGCCTGTGGGAACTCTGTGTCATGTGAATACATTAGTCAAAGGAAGACTATGGTGGCTGATGCAGAGCACTAGGACAGGCAGAGCTGGGGGCTAGCACTCGCACAGTATGAAGCCCTCCCTTGTCACAGATGCCCTAGTTTGCACAAGAGGCCTTGGGCTGCTTTTCAGACTCACAGAATTTGCTCTATGCTCTCTCCTGATGCATCAGTCACAGTCCTTGATTCACACAATTACCCTGATGCTCCTTGTGGACTCTTGTGAAGCATGGGCAGAACGTAAAAAGCCCCATTCCATAGCAAAGCAGCAGATGAATCCAGACTAGTGGGTATAGCTCACATCGACCAGCAGGTGGAGATAGAGAACTGATTAACAGTTGGCCTTAAAGCCTGGTGTTCTTTCTGTTGATTCAGTTTTGCTCTATCTCCCAGCAGGGACTGAGCTAGCCCTCTAGCTCTTGGATTCTGATGCTGTCGGAGATATTGGTGTTCGGTGGACTTCCTCTGTTGAGACTCTGTCTCTTCAGTAGGATAGGGGTGCCTGGCTGAGTGGTGCCGGCTTTAGGAGTTACACCTGGGCCCCCCCAGGTCCCTACTCCACCCTCCCCTCCGGGTGATTGAGGGTTTTGTTTGTCCTGCAGGAGTCTTCTTTCTTTCTTTCTCCATTCCAGTAAAAAAAAAAAAAAAAAAGACTCGACTTCCTGTTTCTGGCTGAGCTTGGCCATCTGTGCTTTGCTGGCAGTACACTTACCAGCTGTGTCCTGGCGTCTCGGATCGCGGGAGCAGAGGGGTGAGTGTTTTCCCTGCCTCGGGGCTTGGGTGTCGCGGGCCCGACTGTAGGGGCGGTTGGGGGCGGAGTCGGGAGTCGGCGGCGTTTGCCGCGTGTAAAAAAAAAAAAAAAAAAAGCAGCCGCGCTGAAAACGCGGCATGGCAACGGAGGCCGGTCAGAGGTGTTCGCGCTGTGGAGCGCGCAGGACACCGTCGGGCCTTTGCTCGGCCGAGTGTGAGCTGGCTCTGGCTGAAGGGGCTTTGTTGCAGGCGTGTGAAATAGCGATTTCCCGGGTCGCAGAGGCACGGGACACTTCCCCGGCTCGCAAAGGTGTGTCAGAGCGGCGAGGCTCTTCCGGAGCAGGGGGAAGTTCAGCGGCGATGGGGGAGGCGGGAGCAATGGCGGAAGTCGCGGCCCCGCTCCCCGGCCCGGAGCAGGGCGTTTCGGCGGCCCTTCAGTGGGGTTCTTTTTCGCCGGAATTTGTAATGTTGATGCACAGGGCATTTTTGTTACAGGGGGCGCAGTCCGCCCCGCCGGTGCCAGTGATCAAGGTGTCCCTTCCGGTGCCCTCAACGTCGGCGGTGGTGCCTGAGGAGACAGGCAAACCTGCTGAGGGCACGGTGGGGTCGCCAGCAAGGGCGCTGGGCGCAAAGAAGCGCAGGCTCGTGGCCGTGGAGGCCGAGGATACTCTGCCTAGATCCCCTTTGTCTCTTCCAGACTCGTTGGAGGAGGGGGAGGTCCTGGATTGGGATGCAGGGGATCCCCCGGGTCAAGAAGGGGATGACCCGGCCGCGCTTAGGTTATTTCATAGGGAAGAATTGTCTTCCTTGATATCAAAGGCTTTACAGGGGCTGAATATTTCTCAGGCTGATACGGTCGTAGCAGGTAATCCCCTGATGGCGGGCACACGGAGACCTCCGAAGTCTTTTCCGGTGCATGAAGCCATGCAGGAGCTGATCTCGGCGCAATGGGATACGCCGGAAGCCAGTTTAAGGGTGGCAAAGGCCATGCGGCTTTTGTATCCGGTTGACCCGGCTGAACTGGATAAGTTTAGATTGCCCCGGGTGGATGCTTTGGTGGCCGCGGTAACCAAACGGACTACCTTACCGGTGGAGGGGGGAGTGACGTTGAAGGATGCGCAGGATAGGAAGATTGAATCTTCCTTAAAGATGTCCTTTGAGGTCGCGGCACTGACCTTACAGGCCGCCATATGCAGTTCTTATGCGGCACGAGCTTGTCTGCAGTGGTCGCAAGTGGTGTCAGATAATTTAACGGAGTCTGGTGGTCCTGTCCATGCGGAGCTGGCAGATTTGGAGTCCGGCTTGGCTTATTTGGCAGACTCTTTATATGATATTGTTAGGGCGTCGGCGAAGCAGATGTCTCTTTCAGTGGTATCTCGCAGATCCCTATGGCTACGGCATTGGGCGGCCGATGCTGCTTCCAAGCTTCGGCTGGTACGGCTCCCGTTTAAAGGAGGTTTCTTGTTTGGAGATGAGTTAGATAAACTGGTGAAAGATTTTGGGGATACCAAAACTCAGCGTTTACCGGAGGATAGGGCTAGGCCCCCGGTAAGGCCCTCAGCAGCGAGACCGCGCTTCAGGGATGTGCGGAGATCCAGGTCTGGTAAGCCTTTCTTCAGATCGGCTGCTGCTGCGTCCTCTGCTTCGAAACCACGGTTTCAGCAGAGGGGGTCCTTTCGTACGACGAGACCCTCGTCGGGGCAGTCCACACGTACCCCAGCCTCTCGCACTCCACAATGACGGGGGCGTGGCTCCCTCCGCCTTTCCCTTAGGGGGCCGGCTTTCGGAGTTCCGGGCGGAGTGGGCCACGATCACGTCAGATCAGTGGGTGTTGGACATTGTCCAAGAAGGGTACAAGTTAGAGTTCGCCTCGCCCGTCGTAGATTCTTTCTTGGTGTCCCCGTGCAATGGGGCGGCCAAGGGAGCCGCGGTCCGGTTGACTCTGCAGGGGCTGCTCGAGCTAGGGGCAGTGGTGCCGGTGCCCCCGGAAGAGGTGGGCACCGGTATATATTCCCTTTACTTCATTGTGCCAAAGAAGGGGGGGTCCTTCAGGCCGGTGCTGGATCTCAAAAGAGTCAACAGATTTCTCAGTGTTCGCCATTTCCGGATGGAGACAGTGCGCTCGGTTATTGCGGCTGTGCGACCGGGAGAGTTCCTCACGTCCCTCGACCTCAAGGAGGCATACCTCCACATTCCAATCTGGCCTCCGCATCAGCGGTATCTGCGGTTTGCGATTCTGGGCCAGCATTATCAGTTTCGGGCAATGCCCTTTGGCTTGGCAACGGCACCCCGCACCTTTTCCAAGGTCATGGTGGTGGTAGCCGCCTTCCTCCGCAGGGAAGGGATTCGGGTACACCCTTACCTAGACGACTGGTTAATCCGCGCCTCGTCCAGACAGGAGAGTGCGGCGGTTACTCAGCGAGTGATTTCTCTCCTACAGTCGTTGGGGTGGATTGTCAACTTTCCCAAAAGTTTTCTGTCCCCATCACAGTCGTTGGTGCATCTGGGGGTGCAGTTCGACACGGCTCTGGGGAAGGTGTTTCTACCCCGAGACCGGGGGGAGAAATTACAGGCTCAAATTCGCCTACTTCTCGGGACGGCCAGACCGCGAGCGTGGGATTATGTACAGGTGCTGGGTTCCATGGTGGCGACTCTGGAGGTGGTCCCCTGGGCGCGGCACCACATGAGGCCCTTGCAACAGTCTCTGCTCTCCCGCTGGTCTCCAGCTTCTCTGAACTACAATGTGCGTCTCCCATGGAGTCGTCGAGCAGCTCACAGCATGCAGTGGTGGCTCCACGAGTTGCATCTGTGGAAGGGCATGCCGTTGGCCACGCCGGACTGGATAGTGGTCACCACGGATGCCAGTCTGCAGGGTTGGGGGGCCCAATGCCTGCAGGCGTCAGTGCAGGGGAGGTGGTCCGTCCAGGAGGCCCAGTGGCCCATCAATTTGTTGGAGTTAAAGGCGGTCAGGCTGGCGCTGCTAGCTTTTCAGTCACTACTTCAGGACAAGCCGACCAGAGTCTTTTCGGACAGTGTCACGGCGGTCGCCTATGTCAATCGCCAAGGGGGCACCCGGAGTCCGCAGTTAGCAGAAGAGGCAAGAAAGTTGTTTCGATGGGCGGAGAGGCATGTGCCGCTTCTGTCGGCGGCTTACATTGCAGGTCACGAAAACGTGCAAGCGGACTTTCTCAGCAGAAATCTTCTGGATCCGGGAGAGTGGGAGTTGTCTCCTCGAGCGTTCAGCCAGCTAGTCCGTCGGTGGGGCTTGCCGGAGATGGATCTCATGGCCTCGTCCCGCAATGCGAAGGTGCCTCGGTTCTTCAGCAGACGCAAGACAGAGGGTTCGGAAGGGGTAGACGCGTTAGCTCTCCCATGGCCTCCGAATTCCCTTCTGTATGTATTCCCGCCGTGGCCCATGATAGGGCGAGTGTTACAGCGCATCTCTCGCTTTCGCGGCAGAGTCATCCTGGTGGCTCCGGATTGGCCACGTCGGCCGTGGTACGCAGATCTGATTCAGCTTGCGGTAGGCGAGCGGGTGACGTTCCAGGTAACGCCGGACTTACTGTCTCAGGGGCCCATATGGATAGAAGATCCGGCCCGCTTTGGTCTTACGGCCTGGCTATTGAGCGGTCGAGGCTAAAAAAGAAGGGCTATTCAGAGAGGGTGATCGCCACTCTGCTTAAAGCCAAGAAACTTTCGACGTCAGCCTCCTATGCGAGAGTCTGGAAGATTTTTGAGGCATGGTGCGGTCACCAGGGAGTGGCGCCCTTTAAGGCTTCTCTGCCGGCTATTCTTGCTTTCCTGCAGGAAGGCGTGGAGAAAGGGTTAGCCTACAACTCTTTAAAGGTTCAGGTGGCGGCCATTGCCTGTTACAGGGGCCGGGTGGATCGCTCGGCTCTCGCGTCGCAGCCGGACGTGGTCCGTTTCCTCAAGGGGGTGAACCATATCCGCCCGCCGGTAAAGCGTATTTGTCCAGCGTGGGATCTGAAACTCGTCCTTGGGAAGTTGCAGGGGGCACCTTTTGAGCCCCTATCAGCGGCCACGTTGAAAGATGTCACACTGAAAACAGTTTTTTTGGTGGCAATGGCTTCAGCAAGGCGAGTCTCGGAGTTGCAAGCGCTTTCTTGCAGGGAACCCTTTTTGCGTTTCTCGGAGACTGGGGTGACGGTGCGTACGGTGCCGTCCTTCCTGCCTAAGGTTATTTCGTCCTTTCATGTGAACCAGAGTCTGTTTCTGCCATCCTTCAGGAAGGAGGATTGGGGGAAGCGTTTTTTGTCGGTACGGCTTCTGGATGTCCGCCGTATGCTTCTCCATTATTTGGAGGTGACGAATGCTTTTCGCCGGTCGGACCATCTCTTTGTCGCGTTCGCGGGTAAAAACAAAGGGATGGCGGCGTCTAAAGCGTCCATTGCGCGTTGGGTCAAGGAAGCTATTGCTTCGGCTTATGTGTTATCAGGGAAGAAGGTACCGGAGCACCTGCAGGCTCATTCCACTCGGGCTTTAGCTACATCTTGGGCGGAGTCCGGGGGGATGTCATTAGAGGAGATTTGCCGGGCGGCCACTTGGTCATCAGGGAATACTTTTTCAAAGCATTATCGGTTAGATGTAGCAGCCCGTTCAGAGGCGAGTTTTGGCGCGGCAGTGCTGGCAGAGGCGGCATTGGCGTCCCACCCAGTTTGAGTTTGCTTTGCTACATCCCACTAGTCTGGATTCATCTGCTGCTTTGCTATGGAAGGTAAAATTATGGTCATACCTGTTAATTTTCTTTCCTTTAGAAGCAGCAGATGAATCCAGAGCCCCTCCCCATGGGCACGGACTGTGTGTAGGGTATTTAGGTCATTAGGTTAGCCGGGGCTATGGTTGGTAAGTGTATTATTTCATGACTGAAAAAAAAAAAAAAAAAAAAACGCATGATACGAAAAACGAGAAAATATCAATGGGATTCAAATGAGAAGGGCACGTTTGTTACTGGAATGGAGTTTGTGGCTGCTCATTCTCCTTCGGGATGCTTGGGCAAAGTGCATAACTGAATCAACAGAAAGAACACCAGGCTTTAAGGCCAACTGTTAATCAGTTCTCTATCTCCACCTGCTGGTCGATGTGAGCTATACCCACTAGTCTGGATTCATCTGCTGCTTCTAAAGGAAAGAAAATTAACAGGTATGACCATAATTTTACCTTCTTTAGCCACTCTCCAGACTAGTATAGGTATCTTGCAAGCGGGTATATATCTCATCATGACCAGCAGGTGGAGACTGAAACAAAACTGTGGAATAGTACATAATAGAAACATAGAACATGATGGCAGAAAAGGTCCACGGCCCATCTAGTCTGCCCACACTAATGGCCCATCCCCTAACTACCTCCATGAAGAGATCCCACATGCCAATCCCATCTTTTCTTAAAATCTGGCACTCTGCTTGCCTCAATTACCTGTTGTGGAAGATTATTCCAGCGATCAACCACCCTTTCGGTGAAGAAATATTTTCTGGTGTCGCCATGAAATTTCCCACCCCTGATTTTCAGCGGATGCCCTCTTGTTGCCGTGGGTCCTTTAAGGAAAAAGAGATCCTCTTCCACCTCGATACGGCCTGTGACATATTTGAACGTCTCGATCATGTCTCCCCTCTCTCTGCGTTCCTCGAGTGAGTACAGCTGCAACTTACCCAGTCGTTCCTCATACGGGAGATCCTTGAGTCCTGAGACCATCTTGGTGGCCATTTGCTGAACCGACTCAACTCTCCGCACATCTTTTAGATAATGCAGCCTCCAGAATTGTACACAGTATTCCAGATGGGGTCTCACCATGGATCTGTTCAATGGCATTATGACCTCGGGCTTACGGCTGACGAAACGTCTACGGATACAGCCCATGATTTGTCTAACCCTGGATGAAGCTTTCTCAACTTGATTGGCAGTCTTCATGTCTTCGCTAATCTCCCCCAAGTCACGTTCTGCTACAGTCCTTGCTAGGATCTCACCATTTAGGATATAAGTCCTGCATGGATTTTTGCCGCAAAGGTGCATGACCTTGCATTTTTTGGCATTGAAACTTAGTTGCCAAGTCTTTGACCAATGCTCCAGCAGGAGTAGGTCCTGCGTCATACTGTCGGGCATTGAGCTTTTGTTGGGCACTGTGCTTTCATTTGTTGTGCGGTTGCCTACCATGTTGCATAGTTTGGCATCATCGGCGAATAATGTAATTTTACCTCGAAGCCCCTCAGAAGATGTTAAATAGGATCGGGCCCAAGACCGAGCCCTGCGGCACTCCACTGATCACTTCCGTCGTATCGGAGAAGGTACCGTTTACCACTACCCTCTGAAGTCTACCTCTAAGCCCATGCGGATAATGTTTCACCCAGTCCCATCGAATTCATCTTGCTCAATAACCTGCGGTATGGGACGCTATCAAATGCTTTGCTGAAGTCCAAGTACACGACGTCCAGGGAATCCCCTATATCCAGCTTTCTTGTTACCCAGTCAAAGAAGCTGATCAGATTTGATTGGCAGGACCTACCCTTTGTAAAACCATGTTGATGGGGATCTCGTAGATTCTTCTCGTTCAGGATCGTATCCAATTGGCGTTTGATTAGTGTTTCCATAAGTTTACTCACTATCGATGTGAGACTCACTGGTCTATAATTCTCAGCCTCCGTCCAGCTATCTTCTTTGATAGCCAGCGGCAGCAAATGTATGGTTGAGGATTAACCTTATCTCTTATTCCCCCGACCTTGAAAAAGAATTCCGAAATGCGTCGGGAAGGGGAACCGATAAGGATTAAGTTAAGTGATGCACTTTTAAACCTTTTTCTATATATAAGCTATTTCAGCTACAATAAGTTATATTGATGTTATAAAATAAATAAGAAAATAGATAAAAATCTCTAAAAAAAAATATATATCTCCAAAAAACATATTGAGTACTTTCCATTTATTGGGAATGATGAAGAATTCCAACACCACTGACTCGTTTTGAGAAAGTGGAATCAGAATTCCCATTGGATTGTATAAGGTGTTTTGAGCATAACTATTATTGAGGCTACCTTTGAAATCTAAACATGCTATGGATTTTGTAGGTAAATGTCACCTAACCCTTGTAGAATGACCTCGATAGTTAGTATAATTAAGGGGTGATATGTCCATATGTGTACACTGACTCTGCCTTTGAAGTTGTAAGTCTATTGTTAATATAAAAATTTCTGAATTTGTCATCTCTTCCTCCCTTAATTCTCTAAGATATCGGTGGACTCTTTCGTGCTGTTACCCTCTTTGCCCACCTGTTGGGAGATGCCATCCTTCAGGGCAGTGCCACCTCACACACAGCCCCTATGGAGTCAGCAGACCGTATGTATACCTTTTCATTTCTGAAATATTATCACTGCCAGTCATTCAGCACATCAGGGGGCATTTGTGACTCGAGAAATGACGAGTTACTGTCTCATGGAAAGAAAAGGGTCAAAAGGTTTTGAGACTCGGGGATCATTGTTTCAAGGCATGACAGTAAACACTGTTGGGAGGTATAGAAATCAGAGGGGGTTGGGTGCTCAAGGAATAATTTGAAGGAGGGAGGGTGCTAGTGTCTCAGGGAATGACAGGCTCAAGAGGAGAGGTCTGTGTCCCAGGGAGTGAAAGAATCAGAGGATATCAGTGTCTCAAGGAATTAAAGGTTTGGGGAGGAGGGTGCTAGTGTCACAGGGAGTAATAGGTTCAGATTGGGGGAGGCCCAGTGCCTCAGGGAGTATCAATATTTTAGTAAGTATATACTGTAATATAAATAAAAAGAACCTAGGGCAATAACTACTTGCAATTTCACGAGAAACCTAGAAACTTGACGGCAAATAAAGGTTGAATGGCCTATCCAGTTTGCCCCTCCACGCATTCACTATCTCTTCTCCCTAAGAGATCCCACATGCTTGTTCCCGCTATCTTGAATTTAGATATAGTCTTCATCTCCATCACCTCCACCACTCTCTGAAGTTAAAAGGGGATAGACTCCGTACAAACATAAGGAAGTTCTTCACCTAGAGAGTGGTAGAAAACTGGAATGCTCTTCCGGAGTCTGTCATAGGGGAAAACACCCTCCAGGGATTCAAGACAAAGTTAGACAAGTTCCTGCTGAATCAGAACATACGCAGGTAGGGCTAGTCTCAGTTAGGGCACTGGTCTTTGACCTAGGGGCCGCCGTGGTCTGACCACCAGCGGCAATTCTTATGTTCTTATGAGACTAGAAACATAGAAAGATGACGGCAGATAAGGGCTACAGCCCATCAAGTCTGCCCATACCATTGACCCCCTTTTAAGTCTACTGGCCCCCTTAACTCTACTGACCTGCTCTATTAAGTCTATATCCTAGCGACCCTATTTATTGGTATGACTCCCGCAGTGATCCCACATAGGTATCCCATTTATTCTTGAAGTCTGGGATACTGCGGGCCTCGATCACCTGTACTGGAAGCTTGTTCCAATGCTCTATCACTCGTTCCGTGAAGAAGTACTTCCTGACGTCTCCACGAAACTTCCCTCCCCTGAGTTTGAGCGGATGTCCTCTTGTGTTTGAGGGTCCTTTGAGAAGAAAGATATCATCTTCCACCTCGACCCGTCCCGTGATGTACTTAAATGTCTCAATCATGTCTCCCCTCTCCCTACGCTCCTCGAGAGTATACCACTCTTTCTGTAAAGAAGTATTTTCTTTCATTACTCCTGAGTCTGTCACCCCTTAACTTCATCCTATGACCTCTCCTTCTGGAGTTTTCCTTCATTTGAAAAAGACTCACCCCCTGTACATTAATGCCACAGAGATATTTAAATGTCTCTATGATATCCCTTCTCTCGTCTTTCTTCCAGACTATACATAATAAGTTCTCTAAGTCTGTCCTCATATGATTTATGAGAAAGACCACTAACCAGTTTTATAGCAGCCCTATGGACTGACTCCATCCTTTTGAAGTTGCGGTCTCCAGAATTGCACACAGTATTCCTAATGGGGCCTCACTAGAGACTTATACAATGGTATTATCATCTCCCTTTACCTACCGGCCATTCCTCTCCTTATGCACCCAAGCATCTTCCTGGCTTTTCTACTCGTTTTGCCACCCTGAGATCATCAGACACAATCACCCCCAAGTCCCGCTCTTCTTCCGTGCACAGAAGTTCTTCGCCTCCTATACTTGACTGTTCACCTGGATTTTCACAGCCCAAGGGCATTTTTTTAGCATTAAATTGTAGTTGCCAATTACCAGACCATTCTTCCACAGTTTTCCAGATCCCACATCAAAGTTCTTCTGCAATATCACTCACAAAGATGTTAAATAGAGCTGGCCCTCCATTAACATCCTTTTCCTCCGAGCATACACCATTTACCGCTCCCCTTTGTCTCCTTCCACTTAACCAGCTTTTAATCTGGTTTGTCACTTTAGGGTCCAAAGTGCATAAACTCAGTTTATTTATCAATTGCCTATGTATTGAAAGCTTTGCTAAAGTCCAAGTTCACTACATCTAGCGACCCTCCCATATCCAACTGCTTGGTCACCCAGTCAAAGAAATCAGATTGGTCTAAGATTTGCCTCTCGTAAAACCATGCTGCATTGGGTCTTGCAGTCCATTCAATTCTAGAAATCTCACTATCCTCCACTTAAGCGTTTCCATTAGTTTACTCACTAACGAGGTCAGACTAACTGGTCTGTAATTTCCAACCTCCTTCTCACTTCCGCTCTTGTGCAGAGGGACACCATCTGCCCTTCTCCAGTTTTCTGGGACCACAGACTCTAAGGAAGCATTAAAAAGATGAGACAGCAGAGCCACCAGAATCTCTCTTGAGTATCCCGTCAGGTCCCATTGCTTTGTCTATTTTTGATTTAGCTAGTTCCTCACAAACACAGTCTTCTGAAAATCTTTCTGGATCTACTACACACCCATTCCAATTTGCATTTGTTTTCTGTGGTCCTACCCCCAGTCTTTCATCCTTGAACACAGAACAGAAATAATTGTTAAGCAGTTTATCTTTATCCTTATTAGTTTCTGCATATTTGTCCCCTTCACCCTTAAGCCTCACTATGCTATTTTGACACTTCTTCCTATCAATTACATATCTAAAAAATGTTTTGTCCCCCAATGTTACCACATTGGCTATCTTCCACTTGCATATTTTCTTTTCTGACAGCTTTTCCTGCTTCTTGTAGCTTTTCCACATATTTTTGTCTGTCTTCCTTTTATGAAGACTAGCCTTTTCCTCTCACTTTTTCAGCTACTACATTTGAGAACCAAAGTGGCCTTCTTTTCCTGCTACCTTTATGTCACCTTTAGCATAGCTCCTGCTTTTCTATTTCATTCAGCTGTTCCCATCCAACTAACTTCTCCTTGAGTTATTCCCTCATCTTGACAAAGTTAGCTCTTTTGAAGTTTAGAGCCTTCAAATTTTAGTAAGTCCTCTGGTCCCACTTTTTAATATTGAACCTCATCATTCTGTGATCACCTATCATTCTGTGATTATCCACCGTAACCTCAGAAACATGTTCCCCGTTTGTAAGCACTAAGTCCAGAATAGTTCTATCCCATGTGGGTTGGCAGTGGATAATGAGTTAAAAGCACACTATGCAGATATTAGAGCCTTTATGTTATCAATAGCTGGGGTGAAACTGTGGAATACCTTGCCAGGTCAATTACGTTTTGTGCAGAATGTACCAGCTTTAAAAGACTATTAAGACACAGTTATTTGTTGATGCATTTATCAGTTTGACAGAAGTGCAGATGTTAGTTGTAGGATGTATTGTCTTTATATTGTGTTTGTTTTTTTAGAAACCGCCTAGGTTTAGGTGGTATAGAAATTTTTTTAATAAATAATTGCCAGAACAGTTCTTCCTGTAGCAAATCCAAAATCTCCTTGCTTCTAGACGACCCCACAGCAGGGGGACAGTCCAATCAATGTCATGGAATATTAAAATCACCTATCGGTAATACTTCCCCTTTCCTAGCTATCGTCAGCATTTTTAAACTTACAAGTACACATAAGAACAACATAAAATACATTCATACAACACTTGAAATTCTTTCAATAATATCATAAATATAGAAATTAATTAATTTCCCTCCCCTAACCCACCACCATTATTACCATTAAACACACAATAGAATTATTATAAATTCATTATTAAATCAATTTATTCCCCCCATCCCCCCTTATATATATGTATACTATCAGAAGAAAATGATGCCTATTCATTGCAATATTTAACCAATGGCCCCCATATCTTTAAAAAATTGTTATAAAGATACCCGATTGTGGGGCAAATGCAAAAGTTGTCTCAGGGTGCCTCAGTCCCTTGAGCCTGCTCTGAGCATATTCTTCCAATGTTATCCCTCAGGATACAGTGCACAGCTGTGCTGGCCTCTGCAAACTGTAAACAGCCACACTATCCAAGCTCCAGCCTTGAAATATCCCTTCCCCTCTAAGAAGTGCATATTCAGCACATATTCTTATCAGGCTAGGCACACCTCACTCAATTTGGTGTGCAGCCAGAATTACCATCTAACCCCTTTTTCAGACAACTTTCACCGTGATTGTTGCAGTTGTCTGGGTCCAGAATGTTGGTGCTTGTATTTCTCAAGCTGATACGTTTTTAACTTTGTGCTTCTTTGGTCCGTAGTGTTGTTTGAGACCTGTAAGCAGTGTGGGGCTGAAGCACTCTCCTGCCTCTCCTTCTTGAAGACAGAGGCATCACTTGTAACGTTAGAGCTTACAGCCCTTCGTGACTGTCTTAGTAGAATGGCAGCCATCGGAGAGGTAAGATTCTAGAACTTTCCATCTAGAAAAATGCTGCTGTTAATGTGAAACAGGGTAGGGTGACAAGTAATCCTCTCAGAAATGCAAAGATGCCAAGTTGCCCATTGCAATATCTACTTTTATGATACATCTAACTAATCTCTATTTTACTTTCATGTGTCTTTGGTTTTTGACCACTTGTAAACTGAGTCGAGCTCCAGCGGGAGATGACCCGGTATATAAACTGAAGACTAGATTAGATTAGATTCCAGGGTAGGGACTTTTTGGCCAGTCTGGTTTTGAGCACTGTGAGATTTTTAGCGCTGTTCCTGCCCACATTGAGGTGTCTAATCTAAGGTATAACCATTTACGCCAGATCAATGACAGGCATGGATGGACGCACCTGCATCATGTGTAACTTAAAGTAGTCGATAATTTATGCACACAAATTGGAGACATGTCCATGTCCTGCCTAACTGAACACCATCTTGCAGATGCACTCTATAGCACTTGTGTGCAAAATTGGCAGCTTTTCCAAAGCAGGACTTTTAAGTGCCATTTGGACACTGCTGGTCAGGCACCTATACACTTAGGCACTGGACTTTTGGGAGAGCCAACTGTGAGTATCCGGGCTGTCCTTTACCTCCCTCAGAGCTTCAACAGTAGCTATTTATTTCCCACAGCTTGATATACCACATGGGCCCTTACTTGTTTCAATACAGTGTGCCTCTTTGACCCACCTCCCCACAGCATCACTTCCTGCTCTCCCTCCTCACCTCCCTGGGCACCTGTTTCTTTTTTTATATAAATTCTTTATTCATTTTTCATCTTATAGCAAATATATATAATAAACATTTATCAATAAATACATCTCTTGAAATTTATCATTTATGATATTCATAGATGAAGATTTTATCCCATCCCTCCCTCCCATTCAATCAAGCATTCAATCAATATAACACATCAATAAACTTTCCTAATAATCTAATCTTTTAATAAATTTTAATTCCCCCTCCCAACCCTTCTATCTTAATATTGTAAATATAATATAAACTGATGTCTATTCATTGCAATATTTTGTTAATGGTCCCCCAAATTTCTTTAAATTTATTAAAATTCCCTTTTTGCACCTGTTTCTACTGCTGGGGGAGGTGGGGGCAGAGAGTCAAGATGGCAGGGCATCTTTTGCGTTTGCTGCTGAAGTTCTCGGGGTGGCCCAAGGGAGGCAGAAGATAGACCAACTGTGAAAAAGTCCCAGGCCCCCAACTGATGGGGGGGCCCAATCAGAAGGATCCAAAGGTCACGTCCCCCACCTTATCTGTGCACTTAGGCACACTTTGCATGCACAGTACCGTTATAGATTTACCTTTTATATCTTTAATCATACTAGCAAATTCTGAAGTAAATACACATAATTGAGAAAGTATCTTATAATAAGCCTTCAGTTTGAGAAACTATTATACATACATCTTTTAAAGAGCTATCTTGAGGAGGCCCTCCCCCTACCTGCTGCCTTTAGCTCGTGTGGAAGAAAAATGACCTCTGGGCATTAATACTTTGGCATAGAAATTTCTATACTTCTTCCAGTTACCATGAACAAAGGCTACAGCATAGATCCAAGATGGCATTTCAGACAGGAGTGTGAAGCGCAGCTCCGCGCCTCACTGTCGGTACTCCCTTACCCAGCTTTGATTTTTGACTTTGTAATTCCCTTGGCAAGTGAGCTCTCGTTATTCGGGAGCCTGTTTGCCTAGCTTGCATCAATGGGCAAGAGGAGGATTCTCTCAGCCGGGACCTCCGGGCAGGCTGGAGGCTCGAGACTCATCCCGATAACCCTGGACGCTGGAGTAGCGCGTCAGTCTCAGGGGATGCCCTAGACCTCGAGAGGATTGCCGAATACATCGGCAACCCTCAGTTCGGATTGGGCTTCTCTGAGCCCGATACAGAGGCAGCCTCCACCCCAACTTGAGGGAGGAATATCGGCAGTGGAAGCGGCAACCCAGCTCTCCCAGGAAGGTAGACAACTGGATAGCCCCAAAGGAGAAGTGCCAGACATTAGACCATTCTTCTAACTTTTGCAGTTCTTTTTCATGTTTTTCACTCTTGGTATCATCAACAAAAAGGCAAATCTTACCTTCTAATCCTTCAGCAAAGTCACTATCAAACATATTGAACAGAATCGGCCCCAGCACCACTACTCCACTACTCATCTTTCCTTCCTCCAAGCAAATTTTATTAACTGCCACTCTCTGGCATCTGTCTGTCAACCAGTTTCTAATCCAGTTCACCACTTTGGGTCATAACTTCAGTACAAGTAGCTGAAATCTAAGTAAATTACATCTAGTGCATGTCCTTGATCCAGTTCTCTGGTCGCCCAATCAAAGAATTCAATCAGGTTCGTTTGGCACGATTTACTTTTAGTAAAGCCATGTTGCCTCAGATCTTGTAACCCATTAAATTCTAGGAAATTCACTATCCTTTCCTTCAGCAGCACTTCCATTATTTTTTCAGGAACTGAAGTGAGGCTTTCCGGCCTATAGTTTCCCGCTTCATCTCTGTGACCACTTTTGTGAAGAGGGAACACATCCACTCTTCAATCCTACAGAACCACTCCCATCTCCCTCTCTGAGCTCCCTCAATATCCTGGGATGGATCCCGTCTGGTCCTGTGGCTTTGTCTACCTTCAAATTTTCAAGTTGTTCCTAAACACTTTCTTCCTTGAATGGCACGGTATTCACTCCATTCTAATCTCCAGGATTTTCTTCCATGAATACAGAAGTATTTATTTAGCACGTTTGCTTTTTCCTCATCACTCTTTCAGTCACGCAATTCCATTTTTTGTCTTCCTCCTTTCACTAATATACCAGAAAATTTTTGTCTCCCTTTTTTTATATTTCTAGCCATTTGCTCTTCTGCTTGTGCTTTCATCCAGTATTCCTTTCTGTACTTGTTTTCTTGAGTTTTTTCTATTTCACGAATGCCAACTCTTGCCTTTTTTTTCTCCACCACTAGTTTGGAGAACCATGTTGGTTTCCTTGTTCATATCTATTTTCCTCACATAAAGATCAGTATTGTTCCTTTCAGCTTGCATTACTGTTTTTCCACTTCTTTTATGTCCTTCTATCCTATAAGCTCTTTTTTCAGGTACTCTCCCATGCTACTAAAATCCAAATGTTTGAAAACCAGGACTTGGAGTTTTGTGTGTCCGCCCTCCACTTTAGCTGTTATATCAAGTTTAATGATTGCTACTTGCCAAGTGGGCACCCGCTCGGACATTAGAGACACGTTCACCATTTCTAAGCACCAAATCCAGTATTGCTTTTTCCCTCATGAGTTCCATTACCATTTGTCTGAGCATAGCCCCTTAAAAGGCATCTATGATCTCACTGATTCTTTCCAATTCTGCAGACAGAACTTTCCAGTCCACATCCAGCAAGTTGAAATTGCCTAACAAAAGCACCTCCCCTTTCTTTCCCAACTTTTGGATATCTGCAACCAGATCTTTATCAATTTGCTGTGACTGAGTCAGATGTCTGCAGACAACACCCACATAAATAGATATGCCATCTTCTCTTTTGAAAGCCATCTGTATTTTCTGAAACAGTTAGGGAGGGATTGGGGGGTTTTCTATTTTATTTACAATTGTTAAACATATTAAATGTATTACATAATATTTAAATTATTATCAAATATGAATATAAGAATGATATGTTGTACTTAAAGTGTTACATGTAGGAAAATCAAGTGTGTATTTATAAGGTCATATGAATTATTCTGATACACTTGTTGTAATATGCAAAAATGAATAAAGAAATAAAAAAAAAAAAAAAAGAAAGCCATCTGTATTGCTTCTTTTTTTCCACAGGCCCCCTGCGTTTCATGAGCTACTCCTCTGCCTTTTTGCCCATCTCTGACCTTCCTATAAAAATTATAGCCCAGTACGTTTGCATCCTGTCCAAGGGTAGACATGTCTTGCTTGTATACTCTTTTCAAAAATACTAGAACTAGGAAGCATGCAATGAAACTACTAAGTAGTACATTTAAATCAGACCGGAGAAAATATTTCTTCACTCGGTATTTAATTACATGCTAGAATTTGTTGCCAGAGAATGTAGTGAAAGCAGTTAGCTTAGCAGGTTTGAAAAAGGTTTGGATCATTTCCTAAAACAAAAGCCTATAAGCCATTCTTAAGATAGACTTGGGAAAATCCACTCTTTATTCCTAGGATAAGTAGCATAAAATCAGTTTGCTTTTTGGGGATCTAGCTAGGTACTTGGGAACTGTTGGAAACAGGATACCAGGCTTCATGGACCTTCAGTCTGTCCCAGTATAGCAATTCTTATGTTCTTGTGTGAGCTAAGTATAGTACAATCAAGCCATTGTGACATCACTGCTGAGGTTGGCTCTTAGGCATTGATGGAATGAGGCATTATGACATCACAATCTCAGCTCTGGAATGTTGCTACTCTTTGGGTTTCTGCCAGGTCTTTGGGACCTGGGTTGGCCACTTTTGGAAACAGGATACTGGACTTGATGACCTTCGGTCTTTCCCAGAATGGCAACTCTTATGTTTATAATAATTACTGAAAACACTCTCTCTTCATAGTGAGCCTCTATGACCCCAATAAATGCCTTTAAAAATCAACCCATTAATAAAAAGATTAATTTAAAGCAACTGAACAGAGGTATTAAGCACCTTCACTGCTCTGTCCTTATAACAGGAACTGCGACCCAAAGGTTTGGATATCAGACAGGACGAGCTGGGAGAACTGGTGGACAAGGAGATGGCAGCAACCTCTGCAGCAATAGAAACTGCTGCCATGAGGATAGAGGTAATTTAGAAGAACGTTAAGGGGTGAGGGAGAGAGCGAGCAGAAAATGAATATTGCATATTTAACACTGAGGGTTGATATTGAAAGCAATTTAATGGCTCCTGGCTGGTTAGATTGCTTGTTCAGGGCTAACTGCTCATTTTCATTGAATCAGTTAGTGCTGCTGAAAATGTCTGGTTAGCACCTAACTTAAAACTGGCCACTTTAGGGGTGTTCGGGGGGGAGGGGGGGTAGGAGTCAGCACTTGGTCAGTTAACTGCTAATATTCAGCATTTAGCTGACCAAGAAAAGTACAAAAACAGAATCACATAACCAGTTTGCCAAAGCCTGTTAAGTGTTGAACATTGCATTTAACCAGCTATAGTTTAGCTGGCTCCATAAACCCAGAGCCAGCTAAACTATAGTCAGTTTCTAATTTCAGTGCTAGAGCCTAGATATGGCTCAGCAAACCACTAAGTACCGTTGGCAGAATTTCAACTCCTGAAAGACTAAACCTATACCACACAGAAGGAGAGCTAAGAGAATAAGCATGCGTTGTCATTATAAACTCACAGATCTGACGGTGGGGCCTCTTCCCCCCCTCTTTATCTTCGCTGGCATGAACAGCATCTCCAACCTGCTGCCAATTCTAGACTCAGTTCTCCCTCTGATGTCACTTCCCGGTCCCATGACCAGGAAGTGACTTCAGAGAGAGAGCTGAGGCTGGTGCAAGCGTCAGGTTGAATATGCTACTCACATTAGCAAAGAGTTAGAGGTACTTTGGGGAAGGGAAGGCATGCGTGTAGCAGGATGGAGAAGTGCCGGTGCCCCCACCAAGACAGCGCCTGGGCAGTCCACCCCCCCTTATACGCCACTGACCATTGCTTTCTGGTGTTAACTATGCAGCTGCCTCAGAGTATATCCCCAGCACTGGCCACATGGCTGACTAGTTTTTGTATATTCTTTGGGATTTAAGGAGGGAAGGAAGGGTGAAGAACAGAATTGAGTTATGGTTCCTGTAGCTACCGTCACTTGTTCTCTTTCCCCATTTTCCTTCTGTTTCTTTTTTTTCTCTCATGCCCTCTCTTTTCTCATTTCTTTTACTCATGAACAGGAAATGCTCAGCAAATCTCGTGCTGGTGATACTGGGGTCAAACTAGAAGTGAACGAAAGGTCAGTATCCACACTTTTCACCTGTTAAACTGGAAAAACTATCCATGCTCTGACTGGTTCATGGGATTTCTTCCATTGTTTGACTCAATTATTGTACAATTTCTCATACAGGTTTGGTTTTCATTGAGACATGAATGCAGTTTCTCTAAGCTGAGCAAGAGTCCTCCAACTGCATTGCTACCAGCAGTGGGCAGTGCTTCAATATTGTGTTTCTAATCCCAAAGAATAGACAGGTTCCCTGGAGTCTAGCAGAGCTTGCCTGTCTCTCACTATGGAAAATGTGATAGTGAAACAGCACCCCCACTGGCAGGATGGTGGATGAAGGACTCACGCTCAGTTTAGAGGGAACACTGAAGCTGAGGTACTCTTATACAGCCTCCTTGGTCCTGCAACTCTGTCAATACTTTTTTGGCAATTAGCTACAGAAGTGACATTCAGAAGCTCTTTTGAAATCGCCAGCTGGTGCTGGCTACATAAGTACTTACAAAAATTGCATATATAAAGATTAATTTTGGGCATATATAGGTGGACCCAAGGGTGGGGTGTAGATAACCAGTAATATTCATCTGTTATAACTTATGCATTGAACCCTGTAGAATTTTATGGGCATTTATCAGTTTTCAAGCATGTTAAAAATTTACATCAGAGCTTCTGGTTCACAAGTAATTTCTGTGCTGATATTCGTAAAATCCTCACTTGTGAAGCATTTCTTAAGTGACATATGAATCCAGCCTTTGGCTGCTACGGATAATCCATGGGCATATAAAAATATATATAAATAAAGAGAGATCTTTATAGGCTTTCTTGTTGCAGCTAGAGATTCGTAAATGTTTATTTGTAAAGAGCTGGTAATAGTTGTCTCCTGACCTTGACACTTTATTCTTTTCTTCACTATTCCTCTTCCACTCATGTGGGGTGGGGTGAATCGCACAGCCTGAATTTAGAAAAGCTGAGAATTCTTCTTAGCATGGGAGCCTCTGAGTATGTGGTCAGAGAGTAAGTACCGAGTTTGTGCTGGTGCTCTAATCGCATGGAGTGGACCCTCATTAATTCTGGAAAGATGGGACAAAGACAAGTATCTTCACTGAAAGCTCAGGAACAGGGGTGGCTCTCTGACAAGCTTTCCCCACGCCCTGCGTACTTTGTTTGAGAGTTGCTACTGGCACTGCTGTTTGGTTTACTTCTGGCACCCTGGAGTATAGAATGACACAGGGACAAATTTTTCCACATCCCCATGGGAACTCATTTTCCTGTTCCATCCCCGTGAGTTCTTTTCCTGTCCCTGTCCCATTCCTGCAAGCTCCGTCTTCATCTGCACAAGCCTCAAACAGTTTAAAATCATAAGTGTTCAATGCTTGTGCAGTTAAGACAGAGCTTACAGGAATGGGGACAGGATGGGGAAATTGAGTTCCTATGGGGACAAATTTGTTCCTGTGTCATTCTCTACCCTGGAGCTGTGTGAGTTTGAGTGGTGTGGTGCCTGATCTCCAGTAATCTTTTGCCAGGACAGTGCAGGAGTTCAGGCACTATATGACTCAAACTCCCTGAGAGATGCTGCCTGAAAAGAGGAGAATAGCTGGTAACACTGCAACAAGACTCCAGAGAAGGTAAGAAGGGGAATAACAGGCTGGTGGAGGAGCCTGCTTGAAAAACAGTGGTGGTGGTGGTGGTGGTGGTGGAGGCGGGAGGAAAGCTGGGATGAGAGGGTGTTGGTGAGGAGAAGGTATGGGTGTTGGGTGGATGGAGAGGAAGAGGTTGGGGGGACTGGGCTGTAGGAAACAGAGGGAGAGCATACTTCATTTGAGTTACTTGAGATGCTCTGAGTGTGTGTTCGTGCAGTTGAATTAGTGTCCAGCAATGGTTCTGGCTCTGTCACAGTTACTCCTGCTTGAAGGGGATTTTACTTCACCCAAGTACTCAAAAATACATGAACTTGGTCCATTCAGAAAGGCACTGTTCTATGTTCTTTTTTCCTTATTTATGAAACATGCAGAATTCTCCCTCCACTGTATGACATCACCAGTCATTCATATTTTTTAAAATCTTTTAAGCACATGCTAGGACAGTGCATCCCTTAGTACATAGAGATTTTGTTAAACCAAAGCTATTTGTACTCGCTTGTCCGTAACATATTAGACTTAGAAACAAACCCCTTTCAGGAAACTAAACCAACATCTCAATCCCCCTTCCCTGTCTCGGGGGTTCTCAATCCAGTCCTCGTGACACACCTAGCCAATCAGGTTTTCAGGATACCCACAATGAATAAGCATGAGATAAATTTGCATACCATGGTAGTAGGGGATGCAAATTTATTATTATTATTCATTGTGGATATCCTGAAAACCTGACTGGCTAAGTGTTTCCTGAGGACTGAGTTGAGAACCCCTGATCTATCTCCCCTTTCCCTCCTATCTTGAATACTATTTTCTCTTCAATCTGATAATCTCCCAACTTGACCCTCTTAACTTCTACTATCACCTCTGTGCACTATCAAGTTATTCCTCTTGTTTGATATTCTATAAAGGATGGCTAAGTGGTTTCAAATAGTTTAAATTTCTCATTATAGGACGTACCATGATCCCTTAGTCGATCCAGGCTGCTCTATTTGGTACCTCTAGCATTTTCCATGGACAACCTCGCATCTGACTGCTGCTGTGAGCTTCACTTTCCTAGGTCACTTCATTAATCAGTCCTATAAAAATAACTTTAGGACAAGTTGGATCGATTACTGATTATCCTTTGCATCTCTCGTTTAGCTTCCTTCCAAAAGTCTTGTATCTTTAGGCATTCACATCAAATATGGCAAAAGGAACCTTGTGCCTCACAGTTTCTGTGCACCCTGGATATATTTTCTTTAGCCTTTCTGGGGATTAGGTACCATCTATATAATATTTTGTTGTTCCCCCCATCAGTATTGCCATTTTCACTCTCTGTGAGCCACGTTCTGTAAATTAACCAGTAACACTGTGATAATTCTTATATCTAAGGAGCTCTGCATTCCTCATTTGTAGATGGGTCTCCTACACCAACAAAATGTCCTATTTGATCTCAGTTGCTTCTTTAATTATCAGTGCCTCTGCTGGGATATTTAGTCCTTTTGCATTAAGAGAACCTGTTCTAATCGTTTGTCATATGTCCATTTTTCATCAGTCCTCTTTGCAATCCCTTCTCTTTCAGTAAATCCTCTCTACCTGACCTCCTTTCCTTATCCTTTGTATTTCAGTAGGCCTACATTACTGTCCTAATTCCATTTTATCCCCACCAGTATATTCTCTCCCTCTCTGCTCAGATTGGATCTGAAAATTAACATTAAAATAATATCCACTTCTTCCCTCCCATCTTTCCCAGGACAACGGCCAAAATATCCCCTCTCTTTCATTTACTATGAAATGCCTCATAAAACTCTTATGGATATATTCACCTGCAGAGATTTACAGCTGCTGAGGAGCCAGTAAACATGTAAGTACTGAAGACGTGGCACTGTGGCTGAAATAGCAGAAAATAGCAAACCTTTCTAAAGCCTGGAGAGAGTGCAGAGAGCAAACATAAAAGAAATATAAACATTTTTATATGTAGCAAGCACATGACCAGAAAACTGAATGAGTAATGAGGGTAGAAAAAGAAAAAAATATGTGAGTCTTTGCTGGACCATTAATAGAATACAGATAATAAAAGTTGAATTAAAAATTTAACTAAAATCTACAGAGAAACTTAAAACTTTGCCTTTCATCCAGAAGACTTCTTATCCCCTCCCTTTATTTCCTGGAAATGTTGGTTGAGCCTAGTCATTCTGTCTTTGCTCTCTGTTGTTTCCTCTTTGCTATTATAATGTTTTATTTTTACATAGTAAGATTTTAGAGTTAAAAGCCTTGTTTAATATTTCTTATAATAATTATATAGAATCATATTGGGTGAAGTGTGCATGCTTTGGGGCCCCAGCATGACTGCTTGTATGTGCATGTGTTTAGAAATATTTTGAGCTACATTTAAAAAGGGTTGTGTTATAAAGAATATGTGTTTTGTAAAAGGGTGTGTACAAATAGCCTCTTGCCTTTGCTATACAGAAATAACTGCTGGTTTCTGCAAGGGGCCCTGTATGCCCTGCTAGAGAATGCAGGGCTAATTTTGATGTTGAATTCCAGAGTATATTATATTGTGACCCCTTATATTTTACTGGGTTATTGCTTTATAATCAACACATTTAAGTTTTAATATGTTTAGCAAGAAACTGCTGTTATTTAAATGATAAAGTAATCTTAATTGTCTCATATGGAGTAAACTGTAAGGCATGCCTGATATAGAATGGAAGAGTTTTTGACCAATTGTCTGAAGTTTGAGAAATGACATCACACAGTCATTTAATAGTATATAAAAAGATGAAAAGCCAGAATAAGTTGAGAGCTTTGGACAGAGAGTTACATGATTTGAAATACTCTGTGAGACTTCTCCTTTGTACAACAATATTATTATAGGAATTTTATTAAAAGGCTGCATTTGTAATGAATTAGTTTTTGATAAATATTGAATAAATATTTTTGATTGGAAATGCATATACTGTACTTGTACAAATTCCTGATTTGCGGTATCCTTGTTGAGCAGCTCAGTACGTGTTTTATAAAAATGCCTATAAAAACAACGCCTACACTCAAGTCACATAAAAGTAGACACAAGTGTTCTTTATGTCTACTTAATACATGTTTAACCTCTGGGATAATTTTATATAAGAAAAATAGGGTTTACCTGAAAAAATGTTTAATAAAATTTCCCCCATTATGTACCTGTGTATAAAGTTCAAAAATTATCCCATAGAGGATTCATCGTATACAGTATATGCAGCCAGATTGCATGTAAGTTACACCAATTTTCAAAGGAAAATATGCGCTTACTTTTTCTTTAAAGGTTATCCCACCAAAAGTACCAGTACACATTCACCAACTACTTTTAACACACACACATTTTTGAGAAAATGTATGTGCATACTTTAAAAAATCTGAAGATATATGTGTAAAACCAAACTCCATCCTTGGGAGCATCTCTATTCACTGAGAATAGGGGGAGGGTGGTAAAAAGTACATATGAAATGGAAGTTGCAGTGCCTTTCCTCCTAAAAATGATTGGAGACCACACTTGTGTCATTACAAAGCATTTTATATGAGTTCCTGGTGTATTACAATAAAGCAGATGACCGGAAACAAACCTGGTTAAAGAGGCAATATTGAAAAAAAATCATAAAACAATCAGTTCAAAAATTTCTTGAATAAGACTGTTTTTAAAAGCTTTCTAAAAACTAAATAATGTAATCTGAACACATAAACTTGATACAATATCCCCTAAAAAAAACTTTTCATGCAGTCACTACGAGTCTTCAGAGGCATTATCAGGAAAGTGTAAATTCACAATCCTCCCCTATATAAGTTCAAAACAATTATGAAGAATATATGAGGGATCCTACAGGGATTTCTTGAAGATGATGTCTCTGAAGGTCACTAGAATATGCATAGGCCCTCTTTTACTAAGCCACGGTTTCTACCAGTTCCCAGAGCACTAAAAATGCTCCGATGCTCATAGGAATTCTGTGAGCGTCAGAGCATTTAGTGCTCTGGGCTGCGGTAGAAAAGGGGTGGGGGGTGGGATAGTGTTTTCATGAAAAGTTTTGGGGGGTATTGTATCAAATTTGTGTGTTTTGATTGAATACCCATTAATATACATTTTAGTGCCACACGACAAAAAGCAAAAATGTTTGGTTTTCGCTAAAAAGAATGATGGTTTGTGCCTTTGTAGGATCTTGGGGTCTTGCACAAGTCTCATGCAAGCAATTCAAATGCTGGTCCTGGCATCCAAAGACCTGCAGAGGGAGATTGTGGAGAGTGGAAGGGTAAGGGAAATGGCAATGCACTGAGTGATTCTAGGTGGAGTTTGATAATTTTGGCGGCATTAAGATTTTGAAAAATGACCTGGTAAATGAGATTGAATCCAGGCAGGTTTTCCTCTGCAACTCTGTTTTTTTCTTCTTTTCAGGGAGCTGCCTCACCCAAAGAGTTCTATGCTAAGAATTCCCGATGGACGGAAGGCCTTATCTCTGCTTCCAAGGCTGTGGGCTGGGGAGCAACAGTCATGGTGTAAGTCTGCTTTCAGAACTTATACGTGCATGTAATGAAGTGCTTTATTTGGTGCTGTTTAGCGAGAAATCAGGGCAATATAGCAGTTTATAGTTTATATCAGTGTTCTTTATTGCAAGACCCAGTAGCCATTGTCAGCCCGTGTGATTCCCTAACCCTCTTCCCTCAGTACATACATCCAGAAGTATGATGTAGCTTCTGCTGCTGTTGGTGAGCTTGAGTTATACAATGTAAGTAGTTACATAGCTTTCCTCAAAAATAATTTTTCACAGCCATGCCAGCCAATCAAAAGTGATGATCCATCAAGCTACACCCACTCCCGCCCCTTCTTACCCCTTTTGATGATGTCACTGGATATGACAACATGGCCATGCCCAAGCCCCGTCCCTACCTCACCTTTTTTGCATAACCCATCCTAAACTCAACCCCCTTTTTTCATAACCTTGACCCTGAATTTCATTGCTTTGGTGATATTACAGGGAGTGACATCATAGCTCTGCCCAGGCCATGCCCCCTATTCAAGATAACATGCACTAGACGTTCCTGTTTCGCTCTACATGACATCAATTGTTCATGTACAACTTGTTTTTCCCTAACCTTAAAATTGTTTTTAAGTTTTTTAGCTGTTCATGCCTCTCCATTCTCGCAACAAGTTTGCCGTCCTTCTTCAATTCGACCTCTCTGCAGCTTTTGATGTCATCCATCATGATAAACTAATTTACCAACTCACCGAGACAGGCATTAACTCCACAGTCCTTGACTGGTTCTCGAAGTTCTTACGCTCCCGCTCCTACACAGTCAACATGAAGAGCACTTCTTCCTCCCCCTGGAACCTGATATGTGGAGTCCCACAAAGCTCAACTCTTTCTCCTATCCTTTTCAACATTTAGATGTCCTCCCTTAAACTCCTCCATCTCTCCCCACTTGAAACACTTTACACTTACGCAGATGACATCTTTGTCTTCCTCGAGACCGACCGGAATCTCACCAACCTCTCTGCGAACAAATCCTCATGTATATCGAACCTTCAATCCTGGGCCCACACTGTGCAGATGAAACTGAACGAATCCAAAACAAAACTTCTCTGGCTCGGCCCAAAATTGGACCAACTGCCCACCTCCATCCCTTTGTCCTCTGGCCACACCCTGCATCTTGAATACTCAAGTAAAATTCTGGGAGTCATCATTGACTCTACACTTTCCTTCAACGATCACCTCAACTTCCTAATAAAAAAATGTTTCTTCAGCCTTCACATGCTAAGGAAAAGTGAGAACCTGTTTCCATCAAAAACACTTTGCCGTCCTTGTCCAATCCACCATCCTTTCCAGACTGAACTATTGCAACTCTATCTACCTAAGCCTAACAAAGAAAAACCTTCAAAGACTCCAGTGGATTCAAAATGCCGCTGCTAAGCTTATCTTCACAAAAAGCAAATTCGACCACGTCTCACCACTTTTGTCCAAGCTCCACTGGCTTCCAATAATCTCCAGAGTCCACTTCAAATGTGCCTGCCTTACTTTCAAGATCCTACACGGCATCCTCCCCCCTTTTATTCCTCTTTCTTGGAATTCCTCTAACCCCAATTCCACCAGAGCTACTCAAAAACTGAAACTTTCCTTTCCCTCTCTAAAAGGCGTTTCCCTTGTAGGAAAACTAGGTTCCTCCCTCCCTTTCAGAATCACTGAGCTCTGGAACAACCTTACCTCCCTCTTAGGAATCTGAGCTCCCTCCAACTCTTCTGTAAACATCTGAAAACCTGTTATTTTCAAAAATGTAACTCTTCCTCTCTCTGGTTACTCTGTCCTAAATTTTCTCTTCATTTTGTCTTTTCCCTTCACTGGAGTTCCTTTCTACCCTAACCCTTGTTAACCATGTTGAGCTTTGCGAATGTAGAGATGATGCGGTATACAAACCTAAGGTTTAGTTTAGAGTTCTTTTCCTGAATAATATATGTAACTTTGTTAATGAACGTAGCTGAGATTTGGCTGTGCCGTAGTTTGGTGATTTATCAAGTTTTTAATAAAGATACTCTATTCTTGTGAGTCTATGAACAGGTAAAAATTTCAATACCATATTGGTCAAGCCCACTGAAATCCATATGATGCTGGGAGAAAAAAAAGGCAGCTACTCCAGAGACAATGCTTGTGGCAAGACTTGGGGAAGGTTGGAGCCATTAACAAACCGAAGGAAGACTGAATGTGGCAGCTTACTGGGAGGAGAGGATGCTGGGGGACAGTGTATATTAGGGAGGAGAGTTGTGGGGATATTAGAAAGTCGGGGAGACAATGAAGGCTGTGGGAGAGATAGAGGGAGTCTGGAGAATCAGACTTCATTTAATTTACACATATTGCTCTGAGTGTACCTTAGGAGCCAGACTGGCTACGTCAGTAGAAAAGAACCTCCCCAATTTATCATCCAAGGCTTTGAGCAACATCTACTTGATCCAGCACTGGTCCTGGCTTTCATGTTGAAGTCTTTTAGCGAGCATTGCCTCTTCAAAAATAGTAATTTATGTTTATTGTAGTAGTATGATAATAAATAGTATTTTTCTCTTTCCTGTTGTTTCATTTTTCCCTTGTTTTAATTGCTCTCTGCCTTCTTTGTTTTCTTACTCTTGTCCTTATGGCTTTCCTTTCTCTTTATGTCTCTACCACCTTTTCTAATGTTCTTTTCTTCCTCCCCTTATTGCTTTCTCTCTTGTACCTTCTGTTCTATCTTTCTGGCTTTTTTTGTTTGTTTGTTTTCCCTTGTCTCGCCCTCCCTCCTTCCTCTCATTTTCCTTTCTCCTCAAATAATTCTGTTCCCTTCTCCTCTTTCTGTTTCTCTCTGCCCCTTCCCCTTTATCTCTGTCTCTTGCTTTCTCTCTCTTTGCATTTCCATCTTTTCTGTCTGCTGCTTCTTCCTTCTTTTCACAGGGATGCTGCAGATCTTGTAGTGCAAGGAAAAGGCAAGTTCGAGGAGCTGATGGTGTGTTCTCATGAAATTGCTGCTAGCACTGCTCAGCTGGTAGCTGCTTCCAAGGTATGGTCCATTAACGATAACCGTATCCCACAAAAAAAAGGAAAAAACAGCCCCATGTGTAAAATGTAGACAAAAGTAGAAGTGGGGAAGGGACACAGTCAACCAACAGTGAGAACAATCAGTTTATTAAAAGTACAACATATGTAACATATATATAGCAAGCCTAATAGAGTCCATTAATCCTTTTAGTCCTGGACCTCAACACGGTCTGTGTTTCAGCTGGAACAGCCTTCCTCTGGTGTATATGGCTGAAGCCTATAAAACAGAGCAGCAAGAATGTGTGTTCACATCTATATAAAAACCATTCATAAAAAAATTAATTAAATGAGATAAAAATCAATGAATCATAATAAAAAAACATACAAATAAATAAATAACCATGATGAAATAGAGGATTCTAATATAACACAATAATGGCAGAAAAACTCAAGACATGCATATTTTTAAACATAATTAAAGATAATGTAGTAAACATATAGAATACATATCTAATATAATAAAATGATAGGCCGTGCATGCGCACTAAAAAAACGTGTTCCCTGATCCGTCGCGAAAACACGAGTGCGCATGCGCGGGTTTTACGTCACCACCTGCTCGCTTAATACGTCACAGCCTCCCTGCTCTACACAAGCCCGACCGCAGCCAGACGACGATCTCCGTTCCTCCTGCCGCCGCCGATCTCTGTTCCTCCTTTGCCACCCACCCCCTTCTCTTCCCCACAGCCTCCCTGCTCTCCACAAGCCGGACCGCAGCCAGACGCCGATCTCCGTTCCTCCTGCCGCCGCCGATCTCCGTTTCTTCTTTGACACCCACCCCCTTCTCTTCCCGCGGGCCCGAATGGCGATTCCAGCAGCGTGTGCATCAGTCTTCACACGCTGCTTCGGGCCCTTCTACTGCCCTGATTTGCTCTGCCGCATCTCTGATGATGTCATCAGGGACGTGCCAGAGTAAATCAGGGCAGTAGAAGGACCCGAAGCAGGGTGTGGAGACTGATGCAAGTGCTGCTGGAATCACTACGTTTGTAGTCCGGACCGCGGGAAGGGAAAAGGGGTGGGGGTAGAGGAAACGCTAATGCTGCTGCACAGGGAACTGGTGGGGGGGGGGAGGGAAATGGAGGGGGAGGGAATGCTGCTTTGGACAGACAGAGAGAGGAAGGGAAACACAAAGAAAATAAGAAAGACACAGGGGCAGGTGCACAGGGAACTGGTGTGGGGGGAGGGAAATGGAGGGGGATTGAATTCTGCTTTGGACAGACAGACAGAGGGAGGAAGAAGAAAGACACAGGGGCAGGGAGATACTCAGAAAGACATACAGGCAAAGGGGGCCAGGGACACAGACAGACAGAAAGGACAGCGGGAGCCGCGTCAGGAGGGGTGCGGGATGCGGCAGTGGGAACTTTTCCAAAGGGGGCAACTGGGCAGCTGTCGGGAACCTCTGATCAGGGACAGAGCAAGGTAAGAATATTATAGGGATAAGAAGGAGGAAGGGGGATAAAAAAGGAAGGGATGCCTACTGCTGGACAGGGGGAGAAGGAAAGAGATGCTGATGGACGGGGGGTGAAGAAAAAGGAACAGAGGACAGCCAAGGAAAAATAAAGGCAGAAAGAAATAAAGCGGCTAAGGAGAGAGAGAGAAAGAAATAAAGACAGACACACACACATATGTTCTAGCACCCGTTAAAGTAACGGGCTTAAAGATTAGTTTAAAATAAAACAATATATAACACAGGTTGCCAAACAGAAATAGAAGCCAAATCAAACAGAATAAAATCGGACAATTCCAGTAGATGGCGCCAAAGCACAGATTATAGAGCCTAAAAGGATGCATAAAAGTTATGCTTAATATCGTGGGTGCACTGTGCAGTGCATATGAACAAAACCTGAAAAAGTCTTGAGTGAGTTAACACTTAAAACAAGTTTTAAAATGAAAGCAGTAGAAATAACAGCTGTGTCATCATGCTAGAAAATAAAATATCTCTCAACAAACTGTGCAAAAGCCTGCTATTCAAACATAGAATTTTGAAAACATCAAAAAGGCAGATCGTGAACTCAAAACAAACTTAAAAAATTCACTGAGCTAAATGAGTAAACAGTAGGCACTTACCAAAAAATGCTGCAGTAGAAAATAAAAAGATGTTTGAATGATCAGAGAATATATAGCAAAAAACACACGGAAAAGTGAAAAATCAATAATGTTAAAGCAAACACTTTCACTAGAAATATGAACAGGATGTCATGAATGATTAGTGCTGCTATAGTTCCAATTAGGGGAGTTTCAAATTGCTGGAGGAAAAAGCCTCAGATAGGAACCCTTCCACCACCACAATGGTGGTCCAAGGTGGTCGGGCGAACACCTCACTGGCAAAAAACCTCCAGACCAGCTCCCACAATAGTGAACTTAAAGCAGGAGATCAGAGAATACATACTTTGATGGAATTCAATTTAACAATGTATTTACAGGGAAGTTTAACCAAAAAAAGACCTCTCAACTGCAAATCACATGGATGTGATTTCAAAAATTGCCGACACCTCATCTAGCTTCATCAGGAAGGACCCCTTTTTTTGGATCCAGAACAAAACTGACTTTCAATTTAGCAAGCTTAACTCAAAGTTTCATCTTCCTCCCACTTCCAAACCCATCTTAAAGTATACACATTCTGAAAATTGTCTTCCTCTTTGTGGCTAACCAAACAGGCCGATTTAGCCAACTTAAATTGGATTTGATATTGTTTTCTACTGATCTTGATGCTTGCTGTACCCATCCCTTTTCTCATGAAGACAGCAGTACACAGCAGCTGCAGTGGACAGAAGAGATAATTTGAAAGAAATGTTGAATTTCATTCCTTTTCTTGGCCTTGTTTCTGCTAATGACTTCCCTTCTTCTTCTCTCTAGGTGAAAGCCGATAAGGACAGTGCTAACCTAACAAAGCTGCAGCAAGCCTCACGCACTGTTAACCAAGCCACGGCCAGTGTCGTGGCCTCCACAAAATCAGGGAAGTGTCAGATTGAAGAGAGAGGTGAGTTCTCAGACATTAATAGACTTTTACATTTTCCATCTCTTATTTGAGGTCTCTGATTGCATTTCTTATTGTATGTTAAGTTCAAGGTAGCTTCCATATAAAGAAGTCAGACACACAAATCTTGGAACATACAAAAACACATCAAGCTTGAAATCAAAACAATACTAAAATGATCCTGGGTAAACAAAATTTAACATTTGACTCCACTAAGAAGAGATTGTCTTAATAGATATCCTTAAAACATCATAATTTACTAATTATTTAATAGATATTAGTAATGTATTCCACATTTTTGTTGCCTGATAATAAAATGACAAAGAAAAAATTATCTTGTATTTCATACTCTTACATGTTGGAAATACTAATTTCAATTGATCATGTATCTCATACCGTTTAATAGAATTAAAAAAATTGATTAATCTATACAAGTTTCCAAGTTTATTAGGGACTTAGCATCCCGCTTATCAAAGATAATTGTCTAAGCAGCTTACATTCTAAAATTGTAGGGAGGGATGTGAGAAGATGGGATGAGATAGTGAGGGAAGGGGGGAGCTACAAATAGGTTAGAAAAGAAGGGGTTAGCATAAGAGGGTAGGCCAAGGGGTTTTGAGTTCCAGAGGGAACCTGAAATGATTAAATTAATTATAGGCATCTATAGAAGAGAGATGTTTTAAGATCTGATTTGAATTTTGGTAGGGAAGTTTGAAGTCTAAGGTGGGATAGTAGCATGTTCCATAGTTCAGAACCTTGTACAAAAAGATAGAGCATTATTTATATATAATGCAGTGCAATTCCCTGAACAATTTTAAATATCAGACAGTACAGTTTATAATAAATTATGGCTTCTACTACTGTTTAAGCCCGTTACATTAACGGTTGCTAGAATAGATGTGTAAACTTTTAGCACAAAGAGATGCTGAGGCCTTTCTTTCTTTGCTTCCTGCTCCCCCTGTCCAGCAGTAGCCTTTCTCCCTTCCTTTTACCTCCCCCCTATCCAGTAGTATCCCTTCTCCCTTCCCTGCTTCCCCTGACAAGCATCCGCTAGCCCGGGCATTCTCGGGGCTTTTGCTAGGCCAGCCCGCCCTGCATTATCGAAGTGGGCCGGCCTAGCAAATGCCCCACAGGTGCTTGATGAAACCACAGCTGCTGCCGCTGCTGATCCGAGGGTGAGAAGAAGAGGCATCCTGGCAGTAGCAGCGTAGTCAGAAGGCAGGAAGTCAGCCAGCATTGGAGATCGGGGAAGGAAATCAGCTGAGGCAGGCACTGCGCATGCGTGGCACGCTGCCACGGAGACACAGAACATGGAGATTGAAGTGCACATGCATGCTAGGGTTTTATTATAGCAGATAGGTAACCAGTGTAATTGGATATACCATGGTGTCATTCTTTCAAATTTATTTAGGGAACAGATCAAATGAATGGGGTATTTTGTAGCTTGTAACCTTGTAGTAGGTATTTTGAACAGCCTAAATAAACCACATTACAGTCGTCTTAATTTGGATAGCAACAAGGTCTATACAACCAATTTGCTGTATCAATTTAAAGCTAGATAGAATTAGTCTATGGTTAAATGAAAATATGCTTTCCCTCAGTATTTCTAAAACCAATTGTATTCTTTTTACCTGGAAAGAGAATATTCAACTCATAGCTCCTTTGGCCATCAACAACACTTCTTTTTTTTTTTTTTTTTTAATAATTTCTTTATTCATTTTTAAACTTACATCAAGTGTACAGTAAATATCAACCAAATATAATACAACCATCAACAACACTTCAATTGAACTAGTTAGTACAACGAAAATCCTAGATATTATTATAAATAATAAGTTAACATATCGCCCACAAATTTCTGCAGTAGTTAAATACTGTTTTTACAAGTTACGAATGATAAGATCTCTGGCAACCATTCTGGACCAACAATCTTTAAATATTCTTATCCACTCTTTCATCATAACAAAAATAGACTATTGCAACTCATTATACAAAGGTTTATGTCAAAAAGATATCAGACGCCTTCAACTAATCCAAAACACTGCCATAAAAGTCATAACTAATTCCAAGAAACACAACCATGTCAACCCTTTATTAAAAAAAGCCCATTGGCTTCCAATTCCCCATAGAATAACCTACAAAATAGCTATCCTCACATTCAAAACCCTACAATCCAACGAACCTGCTTTCATTGATAGAATCCTCATCCCCTATGATCCTCCCAGAGCTCTGAGATCAACTTCTCAACATCTCTATCTCCTCCTTAAAAATTATCGTTACTTGTCAAACCACCTCTTTCTCAGTTACAGCCCTCACAATCTGGAATTCCCTATCAAATACTCTGAGAGCTGAAAAAAACTTAGATAAATTCAAAGGCGGTCTAAAGTGTTTCCTTTTCAAAGACGCTTTTGAGTAATAACCTCTTCCTTTCTACTCCTACTTTTTCTACACTCTCCCTACGTCCAGCCTCTCTTTCTAAGAGGACCTTCTCCTTCCCCCTCCTCGTGTTCTTCCCTTTTTATGTCTGCTTTTCTTGTAATTATTGTATTTCACCAAAACTTACCTATTGTTTTTAAGAACTTAAGAAGTTGCCTCCGCTGGGGCAGACCAGAGGTCCATCTCGCCCAGTGGTCCGCTCCCGCGGCGGCCCATCCATCCCACTGCCTGAACAGTGGTCTCTGACTAATTTTATAAATTACCTCTAATCCTATCCCTATAACCTTACCTCTACTCTTATCTGTACCCCTCTATCCCTTTGTCCTCCAGGTACCTGTCCAGACCTTCTTTGAAGCCCTGTAGCGTGCTTCTGCTTATCACATCCTCCGGTAGCGCGTTCCATGTATCTACCACCCTCTGGGTGAAAAAGAATTTCCTGGCGTTTGTTCTAAACATCTCCCCTTTCAATTTCTCTGAGTGTCCCCTTGTGCTTGTGATTCCCCATAGTTTGAAAAATCTGTCCCTATCCACTTTTTCTATGCCCTTCATGATCTTGAAGGTTTCTATCATGTCTCCTCTAAGTCGTCGCTTTTTCAGTCTGTCAGTATATGGGAGGTCCCCCATACCCTTTATTAGCTTAGTTGCTCTTCTCTGGACTCTCTCAAGTACTGCCATGTCCTTCTTGAGGTACGGCGACCAGTACTGGACACAGTACTCCAGGTGCGGGCGCACCATTGCACGATACAGTGGCAGGATGACTTCCTTCGTCCTGGTCGTGATACCTTTCTTAATGATACCCAACATTTTGTTTGCTTTGTTTCAAATCCCTGATTTGTCTTGTCAATATGTCCTTATAAGTTTTCCCCTTGTTTTTAACATTGTAAAACGCTTAGAATTCATGATAGGCGTTTCAACAAATTTTAATAAAACTTGGAAACTTGAACTTTTCCTGGTACAGATATTTCCAAATCCTTCTTAAATTTTGTAAAATCCAAAAACAACTCTTGGCTAGAGGATGCACTTGAGGTTCCATTATTAAATTTTGATCAAGTGCCATACCCGAGATTTTCAGTGATGGTTCCAACCTATATGTTAGATTCACTGTGGTTAGAGAATTCTTCAAATCTTTCTTGTCCTTAACTCCTACAAGAAGGAACTTAGCCATCTGGAATTAAATAAGGATAAAGTATTAATCATGACAGGGGTCGCCATTCAGCATATTACCAATAATTGGAAAAACTATTCTAATCTTAATTATACATTTTGGTGGAACTCGTTATGCCATATTTATAAGATGGAAAGAGCAAATTGCTATGCAGAAAGGGACCTATAATAATTTTATAAAAATCTGGGGGCCATTGGAAAAATATTGTAATGAGTAGACATCACATTCTATGGGAGATTATATTTATACAATAGGGGGTGGGGGGTGGTAATAGTAGTTTGCATTATATTTTTTAATTATTAATAGTATATATTATGTTGAGCTTTTGTTTAAATTATTTTAAGAAGGGAGGGAGGGGATATATATTTTTGTTCTAGATGACATGGTAAAGATTTTCAAGTGTTATATTGAAATTATAATGGATGTATTTCTGTACACTTGTATGATTTAAAATGAATAAAGAATTAAAAAAAAAATACACATATCTATTTCAGGGTTTTTTGAGGTTTTTTTTTTTTTAATTCTTTATTCGATTTCAATCTTACATCAAGTGCACAAACAATAAAACAATACAATTAAACACATCACTTGACAATCTTTCTGATTTATCTTACAATACATAAAATTACCCCCTCCCCTCCCATCATTCCTCTATTATTTCCCCAATAAGAAAAATGTAAAATATACCTTCCCCTCCCCCCAATCATTAGACGGTGTATATTACAATAGAAAATGGTGTATATTACAATAAGAAGTTAATGTCTCCCAAATTTTATTAAATTTCTTTTTTTTTTATTCTTTATTCATTTTTTAACTTACATCAAGTGTACAGTAAGTATTAAACAATTATAATACAACATCACTTGAAAAATCTTCAATATCATACACCAAAAAGATTTAACCCCCACCTCCCACCCAAATTCATACATAACTAAAATATACCACTTGAAAATAATATCTTATGACAATCAAATATATATTCTTAAAAAAAAAAATTTTCTTATAGCTTCCTTGTTGTATAGCTATTGCTCTTTCCATTTTATATATGTGACATAATGAGTTCCACCAGAAATTGTAATTGAGTCTACTGTAATTTTTCCAATTACTTGTGATATGCTGAATGGCGACTCCTGTTATTATCAATAAAAGTTTATTGTTATGTGATGATATTTGGCTCTTTTTCCTCATAGACATACCAAATAAGTACTGTATCATAAGATAATGCCACATGCTTTTCCAATAAACAATTTACTTGATCCCAAATTGAGTTCCAAAAGGCTAAGATAAAGGGACAATAAAACAAAAGATGATCTAAAGTCCCTACTTCAAGATTACAGTGCCAGCATCTATTAGACTTTGAACTATTTCACTTTTGTAGTCTAACTGGGATCCAAAACGCTCTATGCAGAAGAAAAAACCAAGTTTGTCTCATAGATGCAGACACTGTACATCTCATCCTCCAAGATCAAATTTGTGGCCATTGAGATGCTGAAATTTGATGCTTAATCTCAATGCTCCAAATATCTCTAAGACCATTTTTGGGTTTCTTTTTAACATATTCACTTATAATTTTATACCACTGTGCGGCCTGGTGTCCCAGAAAGTCCGCCTGAAAGCATAGAAATTCCAGACTATATTGCATATTCAGATTTTTCCATTCAGGGAACCCTACTTGAATGGCCTGCTTCAGTTGCAACCATCTAAAACTTTGTGATTTATTAAGACCATATTTATGCTGCAACTGTGAAAAATCAAGCAGTAACAAACCCTAATACCACCAGATCCTCCCACAAATTAAAACTAGCCTTCCCCTTGCTAAAAGGCATTTCCCACACAGGAAAGCTAGGGACCTCCCTCCTCTTCAAAATCACCAAGCTCTGGAACAACCTTACCTCCCCTCTTCAGAACTTGAGCTCTCTCCAAGTTTTCCGCAAACATCTGAAAACCTGGCTTTTCTCAAAAATGTAAGTCTTCCTCCAACTTAGGAATCAAGGAAACTCTTTTATCTTGGCATCCTAAGTCCTCTAAATTTTCTTCACACTTCTACCTCTAACCCTCTGTTGTAGTCCCTTCCTATTTCTTCAACTCTGTAATTTACTTTATCCTATGGTAAACCTCCCCGGTACCTGCTCACTTTGTATTAACCTGTATCGTATTGTAAACTTCTCCTGTTCCTGTTCACTTTGTAATATCCTGTTCAATTTGTATTAACCTGTATCGCATTGTAATCATCTCCTGTTCCTGCTCTCTTTGCAATATCCTCTCCTCACTGTAAACTTCCCCCATTATCTCTTCCACATTGTAATTCCCTGTATATTATTCATTGTAATTCCGACTTATTATGCACACTCTTCCACATAGCTTATGTATCTCAAATCCCTGGTGCCAATTCCTAGCTTATTTCCTGTTCCAAACATATGTATCTTGTTGTAAACATATGTCTCCTGCTGTAAACACTGCACGACCTTCTTTGTAAACCGCTTCGAACTTATGGTATAGTGGTATATAAGAAATAAAATTATTATTATTATTATTACTGTAAACCGCGCCGAGCTCTACGAACATGGAGACGATGCGGTATACAAACCTAAGGATTAGATTAGATTAGATTAGAACATCATTTAAAGTCCTTATACCTGCAATCATCCAATGCTTCCAGATGATCTTAAATCCACCAATTTAAATCTTGGGGTTTAGCCATATGGTTTGATTTCAGGTTTAATCTTAGTTAAGTCAGTAAATATGGAAAATGAGAACAGTGATGTCATTAGCATAAATGAAAACCTGAAATCCTGCTTCTTATAGTTTAATACCCAATAAAAACTTAGTCTGTGTGTCATTCTCTTGTGCACAAATCACCACCATCAAGTTTTCCAAGGTCCAGGTGTGAAAACCAACCTCAGTTAGGGTTATTCATGACTCTGAGCAAGCTTGAATGCTTATGGGTAAAACTTGCAAAGTATATACATATCATGGTTCTAAAATACTAACATAGTAAATGATGGCAGATAAAGATATGAATGTTCCATCCAGTCTGCCCGTTATTCTCATTCAAAATACATGATTGAATTAACTTATCTCTTCTTTGATATTTCTGGGCCATAGACTGTAAAATCCACCTGGTATTGTTCTAGGTTCCAAATGCTAAAGTTGCCGTACAAACTCACTCCAGCCTATCCTATCATTCTGTTTGCAGGATATCTACCATAAAGTCTGTCAAGTTCCAAGTTAGTGGAGTTCCCACTGATGCCCTCCACAGCCCATCCTAAACCAAATCATCACATATGGGATACAAATCATACAAGTCTGTCTAATACTGGCCTTAGTTCTTTAATGTATACCATTTCTTTTCTAATTAGAGATTCTCTGTGTTTATCCCACGCTTTTTTGAATTCCATCACCATTTTCCTCTCCACCGTATCCTGGAGGGGCCAGCCAGAACATGCCATCAACTCACTGACTCCTTCGTGCCACAAAATAGAGCTTGTCAGGGCTGCCATGTCTAAAGTCATTCCAGATATTGTCTGCCCAAAAATATCAAAGAATGTGTAACGGGTATATTTCTGTATTTCATTCAACAGACACTATGGACTTCTCTACTATCACTCTAACTCAGATCAAACGTCAAGAAATGGATTCTCAGGTAAGACATTACAGTAAGGTATACTCTTCTCTTGCACTTTCTCTTCCTGTTACCCTAAGTAATAACAAATGCTCTTGGCAAGAATTTACTGTATCTTTCATGGAGCCTATTATCCAGTGAAGCAGTGAAAGTCAAAAAGGTCATAGGGGACGTGCACAAGAAGAAATGTGCTGACGTTAGTTTGGAGGAAGTGGAAGAGGATGTGGCAGTAAAGTTTGGACACTAATGGTAGAGATACAGAGGAGAACTGATACAGAGCTGTCAGGTTTGGGAGGGGATGAGATGATAAAGGGAAATGATTCAAAGCTGGGAATGATTCAGAGCTGTCTGGTTTGGGACATGATGGGAGGATAGAGGGAATTACGAAGAGCTATCAGGTTTGGGAGGTATGGAGTGATAGAGGAAATGATTCAGAGCTGACAGGTTTGGAAAATGAGAGGGCGACAGAGGGAAAGATTCAAAGCTAACAGGTTTGGGATATGAGAGGGTAATACAAGAAGTGATGGGATGATAGAAGGAATGATTCAAAACTGACAAATCTGCGAGGTAATGAGGTGATAGAATGATTCAGAGCCAAAGTCTGGAATGCAATAGTAATTTGGAGATCTGGTTAAGTTGGGATGTGACAGTTATATAAATAAGCGACAAGGTATTTGATCACTTCTCAAAACCCACACTTTAACCACATCTCCTTGTATGACAACCAACTCTCAAACCTCAGAGAACCATTTAGTTTCTCCACTGGTTTTGTGCATACCATGGCAGAACTAAACCTCAGAGAACCATTTAGTTTCTCCACTGGTTTTGTGCATACCATGGCAGAACTGAACCTCACTAATAGGTTATATTGAACAGGATCTCAGTCTCTCATGTTTATTGCTAGTTCTCCTCCCAGTAAATTCTTTTTAGTCTGCTAATCTGCAGACAGGCTCCTTCAGGCAGCTTATCAAGGTGTACTCAATACGGTTGGAACTACTTCTGCATCCTTCTGCAAAATTTTCTTTTCATGGTCTCTGGTTGCATTTATTGTTGCCTGAGTATCTTCTCTCTCTCCATACTCTTCACAGAATAATTGGTTGACACCTCTGCTAGCTGTGCCATCTTTTAATTTCTTTCCTTCAGCACAATGGTTTTCTTGTATCGCTTTATCAGTTGCAATGAGAACGTCTGAGATGATTTCCAGTATTTCTGCTACAGTGATGTTATAGTGTGTTCCTACTATTTCTGTCATTTCTGTACTGCTTTATCCAAGATATCATGGGCAGTACGTGATAAACTTTCTTGTATACGTTTGTGAACACTTCTATCAAAACTCACTCTGATACCCAAGGCAGGTGCCTTGAACTGACACTCAGTTCTGCATCAAGTCTTTTTTAGTGGATGTATAAAAAAAGTTACTCTTGTGTTGGAATTGGAGTAGTTCTGCCTTTTTTTTAAACTTTATTTTGTTTGTTCTTTGGGGACTTTTCTTCTTCTGGAGTTTTTAATTTTTATTTTGGTGCAGTAATGTTACATAGAAACATAGAGTATGACAGCAGAAAAGGGCCGGCGGCCCAACAAGTCTGCCCACTCAAGAACCTTCCCTCCCTTGAGAATCCATAAGCATTCCTCTGGAGCGACCCCACCTGTATGTCCCATCGTCCCTTGAAGTCGAGCGTGGTACTGGCCTCGATTACCTGACACGGAAGACCATTCCATCGATCAATTACCCTTTCGGTGAAGAAGTATTTCCCCATGAAATCTTCCCCCCCCCCCTGAGTTTTAGCGGATGTCCTCTTGTCACCGTGGGACCCGTAAGAAAAAAGATTTCTTCCTCCACCTCAATGCGGCCCATGATGTATTTGAATGTTTCTATCATGTCCCCCCTTTCTCTGTGCTCTTCGAGAGAATAGAAGCGCAGCCTGCTTAAACGTTCTTCATATGGGAGATATTTAAGTCCTGAGACCATCCTGGTGGCCATTCGCTGAATCGATTCCATTCTCTTCACATCCTTTTGATAATGTGGCCTCCAAAACTGAACACAGCACTCCAGGTGAGGTCTCACAATGGATCTGTATAACGGCAGTATAACTTCAGACTTTCGGCTAATAAAGCTCCTTCTGATGTAACCCAGAATTTGTCTAGCCTTTGCTGGAGCCTTCTCCACCTGATTGGCAGCTTTCATATCTTCCCGAATGATTACTCCCAAGTCCCGTTCTGCTACAGTTCTTGTTAGGTTTTCACCATTCAATGTGTATATTCTGCATGGATTTCCACTACCAAGGTGCATTATCTTACATTTTTTGGCATTAAAATTCAGTTGCCAAGTACTGGACCATTGTTCCAGTAAAAGCAGGTCCTGCTCCATAGTGTCAGGCACGGTTGCGCTGTCGGGTTCTGCTGCGCTGCCCACAACATTGCATAGTTTAGCGTCATTGGCGAATAATGTAATTTTGCCTCGAAGTCCCAGAGGCAGATCCCTTACAAAGATATTAAATAGTATCGGGCCCAAGACCGAGCCCTGCGGCACTCCACTGGTCACTTCCGACATTTTTGAGGGAATACCGTTTACCATCACCCTTTGAAGTCTGACGCTAAGCCAGTCTTCTACCCATGCAGTCAGTGTTCTCCTAGGCCAGGGGTGTCCAATGTCGGTCCTCGAGGGCCGCAGTCCAGTCGGATTTTCAGGATTTCCCCAATGAATATACATGAGGTCTATTTGCATGCACTGCTTTCATTGTATGCTAATAGATCTCATGCATATTCATTGGGGAAATCCTGAAAACCCGACTGGATTGCGGCCCTCGAGGACCGACATTGGACACCCCTGTCCTAGGCCCATCGTGTTCATCTTGTTCAATAACCTACGGTGTGGGACACTATCAAAAGCCTTACTGAAGTCTAAATACATGACGGCGAGGGATTCTTCCCAATCCAGTTTTTTTGTTACCCAGTCAAAGAAGTTTATCAGATTGGATTGACAAGACCTTCCCTTCGTAAAACCATGCTGGTGGGGATCCCTTAGTCCTTCGTCATCCAGAATCGTGTCCAATCTGTTTTTGATCAATATTTCCATAAGTTTACATGCTGTTGATGTGAGACTCACCGGTCTGTAATTTTTGGCCTCTGCCCTGCATCCCTTTTTGTGGAGCGGAATAACGTTGGCAGTTTTCTAGTCCAAGGGAACTTTTCCCTTGCTTAGGGAAAGATTGAAAAGCTCATCTAACGGTTCTGCCAGGACATCTCTCAATTTCCGAAGTACTCTGGGGTGTAGATTATCTGGGCCCATAGCTTTGTTCACTTTTAGCTTTGATAGTTCATGGTAGACATTGCTCGCGGTAAATTCAAAGTACCGGAATGGGTCCTCCAAGCACCCCTTTGACTGTAGCTGAGGTCCGGACCCTGGCGCTTCGCAGGTGAAGACTGAGCAGAAGTAGTTATTGAGTAGTTCTGCTTTGTCTGCGTCCGAGTCTACGAAGTTACCGTCAAGTTGCTTTAGGCGCACAATACTGCTTGTGTTCTTCTTCCTGTCGCTAACGTACTTTAAAAAGGATTTATCCCCTGTTTTAATCTGTCTTGCTATATTTTCTTCCATCCAGAGTTTGGCCTCCCTGACTGCCATTTTAACATATCTAGATTTCGCCAGATAGGTTTCTTTAGCTTCCGGTCATTGTGATTGTTTGTAGGTTATGAATGCTTTTTTCTTTTGCTTTACTAGTTCTGAGATCTCTGCAGAGAACCACTGTGGTCTATATTTTCTACACCGTTTGCTCACGGTTTTTGTGTATATGTTGGTTGCTTCTTGCAGGGTTGATTTCAGAGCCGACCATAGAACCTCCACACTGTCCGTCGTGCTCTCATGCACTGAAAGTTAGTTCCTTTAAAATTTAGGATCTTAGTCGGTGTATTTGACCTAGTGATTCCTTTCTTCAGGTGGAACCACACCATGTTGTGGTCGCTGGAGGCCAAAGCTTCTCTCACCGATACCTCTGTGACACTGACCCCGTTGGTGAGTAGCAGGTCCAGGATCGCCTGATCCCTGGTGGGTTCTAATACCATCTGTTTGAGGCATGCTCCTCATATGGAGGTTAGTAGCCTCTTGCTGCCGCTGGTTGTAGCGGAAAGTTTGTTCCAGTCCACATCAGGCATATTAAAGTCTCCCAACAGCACTGTGTCTTCTCGCAGTGTGATGGTCTCAGTGTCTTCAATTAATTCTTTGTCTGCATCGTCCTTTTGTCTTGGTGGTCTGTACACAACACCAAGATACAGGCATTTGTTATTGCCCCTGGCAAGGTTCACCCAGAGGGATTCTCCTGTATATTTGATGTCTGTGATTTTAGTAACTTTGATGTCCTCTCTAATGTATAGAGCTACTTCTCCTCCTGTTTTGCCTTCTCTGTCGTGACAGGTTATATCCTGGTATGACCATGTCCCATCCGTGAGACACTGAGAACCACGTTTCTGATATCGCCACCACATCAAGGCCGGCGTTTCTCATTTCTGTTTCCAGTTCCAGAATTTTATTGCCTAAGCTACGGGCATTAGCATACATGGCTGTCCATTCTTTCTGCTTGCATGGAGTGTTTTCTGTCCGAGATAGTTTGTCCCCCTCAAACTTGCCTTTGTCGCTCTTAGTATTGCCTCTGTCCCCTTCAGTATTCACGCAATTACTTACCTCAGGCTCCAAGATGGAGTTACTTACCCTACTAGTGTGAGAGTGGGTCCCCTCCCACGGCTCACCTAATTTAAAGCCTTCCGGAGCAGGTGAGCCATGCATCGTCCTAGGATGTTCTTCCCTCTTCTGGTTAGGTGTAGCCCATCTGGTCCCTGCAGTCCCTGAAGTGCCTCTCCATGGTCCAGGAAGCCAAAGTTCATCTCTTTGCACCATCCCCGTAGCCATTCGTTTGTCCTCTGGATCCGTTCTTCTCTAGCTCTCCCCTTGTCTCTTACTGATAGGATGGAGGAGAAAACCATCTGCGCTTCCATCTGCTTCAGCTTCTCACCTAGGGCTCTAAAGTCATCCAGTATCTTCTCTGGTGAGTTCCTGGCAGTGTCGTTTGTCTCAACATGGATGAGGAGCATTGGGTAGTGGTCTTGGGGTTTGATTATTTTTCCTACGCAGGCAGTCACATCCTGGATCCTGGCTCCTGGTAGACAGCAGACCTCTCTTCATTGTAGATCTGGTTCCCCGTAGCAGAGAGTCCCCAATGACAACCACTCTGCGCTTCTTGGGGGAGGTGCTGATTCGTTGCTTCTTGAGTTGGGGGTCATCTGCTGGGTTTCAAGATTACACTACTACGCTACTGGATGTCCTCCTGAGTTCCGCTGGCGGGTTTTTCTTGTAGGAGTTGAAATCTGTTGCTCAGGGTGCAACAGATTTCCTGAGCCATATGCTATTGGACCTGATATTCAAAATGATTTAAATTGCCTACATGCAGCATGTATCCAGATAGTGCCACTGAAACCAGCTATTCTGTGAGTGTTCTGGGCACAGAGTCAACACTTAGCCATTTTTCAGCACTTAATTGACTAGGATAACCATATAAATAGCACTTCATTCTATGTGCTCCCATCTTTATGTGGTTCCTCTTAGCCGGTTAAGTGCCAAATATCACACTTAACTGGATATGTTTTCACCAACTCTGTATACCAGGAAATTCAATGCCAGGACCCGGACATGGACTAGCATTGAATTTTGGGGGATAACTCTAGTGACAGTCAGCAAAACGCTGATCACATTGGCTGAGTATTAGTCCTATTATGCCTATATGTATTCATATGTTAGTAGTATAACAGTTCCAGTTCTGCTATAAAATCTGCATTTCTCTTATTCATCCTCTTTTATGATTCACAGGAGAATAGCTGAGTTGTGGAGAGATTAGGAGATGGTGGTAATGCACAGGAGAAGTGTTAAGGGAGGCAATAGTTATAATGTGACTACAGTTAATAAATTCCTTTTCTGAAACAGGTGTTGATGTACTTTTCCCTGCAGGTGAGAGTGTTAGAGCTAGAAAGCCAGTTACAGAAGGAACGTCAGAAGCTTGGAGAGTTGCGGAAGAAGCATTATGAACTGGCAGGTGTTGCAGAAGGCTGGGATGATGGTAAGCTCTATGTGGAATGAACTAAACCCTCTAATATTCAAACTGTAATACACAATATATAAACTGATATGGGGGTCACTTGTGTAGGGATCACCTACAGGGCTCCTGGTCCTCAAGAAACCAGCACATGGAGAACAAGCGTGCGTGCGTCTGGTAGTGCTATAGAAATAATTAGTAGTAGTAGTAGATATAGAGATATATATCCTCTCCTATAATTTTCCCCTCAGTGGATCAGCTTGGAAGATCCTTCCCAAGATCCCAACAAAATGTCTGCCTGCCTGTTCTTTCAATATATTAAAGGGAAACGACCCGCGAAGGAAGCGGTGGGACTGTTGGATGACCAAGGAATAACCGCCTCGAACTACTTTGGCTTTGGCGGTATATAAACAATAAATTATTATTATTATTACTATAAAGGGAGCGCTAAAGGAGGACAAAGCAATCGCCGACAGACTGAACATGTTTTTTTGTGACTGTATTTACCGAAGAGGATATACACTGATACCGGAACCCATTAGTTCCGGAACCCATTAGTTCCTATATGCTGGAAGTGAAAACGGGAAACTGACAGGGTTAACGGTCAGTCTAGAAGAGGTATGCAGGCAGATTGATATGCTTAAGAGCAATAAATCCCTGGGACCGGATGACATCCATCCGAGGGTCATCAAGGAACTGAAAGGGACCATAGCTGAACTGCTTCAACTAATAGCCAATCTGTCGATCGAATTGGGAAAGATTCCGGAGGACTAGAAGATGGCGAATGTTACGTCGATCTTCAAAAAAGGTTCAAGGGGAGACCCGGGAAACTACAGACCGGTGAGTCTGACCTCGGTACTGGGAAAGATGGTAGAGGCGCTGATAAAAGACCGCATCATTGATCACCTTGACGGACACGGTCTGATGAGGACCAACCAGCACAGTTTCAGCAAAGGCAGATCTTGTTTGACAAACTTGCTGCACTTCTTTGAGGGAGTAAACAGGCAGATAGACAAAGGTGACCCGGTTGATATTGTATATCTGGACTTTCAGAAGGCGTTCGACAAGGTTCCGCATGAACGATTACTTCAGAAAATTGTGAGCCATGGAATCAAGGGTGAAATACTCACGTGGATTAAAAACTGGCTGGAGCATAGCAAACAGAAAGTGGGGGGTAAATGGACAATACTCGGACTGGAAGAGCGTCACCAGTGGGGTGCCACAGGGCTCGATGCTTGGGCCCGTGCTCTTCAACATATTTATAAACGATCTGGACATAGGTACGACGAGCGAGGTGATTAAATTTGCGGACGATATGAAGTTATTCAGAGTAGTGAAGACGCAGGGGGATTGCGAAGATCTGCAGTGTGACATAATCAGGCTCGAGGAATGGACATTGAAATGGTAGATGAGTTCAACGTGGATAAGTGTAAAGTGATGCATGTCGGTAACAAAAATCTCATGCAAGAATACAGAAGGTCTGGGGCGGTACTTGGAGAGGCCTCAGGAAAGCAACTTGGGAGTTCTGATCGACAAGTCGATGAAGCCTTCCATGTAATGAGCGGCGGCAGCGAACAGAATGCTAGGAATGATAGATAAAGGGATCACGAACAAATCGGAAGTTATCATGCAGCTGTACCAGGCCATGGTGCACCCTCACCTGGAGTACTGCGTACAGCACTGGTCGCCATACATGAAGAAAGACAAGGTACTACTTGAAAGAGTCCAGAGAAGAGCGACTAAGATGGTTAAAGGGTTGGAGGAGCTGCCCTACAGCGAAAGATTAGAGAAACTGGGCCTCTTCTCCCTCGAACAGAGGAGATTGAGAGGGGACATGATCGAAACATTCAAGGTACTGAAAGGGATAGACTTAATAGATAAGAACCGGTTGTTCACCCTCTCCAAGGTATGGAGAACGAGAGGGCACTCCCTAAAGTTGAAAGGGGATAGATTCCGTACAAATGTAAGGAAGTTCTTCACCCAGAGAGTGGTAGAAAACTGGAACACTCTTCTGGAGTCTGTCCAAGGATTCAAGACAAAGTTAGACAAGTTCCTGCTGGACAAGAATGTGCGCTGGTATGGCTAGTCTCAGTTAGGGCGCTGGTCTTTGACCAGAGGGCCGCCGCGTGAGCGGACTGCTGGGCATGATGGACCACTGGTCTGACCCAGAAGCGGCAATTCTTATAAGAACATAAGTTGCCACCACTGGGTCAGACCATTGGTCCATCGCGCCCAGCGATCCGCTCCCGCGGCGGCCCATCAGGACTATGACCTGTAATGTGGTTCCTGTCCATTTCTGTAACCTATCTCTTCTTTTTATCTGTAACCCTCAATCCCCTTAAATTTTAGGAACTTGTCTAAACCTTCCTTGAAACCCTGCAATGTGCTCTGGGCTATCACAACCTCCAGAAGTGCGTTCCATGTGTCCACCACCCTCTGGGTAAAAAATAACCTCCTAGCATTTGTTCTAAACCTGTCCCCTCTCAATTTCTCTGAGTGACCCCTTGTGTTAATGGTTCCCCACAGTCTGAAAAATCTGTTTTTATGTTGTGCAGACTTTACTTTCATCCATCCCCCGTTTATCGGCAAATCAGTTCCTTCTGTTTCCATATCATAGGAACTTTCACTATCAGCCATTTCAAAATCTGGCACAAAAACAGTGCATTATCATTAACTTTATTCTCTTCCTCAAAAACTTCTACCTTAGTTTGCTGCCATGGTGAGGATTGCTGGCTTTCTGCCAAAGGCACCATTTTGGGGGAAGCTGCTGTTTGGAGAGGATCTGGATAAGATTGTGAGAGATCTTGGAGACCAGAAGGAACAACACTTGTAAAAGGATAAGGCTAACTTTTCCTTTGTCTTCCCAGGTAAAGGTGCACTTTCAAGAGTCCAAGCTCTACAGGCCAGGGAAAGCCACATTATTTCAGAGACCTCATTTCCAGCAGAAGCAGCTGTCATTTCATAGAGATAGGAGGACTAGAACACTGGCTTCCCATGGTTCCACTGGGCTGAAAGCTGTGGGAGTAGAAGGTCAACGGCTGGTGGCTTGCAGCCAATCAGGTTTTGGAATTTGGGGCCTGCTGCCCCCATCAGGAACTGAACAGGCTTCAGGGACATCAACTGCATTGGGGGAGGCATTGGCAGGAGCCGCAACGACTTCAATGTGCATGTCAGGGGACATGATGAATTTGCCAGTGCACAAATTTCCCACCAGCAAGGGCCTAGAGGCAGTTATGGCAAGGGACCCTTTCACTGTGGCATCTTTCCAGGACAGTGGGGGCGGGGGGGGGGGGGGGCAGGGGCTACAGTCGGGTTTGGCAGAGGTTCCCTTCTCCCACAAATTTCTCCTGATGCACAAGGCCTTTTTGATACAAAGGCCTGGTGCAGCCCAGCTCCCGCTGGACCTGTGGGATCCCGTTTGGCTGTTCCTGCGAAGAGGCCTACAGTTGAGGCTCAGACGGATTTGGAGGAGCTTTCTGGTGCTTCAGATCATGAATCGGAGAGGCATTGGTCTGGTGAATCCTGCCATTTGAAGGAGCATTTCCTGGAAGAAGGGGAACTTTCTCCTGCAGATGATCCTACAGCAGCATGATTGTTTAGGGGAGAGGAGTTACCATCCCTCATAGAGTGTTGAAGGTGCTGAAGATTTCTTTACCAGAGACAGCAGCACATCCGATGATGTCTGGCTCCAAGCATCCCCCCTAAGGCCTTTCATATTCATGAGGCTATGAGGGTTCTCAAATCTGCCTATTGGTAGATGCCGGAAGCTAGTCTGCATGTGATGTGGGCCATAGTAAAGCTTTATCAGTTCCAAAAATGGAATCTGGATCAACTCTGTCTACCTAAGGTGGATGCGCTAATTACGGCAGTAACATGAAGACTACACTGTCAATGGAAGGCGGATCAGCCCTTAAAATTGTCCACAACAGGCCTCAAAGTGTTGTTTGAGGTAATGTCCTTGGGCTGTGAATCCTATGCAGTTTGGGCTTGTCTCAGCTGAGTACAACAGGTTTCCTCAGATGAGCATTTGATTCAGACTGTTCCTTCGCTGGAGTCTAGGTTAGTGTATGTAGCAGACTTACTTTAATATTTGTTTCCTTAGTTGTGAGAGAGTGCATTGCTGGCTCTGACTATCACTGACAGCAGATGTAGCCTCTAAGGCGAGGTTGGCAAAGCTACCATTTTGGAGGAAGCTGCTGTTTGGAGAGGATCTGGATAAGATTGTGAGAGATCTTGGGAGACCAGAACTTCCAGTCTTCCCAGGCAAAGGCACACTTTCAAGAGTCCAAGCGCTACAGGCCATGGAAAGCCACATTCTTTCAGAGACCTCGTTTTCATCAGAAGCAGCCGTCATTTCATGGGGCAGGAGGACTGGAATACTGGCTTCCCATGGCTCCACTGGGCTGAAAGCTTCACAATAATGCCAACTTTGTCCATTCCTCCACTGTCATCATATGGGATAGCTGTCCCTCTTTGTGTAGTATTGGGCCAAAATTGCCACAGACCAATGCGTGCTGAACATGGTTCCAGCAAGATTACAGGCTGGAGTTTATTCATCCATTGACGGATTATTTCATGGAATCCCTGTGCAAGGCACCTGCCAAGTAAGTGGGGTGCGTGACATGCTGGAGGCTTTTCAAAGACTCAGGGCAGTGCATCCTGTCCCTCCCTCTCAATGAGGAATGGGCTGTTATTCCATCTATTTTGTGGTCCCCAAAAAAGGGGGCTCATTTTGACCTATTCTGGATTTCAAAGGAGTAAACAGAACTTTGAAGGTTCAACATTACCATATGGAATCCCTGTGCTCGTCATCGTCTTGGTGCAGCCCGTAGAGTTTCTTACCACATTGGATTTAAAGCGTATTTCCACATTCCCATTTGGTCTCCTCATCAGAGGCACTTGCAATTTGCAGTAATGGGAGAGCGCTTTAAGTTCCAGGCAATGCCATTGAGGCTGGCCATGGCCCCACAAACATTTTCAAAGATCATGGTGTGGTGGTCGCATTCATTCAAAAAGAGGGCACCAGAGTGCATCCCTATTTGGACAACTAGTTAATCCAAGTGTTTTCATGACAGGACAGTGTCAGGACTACCAACAGTCGTTGCTTTTACGAGATCTGGGCTGGATGATCAACATGGACAAGAGCAAGCTTGTTCCAATACAGTCCATTGAGTTTCTGGGGGCTCTGTTCAACACGTGCATGGGGAAGTTATTTCTGCTGGAGCATCACTATCTGATGCTCCAGCACTATCAAACTCAAGTGCTACAGCTACTGACGCCTTAAGCATGGGACTATATGCAGGTCTTGGGGCTGATGGTGGCTACTTTAGAGGTGGTGCCGTGGGTGAGGCTCCACATGAGACCGCTTCAGTTGTTGCTGCTTAGCTGTTAGTCCCCAGTGTCGGAGAATTACTCTCGCAAGCTACTATGGTTACCGGCGGCTCAGTTCATCCTCAGGTGGTGGCTTCATACAGTCAAAGGAAGAGAATATCCTTGGCAGCCCAAGCTTGGGTGGTAGTCACTAAGGATGCCAGTCATAGTCGATCAGCCAGCTGGAACTGAGAGCTATTTGGTTGGCTCTTTAGGCCTTTCTCTTGGAGGTGCAAAAGCATACAAGCAGGGAGGCACAAAGAGCTCCCGCTGATGTTGGAGGCACAGTTGCTCTGTCATTGGGTAAAGAGTCACCTAATGGCAGGGAGTCTCAATGTTCAGGTAGACTACCTCAGCCGCAATGTTTTGGATCTGGGAGAGTGGGAGTTCTCCAAAGTCAAATTTCAGAGAATTGTGGCCCAGTGGGGTGTTCCCAAGATAGACCTGATGGCCCCCAGGAGCAATGCAAAGGTCTTAGGATTTTTCAGCTGGAGGTTGGAGCGCTGGATGCACTTCTGCAGCCATGGCCTATGAAGGTGTTGCTGTATGTGTTTTTACCATGACCTGTGGTCGGCAGGGTCCTGGGTAGGATTGCTTGCCATGCGGGGCCAGTAGTCCTGATGGCTCTGGATTGGCACAGACCAACTTCTTCTAGGGGGCAGCAGGGCCCTGTTGTCATGGAGGATCCCTGAAGACAAGGGAGTATTCAGACACAGTCATTGTTATGCTCCTGCAGGCGAAAAAGAGGGCAACAATGACCACTTTTGCTAGGGTTTGGAGATTGTTTGAGAACTGGTGTGTGGTAGATGCAATTGCTCCAGAGACAGCTTCAATTGCACACATCTTGGCTTTCCTGCAGGATAGCTTCATTAAAGGCCTGGCGGTCATCTCCTTGAAAGTGCTTTCAAAGACAAATTCATAGATCATATTTGGTGGCACATCTAGATGTCATACAGTTTTTAAAGGGGGCCCAGCATCTAAGCCCCCTCGGAGGTTGATTGTCCGGAGTGGAATCTGAATCTGGTCCTGCATGCCACACAGAGAGAACTTTCAAATCGTTGAAACATGTTTCTCTGAAGGACCTGACTTTGAAGACAGTGCTTTTGGTAGCCATGTCCTCGGCCAGGAGGGTCTCTGAGTTGCAAGTCTTGTCATATCATGATCTGTTCCTTCACTTCACTAAGTCAGGCATAACGATCAGATGATATCAATCTTTCATGTGAACCAGCCAATTTTTTACCTTCCATAGTTAGGGAAGATTATCCGGAGGAGTTTACAGCATTGTGTTATTTGGATGTCAGGTGAGTGGTGCTTTGCTACTTGGAGGCTACCAATAATTTTCAACAGTCAGTCAGATCATTTGTTTGTCTTATGGTCTGAGGGTGAGAAGGCCTGTACTATTGCGAGATGGCTCAAAGAAGCAATTTATTCTGCCTATGTGCTCATGGGGCATACTCTGCCTTTGTCACTGAAAGCACATTCTACCAGAGCACAAACTATGTTGGTGGCAGAGTCCCAGGTGGTTTCTGTAGACAAGATTTGTTGATCAGCTACGTGGCCCTCGATACATACATTTGTAAAGCATTGCTGGATGGACGTAGGAGCTGGGAGGGGGGGGGGGTGCAGCTTTTTTGGTGCCTTGGTGTTAGCAGCCAGAATTGCGTGGTCCTGCCCAGCTTGAGGATTGTTTTGTTACATCCCACAAGTCTCTGGAATGATCTGTGAGATGCTATGGAAGGAAAAATTTGTTCTTACCTGATTAATTTCTTTCCATTAGTCCCAACAGATTAATCCAGAGGCCCTCCCTGGTTATTCAAAATTTAAGGTGTAGGCTTGTAGCACAAAACTGTTCACAGAGTCTGGTTTCTGGATATATAAATAAATAAACAATAAGGAATCCACAAGAGAATGGAGGATCTGAAGGATAGTAAAATCCAGATGGAAGGATATATAATAACTGTTAATGTTAAATATTCTGGTTTTATTCCATATGTTAAGAGTTCTGCACAGTTAATGCTACTTTGTTCTTCCTTTCGAAGGCTTATGAGAAAACTAGAATGCCATGGAATAAAGGGGGACATCCTAAGATGGATAGGTAGATGGCTGGAGAAAAGATTGCAGAGGGTAAGCATAAATGGGAAGTTCTCGGACTGGGAAAAGGTGACAAGCGATGTGCCCCAGGGCTCGGTTCTTGGGCCCATTTTGTTCAATATCTTCATAAATGACCTGGAAGAGAAAACAACGAGTAATATAATCAAGTTTGCAGATGACATGAAACTATGTTGGACAGTAGGGTCACTAATGGACATTGAAGAACTCCAAAGAGATTTGAACCAGCTAGAGAAATGGGCGGAAAAGTGGCAGATGAAATTTAATATAGAGAAATGCAAAGTGATGCACCTGGGAAGGAAAAACAAGGAACATGAATATAAAATGTTAGGTGTGACATTGGGCAAGCACGAACAAGAAAGGGATCTGGGGATACTGATTGACAGGACCCTGAAGCCGTCGGCGCAGTGCGCATCAGCGGCGAAGAAGGCAAACAGGATGTTGGGCATGATAAAGAAGGGAATCACGAGTAGATCGGCGGACGTCATAATGCCGCTTTACAGAGCAATGGTCAGACCACACCTGGAGCATTATTAGCTAGTTCACAGTCTGTAATATAGGCGTAGAATATTCCAATGGTGGGGGGGTCTTCTGTGCTGAGGCAAAATCAAACAAGGGTTCCTCCGGATACCACTGCGCCATGGAGTTATCTGCCAGCTTCTTGGTTTCATTGTGTGTAATAGCTTTAAACTTGCAAGGGCATCAACTCTTTACTTTGCCACAGATGACAGGCAATGGCCCCCTCGTTAGCTATTTGGTATGCCAGATCATTTCCTGCCAGGTCCAGATGGTTACCTTTATCATGCCCCTTTACCTTTTTCTGAACCAACTGATCCAAAGTCAAGATGATATTCCCATGTATAACTGGTTTTCCCTTTGAATTTAACATTCCCTTGGTTTTCCACCTCGGTAGATGAGTCACAAAACCATGGCAGACAAAGAATTGGTGCAGATGACCATAGTCTTGATACCTTTCTTGATATCTGATTGAACTGCTGCCATGGTGGTCGCAATTTCTATATATTGATTGATTTTAGACCCTAAATGGAATTTCAGGTGTTCACTTGTCTGCACCAGATCCCAAACTACACCTACACTAGTGACTATGTTGTGATTTGCTCCTTCTTGATAAAGCACATTCATCCCACATATACCAGAGAATAGCTTCCACAAAGTTTTCATTATAAAGAAAGTGTCAGAAGGGATCTGGTAATTGTGAATGTTGCAGGAGAGAGATTGTTCACCCTCTCCAAGGTGGAGAGAACGAGAGGGCACTCGCTAACGTTAAAAGGGGATAGATTCCGTACAAATGTAAGGAAGTTCTTCTTCACCTAGAGAGTGGTAGAAATCTGGAACACTCTTCCAGAGACTGTTATAGGGAAAAGCACCCTCCAGAGATTCAAGAAAAGGTTAGATAAGTTCCTGCTGAACCAGAACGTACACAGGTAAGACTAGACTCACATAGGGCACTGGTCTTTGATCTAAGGGCCGCCGCGCAAGCAGACTGCTGGACACGATGGACCACTGGTCTGACCCAGCAGCGGCAATTCTTATGTTCCAGGTTTTACTTCCATTGAAAGCAATGGAAGTAAAACCCAGAAGTCTCAATTTGTCCTTCTTACTTCCATTGCTTTCATTGGACGTAAAACCCAGATGTCTCAATCCATCCTCCTTTTCCTGGAGCCATAGGGGAAGAGGAAGGAGAATGAGAGATGGAGCATTGCTGCATGCCAGGGGCAGAGGAAGGGCGTGCAATTAGAAAAAATTAAATGGCCAGACAGCAAAGTTAGAAAAAAAGAATTTTATTTTTAACTTAGGATGAAGAAATGTGATAGCAGGAAACGATGACACTTTTTTTAGGACTAAGGTCTCCTTTTACAAAGCGGTGAATGTGTGTGCTGAAAGCAAAGAAGCCTATGGGAATTGAATTGCCTTCCACGCATTCAGTGTGCCACTAATTGGTAATACTGCTTTATAAGAGGAGCCCTAAATAAATTTTTGACTAGTTTTTGGAGGCCCAAACCTCCTTCAGGTCTGGACAGTGTAGGAGGTTTTGGCCTCTGAAAACTTGTTAAAAATGTAAAAAGCTAGTCCAGTTCTCCAGAGAGCGCAAGTGCATGTGTGTTTCTGCCCTCCAAATGTAACAAAATATAAAATGTGGCCCCTGATAGAAAAAGGTTGGACAAGCCTAGTGTAGAATGGGTGAATGGAAGTTTATGCTGAAGGCTCCCTCCCTTTGAAAATGCCAACCAACATGAGAAAAGTAGGCATACAGCCTACAGCCAACATCATGCGTACTCTTTCCTTGAGATACAAAGTGGTAGCACTGAGGATTGAGATGGGCTAAGCTGTTGGAAGTAACTAAACCAAACTAAAAAAAACCTTAATCAACCAAAAGGAGCAGTAATGTAATGCATAATACATAAACTTGACAAGGAAAAGTAAACTAGAGTAGTTGGTTTCCAAAGTGTTTAGCAAACAAGTTTTTCAGAGCTTTCCGGAATAAAGAAAAAGAACCTAAACTTCTTAATGTAAGCGGTAAAACATTCTAGAATTCGGTTAATTTAAAAGCAAAAGAATGACTAAATCTCTTGAAATGTAAGTTTTAATTTTTGAGAACTTCTGGCAAGATGAGATCTATGCACATTCCAGTCTAAAGGAATCAAAGTGGCAAAAATGCCAAATAGGATTTTACGTAAATGCAATACAATGTAATTCCTTGAGCAGAGGGGTCACTGTGATTGAATTTACTCTTTCTGAAAATAAGCTTAGCTGCAGTATTCTGTATTAGTTGAAGTCTCTGCAGACTAACCTGCTTCTATCTCAATTATCCCACATACTTTGTGGGGAAAAGTTCAGTTGCAGTTTTTAAATGTAAAGTACAGATGAATGTGCATTCTTTCAGTAACAGGAGGGTGTTTTTAAGCACCCAGCTCACCTTTTTCATCTTATTCTTAATTTTGACAGATGCAGACTAGCTTCAGATCAGGAAATGCAGAAACCGATGAGCACTACTTACAATATCAGATTTCCAGCCTTTGCCTCTTTATTGCAAGATAACCTGGTGCAAACCTCAAACCGAAGCACACGTTTTCTACCTTCATAGACTGGACAGGGCCGTCTCTTCCCAGCCCATGAAGCAAGAGGTTAATGGATGGGCTGTAAATATATACCTGGAAGTCTAAGTCTAACTGCAACTGTGATGACAACTTTGCACCTTACAGCCAAGAAATACAAACTTCACAGCCGGCTGGACATCTTTTTAATGGGGGGGGGGGGGGTATATATGTTGTATTTTTAGAATCCTTTTACTTCACTGTTTTGCACAAGCTCTGTGTTAATTGTTTGGTGTTACTCCAAGATGGAAGTTTTCCTTTGGATAGTCACCTACAACCATTTAGAGACTGAAGTACAGAAGCAGCAGTGTTTTTGTTTTGGATGAAGTGGGCAGAGCCGCCGTCACCATAAAGAACTCCAATAGTGAGTTTGGTTTGTATTCCACGTAACCCAGCTGAAACAGAAACCTCTTAAGAAAAGGACACTTGAGGTGCTCCATCAAGTCACAGTGTGCTACAGTAACCAACCACTCAGGAAGCAGACAGGGGAGATGTGTGCTGGGGCTGAGCAGGCTAGGCCCCCTCCTGCCTCTTGCCTTCCTCATTCCACTGTGTTTTTAAGACGTCTTTGGTGCTGAGTTAAGCAGCATTGGGAAGGAGAGGGGAGCATACAGTCACTGAGTGGGGTCTTCCACAAATTATGCTGCGGGGGGGGGGGGGGGGTAGGGAGGGTGTATTGAGAAACAGTGCCTTCAACTGCTGCTAAGAGTTATTACAAAGGAACTGGGACCATCTTACCCTGTTTAGAAGAGAGCTGATGGAAAGGCAGGTCAAGACAATGAGATCACAGCCACTGTGTAATCTTATCGTTTCTTGGTGGATGTTACTCACAAATGTATTTGCAGTATGTTCCCAGTTTCTAAATATCCATTTATTTATAAACAGGAAAAGCTGCATTGCCTCCATTGTTCAGGGCGCAGCTTTGTATTCGCAGAGGCCATCTAAACTGTGTTTACAAAAATGAAGAAACCAATATTAGGCCTTGGCAGATTCACTCTAAACTCAGCTGCCGGTTCCCTTTACCATTCTTTTTTCACCCAGTCTTAATTACATAGTAACATAGTAGATGATGGCAGATAAAGATCCGAATGGTCCATCCAGTCTGCCCAACCTGATTCAATTTTTTTTTCTTAGTTATTTCTGGGCAAGGATCCAAAGCTCTGCCCGGTCCATCTCACCTTCCCAGCCATTGAAGCCCTCCCCAGCCCATCCTCAACCAAAAGGCCATATACAGACATAGACCATACAAGTCCGCCCAGTACTAGCCTAAGTTCTTCAATATTTACTATCATTTTCAGATTCTAGATCCTCTGTGTTCATCCTACTCTTTTTTGAACTCCGTCACCGTTTTCCTCTCCACCACCTCTCTCGGGAGCGCATTCCAGGCATCCACCACCCTCTCTGTAAAGAAGAATTTCCTTACATTGCTCTTGAGTCTACCACCCCTTAGCCTCAAATTATGCCCTCTGGTTTTACCATTTTCCTTTCTTTTGAAAAGATTTTGTTCTACATTAATACCTTTCAAGTACTTAAATGTCTGAATTATATCTCCCCTGTCCCTCCTTTCCTCTAGGGCAGGGCTGCTCAAGTCCAGTCCTCGAGATCTACTGGCAAGCCAAGTTTTCTGCATATCCACAATGAATATGCATGAGAGAGATTTGCCTTGACTGCCTTCTTGGTATGTAAGGTGATATGTATGACCATATCACCAATGCCTACCTAGACTCACACTGGCTACCGATACGAGCTCAAATCCAATTCAAATTCTATTGTCTCTTATTCAAAGCAACAAACAGAACTGCATCCACCTATCTCAACAACCGTCTAAATCATAACAGCATATCCAGACCAAGAAGAACCCAGACCCTATTCTCCTACCCACCACTCAAGGGAACTCAACGCAAAAAAATGTACGACGGCCTCCTAACGACGCAGGCAGCAAAGCTGGACCCCTCCATCTTCAACCTGCTGACAACTACAAGTGACTAAATCATTCCGAAAAGAAATCAAAACTCTGCTTTTCAAAAAAACTATACAACCTTCTTATCCCCCCTCGCTTCCTCCCCCATCCACGCAAACTACCAGCTAACCTCCTCCCTTCTACTATTATCAGCACTATAACCCTTTCAAGAAACCAACCCTAAACCTCTTCTTCCCTTCTAGTGATCCTAACTCTCCCCTTTGCTTTACTATTCAACTCCCCTAATTTGTAATTCCCCTGCATCCACTGTATAAGCGTCCCCTACATCTACTGTGTAAGCGTCCCCTAAATGACAACTTCCTGGAAATGTCCAGCAATCTTATACTGTAAATTGTAACTTCCTGAAAATGTCCAGCTATTTTATACTGTAAATTGTAACTTCCTGGAAATGTCCAGCTATCTTATACTGTAATCCGCTTAGAACTGCAAGGTACAGGCGGAATAGAAGTCACTAATGTAATGTAAATCTCTCTCAAGCATGTTCATTGTGGATATCCAGAAAACCTGGCTTGCCAGTAGATCTCGAGGACCGGACTTGGGCAGCTCTGCTCTAGGGTATACATATTCAGGGCTTCCAGTCTCTCCTCATACGTCTTTTGGCGCAAACCTATCATTTTCGTCGTCATCCTATGAACCGCTTCAAGTCTTCTTATGTCCTTCGCCAGATAAGGTCTCCAAAACTGAACACAATACTCCAAGTGGGGCCTCACCAACGACCTGTACAGGGGCATCAACACCTTCTTTAGCACTCTCCAGACCAGTAGAGGTTAATCTTTATGAGTGGGTATATATCCAATCATGACCAGCAGGTGGAGACTGAAAACAAAACTTTCGAGTAGTACTGTGTCCTCTTTCATGTACGGCGACCTGTGCTGGATGCAGTACACCAGGTGAGGGTGCACCATGGCCCAGTACAGCGGCATGATAACCTTCTCTGATCTGTTCGTGATCCCCTTCTTTATCATTCCTAGCATTCTGTTCGCCCTTTTCGCCGCCGCCACACATTGCCCGGACGGCTTCATCGACTTGTCAATCATAACTCCCAAGTCTCTTTCCTGGGAGGTCTCTCCAAGTGCCACCCCAGATATCCTGTATTCGTGCATGAGATTTTTGTTACCTACATGCATCACTTTACACTTATCCACATTGAACCTCATCTGCCATGTTGATGCCCATTCCTCGAGCCTGATTATGTCATGTTGCAGATCTTTTGTCTTCACTATTCTGAATAACTTCGTATTGTCCCCAAATTCATCTTTTCTGCCCCTTTTGCTACTAAGAATGTTCCTGAACCCAAGGACCCATACTTTCCTCCATGGCTCCACCCTTCTCCCTTAGGGTATCCAGATAATATTCAGAGACTAATAGCTTACCCTAGAGTCTTGACCCCTTGCTTCCACAGCCAATCCTGTAGGTCTATGGGGATTGCCTCCAAATATTGCTCTATTATTATATCAGCCAATAGCACTTGTACAGTCTTCCGGGAAAGTATCAACCATTTATGTGCTAAGTCCTGCAGTTTCTGTACAGTGGTCTTGGGCCTTATCTGAAAAAGTCATCCTCAGCACCTAAATAATTTCCTATAATGTTCTATGGTCAAAACAACTCGGTCCAATATGGCAGATTTAGCCTTCTCATAAGAGGCTGCCATTTCAGGGGTTAGGGCCCAATAAGCAGCTAACCCCTCTACTGTGAGACAGTTTGCCAAATCTAAGGGCCCATTGTTCTACTGGCCACCTGGCTGCTGCAGCAGCAATTCATTCCATTCTCACAATAAAGTCTTCCAGATCATTATTATGAGACATTTTGTTAAGTGATAAAAAAGCTATGTTCATTGATCCTGTCGGTACCTGTCCACCAATGATCAACATAGCAGGTCCCAGGGACTACAATAACTACAATAACTGTCCAGTGGCCTGTATTTACTCATTAAGTTGAGGAAGGGTTGCTGTATTAGAGTTTCCTACTTCCACCAATTGTCTCATCGTCTCCACCATGGCCCCACTGGGGTGTCCTCCTTTAGCTCCAACTCTTCTCACTTCACCCAGTCTCTGCTTCATGATGAATGAGAATCTAAAATAAAGAGAAAACTTCCAAGTACGGCTCTCCCATTATCGTCATACCCTTATTGATGTGGATTGCATCCCCTCTACCTGTGCCTCAGGTACTCTTACCAAAAAAACAGGTGAGTCTTTATCTTGGAAGGGTCAATAGTGGACTCAGCTGGAAGTTGTCATTCTGGAAATGGCATCTCAGACTAGACTCCGCTTTCTAGTCATTCTCCTCTGGCAATTGGACCTGTCATCAGTACCCTTCTTCAGCAAAATGCACCTTGGATTCCACCACTGCTACAACTTGTCATCATATGGTTCTTTTGGTCTCTGTAGAGGCAGGCTACTCAGGTCGTACCAGCAGTGTCCAGTTATGATCCGCCTCGATCGCAACCTGTCTACCAGCAAAGATAATTCCCTTTCGAGTCTGTTAGGGAATGGGCTTACTGTGGGTCAGGCAAGGCGCCAGCATTTTTCCCCCCCATCCCCCGTAGGCAAGGTGTCAGTATTTCTTTTCCCCTGAGGATCAGACTGAGAGCCCTAGTAGCTCTCCTCTTAGTCCTCACAGTACCATAACATTTAGAATGAGAGAAAAATATCTGAATGCATTAATTTCATTTCCTAGTCGTTCACCATACTCCAATGAACTGAAGATTCATCCCCTAGGACCACAGTCTCATCTTTTTAAGCCTGTGATTGTCATCCAGAGTTATACAGAGCATTGAGAGGTCCAAAGGATTGTCAGTTCATAAGGAATTTCAAGTCACTTCCCAGGCATATCAATACCCGCTTCCTGTGCTGTCCTTGTATACTCACCCAAAAGAGAAAGACACCACCCTCTTAGAACAATCCTCCCCTTTTCTGTAGCTCAGGGGTTAGATGTTTACTTCCACACTATCCTCTTGATCCAATACCTCCTCTTTCTCCATAGAACAATCCTCCCCAAGGCTGGTTTTAGACATTGTGGGGCCCAGGGCAGAAATTAAGAAAGGGGGCCCCTCCCCTTCCTGTAATTTTCCCACCATTATTATAACACATAATACAGCTTTAGTTTAATTCTTTATAGTGGGGGGAGGCAACATCTATGTCAACAACAAAGGTACAATAGGATCATTTTTGAACACGTCAGGAAAGGACCCTTCTACTGTGTCTCTGAAAAATGTAGTTACTCCAATTGAAAGCTAATCACCTTATTTTCCATGTTTTATTTATATTTAACTTGTACTGTTTGTAATATGTCAGTTTTTAAAATTTACACCTGCTATTTTTATATTTTCCACAGTACAGGAGGACACAAGTCTTCTGTGGTGTTGCATTGTGTGCAGTGTCTGGCTTCTTAAGGGTTTCATTTAATTTTTGTCTACATATTGTATTTTTACCTGTAGAGTGGAATAACATAACTATGATACTACTTTATCCTAAATTAAAAATTAAAATTCTTTTTTCTACCTGTGTGGTCTGGTCATTTAATTTTTCTGTTCATGTTGATTTCAGTCTCCAGTTTCTGCCTTCCTCTGTCTTCTCTTAACTCTGTCTTGCCAGGGTTTCCTGTCCTTTTGTCATTCTCTCTTCTGCTGTCTTCATCATATCCTCCATTACATCCAGCTCTAGCACTGATCTTTTCCTTTCATTTTCTTCCATTTATTTTTCTGCCTGTCTAGATTTTATTACTACTACAGTCTTCAATTTCCCTCTGTAGAAAGATTTATGGTCCACTATTCAGTTACATAAACAAATATGTGCCTGTTAGTTTCTAGGGAAGACCATAATATCTCCTTCAAGTTCAGCTTTCTTTGCCTACTTACACGACATACTTATATCCCAGAGCAGTAAGAAACCACCCTGAGGAGGCAAGTGGCATTCACACTACCAAGTCTAATGTAAGTACCAAGGATACCCACAATATTTCAGGGAGAAAGATCACTGATAATTTGGGAGCCACACTAACTCATAAGGGAATCTCTTCACAGATATGGAGGGCTATGTATGTTAATGCACACAGCTTGGGCAATAAAATTCTAGAATTAGAGATTGAGATAACAAATGCCGATCTTGACGTGATAGCGATATCCGAAACTTGGTTCACGGAATCGCATGGGTGGGATATGGTTATACCAGGGTACAACCTACTTCGTTGCGACCGAGTGGGTAAATTGGGAGGAGGAGTAGCACTATACACTAAGGAAAGCATCAAAACCACTAGAATCACAGATATTAGATACACCGGGGAATCCCTCTGGGTGAACCTGGCCAGAGGGAAAGAAAAATGCCTATACCTTGGTGTGATATATAGACCTCCCAGGCAACAGGAGGACAAAGACAGGGAATTAATCGAGGACATAGAGAACATCACACTGCGCGGAGACTCAGTAATGTTAGGAGACTTCAACATGCCAGATGCAGATTGGAACACACTCTCCGCGACTACGGGTAGCAGCAAAAGAATATTAAGCTCCATAAAGGGTGCACGTCTCAAGCAATTGGTGTTGGAGCCCACCAGGGACCAGGCATTACTAGATCTAGTCCTCACCAACGGAGATAGCGTCACGGAAGTCTCAGTAGGAGACACACTAGCCTCCAGCGACCATAATATGGTATGGCTCAACCTTAAGAAAGGTTTCCCTAAGACAAACACAGCAACAAGGGTTCTCAACTTTAGAGGTACAGACTTCAACAGCATGGGAGAATTTGTCCAGCAGGAGCTACATAAACAAGCAAAAACTGAAAATGTGGAGGACATGTGGTCGTCTCTGAAGTCCATACTACACGAAGCAACAGACCGATACATAAAGATAGTAAGTAAACGCAGGAGAAACAAAAGACCCCAATGGTTCAGTAAAGAAATTTCAGACCTAGTTAAACAGAAAAAAGACGCATTTATCGCCTACAAACATTTAGGCAGAAAGGGAGCGAAAGAGGACTATCTAGACATATCTAAAGCTGTCAAAACAGCAGTCAGAGAGGCCAAACTCCGAATGGAGGAAGAGCTAGCACGGAAAATTAAGAAAGGGGATAAATCTTTCTTCAGCTATATTAGTGACAGGAAAAGAAACAAAGATGGGATAGTACGCCTGAAGCAATCGGACGGTAACTTTGCAGAATCAGACTCTGAGAAGGCAGAATTACTAAACCAATACTTCTGTTCAGTATTCACCCGAGAAGAGCCAGGAGTTGGTCCACAGCTGCAGACGGGAGATAACCAGAAAGACCCGTTTCAAGATTTTGAATTTACACCCAGTAGCGTCTACGACGAACTATCAAGACTCAAAGTAAACAAAGCCATGGGACCAGATAACCTACATCCCAGAATGCTAAGGGAGTTAAGGGAAGTCCTGGCAGAACCATTATCTGTTCTCTTCAATCTTTCCCTAAGCACAGGAAGGGTCCCCTCGGACTGGAAAACCGCCAACGTAATCCCACTCCACAAAAAGGGCTGCAGGACAGAGACAGCAAACTACAGACCAGTGAGTCTCACGTCTATAGTGTGTAAACTCATGGAAACACTGATCAAACAGAATATTGACACAATCCTAGACGAAGAAAAACTGCGTGATCCACACCAACACGGGTTCACCCAGGGTAGATCCTGCCAATCTAATCTGATTAGCTTTTTTGACTGGGTTACTAGACAACTGGATGCCGGAGAGTCACTGGACGTAGTGTATTTGGACTTCAGTAAAGCATTTGATAGCGTCCCTCATCGAAGATTACTGAACAAGCTGAAATCGATAGGATTAGGAGACACTCTAACTACATGGGTTGGGGATTGGCTGAACGGCAGACATCAGAGGGTAGTGGTGAACGGTACGCCATCCAAAGCATCGGACGTGATAAGTGGAGTGCCGCAGGGCTCGGTCCTGGGTCCGATTTTATTCAACTTATTCATAAGAGATATGACGAAAGGACTTAGAGGAAAGGTATCACTGTTCGCCGACGATGCCAAACTTTGCAACATAGTAGACAGAAGCATATTACCTGATAATATGACACACGATCTACTGCTGCTGGAACAATGGTCAACTACTTGGCAGCTTGGCTTCAATGCTAAAAAATGCAAGATAATGCACCTGGGAAAGAGAAACCCGCGTAGAACTTATGTACTAAATGGTGAGACCTTGGTTAGGACCACAGCGGAACGCGATCTAGGAGTGATCATTAGCGAGGACATGAAGGTTGCCAATCAAGTGGAGAAGGCTTCCTCCAGGGCAAGACAAATGATGGGGTGTATCCGCAGAGGTTTCGTCAGCAGGAGACCTGAAGTTATGATGCCATTGTACAGAGCCATGGTGAGGCCTCACTTGGAGTACTGTGTTCAGTTTTGGAGACCACACTACCGAAAGGACGTGCTGAGGATCGAGTCGGTTCAGCGAACAGCAACCAGGATGGTCTTGGGGCTCAAGGATCTCACGTATGAAGAAAGACTAAAGAAATTGCGGCTGTACTCACTTGAGGAAAGAAGAGAACGAGGAGATATGATTGAAACATATAAGTATATCACGGGACGTATCAAGTCAGAAGATGATATCTTCCGGCTCATGGGACCCTCGACCACCAGAGGGCATCCGCTGAAAATCAGGGGAGGGAAGCTCCATGGAGACTTCAGGAAGTATTTCTTCACCGAGAGAGTTGTGGATCATTGGAACAGACTCCCACTCCAGGTGATAGAGGCCAGCAGCGTGACGGATTTTAAGAGAAAATGGGATACTCACGTGGGATCTTTAAGGGAGTAAACTCAGGGGGGGGATACTTGGAATGGGCAGACTTGGTGGGCTATAGCCCTTTTCTGCCGCTTTTTCTATGTTTCTATGACACCAGGCCCAGGCTAATGAGAAATACTTTTATTATGAAAATAGAAAAATATACTTCATAAGCCAGCAGCAATAACTAATTATTGTTCACAAAATATCCAATTACATATATGAAACTCAGTAGATAACTATTACAACACACTTGCTAGATAAATAAGAAAACTAATTCTTACACTCTAAATAATTCCTTATAATAATAATTCCTGATTAGCAGCAACTATTACAGGTTATCACCAAGAGTAGCTTCACTTCCCCTTATCCCGAACCACAATAGGATTCATTTATCTAATCCCAGCTGATAAGATAATAGAATTCCGTATTCTCACCATCCAATTAGGCCTTGGCACAAAATCAGGTGAAAGGGAAGTCATCTTCTACACAGCACTGAAGATAAGAATTCTTTTGGTACCAGAACAAGAGTTTGTCAGCCACTGGAGAAGCTGTAACTTATGTTGGCAGCAAAGGTTTCCTTTATGTGATATGAAAACCAGGTCTGGATAAAAGTCCTGTTCCTTCACTCCCCGGAAGAGAGCTAATCACAAGAGGTAACTTCTCAGGTCTTAATTATTATAAAAGAAGTGCATGGAGAACACCTATGATAAGATGTGAGTTCACCCACATCCTAACACAGACTAAATTATAATTAGCACCTTTTCACTTGGATCTCGTCAGATGACCTCTCAGGACCAATCCAGAAACAGAACTTAGATGAATAGCCTTTCTGTATAGAGTCTTGTACAATCTGGGAGACAGAGGCGCCTTCGTTAGATAAGAAACACAGGAGCAATTCCTCCCCCAAGATTCACACAGGCTAAGCATGAAGGCATAGATGAATGTCCTTGACTAGAATACAATTCTGGTACATACCCAGAATGCATCAGGCAGAAACAGCAAAGATGTATTCTTCTTTCTCTTCTTGCTAGGTTCAGGCTGGAATGATTTCTTGCAAATAATGGTTCAGGCTTGATGATATCAGAGGCTTAACCTTCAGGTGCAAATAAGGAAACACTCCTACACCTCTTTTTACTACATCTACCTAAAAAGTCTCCATATCTTTCCCACACCCTGGACCTCCCCTTTCTCTTCCTCATATTTCTCTAACACTGTCCTCACTGCCTTCTATCCTCTTTGTTCTCCTATTCCATCCAGCATCTCCTTCCTCTTTTCCTTCCAACCAATGTTGCCCCCTTCCATCCACTGTTTCACCTCTCTCTCCTCTTCCATTCAGTGTCACCCCTTTTCCATCCCATGTCTCCCTTTACCCCTTCTATCCAGAATCTCCTCTTTCTCTCCCTCCCTGCAGCCTCTCTTCCCCCTCCTTGCAGCCATCTAGGATCTCTTCTGTCTCTCCCTCTCTTATGCCCCCACAATCCAACATCTTTATTTCTTCCCCATCTACCATGCCCTTTTATCTTTCATTCCCAGCATTACCCTGTCTGCCTTTCCTCCCCCCCCCCCATATTTAGCATCAGTTGTCTCTCTCCCAATATGCCTTGTCCACTTTATTTTCTTTTCCCCTATCATGAACCTAGCATGTGAAATCCCCTGCAGGACCCACCCAAGTGGAATGCTATTTGGAGTAAGCTCAATGCATATGCAAGAGACTGATTCGCATATCATGCATATTCATTAAATCCAGTGGCATACCTAGTATATTTGACACCCCCTCTTCTATACAAAAAAGTATTTTTAGTAATAATCCATGAGTCACACAACAAGGGTACACCTAGGAAAAGGCAGCACCTTAAACACTGCAGTGAGCACTAGAACATCAATACACCCATTGTAAAATTAAACAAGCCACATTAATACAGATCGATCCTGCACAATCAATGCTAACAGATAACCATGTCCTTTTCATACAAACAGAACACAGATACACACTCGCCTAGTATGGAATAAGTAATCACAAACTAAAATAGAAATATGCAGATAAAAAGTTTAAACTGAACCGCCAAGAAACCAGACTCTACATACAATGCAAAACCTCTGAAACAGTAACACATGTGCCCTAATATTGTACAAAATATAAAGATAGCAAATGTAAATGTGAAAACACTTACAATCACCACTTTACAAATTAACAAATAGAAATAAAACAAATGGAAAATTTGAAAATACCATTTTATTGGACTAATCCATTTTTCAAAAAAAAAAATTTCTGCCTTAATCATCTTCTGTTTGCTCTCTTCTTTCTATATAGCATCGTCCTCCCTCCCTGTGAAGTTCCTTCTTATCTGTATAGAAAAAATGCGCCTATGTGTATACCGGTTATAACATGTTCATGCCTAGATTGTGAAAAAAACCATGTGCAAATCATAACATTCTAATTATGTGCAAAATTGGGTATTCCGGGAGCAATGACGCCAAGTGCTCAGATTCACTGAAATTGGATTCCTGGTTAGCAGAATAATTACTTAAACATTTTCTGAGCTATATCCGTCATTCCTTTTGGATAAAATTTCTTTTCAGAGGTAAACGGTGCTTTGTGCTCACATTATTTACATGTGTGGGTGGGGCCAGGGGTGGGTCCTTTTTTGTCTTCACAAATATGGTAATCCTAGCTATAGCCTTAGAGCTACTGTAACTGTAAGATATAAGAAATGGTCTCTATTGACATTCAAAGCAAAGAAGAATGAAATTATATTCCCTACAGAGATGAATGGCAGAGAAACAACACTTAAAATCAATCAATATATTTCTAAAATGACAAGTAAAAAGAGACCTATGAAATAGTTTCCCTTCATATACATGCCTTCCAGAGTGCTACCCACTGCCACAAATGTATCCCTCAGAGCCAGTTTCTTCCGTCACTTTCCCAGATAAGAGCTATCAAAGCAGGTGAGTATGTGAATGCCTGTCCTAGTTTGATGGAACTAGAAACTAGACACTTGTTTGCCTACATCAGTGTTTTTTGTGTGATTGGATCTGCTGATGCTGTTAAATAGGCCTGGAGACCTATGGTGATAGCTCTAAATGTTTAATCTATTTCTAAGACACCCATTTCACCTTCAGCTCTAGGAATGTAGTGTCTCAGGCCACTCTGATTCTTATAGACTACCAGATAAGCATGAAGGAGTTTTCTTGTTCGTACACTGTGGCCTGGGTTGATTCCTGACCAGAGGCATCTGCTTTTATTTCTCTGGGTTTAGGGAAAGAAGCTCAAGCAGACCACATATCTTGAACAAAAGAGCACTGCTACCCCATGCCCCTCACAATTTTCTGAAAACTGGACTTTTTTTCTATTTGTATTTCAGAAATTTTATGAGAAAATATGCAAACCAACGCTTGAAACAGAAAAGGCTATAGTTAAACATGAATTTAAGAAATAATTGAAATAATAAAGAAAATAAAACACTTTGAAACCCACAATAGAGGAGTTCAAGAATAATAACTTGGAAGGCCAACAGATGAAACTTGAACAGGAAAAAAAATGATAGGATAACGAGCTGTTTAAACTAATACACTAAGGTCATTGCTACACCAGAAGTATAGGCAAAAATAGTGCAGCTGGAGTAGGAACAATTCTGTAAAAGCAATGGATCAAAGAAAACTTAGGTATAGCTCTAAAATTTCACAATACATTTGCAAGGAAATATTACTCCTAAGGCCAAGACCTGTCTGTGTTTGGCTAAAAAAAAAAAAGTCTTATGTTTGCACTGGGTGGCCTTAGGAAAGAAAATACAGTCAAACCTCGGTTTGCGAGTGTTTTGCAAGACGAGCAAAACATTCTCACAAAACTTGTCTCGAAAACTGAGTGTTGACTCGATTTGCGAGCACCCACCCCGAGAACCGGCATCGCCCCCCCCCCCCCCCCCCGCTTGAATCGGCACCCTCTGCCCGACCAACTTTAACTCACCCTCCTGTCTGGCACCGGCACGCAGCCCACAGGACGTGCCGGTGCCGCTTGAAGATCTTCTTCCTGCCTCTGCCGGCTTTGAGCATGCATCTGCGCATGCTCAAGCCCTTCTAATTCTCCCTCTCGCCAAGATTCTCCGAGAATCTCGGTGAGAGGGAGAATTGGAAGGGCTTGAGCATGCGCAGATGCATGCTCAAAGCCGGCAGACGCAGGAAGATCTTCAAGTGGCACCGGCACGTCCTGTGGGCTGCGTGCTAGTGCCAGATGGGGGGGAAGAGGTGAGTTAAAGCTGGTCGAGCGGGGGGGGGGGGGGTGCCGATTCGAGCGGGGGGAGCGATGCCGGTTATCGTGCCGGTGCCAGACGGGGGGGGGGGGGTTGAGTTAAAGTTGGTCGAGGGGGGGGGACGTATCGAAACGAGTTTCCATTATTTCCTATGGGGAAACTCACTTTGATATATGAGTATTTTGGTTTACGAGCATGCTTCTGAAATGAATTATGCTCATAAACCAAGGTTCCACTGTATTTCAAAAAACTAAATCCTCAAATCACATATAACTAATACAAGAGAATTTAAATAAACAAAATCACTAAAATTAATTAATTAATTGTGCTCAATGACGTGAACATACCATAAATGCCAATGGAAGGCAGGAGAGATGTTCAGCTTTTTACATCATAGCACAGCCCTCCCTACCTCCGTTGTTTATACGCTCTTAACAAAAGACCTTATAAAAATGTAAGAAACGTGTTACTTATCTCAGTTAAGTCTTTGCAGGCTCTTGTGATTCCAGTATATTCCAAGCAGAGGGTGCTGAAATAATAAAGGTGCTATGGTGTCCTTAACCAGTTGGCAAGAAAGCCTGGTGTGCTCCCAAGTCCCATAAACTCCACAGTGAAACTCAAAATACACAGTCCATAATCAAAAACTAAATTCAGCAGAAGTCCAAAATCCATACTCAAGTGTGTGCAATCAGTACCAACTTGACGCAGCTTCCGCGACAGATCGTGTTTCAAAAACTTTCTCAAGAGGAAGAAAATACTGAAAAACAGGAAACACACAGGCAATATATAAACAATAAGCAAACATCTCAAAAATGTAAAACAAATAATAGTATAAATGTACTCAAAGTCTTTTTGACTTGTCTTACCGGGTGAGAAAATAAAACTGACTCTTTCAAGCTCAGCGGTGCAGTAACCGCCGGACACAATCATATGAATTCTCACGGGAGCACAAAGCTTAAATATTGCCAGAAAACATGATGTAAGCCTCCCAACTAGAGCAATCAGTGAAAAAAGTCCAGTGTACACAATATAAAATCACAAAAGAGAAAAAGTATATATAAATATAATTACTCAGTGTGGTACCAGCCACTCAATTTCTCTATTGAGGCCATGGGGGATGACAGTTCCCCAAGCAAATCTGAGCCGCTGTGCATGGTATGTGAGATCTGAGATATGTCACCTCCATTCTTACGTCAGAACTTTAATTCTGTTAGCATATGGTTTGCTTGGCTCCAATGGTCTACCAGAAAATGTCCCTGTTCCAAATTACACCTCCAAGCAGTGCAGAATTACCAATAACTTTGTCACTGCTCCCCACTTCTTTACTTCTTAAGGCTATGACAGGCCGATGCTTTGAACTCATGCGCCAAAAAATAACTTCCTGATGTTCATAAGTTATTTTTTGGTAAGGAGAAGGAACGTGCCTGAGTGTAAGCTAAGCTGTGCGGATGTCCAATCAAAGTGGGGAGCAGGTAGCCAGGAAGAGGGCAGTCCCATTATGCACTTCAACTTACACCCACCCCCATGGTTTGACTGCATTGACGTGTTATTTGCACTGATGCCTTTGAACATGTGTGCGGCCAAGCGTTGGTACTAGTCTGGTGCTAATTGCTTCTAGCACTGGCATTAGGTTCTGAACATTGGCCTGTATAACTAGGCTAGCCAAAAAGCCTTCTCCTTACTCTGTGACTGGGAAAAAAAGCCAGCCCTACCTGAATTCTCCGACTCCCCACCCACCCATCATACTGCAGTTTCCCTCCAAAATTTCACCAGTCAATAGAAAATGGCAGGGGGGGGGAGCATTTGCAGTAATTTATTTCAACCACTAGAGGGCACTGCTATCCACTTATCAGAAATGTGTTGAGCAGTGAACATTGCAGGGGTCGATATTCAAAGCAATTGCTGCTGACTGATTAAATTGCCTGTTCAGGGCTAGCTGCTAAGTTTCAGCAGCACTTAATTGGAGAGTATTGCCGAAAACAACCGGTTAGCACTGAACTGTAAACCAGCTATTTGGGGGTGTTTCAGGGCAAAGTCAGCACTTGACTGGTCAACTGATGATACTTGGTGCTTAATGAGCCAGGTTAACCACATAAGCCGTCTCTAGGAAGCTGGAAATTCAACAATGATCCAATGAAACATGACATCAGCCTATATTGGAAGCTGGTGCTGTTTGTTTGTAGCCTCTAAACTACTTGGATTTTTTGTAACTTTTAAGGACCCCCATAAGACCACTGAGAAGGGCATTTTTAATTTTGCCGAAACGCAGCCCATGTTGATTCATTTGTATTTTATACACTATTTGGTTTTTATCATCTGGGTCACTTGTGACACGCTTTGTGGATTGTTTTTAAGTTATTTGGACGCTTATTAAACTACAAATCTTCTGTTCCACAATCTTTTTCTTCTTTTGCTGATCCAATAAAAGCCTATCTTTGAATTTCTGGGTTTAATGCTGGTGGTGGTCGTCAGCAAAATGCTGATTGCCACTGGCTGAATGTCAGACCCAAAGATGTTATTTTTATGCTGTATACTGATTGATCTAATTGCTTTGTTATGTATGTATTTATTTATTTTGTAAAATTGATATGTTACCTTTCTCACAAAAATATATATCAAGGTGGTTGACAATATACTGTAAGAACATAAGAACATAAGAAGTTGCCTCCGCTGAGGCAGACCATAGGTCCATCCTGCCCAGCGGTCCACTCCCGCGGCGGCCCATCAGGCCCATTGCCTGATTAGTGGTCTATACCTATCTATACCCTTCAATCCCTTTTTCTTCTAGGAATCTATCCAAACCTTCTTTGAAACCATTTAATGTTTTCTTGTCTACAACAGCCTCTGGAAGCGCGTTCCATGTATCCACCACCCTCTGAGTGAAAAAGAACTTCCTAGCGTTTGTTTACCTAGGTTTACCTTTCCCCTTTCCCCTTTCAATTTCTCCGAGTGCTCCCTTGTAATTGTGGTGCCCCATAATTTGAAAAATCTGTCCCTGTCTACTTTTTCTATGCCCTTCAGGATCTTGAAGGTTTCTATCATGTCTCCTCTAAGTCTCCGCTTTTCCAGGGAGAAAAGTCCCAACTGCTTCAATCTGTCGGTATATGGGAAATTTTCCATTCCCTTTATCAGTTTAGTTGCTCTTCTCTGTACTCCCTCAAGTACTGCCATGTCCTTCTTGAGGTACGGCGACCAGTACTGGACACAGTACTCCAGATGCGGCCGTACCATTGCACGATACAACGGCATGATGACTTCCTTCGTCCTGGTCGTAATACCCTTCTTAATGATACCCAACATTCTGTTTGCTTTCTTTGAGGCTGTGGCACACTGCACCGATGCCTTCAGTGTTGCGTCTACCATCACTCCCAGGTCTCTCTCCAGGTTACTGACCCCTAGTGAGAAAAATTATTAGAACTACTCCTACTATTAATTATTTCCATAGCGTTACCAGTAGAAAACCTCAATTTTCCTCCTGTAAAGGGCTGTAAAAGTAAAAAATTTCTTAATCATTCTTTAGCATCTCAGGCAGTCTCTCATGAAAAAGAATTTTGTTCATTGTTGCTCTCAGCTGATTCCTACAAACATTTCAGGAAAAAGCTGAAAACTTATCTTTTCTCTAAGTACCTAACTGATCCTATTCCATGTAGCATATTTATAATTTAATAATCTTTTGTAAACCGCGTAGAACTTTTGGTAATGCAGTAAATAAGTATATGTAATGTATTGTACCAGATGCACGAAGCGCTGTACAGAGTCACAAAGAGTAAGAAAAGAGTCCCTGCTCGAAAGAGCTTACAATCTAAACAGGCAAGACAGCCAAACAGGATGTCATGGATACAGTTAAGGGGAACGGTTAATCAGCTGGCTGGGTTGGAGGGCAGAGGAGTAGGGTTAGTCTGCTTTTAAACAAGGAAGGGCTTGACGGACAAACTCAGGTAATTTATTCCAGGCCTAGGGAGCAGCTAGATGAAAGGAACAAAGTCTGGAATTGGCAGTGGAGGAGAAGGGTAACATTAAACTAAACTAAACTTAGAACAACTTAGAACATACAAGATAATACAACACAAGCCACATCAGGAAGGGAATTTTGATAGCACAACAATCGATAGCCAAATAGTCCATGTGAAATACTCTAAGTGGAGACAATGAACGGAGGAAGAATTTAAAAAATACACACTCATCATCCTAAAGTGCTACATAAGAATAGCCATACTAGGTCAGACCAGTTGTCCATCATGCCCAGCAGTCCACTCTCGCAGTGGCCTTTAGGTCAAAGACCAGTGCCCTGAGTCTAGCCTTACCTGCGTACATTCTGGTTCAGCAGGAACTTGTCAAACTTTGTCTTGAATCCCTGGAGGGTGTTTTCCCCTATGACAGACTCCGGAAGAGCGTTCCAGTTTTCTACCACTCTCTGGGTGAAGAAGAACTTCCTTACGTTTGTATGGAATCTGTCCCCTTTTAACTTTAGAGAAACATAGAAGATGACGGCAGATAAGGGCCATAGCCCATCAGGTCTGCCCACTCTACTGACCCACCCCCAAGTCTACTATCCTAGGGATCCCACTCCTGGTGGCAGGTTCCCTTAGCTTAACCCTCTAAGGGATCCCACATGGGCTTCCCATTTGCTCTTAAATTCTTGCACGCTGTTTGCCTCGATCACCTGCATCAGGAGCTCGTTCCAAGGATCAACCACTCTCTCGGTGAAGAAATAATTCCTGGTGTCGCCATGAAATTTCCCGCCCCTGAGTTTGAGCGGATGCCCTCTTGTGGCTGAGGGTCCTTTGAGAAAGAGAATCTCTTCTTCCATCTCGATAAGGGCCGGTAATACACTTAAACGTCTCGATCATGTCTCCTCTCTCCCTACGTTCCTCGAGCGAGTACAGCCGCAAATTTTTCAGCCTTTCCTCGTACGATAGATCCTTGAGCCCCGAGACCATCCTGGTGGCCATCCGTTGCACTGACTCTACTCTCAGCACATCTTTTTGATAGTGTGGCCTCCAGAATTGCACACAGTGCCCTCTCATTCTCTCCACCTTGGGAGAGGATGGACAACCTTCAGTATCTTAAATGTTTCGATCATGTCCCCTCTCAGTCTCCTCTTTTCAAGGGAGAAGAGGCCCAGTTTCTCTAATCTCTCACTGTACGGCAACTCATCCAGTCCCTTAACCATTTTAGTTGCTCTTCTCTGGACCCTTTTGAATAGCACTGTGTCCTTCATGTACGATGACCAGTGCTGAATACCGTATTCCACGTGCGGGTGTACCATGGCCCAGTACAGAGGCATGATAACCTTCTCCGAATTATTCCTAGCATTCTGTTCACCCTTTTCGATGATGCGCATTGCGCAGATGGCTTCGTTGACTTGACCAGTACTCCCAAGTCTTTTTCCTGGGGGGTCTCTCCAAGTACTGCACCCGATATCCTGTAGTCATGTATAAGATTTTTGTTACCAACATGCATCACCTTATACTTATCCACGTTAAACCTCATTTGCCATGTCGCAGCCCATTTCTTGAGCGTGTTTGTCACATTGCAGGTCTTTGCAATCCTTCTGCGTCCTAGCCCAGTATCCTTTTCCACAGTGGACAATCCAGGTCACAAGTACCTGGCAGAAACCCAAATACGAGGAGGTGCTGAAAAGTTCTCAGCCCAACCAACTTCCTAAATTCTGAGTGTTATTTTGCCACTGGGACCGGTACTATTTACCTTATTTATAAATGATCTGGAAATTGGAATGATGAGTGATGTGATTAAATTTGCAGATGACATTAAATTGTTCAAAGTTGTTAAAATGCATACTGACTATGAAAAACTGTAGGATGACCTTAGGAAATTGGAAGACTGGGCATCCAAATGGCAGATGAAATTTAATGTGGATAAATGCAAAGTGATGCACATTGGGAGGAATACTCCAAATCATAGTTACTTGGGGGGGGGGGGCAGGCGTTAACAATACTCTTAAACCTTTTGCCAATGTGTGGCGGCAGCCAAGAAAGCAAACAAGATGCTAAAAATTAGAAAAGGGATGATAAACAAAACTAAGAATGTTATAATGCCTCTATCACTCAATGGTGCAAGCTCACCTTGAGTATTACATTCAGTTCTGGTCTCCTTATCTCAAAAAGATATAGCGGCTCTAGAAAAGTTTCAAAGAAGAGCGACCAAGATGATAAAGGGGATGGATCTCCTCTCCTATGAAGGAAGACTATGGATGTTAGGCCTCTTCAGCTTGGAAAAGAGACGGCTGAACGGTTTTTCCTCCTCTACACATAGATGAGTCTTATAGAGCGAAAAATATGGCACTTTTTCACAGAGAGGGTGCTAGATGCCTGGAATGCACTCCCATGGGAGGCGGTGGAGGTGAAAACAGTCATGGAATTAAAGGAATCCTGTAAGGAAGGCATGGAACCAAACAAGCTTAGCGGTGATTAGATGGCAACACCAGTAATTGAGAAGCAAAGCCAGAGCTGGGCAGACTTCTATGGTCTGTGCCCTAAAAAGGGCAAGGACAAATCAAATACATATGCATACGCAGAATCATATCATACCTTATGCTATGAGTTGATCTTGTTGGGCAGACTGGATAAGCCATACAGGTAGGGTTACCTGATATCCGGAAGGCTTTTCAAAACCTGGCACTTTGTCCAGATTTTGAAAAGCAAATCGCTTCGGGAGGGGCAGATGCTAAGCGCATGCACGTCACATCATTGCGTTACATCTGTGCATGCATGGATGCCCTCCCGACCGAGATGAACAGGCTGAGGGAGCGGGGCTTGGGGCGAGGCTGGGGAGCAGGTCTGTTAACCCTACATACTGGTCTTTCATTGCTGTCATCTACATTGCCAAGCTGTGATGGAAAGCAAATCAACTCAGTTTACAGGCAAAGGAAACACTGAGATAAATCTCCACCCACACAGCAGAAAGACTGTGCTTTCACCTTCCCCATCTCACTCTCACAGAGCCAAACTGCCAGCTTCTGTCTCTGGAAGCTTCTGGAAATAGGAAATGCAGACTACACTGAACCTTAGTCCAAATGCAGCACTGGGTTGACTCGTTTGATTCCCTATAGGGCTACTCAAACAGAACCAAATCACGCCCAAGGGGTCTGTAAATTCATTGCCAAGAAGAGTGCTTTACAATAACTTTGGTACAATTTAGACTTAGGCACGTATTAAACCTTAGACACGCTTGCCAATCGCAAGTTAAGTTCTTCTATGAAACCAAGCTGATTAATTCAATATTTAATTCTGACTGGAGCACAGCAGCACAAGTTAAAATATAAATTAACCAGAACACAGCTTCAAAAGCAAGGAAATTAAAACAAACGCTGAGAGTCATAAGCAAAATATAAAAATACAGCCCAGTAAATTCCCAGACCAGCCTGCAAGCTTCCAGATAGCACAGTTACTTACCGTAACAGGTGTTATCCAGGGACAGCAGGCATATATTCTCACATGTGGGTGACGTCATCTACGGAGCCCCAGCGCGGACAGCTTTTCAAGCAAACTTGATTGAAGTTTCAAGTTTGCTACACTGCACCATGCATGTGCATGCCTTCTTGCCCACTAGAGGGCGCATCCCCACCTCGTGGTCCTCAGTTCCATAACCAGCAAAGAAGCCATCCTCGGGGAGGTGGGCGGGTTGTGAGAATATATGCCTGCTGTCCCTGGATAACACCTATTACGGTAAGTAACTGTGCTTTATCCCAGGACAAGCAGGCATGATATTCTCACATGTGGGTGACCTCCAAGCCAACCAAAAAAGGGCAGGTGGGAGGATGGCAATTTAGGAAAACAGGTTACGTAACACCGACTGGCCAAACCGGCCGTCACTTCTGGACAAAGTGTCCAGACAGTAGTGGGAGGTGAACGTATGAACCGAAGACCAAGTGGCAGCTTTACATATGTCCTCCACAGGAGTAGACCGGAGGAAAGCAACAGAAGCTGCCATAGCCCTGACCTTATGCCCCGTGACTCGACCATGAAGCGTGAGACCAGCCTGAGCGTAGCAAAAAGAAATACAAGCCGCTAGCCAATTGGACAAGGTGCGCTTGGAAACAGGAAGCCCCAGCTGATTAGGATCAAAGGACAAAAATAATTGAGGAACCTTCCGATAAGACTTGGTACGTTGGAGATAAAAAGCCAACGCCCTCTTACAGTCCAGCGTGTGAAGAGCCGCCTCACCAGGATGAGAGTGGGGCTTCGGGAAGAACACCGGAAGGACAATAGACTGATTGAGGTGGAAATCAGACACAACCTTAGGTAGAAATTTGGGATGGGTGCGAAGAACCACCTTGTCATGATGGAACACAGTAAAGGGCGGGTCCGCAACCAAAGCCTGAAGCTCACTAATTCGACGAGCAGACGTGAGCGCAAGTAAAAAGATCACTTTCCAAGTGAGAAACTTAGGAAGAGACTTGTCAATTGGCTCAAAGGGAGGTTTCATCAGCTGAGCCAAGACCACATTCAGATCCCAAACTACAGGAGGAGGTTTCAGCGGAGGATTAACATTAACTAAACCCCTCATGAAATGAACCACCAGAGGATGAAGAGAGAGAGAACGACCCTCTAGATGCCGATGGAAAGCAGCAATAGCACTGAGATGCACCCGGATGGAAGCTGTCTTCAGCCCAGATTTGGATAAATGCAGCAAATATTCCAGAACCGAGGACACCGGAACCAAACTCGGGTCCAGATGGTGCGAGGCACACCAGGATGAAAATCTGGTCCATTTCTGGGAATAACAAAGTCGAGTCGAGGCCTTGCGCGAGGCTTCCAATACCTCCCTGACCGCCGAAGTCAGGGGGAAAGGAACCAAGCCGTCAGATGTAAAGACTGAAGATTGGGATGCAACAGCGAACCCCGACTCTGAGACAGCAGAGAGGGAAAAACTGGCAGAAGTAGAGGCTCTCTGGCACTGAATTGAAGGAGCAGGGAAAACCAGTGCTGACGAGGCCAACGTGGCGCTATTACATTACATTACATTACATTAGGGATTTCTATTCCGCCATTACCTTGCGGTTCAAGGCGGATTACAAAAGGTTAGTTTAAGGACAGAATTACAGAGAGTTACAGAATTACAGAATTATATGAATTGTAGTGAATAGCTAGAGAGGTAATATGTAGATCTTAAGGGCTTTTTGAGGTCGTGTTGTTATTTCTGTTTTAGGAATTTCTTGAAAAGTGTGGTTTTTATTTCTTTTCTGAACGTCTTATAGTCTAGGGTGGTCATCAGAAGGTTGGAGATTTGGTTGTCCAGTCTTGCAGCTTGTGTGGCTAGGAGACCGTCATGTAGTTTTGTTCTTTTTACTTCTTTGGATGGGGGGGGTATGAATGGGGAGTGCGTTTTTCTGTGTCTGGTGCTGGTTGCTTGGATGAGGCGATTGTTCAGGTATGATGGACTGTCTCCGTGTAGGGTTTTAAATAATATGCAGTAGAATTTGAATTGGATTCTTTCTTGGATTGGGAGCCAGTGTGAGTTGATGAAGGCCTCTGTGATGTGGTCGTGTTTTTTCAATGAATAGACGAGTCTTAGGGCTGTATTTTGGATTGTTTGGAGTTGTCTTATCGTAGTTGCCGGACATGGGAGGAAGAGAATGTTACAGTAGTCCAGTATTCCTAGTATTAGGGATTGTACTATAAGTAGGAATTGTGTACTTTCAAAGAATTTTCGGACTTGTCTCAAGTTTCTCATGATTGCGAATGATTTTTGAGTTGTTTTGTTTATTTGCGGCTGCATTGTGCAACATCTGTCTATGGTCATGCCTAGTAGTTTTATGGTTGTTTGGATGGGATATTTGGTTGCGTTTATGTCTAGGATGGTTGTGGTTTGGATCCTGTCGTTTTCTAGGAGGATGAATTTGGTTTTGTCTTGGTTGAGTTTAAGTTTGTGATTTTCCATCCAGGTTGTGACTGCTTCCAGTGTTTGGTGAAGTTCGTCTATCATGGTAGGTTTGGAATGATCGTATGGGATGAGGATGGTGATGTCATCCGCATAGCTATATGAAGTTATGCCTAGATTATCCAGATGAGTTCCTAGAGAGGCAGTGTATAGATTGAAGAGGGTGGGGGATAGTGGAGATCCTTGTGGTACGCCGCAGGGGTTTGACCAGGATTCTGATTTTTCTTTGTTTGATTTTACACTGTAGGTTCTGAGTTTTAGGAATCCTTTGAACCAGGAGTATACTTTATCTGAGATGCCTATTGCATCTAGGATCTGTAGCAGGATGTTGTGGTCTACTAAGTCGAATGCCGCCGAAAGGTCCAGTTGTATGAGTAGCATTTTTTTTCCTATACTAAGTTGTTGTCTGACGGTATCCATGAGGGAGCCTAGTAATGTCTCTGTGCTGAAGTTTGTTCTGAATCCTGATTGCATGGGGTGGAGTAGGTTGTGGTCCTCTATGTAATTGGTGAGGAGTTTGGCTACTAGGCCTTCTATAATTTTGACATATAGCGGAATTGAGGCTATAGGTCTATAGTTGGAAGGGAGGTTTTGTGGTGCCTTTGGATCTTTTTGGATTGGGGTGATGATGATTTCGCTGAGGTTGTCAGGGAATGTGCCCTCTGTGAGCGTGAATTGGATCCATTGTAGAGTTATGGTGCGGAACTTTACACTAGAGGTGGTAAGGAGATATGAGGGGCAATGGTTGAGGTCACAGGAGGCATGGCTGTATTTTTTGTAGAATTTGTTAAATTCTGACCATTGTATGTTTGGGAATTGAGACCAAGTTCTGTCTGCTGCGATTGCCTCTTTTCCTGTAGGGTGGATTGTGATTGGAATTTGATTGGATGGGTTGAGGATGAGTGTTGCTCTGGTATTGGTGATTTTATTCTTGAAGTGTTCTGCTAAGAGGGTGGGTGATGGTGGAGGTTTGTTCGTGGTGGTAGTGTATGGTTTGGTGTCTGTTAATTCTTTCAGGATTTGGAAAAGTTTTTTGGAATCTTGTGTTTCTGTGCCTATGAGCTTGGTATAGTAACTTTTCCTCTTGTCTTTTAGTAGATTTTTGTATTGTTTGTTGATTTTTTTCCAGTCGGTTTTTGTTTGTTCTTGATTCTTTTTTCTCCATTTTCTTTCTAATCTTCTACACTATGAGAATCATAGTGGCTCTGGAGGACTTGAGATGAACCAACGTCCTCATTATCAGAACCCATGCATGGTAAATTGGCCAGGCGTTCTTGTAGGTTAGGATCCATATCGAGGGTACGGAGCCAGCCGGCGCATAGCCACCGCAAAGGCCGAGACCCTCGAAGCAAGCTCAAACGCGTCGTACACAGCGTGGAACAGGTACAGCCGCAATTGAGACAAGTTGGACATGAATGTGGCAAACCCCTCTCGATAGGAAGCAGGCATGACCTCCCGATACTGAGGTAGGTCCTTCACCATGCTACGCAAATAGGATGAAAACGTAAATGCGTAGTTGAGGACCCTGATGGCCATGAGGGAATTAGAATAGAGGCGACGACCAAACTTGTCCAGGGTCCTCCCCTCCCTTCCGGGCGGGACCACCGCCGAGACTCTGGAGGGTTGAGTCTTTTTAAGCGCTGACTCCACAATCAACGACTGGTGGGAGAGTTGAGGCTTATCGAACCCTTTAGATGGAATGGTCCGGTATTTGGACTCCATCTTCGACGGCACCGCAGTGATTGTAAGAGGGGAGTCCAAGTTCTTAAGGAAGGTTTGATGTAGAACCTTATTCAGGGGAAGGCGAGGAGTTTCCCTCGGGGGAGTAGGAAGATCCTGCTCCTCTAGGAACTCTTTAGTATATTGAGAACCCGCCATTAAGTCAAGCCCCAAGGCTTGTGCCATATCCTGCACGAACCTGGAGAAGGAGGATGTTCTGGCGGCCGGTGAGGGGGTTCGAGATCTCCCCGCCGAACAGAAGGGGGAAGCTTCGCGGGAATACCGCGGTTCCCTGCCAGACCCCGATCCCCAGGAGGCCACATCGAGCAACCTCGAAGGGGTCGGGGAACACCTGCGCCCCGAAGAGCACTTGGGAGAAACCCCGGGGGTCCGAGGCACCGAGGCACACCCCCTCTGTCTCGGGGAAGAGTCTCTCGAACCCCCTCTCGCGGGGGAATGAAACAGGCTTGAGTTGTCGAGGCGGAGCTCCGAGACACGCAAGGTCTCGCCCTCGAGCGGCGAAGAGCGGCCATGTCTCCGAGGAGAACCCCGAGAACGTTTGGGTTTCCTCGGACGACGCCTCGCCCGAGGCCGGCCCGAGGGCGAGGAGCCCCGGGAAGACCTCGAAGAAGAGGACGAGGATATCCTCCTGACCCGACGCACCTTGTCCCTAGGCCTAACGGTCCTCTCAGGCTGGGCCTCCGAGGTCGAAGTCGAGGGCAAGGTCGGGGCCGGACCGGCACTCGAAGTCGAGGGCACTGAGGCCGAGGTCGCCGAGGCCTGGGCCGTCGAGACCGGCGCAGTCGAGGCCGAAGCCTGCTGCAGTTGCTCGATGGCTCCGGTCAGCTCCGAGGTAATCAACGCTCGGAGCAAGTCTTGAAAGGCCGGGATCCCCATCATGGCCGGTAGGTCCGAGGCCGGGGGGTGCTCCCTGGAGGGCGACCTCGGTCTCGAGTATTCCCTCGGGGCACTAGATTTGCCAACCCTGGGCTGGGCCGAGGCCGACCCACCTGCTGTCGAGGAGCCCGAGGATGGCTTCTTCGCCGAACCTGGAGCTGAGGAGGGAAGCGGGGACTTACCCGAGGTAGGTTTTGTCGGAGCAGCAGGCTTCGATGAAGTCGAGAGACGCGGCTGGGGCGAGGATCCCGAGGCCGAGGTCGAGGCCGGGGCCGAAGCCGAGGCCGACGTCGAGGCCTTCCCCGCCGCGGGGTCTGCAGAGAAAAGCTCCGCCATCCGGGCACGGCGTCGGCGCAGCGCTCTGGATTGAAAAGTGGAGCACCTCTCACAGGAGTCAGTAGGGTGCTCCGGACCCAAGCAAATCAAGCACCACCGGTGCGGATCGGTAATTGACAGCAACCGATCACACCGGGTGCATTTCTTAAAGCCCGTCAAGGGACGGGACATGAAAAAGAAAAGGGGCCGGGAACGAACGACGTCCCGCGGCCACGGCTCCCGGGAGTCCCCGGAGCCGAACGGAAGAAATAAACTCAGTGGAGGAGGAATTCCAAATAAGTGAAGAGAAACTTATTATTCATATAATTAATCAGGAATAGGCTTAACAGCAAAAGAATCCCACTTTAACTAATTACTGTTCACAATAACTAAATATTTCCTTTAGCCAACTTTTTCAGGAGAGTAAAACACATATTTAATCCCTAAATATTTAACCAGACATTTGCAGGGGTAGGCTAAGAGAAGCGTACTTCCCAAAGACACTATTTCAGGCCTTGTTACAAGAAACAATTTCTTACGTTCCTGACTTAATACATGAAGACAACAGGAATGTTCTCTGGGCACAGATTAATTATACCGGCTGAACTCTCAAAGCCTGGCATCAGAGCTAAGGATGAATTCCAGCTTCAACCAGTTATAGTTTTCAAGTACCCTGGCATCTGGCTGGATTGATCAGTCCTTGAACTTTGAATATCATATATCTGAAGGAGTCAGAACATGAGCTATCATTATACTTGGAGTCTTCCTCAAGGTAAAATTTTCCTCCTATTGGTTTTAAAAGTATTTCCCTGTAACTTCGAGTGTCCCCTAGTCTTTGTCATTTTTGACAAGAGTGAAAAATCGATCCACTTGTACCCGTTCTACTCCACTCAGGATTTTGTAGACTTCAATCATTTCTCCCCTCAGCCGTCTCTTTTCCAAGCTGAAGAGCCCTAACCTTTTTAGTCTTTCTTCATACGAGAGGAGTTCCATCCCCTTTATCATCTTGGTCGCTCTTCTTTGAATCTTTTCTAGTGCCGCTTTATCTTTCTTGAGATAAGGAGACCAGGATTGATTGCAATACTCCAGATGAAGTTGCACCATGCAGCGATACAGGGTCATAACATTCTTAGTCTTAGGAAGACAAACATTAGTTCATACAAATAGTGTAAATGGTTTGCCTGCAGTAATTATCCCAATTTTGAAGTTACAGTAAACTTTTCAAAGTTTGAAACATATCTGACTGTGTAGAGTTTGCTGGAGTGTGGATAAAAGGTCTCCACTAGCTTCCCAGCTCTGCTATCCCGACTCTGCCCTCAAACCAGTCTAATAAATATATTTGTGTAGCCCACTAGTGATCACTTGAGAACTTAAGGTTACCATTGTGTATAAGGTTCAGGATACCGTTAAGCTACATATTGCAATCAAAGCCAGTGATAACTCTGAAGCATTAACTTGGCCAGCAGAGTCGTTAAGGCTGTTCCCTGAATATGAGTAAATATTTTATACTTGTTTTATCCACATAAAATGTACCTACTCCGTTCATTTGAGTTGGGTTTAGGGAGCGGGGAAGAAGTTGAAATTTCAGCCCCAGGAGATTTTACCAAACTCCAAATGTTTATCAAATATTTTGATTATTAACTTCCAAATAAATGACACCAGAGCCAAATAGTTCATCCAGTCTGCCCAAGTGAGATTTATCTATTAGGGGTAGATGAAGTCTCTAGGCCAGCCCCAAATGGTTTGTAAGGACCTACAGAACATCAAAAGCACCCTTACAAGGAATGAAAGTTTCCAGCTCTGTTTGAATTTTTTTTTTTATTTTGTCCCTGTTTTTGGAAGGGCTGTTGAATAGAGTATCAGAAACATTAAATCACTGAAAATATAAAATAGAAAGATTCATTTAAATCTATAAAATAGGTCAGATTACTGAAGGAAGGTTTTATCAGTATCTGTAGCTTAGACATGCATTGTTTAGGATTATGGAATAAAGATACAGTCATTTCCTACTCTCCAACAAAGCAATTGTCCACAGAGACAGCTATACTGAATTAATTTCTTGTTTGTCCAGCATCTTGGTTACCGAAGTACTAGTGGTGGGAAGTGCTCAGCAAACTGAGGGATGAATGGCAGACAGATACGCAACCTCTAACCAGATATACGGGTTGTATGTACAATCTGAGGAACAAACAACATTGAATACAATACAGTGCGCTAATGAAAACAGTTAGTAGTAGAAGTGAGAAGCCATATTTTGCAGAGATCATCTAGCTCAGAAAAGGGTGTGCATTCAGCAGCACGCTTTTGGAGGTTTTTATGTGCCTAAAAGTTTTAAGTGCTTGTAAATCGCTTGTACACACATAGACCTATGAATTATGCAAGCACAGTCGATCTGTACCCCACCTCTACCCCATTCTATAATCTTGTATGCACATGTTTGTACTTAGGGACACAATTGTATATGGTGCTGATCAGAATGGCACTTAGTGCTCCCCATGCTGCTCCCTGTGACCCTGGGCAAGTCACTTAATCCTCCACTGCCCCGGGTACATTAGAAAAATTGTGAGCCCACCGGGACAGACAGAGAAAATGCTTGAAGTACCTGGATGTAAACCGCTTTGAGTGTGGTTGTAAAACTACAACAAGGCGGTATACAAGGGTCAATCCCTTTCCCTGATGTCATAATGCCTCATTCCACCAATAAGAGCCAGCCTCATCATTGTTCTATACTTGGCTCACTTCTGATATTGTATTGGAGGAGAGGGTGGCGCAGTGGTTGTCGATTCAAATCCTCTGCTGCTCCTTGTGACCCTGGGAAAGTCACTTAATCCTCCACTGCCCAAGGTACATTAGATAGGTTGTCAGCCTACCGGGACAGACAGGGAAATGCTTAGAGTTAATCAGTATGAATTGGCACTAATTTAAAGTAATGCATTTAGTAGTAATACTTTGACATGCAACTGTAAGGGAGAGTCATGGCCAGCATTTATGCACTAAGCTGCAGTTCAAAGTGGACATAGTATACCCAATGTATGCTGGTGGCCAAGAAAGCAGCAAAACAACAAAGGTTGAGGAACAGATTGTAGTTTAATAAGTGTCCAAATAACTTAAAAACAATCCACAAAGAACGTATACAGTCACAAGTGACCCAGAAGATAAAACCCAAATAGTGTATAAAATTCAAATGACCCAACATGCATTTTGGCAAAATAAAAATGCCTTCCTCAGGAGTCTTATGGGGTCCTTGGCTGTCTTAAATATAAAAACATAAAAGTCACAATAAATCCAAGTACTTAAGAGGCTACAAAGAAACTGCATAGCACACACTCCTCCAAAGTAGGCTGGGGTCATGCCCAAAAAGCAAATAGGATACTAGGAATTCTCAGGAAAAACGTTATCTGCATACATAAAGAGGGTTTCACCAGGAGATACGGATACGATTTGCAAGGTAGTCATATAAATATTAAACAATATTGGGGAACCCTGAGTCAGTCCACCTCCAGGCAATCAAAAAGATTTACTACATAAGATCTTTGAGTAAGAAAACCTTTAAAACAGTTTAAAACATTACTACTAAAGCCTAATAATGAGAGAAGATGAATTAAAATGTCATGATTCACAACATCAAATGCAAAACTGCAAAGCGTTTCTTGCTAAACAAATTTTGAACTTTAGGGATAAGTGAAAGAAGTCGGAGTTGGGCAGAATCCATGTTGTTTGGAAACAATCTATTCCAAAAGCTTACTTAATATCGAAATATTAGCAATTGGACGATAACTAGTAGTAGATGGGTCTAATGTAGAAGACTTCAAGAGTGAAGTAAGCAAAATCTGTCCCATAAAGGAAGAAAAATAACCCCATAATCAAGAAAAGGATTAATTAGTTGTGTTATCCACTCGGCTGCTTCTATCTCTCTTTTATCCCAGGCAACATCTTTCTCAGGCCCATGACCTTGCACAGGGCAACTGCTCTCAAGGAAGTGCCTAGCTTCCACCTAGCAGACTGCATGTCAATGCAGGAGACCTTGTAAGAGGAAGGAAATTTGGTCGGCATAGATTTGAGTATTTTGAGCCTAATCAAAATATCACAGAGCTGCTTTCTCTTCTTTCTAGACAGCATCTGCCCTCTCTCTGTCTTCCATGCAGCATCAGCCCCTTCCATCCACTGTCTGCCCCCTCTCTCTGCCCCTTCCTTCTAGTCCACCCTCTCCCTTTTCCATAGGGCATCCCTCTTTCTATGCTCCTTCCATAAACTGTCTATCCTGTGCCTCTTCTCTCCTTTGTACATAATTGATTTCAGCTCTACCACCTCTCCATTTATCTCTATCTGTCACCACCCCCTCACCTATGTTCTCACATCGCTCTCTTCTCCTTTCTTTCCTTCCCACCCCACGGTCTGGCATCTGTCTCATTCCCTTCCCTGATTCTCTGGCATCTCTCTCCTTTCCTTTTCTTCCATCTCTCCTTCCCCCTCCATGCTCTGACATCTCCTCCTCCCTTTCCCCCTTTTCCCTTGGTCTGGCATACCTTCCTCCTTCTCTCCATACCCTGGCATCTCTTCCTCCATCCCTCCCTCTCTTCCTTCAATTCCCTGACATCTCCTTTCATTCCCTACCTCATCTTCCTTCTCCCTCCAGTTGGGTGCAGCAATTTTCTCCCCCTCTGCTCCCTTTCCTCCTTCTGTCACCCAAGGCCTAGCGTCATTAACTCCTTTGGGTAGCAACAATTCACTGCTGTTGCCGGCTTTGGGCTTTCTTCTCTGTCAGGTCTTGCCTTCATGGAAACAGGAAGTAGGCAGGACCCAGCAGAGAGGAAGGACTGAAGCTGGCAACAGCAGCAAATTGTAAACGCTGTTGCTGCCCGAAGGAGTTAATGATGCCAGGCCTTCCTTGGAGCACCCGGGGCAGACCGCTTCTCTCCCCCAAACCCTCCTATATCTCCCTCCAACCCATGTGAACCCCGCCGATCCTCCCACCGTGAGACGACCGACCGACAAACCTCCCTCCAGCAGCGTCGGCAGCCGCAGCACTCTAAACAGGCTGCTTCGCAGCTTTCTTCTGCTGGTGATGCCCAATGGCGTGGCAGAGGGAATCACCGGCAGCCAGTTTTAGAGTGCTGCGGCTGCCGACACTGCTGGAGAGAGGTTTGTCGGTCAGTCATTGGTGTTCATGTGGTAGGGAGGGCGAGATAGGAGGGTCAGGTAGGGGACAATGATGCTGCTGCTCCTGCTGCCAGTAAGTCCAGCAAGGGTGAGGACCTAAAGCACCGCACCGGTGGCCCCCCCCTGACCATTTCAGGCCCTAGGGCCTAGGCAGTGCCTACTGGGCCTATCCTTTAATTCGGCCCTGTGCACTGGCTCTTCCTTCAACATCAATTCCTAAATAAGGATTCAGGAAGTGACTAAGGAGGAAGAGCCAACACTGGCACGAGCAGCAGCTTGAGGTTGCTGTTTGCACTGGGAACATTAAAGAGGTACAGGGAAGGGGTGCGCACAGTAGTGGGGGAATGGGGAAGGAGCAGGGAGTGGAGAGGATAGAGTGAGAGAAGGGATCAAAGAGTGTGAAGTCAAACTGGGAGGATGGAGAGAATAGGTCCACTGGCTTTTGATTAAGGTACTCCTCGTGGAATTCTGTAGTTCTGAGTAAAATCTTTTGCAGTGTATATTAATTCCTACTTAAGGCCAGTGATTATATTAAGCCAATGTGGAGAAAATGTCCTTTTTGGTGCTATCATTATCACCCACCTTTCAGAATCTTGCTCTAATCCAAGCAATTCATCTCCAATAGCTAAAGGTCCTTCTCTCTCAGCGGTTTCTATATGGGCTGGGCCACAAATTATGCAAATGAGGTGCACTGGGCATGGTCTCTGCACTAGACAGCTACAGCGGGTTGGCTCTGTGGGAGGAGCTGCCACCCGCCACTCTATGCAGATGAGGCGTGGTGGGCGGGGTTCGGGCGCTGACAGCCTGGGGCTGGTTTCCCGTTGCTCCAGGTCCCTATGGCTGGGGCGCAGGCGGTGGGGGAGTCGGACTCGGGCTCCGACTCGGGCTCGCAGGTGATCCACAGCGGCCACTTCATGGTGTCGTGTCCGCACAACGACGCCCGGGAACCCGACCCCCGGAGCATCGACCCCACCCTGACCCGGCTCTTCGAGTGCATGAGCCTGGCTTACAGGTGAGCGGGCTGGGAAGGGGCAAAGCTGGAAAGTCATGGCCCAGGGGGTGGGAGAGATTTCTCGGGCTTTTGAACGAAGGAGCTTTTCTGCTTCCTTCACTTGGTCATTTCTCGGTCACCTTTTCTCCCAACTCTTTTCGGCTGTTCCTGCCTAATCTCTGCTGTACCCTCTGAATTTCCTCCACCCTGTCTATGAATTTCGAGATTTGCCCTCCAGATGTGGTCACAGTATTCTTAATTTTAGACCCTATTATTTGCCTTTTGAACATGATTGCAATAGCATTTTAGACTTTTTTTAAATTTTAACTCTGAAACATATTATTCTGTTGCAAAAATTGTGATAAATTCTTGGAAAGAGGACAGTGAAAATGTTTTGTATCATGACAGTCATTTTCTAAAAACAGTCTTACTGGGTCAGACGAAACTAAAAACTTAACCTTATATACCAGGTCTTCAACCAAAGGAAGCTCAACGCGGTTAACAATAAGTTAAAAGATAAGATAAAATACAAAAGAATTAGTTTTCAAAATGTTTAGCAAATAAAAAAGTTTTTAAAGATTTATGAAAAGATTGAAAGGAGCTGGGATATCTCAAAATTAGAGGAAGTTCCTGCCATAATTGTGGAAATTTAAACGCCAGAGAAATACTAAAATTCTTAACTCCTTGAATTCCTTTCCTAGAAGTGAGAGAAAGTTTAAAGCGATGAGAGCCTCTTGCATAAACGTTCCACAGAAGAAGAACCAAGTGGAACAAAAATACCATATAAAATTTTAAAAATAATACAGAAACATTTAAACTGGATTCTGAGATAAACCGGGAGCCAATGAAGGCTCAAAAGCACATGATTGAATTTACTCTTTCCATAAATCAGCTTAGCAGCAGTATTCTGAATCAATTGTAGTTTTTGAAGGCAGTTCTTTGTGATGCCGAGATAAATGGCATTACAATAATCTAATCGAAATAGTATAATTGATTGGACCAAGACAGAAAAATGACACTGATGGAAAAAAAGATCTAACCTTCCTTAGCATTCCTAAACTGAAAAAAAACATTTCTTAACCAGAGAGTTTATTTGATCCTTAAAGGTAAGGGAAGAATCGAAAAGGATTCCTAATATCTTGGAGGAGAACTCAATTTGTAGGGAGGCTCCAGAGTCCAGAAGTACAGTAGAAGGAAGATAATCCAATTTGGGGCCTAACCACAGAAGTTTAGTTTTGGCTGCATTTAGCTTCATCTGGACAGATATAGCCCAAGTTTGAAGTTTAGAAATACAGTGGTTTATTTTGAAAGTTAAGTTGGTAATATTTGAGTCAATCTCGATCAGAATAAAAATGTCATCCACATAAGTAAAAAGCATTTCCCACGCTGACAGCTTGTAAGTATTCAAGGTTATCATATAAAGATTAAACAAGCCCAGTAGCCCGATCTCATGGTGGCCAATCCAGGTCATTAGTACCTGGCCAAAACCCAAGGAGTAGCAATATTCCATGCTACCGATCCAGGGCAAGCAGTGGCTTCCCCCCATGTCTTTCTCAATAACAGACTATGGACTTTTCCTCAAGGAACTTGTCCAAACCTTCTTAAAACCAGCTATGCTATCCGCTCATACCACATCTTCTGGCAATGCGTTCCAGAACTTAACTATTCTGAGTGAAAAAATATTTCCTCCTGTTTTAAAAGTATTTCTCTATAACTTTGAGTGTCCCCTGGTCTTTGTAATTTTTGACAGAGTGAAAAATCGATCCACTTGTACCCGTTCTGCTCCACTCAGGATTTTGAAGACTTCATTCATATCTCTCCTTAGCCATCTCTATTCCAAGCTGAAGAGCCCTAACCGTTTTAGTCTTCTCTCATATGAGAGGAGCTCCATCCCCTTTACCATCTTGGTTGCTCTTCTTTTAATCTTTTCTAGCGCCACTATATCTTTCTTGAAATGAGACCAGAATTGAACGCAATACTCCAGATGAGGTCACACTATGGAGCGATACAGGGGCATTATAACATTCTTAGTCTTCTTAACCATCCCTTTTAAAATAATTCCTAGCATGCTTTTTTGGCCACTGCCGCACATTGGGTGGAAGGTTTCATCGTATTGTCTACGATGATACCCAGATCCTTTTCTTGGGTGCTAATCCCCAAGGTGGACCCTAGCATCTGCTAACTGTGATTCAGGTTATTCTTCCCAATGTGCATCACTTTGCATTTATCCACATTAAATTTCATCTGCCATTTGGACGCCCAGTCTTCCAATTTCCTAAGGTCCACCTGCAATTTTTCACAATCCACATGCGTTTTAACAACTTTGAACAGTTTAGTGTCATCTGCAAATTTAATCACCTCACTCATCTCTTCAATTTCCAGATAATTTATAAATAGCCCCGGTCTCAATACAGACCCCTGCGGCACTCCACTGTTAAGTGCCATCAACTTGTGTTCGAGTCCTAGTGACTTGATGAATTACAGATCTAAAAATAGATCGGTTTTGTGCTAACCGGCAAGGTCCTCCAGCATCATCCACATGGTTTTCAACATGTCCAGCCATTTGACTGCAAGTTGCCCTCTTCGACTGGTTCCTTCAATCTTCTCAAACATGATGTCCTTCTCCAGTGATCTCTCTCTTCTGATGGTGTGACCAAAAAAACTTAATCGTTTGGGCTTCAAGTGACATAGCTGGTTTGATCTCTTCCAGAATCGATTTGTGTATGTGTGTGTGTATATATATATATATATAGATATATCAAGTCACACACATATAAGTACAACAAAACTTCACTTTAGTGCTCATTCTTTTCTGAAAAATATTTCTAGATGTCTAGGTGCAATTCCTTACCTAACCGCCCCAGAAATAAACTAGCCCTCCATGTTCCAGCCCAAAGATATTTGTCTAATGTGATCTAGATTCTAAGTAGGTTGTGAAACGTTTAATTACATCAACAGAGGAATAATCCAAAGATGATTGCTTGATAGAATTTATTTGCTGTTCACATTGGGGAAAACTTAGTTTCGGATTTAACAATCTAATTCTGATTTAACTAATGTACAGTACAGGTAATATGACATTGTTATATTTTATTAAACAAAAGCTTATACAGAGCAGATGATTTGGTAGCGGTGCTATGGAGAAGATATGAATTTGATTCCTGAGTACAGTTTCTGTTCCTCTATCAGGCTGGATGGGAGGGGAAGAAGGTTGGAAGGAGAGAGAGGGGCATTCACGGGGAAGGGGGGTTGGAAGGAGAAAGAGAGGGAGAATCACCCATAGGGGTACAGAGTTGGACTGGAGGAAGAGAGAGAGAAAAGCACTAAAAGGATAAGAGAGGGGCATTCACGGGGAAGGGGGTTGGAAGGAGAAAGAGAGGGAGAATCACCCATAGGGGTACAGAGTTGGACTGGAGGAAGAGTGAGAGAAAAGCACTAAAAGGATAAGAGGATGGAAAAAGGGACCAAGGAAATGGGTGGGTTATGGTGGGGTCAGATGTCCTCTTTTTTTATTTTTGTCTTCACAAATATGGTAACCCTAAGCAGGACAAGGGGAGGCCAGATTAGGGAGCAGAGTGACTTTTTTCTCTGCTGTAATTCAGGTTCACCCCCTATTCTGACTCTTCTGGATGATACCAGCAGTTAAACGTTTGGCACAGTAGTCTCAGAACATTACTAAACAGGATGCTTAAAATCTTCTTTAATACAGAACTCAAAACAAAGAAATAAATGAATTTACAGTTTTACTTCTACAGAATTTTGGCTGCTGCCAAATTCTCACCCTCGACCAGTATAATTTCCTGCTGCAGGGAACTGGGAGAAGTATTTTCAGCTTCTTGGATACTATAAAATTCTTCAGAACTGTTCTCAAGAGCGAAAGGTAAAGAGGAATCCTCTTGGTTGCAGCACGGTGAGCAGCGAGCAGGTAGAGTTTGCGTATGTGACTTTTGTGTTGGGATCGCTGTTGTTTGGGGCAGGGGGAGGGATAGTCCATAGGTCTCTTGTAGAGAGACTGGGAGTCGGCTCTAGTCCACTATTTTGCTGATAATATGGATGTCTTGATTCACTTATTGCAAGGGGCATATGGATAATTTACTGTACATTTTCTAATTTTAAATGTTGTGGGTCTCCATTCACCAGTCAAGCAAACAAACTTGCAGCTGAGTACAGGAAATTGCAAAGGGATTGGGTGGATGAGGTAGTGTTTTACTACTACAATTCTAAATAAAGGGATGTGGCCATTTTGATTCACAAATGATTGGCACTTACTATACATAAAGTGCTAACAGGATCCCTAGTGGGAGATCTGCAGGGGAAAAGAGTGGCTCTTTGTAATGTTTATGCCCCCAATGTCTACTCGCATCATTTTTGTTCTCTGACATTGTGGCAAAGCTCACAATCCTCCCAGACTATATCCCTCTGGTGGCAGGTGATTTCAATATTGCCAGTTCCTCTGTGATGGACTGCAAACCATCTTGTCCCATTTGCAAAGATGCTGATCAGGTGGGAGTTGCGTAACTTTCTTATGCATCAATCTCATGGACATTTGGGAATCTGATTTCACCTTTCACTCTGGGTTGCACGATAGTTATTCCTGGATAGACTACATCCTCATTCCTGCCAATATCACAAGACTGGTGGAGCGCACGTCTATTTGTGACGTTGTATTTTCCAATCACTTTGCTGCCGTATATATATATAGATATATCAAGTCTGACAGGCAGAGGGGGAGGGACAGAGTGTGGAAAATGAATCCCACATTGTTTCTAGATGAAGAGTTCAAGCAATATCTGATAGATGCCTGGCAGGAATACTCTACTCATTATGGCAACGGGGAGGTTTCTGCCACTGTCTTTTGGAAAGCGGCCAAGGCCTTTCTCAGGGGGAAAATCATTTCCTACACGGTCTCTAAATGGAAATATCAAGAGGCAACCCTCGTTGCCTTGACCAAACAAATACTTACATACAAACACGTACATACTCGAACGGGGTCTCCTGAGGATAGAACCAAATATCTGACCACACGAAAGATGCCATGTTGACCAGCAGAACTCTGACCCATATTGATGCTTATAGGTACAAATTTCACTGCTGGGGAAACAAGGCTGGGAAACTACTGGTAAGCCTGGTGCGCCCAACCTGGAAAGTCTCCAACATTACTCGTCTCAAGAAAGATACAGGGGGAGTATCACACTGAGGGGGCAGACATTAGGAGATAATTTGTACAGTTCTACAGAGAGCTTTACAATGATGGGCCCTATGACACTGAGCAGTGGGATAATTTCTTCGCAGATATAGATTTGCCAAAGGTGTCTTCTGCCCAGCTAGAGGCCCTTAATGCACCCATCACACCACAGGAAATTCAGCTAGCTAATGGCAAACTTAAGTTGGCCAAGGCACCCGGACCAGAGGGGATGGGACCTGAGTTCTACAAAATCCTTTGGGACCATATTGGCCAGGCCTTGGGGGAGATGTGCAACGATATCCAGGGGGGAAGGCCCTTGCAATCGGAACAATGTTACGCACATGTGGTAGTCCTACCTAAGCCTGGCCAAGACCCAGAACTGGTGGGGTCATACAGGCCTATTTCCCTGTTTAAACCAGGACATAAAACTAGTATGGGTGACCAATTTTATATTGAAACCCTACAGCTCAGTTGCTCATCAATAGATTTTGCACAGAATCCTTCTCCCTGCAGAGAGGGACCAGACAGGGTTGCCCCTTGTCTCCCCTATTGTTCCTCCTGTTCCTGGAGCCCCTGGCTGTCAAGATTCGTAATATGGAGAACTTACGGTTTATATATGTGGGTGGCATAGAGTGCTGGATAACGCTGTTTGCAGACGATATGCTACTTTTTGTCGGAGATGTGGGCACTACTCCCCCTTGTCTCATAGCTCTGATCCATACTTTTGGGTCATTTTCAGGACTAAGTCAGAAGCTATGCCGGAGTCCCAGCCTTGTACGTCTTTGTCCAGAGACAACTTTCCCTTGCGTTGGGCTCTGGGAATGGATGGCAAAGTATATGCTGGCTTCTATGAAATACTCATAGGCTTCTTTTGGATTTGTGTGAGATGTAATCATTAGGGTGTGGTACAGTATAAACATATTTCTGCCTCTCAGCAACTCTGTTTAAACATGCAGTGTGCACTCTTGGGGAATTCGGAACAATACAGAGATACCCAGCTGTGTATAGAGAGCAGCAGACCAGCAGCTTGCATGGATCCTTCTTCTACCCTGCCCCCATGCTGATTATAGTAAGAGGAGGGGGAGAACAGCTGCCTACTGGGCCACATTCTCTTCTACTATCTTTTTGTAAATTTCAAATAATTTTGATTGTAGTTTCAGCACATGATAATTTATCTTCTAGTGATAGCGCAGGGCACCCCTAATATCTATCTCCAAACACCCCATGCAGTGGAGGGGAGTGTTGCGCAGTGATTAGAGCTGCAGCCTCGGCACCCTGAGATTGTGTTCAAACCCCACACTGCTCTCTGATCCTGAGCAAGTCACTTAATCCTCGGGTACATTAGATAGATTGTGAGCTCACCATGTCAGATAGGGAAAATGCTTGAAGTTCCTGTTTGAGTTTGGTGGTATTCAAGTCATAATCCTATGTCTTTAACCATGTATTGATGCTTCCCACAGCTTAGTATAAGGAGCTCTAAAATTGCAATCATGCTATTTTTAAATTTTGGATTGTGTTTTATGTATATTGAATTTTATTATGTTTTAAAATATTTTTGATTTTACTTATTTGGTTTTGTACACCACCTAGAATGTGCAGATAAGAGGCCCCCTTTTATGAAACCGCGTTGGGCTTTTTTATCGCTGGCCATGGCAATATTAGCTCTGACATGGTGGTGGAGAAAAAATGGTGACAGAGTTCAAACAAGCGTGGGATGAACACAGAGGATCTCTAATCAGAAACTAATGGTAATGAAAGAACTAAGGCTAGTACTGGGCAGACTTGCACGGCCTGAGTCCCGTATATGGACATTCTGTTGAGGATGGGCTGGGAAGGGCTTCGATGGTTAGGATGGGCTGGAGTGAGCTTTGATGGAGCTTCCGTGAGAGATCATGTTTAGGAGTAACAGTCTTATTGTCGGATCAGGACATAAATTCCTAATTCAGATAGTTCAGATAGTTTTATCCAAATCCATTGTCATCCTGACAAAATTGGAATTCATAGGGGCTCTGCTTCCTCTTTCTCCCTGCCAGCAGAATTGTAGGTTAAACTCAATTACTGTAATTCTTTATTTATGATTTATAGGCCTTACCCAAAAAGAAAAAAGTCTTCATATTGTACAAAATACATACGTCAAGCTCATCTCAAACGCAAAAAAGTACAACCATGTAACTCCCCTTTTTACAAAAAGCTCATTGACTTCCGATCAATCATAGAATTTCTTTTAAGATCATATTATTGTCGTTTAAAACTTTATCAAATGAGCCACAATTTATAAATTTACTTATTCCTTACATTCCGTCTCATACACTTCGTTCAACCGATCAACATTTACTGACTGTTCCATCTATAAAGATAATAGGTATGCATTGCCATGATATATTTTCTGTAGTCGCTCCAAAGGTTTGGAATGCCCTCCCACTAAAGGGAAGAAAAGAACATGGACTGTTTCAGAAGCAGCCTGAAATGTTTCCTATTTAAGGACGCTTACGATCTTTAAATTCTTTGACAGAATCTCTGACTTAATACCTATTAACTCTTCCCTGTCTTTGCCTTTTTTGTTCCTTTCCTTCAGAGATTATATTTCTTCCCTTTTGTGTCAGTTAGATAATGTTTTTGTGATCTTTTGATGTCTATAATTTGTTTTTTAAATGTACTCTTTTCTTTTAAATTGTACTTTGTTTAGAAAACTAAGACAAGCGATTATATCAAATTTCAATTAACTTGAATTTGTTTACAGTGGACCAGGTCAGGCATATTCAACAAGCATCAGCTTGATTCATGGTAAGAATGTTGGACCTTGTAATCTTAACAGTCTATGTTCTTCTCAAGACAGAATTTCTTTCAAGACACATTCATTAGACTCTAAAATTCCAGTGATCTTGCATCTCAATCCAGGTGGTTGTCTCTACATAGTACAGAAAGGAGCATGCCTTTCCATATTCCAGTCACTTTGGTAAAAGTATCCATGGATTCTGAAGCTATGTGAACAGCATGAAAACTGCTCCCTAAGTTACAGTGGGAAGTTTCAGAAAACCCCCCAGGTAGTTCTTCAGAATCAAATTAGTCTGATGTTTAAAGTACAACCGTTTAGGAGCTGTGTGTTCAGTTATTTATATCGGAAACTGTCAATATTAAACAGGTTAGTTTTTGGGAGCAGGGCTTATGCCATGGAATCAGGGTCTGTTTAATACCACACATGGTGAGTGAGTGTATGCAGCTGAGGTGCTGTTAATGCCTGGAGAAGGCTTCGAAGCTCGGAGTATAGGTGACCTGTTGCAGGAAGCTTGTTGCAGTGCCAGACGCTTATTATACTTTGCTTGTGCACGCGTCACTTTCCATTTATGCCAGTCATTGACCCTTCGAAAGCAAATATTTACACACTTCAAAAATTAAACAGAAGAAATGAAAACAGCAGAAAATGAGCAAGATTTGCCCTGGGAGAAGGGAAACCAGAGGGGAAATTCTGTCGTTTTCTGCATATGGAAACAAACCACTGAACACTTAAAGCCCCTACATCTGCTCTTCCAGTGCACCTCAGTTTGTGCCATCTGCACTTCTTATTTCAGTTTGGAAAATGCAACTTAATCCTGGTCTGCAATATACCTACTGTGTCAATACCGAAATACTCGCACATCTACCTCGGTCCTGCCCTGCAGCACTCCTGCTACTCAAATTTTTTAAAGTCACCATGGCAATCTGGCAACTGGGGTTTGTCAAGCCCTAGCTTAGGGAACGCCCCCCCCATGCTCAGGGGCCCATGGAATTTCCCACCCACTCCACAAGGTTGTTATGCCACTGCATGTCTAGCAACTTTTTTTGTGTTACAATCCTCCGACAATAAGGTATATGTGCACGCATGCGTGCTTTTTGATGTTTTCAGCCTGAAACTTCATTAACCTTTTCAGCACATGGTGTGAAGAGTAACCTTTTCCTTCAGCTGTGTGCCTTCTCTGGATTCTGCATGTCCAGATGGTATTTACCAGGGCAAGCAGCTGTAAACGGAATTGTGCCCGTGTTTCTCTGAGCTGGATTAGACTAATGGTTGTGAATCCACACCTCTAAATCCTGTATCTCCCATTAAGGGTCAGCGTGGCAGCACAGCAAGCAGCAAAGCAAACAGGGAACTTGGAGGGTGCCTGGATACTGAGGGCAGGAGGACGCTGGGTCTGGGTATATTATATATCTACACCTACAGTGAGGGGAAGGGAGACTGGATCCTGGGCGTATCAGATCCACCAACAGCAACAGAGAAAGAATCAGGAATATAGTGATATCTCTCGAATACCAAAAGCAGTATGAATAATAAAACATGAGCTCTTCAACATATTTATAAACATATTTATATACGATCTGGAAATTGATATGATGAGTGAGGTGATTAAATTTGCAGACGATACGAAGTTATTCAGAGTAGTGAAGACGCAGGAGGATTGCGAAAACCTGCAACGGGACATAAACATGCTCGAGAAATGGGGTGCGACATGGCAAATGAGGTTTAACGTGGATAAGTGTAAGGTGATGCATGTCGGTAACAAAAATCTTATACATGAATACAGGATGTCCGGTGCAGTACTTGGAGAGACCCCCCAGGAAAGAGACTTGGGAGTACAGGTTGGCAAGTCAATGAAGCCGTCTGTGCAATGTGCGGTGGCGGCAAAAAGGGCGAACAGAATGTTAGGAATGATTAAGAAGGGGGATCATGAACAGATCAGAGAGGGTTATCATGCCGCTGTACCGGGCCATGGAATACTGCATCCAGCACTGGTTGCCGTACATGAAGGACACAGTACTACTCAAAAGAGTCCAGAGAAGGGTGACTAAAATGGTTAAGGGGCTGGAGGAATTGCCGTATAATGAGAGATTAGAGAACCTGGGCCTCTTCTCCCTTGAAAAGAGTAGACTGAGAGGAGACATGATTGAAATATTCAAGATAATGAAGGGAATAGACTTAGTAGATTAAGACAGGTTGTTCACCCTCTCCAAGATAGAGAAAAAAAGAGGGCACTCTCTAAAATTAAAAGATTCCGTACAAACATAAGGAAGTTCTTCTTCACCCAGAGAGTGGTAGAAAACTGGAACGCTCTTCCGGAGGCTGTTATAGGGGAAAACACCCTCCAGGCATTCAAGACAAAGTTAGACAAGTTCCAGCTGAACCAGAACGTATGCAGGTAAGGCTAGTTTCAGTTAGGGCACTGGTCTTTGACCTAAGGGCTGCCACGTGAGCGGATTGCTGGGCACGATGGACCACTGGTATGACCCAGCAGCGGCAATTCTTATATTCTTATGTTCAACAAATAACATTCAGTACATTGTAGGGTTGTTAATTGTTGGTTATGAAGCCCAAACAGATTACAACCATAATCATGATTAATCTTTGAAGTAACTGAGTGTTAATCCAAAGTGAGTCTGTCACAAAAAGTTTTAATGATTAGTGTGGAGCCTATTCAGAGACTACTAGTGGCATGTGTGTCATGTAGTTGGTGAGATTATAGGAGTAGCAGTGGATGGGTGAGTCTAAGTACGTAAGTGTCAGATATACAAAAGGTCCATCAAGCCTGTTTCTGACAATGTCTAATCCAGGTCACAGTTACCTGGCAGGATCCCAAAAGAGTAAAATAGATCACAGGAATAAGCAGTAGATTTTCCCAAGTTCACCTTAAGTGCATAAACCATTGTTATCTTGTAAGAACTTAGCCAAACCTTTTTAAAACCCTGCTAAACTAATTAGAATTCATCGCAAGAGAATGTGGTAAAAGCAGAGTTTAATTATATGTAGAATGAATAAATATTTCTTTATTTTTATGGATTCAATTTTCTATACTTTTCTCCCAAGCATTTTTCCCTGTGTGTCCCGGTGGGCTCACAATCTATCTAATGTGCCTGGGCAACAGGGGGATTAAGTAACTTGCCTGGGGTCACAAGGAGCAGTGTGGGTTTGAACCCACCACCTCAGTTCTCCAATTTGTTTTACTACTGATCCTTGTATTTTTGGAAAGAGTAAACATGATTCATGTCTACTTGTTTCCACTTAGGATTTTATAGACCTCTGTCATATCTCCCCTCAGCTGTCTCTTTTCCAAGCTGAAGAGCCTTAGCTGCTTTAGCTTTCCTCATAGAGAAATCCTCCCTGCCCTTCTCCGTATCTTTTCTACTTTTGCTGAAAGACAGCCCCCAGAGCAGAGGTGGGTAGAGATTTTCCTTTTGAGGACATGTCTGGGGGTCCGGATGGCTTTTCAAAACCCAACACTTTATCTGGGTTTTGGAAGGCCTCCTCTAAATATCATAGGGCAGGAGGAAATCCGCACATATGCGGATGTCACGCAATGACGTCGCGTGGGACTGGGGCGTAACTGGGCGGGGATGGGTGGAACTAGGCGGGCCTGGGGGGAGGGTCTAAGGGTCCGGATTTTACTATAGTAAAATCTGGCAAACCTTGAGGTGGGTAACTTTTATACACAGAGGGACACAAGAGGGGGGCGGGGCTGCAACATTACATCACATTGGAACCAAAAATGCATAGATAGAAACATTAAAACATAATGACAGATAAAGGCCAAATGGCCCATCCAATCTGCCCCACCACAACATCCACTATCTCCTCCCCTCCCTATAGGCTAAAGCTCTTTCCACCTGTATTGTGAGGTCATAGAGCTTCATGGTTATAAAAAGATAAACAAAAATAAATATATACAAGCTGAATATCTAAAAAATATATATAGAATCTTTAAAGCGGCAGCTCATTTTTTCAATAACTTCCCCTGATGCAGTAATAACGCAAACCAGAGCCTTGTTTGGAATTCTATTTCTCGCCCGTGCATTACAGTAATAACAGCACTCGGAGAACATTATCAAAAAAAGCAGAGGAAAGAATGTCTTTAGATAAGTGCTGGTTTCCTATTTCTATAAGAGAATTTATATGAATAAGTTTTTGAGAAATTGATAGAGAAAATTGATATAAGAAGCACAGTTTTTCTGGACCAAGAATGTATTTTCCTATGGTGAACATAGGCCTGTACTAATGGTAACTCTTGTCTTGCAAAATATATTGGTGTTCATTCCAGCATGTGTGTGGATGTATTCTGTTTATACAGGTACAAGATCTTTTATCCAAAATGCTTGGGACCAGAGATATTTTAGATCTTAGAAATTTTCGGTTGCCAACAGCTATAGTAATTCATATTCATTGCCTGCTGCAGCCCTGCAGGCTTCTTTCTGCCACCTCCTGCCTTGCTGACATCACTTCCTCTTTCCTTCCTGATTGGATGCGACAGAGAAGCGTGTGGGACCCAAGTAGGCAATGAATATGAGTCGCTGCAGCCAGTGGCGTAGTAAGAGTAGAAGATGCCAGGGGCAGAAGCATCCCCCATGCCCTCCTCTCCGCGTGCCAGCTCCTTCCCTTCCTCCATTCCACACTCGCGCTCTCCCTCCCCATACCTCTAAATCTTCTAGTGCGAGTAGCTTCTCCAGCATGCTCCTCGCGCCAGAGTTGGATTTTTCTGACATCACTTCCTGGCCTCGTGTCCTGGAAGTGATTTCAGAGGGGAACCAGGCTGGTGTGAGCAACAGGCAGGAGAAGCTGCTCGAACTAACAAAGATCTACAGATGTATGGGTTGGGACGGAGGGATGGTGCAAGTGTGGTGTGGCGCCCCCACCGCCATAGCGCCCAGGGTGATCCGCTTCCCCCTCTTACTATGCCACTGGCTGCAGCCACCAGAAACACCTCAGAGGTACACCAGTGTGAGGTAAGAAGAAAAACTGAACTACTATCATTGTAGAGTGAAGTCTTTGGAACCAGGTTACACTTTTGATGCTAAAAGTAAGCTATTTTTGGTACAAATTAGTAATGTAACGATGTTACAAAAATTTTTGGTGTTTGGAGATTTTCAGTTTTTAGAATTTTGGATAAATGATCTTGTACCTGTAGCAAGGGAAGAGTGTGGCGCTGTGGTCAATGCTACAGCCTCAGCACCCTGGGGTTGTAGGTTCAAACCCACGCTGCTCCTTGTGACCCTGGCAAGTCACTGAATCCTCCCATCTCCCCAGGTACATTAGATAGATTGTGAGCCCACTAGGACAGACAGAGAAAAATGCTTTAGCACCTGAATAAATCCATGTAAACCGTTCTGAGCTCCCCTGTGAGAACGGTATAGAAAATTGAATAAATAAATAAATAAGAGTATTCAGATGGGTCCTTAGGCTCACAGTAGAGGGAAGAAACTGGTGTGAAATCCTCATTAATACAGGGCTCTAACCAGCTCTATGGAGCCACATGGCAGGAAAAGGTGGGGGTGCCAAAGCGGCTCTTGCTGAAGCATAATGCAGTGGGCAGGGTGGCAGCACTTGGGGTGTACCTCACAGGATGCTACCACTCAAGACCAACCTGACCTTGTACTTCTTCTTTTAGATTGCTCGTGGCCTTCTATATTTTGGGACACTTCTCTGCATCTTTGCCAAATAGTAAATTGCTTCATTAGAATGGATTTAAATGAGCTGACAGAACTTGTTTGCTCACTCAAATACCAGAGGCATTGGAGGGGGGAACCTGACGGGCAATTATGTGGGCCTTGAGTTAAGTGTGAGCATTTACACACAGCCATTGAGCTAATGTATGTGCTCGTGCCTAAGGTTAAGAACATAAGAATAATCATAATGGGCCATTTATCCCAGTCTCCTGTTTCCACAGTGGCAAATCTAAGTCACACATACCTGGCAGAAACCCAAATAGTAGCAACATTCCATGCTCCCAATCCCAGTGCAAACAACTCAGGATTTTGTAGACCTTGGCCTAGAGAATGACACGGTGGCGGTTTACCTGTGGCCACCGCATTTTAGCCGCGGGTCACCCGCCGAAAACGGGGAAGAAAACTAGCAGTCGCTGCGGCGACGGGGACAAGGCCATTCACCGCCCTCGGGGCGGTGAATGGTCTTGTCCCCGCAGTGAGGCATGAAGGATCGCGCGGTCCCCGCAGCTCACACCCGCCTGCCCAATCGATTCTAGTGTTTAGCCAGCTCTCTCCCTTCTCCTCACCTTAGTTTGTAGATTTTCTTTTTCGGCGACCCGCACGCGCGGCTGCTCAGTGTTCAATCTTCTGCTCTGCTGCAACTTCCTGTTTCCGGTTGCGTCAGAGCAGAAGATTGAACACTGAGCAGCCGCGCGTGCGCGGCTCTCTGATAGCGTGCGGGTCGCCGAAAAAGAAAATCTACAAACTAAGGTGAGGAGAAGGGAGAGAGCTGGCTAAACACTAGGATCGATTGGGCAGGCAGGTAGTGGCTGCGGGGACCGTGCGATTGCTAGTGTTCCCGGCTCAAATTGGAAGGAGGGAGTGAAAGGGAAAAGGATTCTGGGCCAAGGATTCTGGGCCAAGGGGAAAGAAAAACCCACAGCAGGAAAGAAAGGAAAGGACTGGCAGGTGAGTCATATGCTAGAAGCAGGGGGGGGGAAGAAAGAGGGAAAAAAGCTAGATGGGGTTGAAAAGAAGAGACACACTGGTATGGAAGAGGAAGATAGGGGAAATCTGGACACAGGAAGGTAACAGAAAGAGGGGAAATTATGTGCATGGGGCATAGGGACAGAGACATAAAGGGGACATGCCATGGGGATGGTATATGGACACAGGGGGGAGGGGGCAATGACAGATACATAGGGGAGATATTAGAAATGGAGAAAATAGGAGCACAGAAGCGAGATGGTTTGTGGGGATGGGACAGGGACCGAGCTCGCAGGCTCCAGTGGCTTGCACAAATTACATTGTAACGTGCCATGAAAATAAGAGGGAGGAAGATAGATAGATAAGCCACGTGAGAGGAGCTGAAGGGTAGTAGAAAGGAACAGATGGTAAAGGAGGGAGGGAAGGGTGGTGGTGGAAAGGAATAGGACAGACATTGAAGGAGGGTGGAGAGGAACAGACCCCGAAGGGAAATGTGGAAGACAGAGTGGGAAGAAGACAGATGCCAGACTATGCGGGAGCAGAGGGAAGAAGATGGGTGCTAGACCAATTGGGGGGGGGGGGGGGTTAAGGGAGAGGCACAGTAACAGCAAATGGAAGACGCAGAGAGAAGACACACAGTGGATGGAAGGAATTCAATGAGAAGATGTGGAAAGCAGAAACCAGACAACAAAGGTAGAAAAAAAAGTATATTTATTTATTTATTTTTTGCTTTAGGATAAAATAGTATATTAGTTGTGTTGATAAAAATTTATAAACAAAGCCCTGCCAGCTGAACATCTCTTTCTCTAGTTCAGCAGCAGGAACTTTGATTTATAAGAAAGGAATAAGCTAAATATTACAGTACTAAGGCTTATATGGATGCAGCGGGGACGGTGACGGGGCGGTGAATGGGATGGCAGTGGCGGTGACGGGGCGGTGAAAGGGATGGCGGTGACGGTGACGGGGCGGTGAAGGGAACGGCGGTGACGGGGCGGTGCAGAGGATGGTGGGCCGGTGATGGGGCGGGGACAGATTTTTTCCCCATGTCATTCTCTACCTTGGCCATATCTCCCCTCAGCTGTCTCTTTTCCAAGCTGAAGAGCCCTAACCTCTTTAGTCTTTCCTCATACGAATGGAGTTCCATCTTCTTTATCATTTTGGTTGCTCTTCTTCGAACCTTCAGATTAGCGTAGTTGTCAAGAATTGTTTTTGGAAACTCAGAATGGTCAGATCCTTAGCCAACATTCTTGATCCTCAGTCTCTTAACATTTTTAATTCGCTCTCTCATAATTTCCAAACCCGACTACTGTAATTCCTTATTCAAAGGTGTCTGTCAAAAAGACATCCGACGCTTACAATTAATACAAAACACTGCCATAAAAATTATAACGAACAAGAAAAAAATTTGACCACGTCACTCCTTTGCTAAAAAGTGTACACTGGTTATCAATCCACCATCACATTAATTATAAAATTGTTTTAATCTCCTTTAAAACTATGAACTCCAAGGAACCTGCTTTTTATCCATAAGTTCCTTATTCCTCATGATCCTTCGCGAACTTTAAGATCCGCCTCTCGGCACCTTCATCTCCCATCCTTAAAAATCGTTAGTATATGTAGGGCTACTTCATTTGCAACTACAGCCCCTACAATATGGAATTCATTACCAACATATTTAAGGTCTGAGAAAAATTTAGATAAACTTAAGGGCAACCTTAAAAGCTTCTTATTTAAAGATGCGATTGCTAAATTATCTCTGGGTCCTTCCTTGCCAAATTCTGTTTTTACTCATATTCAACGCCCTTTCCCTCTTGTTTTAACCTTAATTGTACTCTTTTCCTTTAAAATTGTATTTCTTCCTACCATCCTGTTGTTTTCATGTAAGTAATGTTGTGTCACTAATAAGTTTAATTGTTCCCCATTTTAATTTTTTTAATTGTCAACGCTTAGAATGTATGATTAGCATTTTATCAAATTTTAATAAAACTTGAAATTTGATTTCACTATATCTTTGTGCGTAATTCTCAAAGTGAGGCGTATAAATGTAGATGCGTACGCAACTGCCATTATCGAATCCACACTTGGCACCCACCATCCCAGTTTAGGTGATCTGTTGAGATGTCCTCCAGCTCTGTCCAAGTTCCACCCATGGGCCGCCTTCACTATCTGGCAGCACATTTTCCAGTTTAGTGCTGGGGAATATCCCTGTTGCTGGTACCTGGTTAGCGGCACCTGCCTTTGAATATCGCCCCTTTTAAGCTTGGAATTTAGTTTACCAACAGGGGAAGAAGCTTTAAAATAGATCAAGCACATCTCCCCCTCCTCCTTTACGCTTTCTCTATTTAAAGGATTAGCTATAGCTAATGTTTGTCCCAGTACTGATCCAGAGAGGATTTCTCTAATTTCTTGTTTTGTTATTTTTAGTGGGAATCTGGTGTCGCCAAAATGGAAGAATTTTAAAGGATTGCGATTGCTGTGCAGAGAAAAAATACGTCTGAACAATGCCATCTGGAGAGCCTGGTACATCCAGTGTAAGTAAATGTCACTGGCCGGTACACAATAAGTCTTACTCTCTCTGGAACCTGATGAACCCAGTTCACGTAATGCTCCCTCTGGACCCTGTATAGAATGCTCCCCACCTACACTGGTGTACCTGGGGTGAGTAACTTTGCCTGTGCAAGCAATATTCAAGTAATAGTCTGTTACCTCTGGTAAGGTAATTCTGGTGTGACCAACTATAGTTTGGTGACGCCGACACCATTGATGGACTTATTAATGTACAGATCAACATTCAGAGGCGCATGTCAGGATAGCACCACATGCCACTCACCAAGATATTCACAGCCTCTGCCTGACTAGTATCTCTGAATATCCTTACAGGGTGGAGGAATAGTCTGATAGTTAATGTAGTGGCCTGAGGACCAAGGGTTTGCTTCCCAATGTAGCTCCTTCTGACTTTGGGCAAGTCACTTAACCCGCCACTGCTCAAAGTACCTGTATATAATAAGTAAACTGTTTGGTTATTCAGATAGTGCCTTGAATATCCTTACAGACCATCTTGGCACTACCCAGATGGTGTCTGTAAATATTCTTAGACTGTCTTGGCACTGTGTGGACAGTATTGAGGTGGAGTTTGGGCAGAACTTCTGGATAGTGGCAATGTTCAGTCTCCTAGCCAGGTAACTTATCCGTATAACTTAGAACAGATAGAAAGTTCAGGCACTGTCTTCCTTAACCTGATATTTAGCACCAGCCACTGTCTAGATAGTAGCACTGAAAATCCAGATATTTTTGAATTGCTACAGCCAGAGTTTAAAAAGAATACTGACTGAATTGGTTGCTCAGCAGTTTCTACCTGTCCACTAGCTGTCGCTGTTGAGTGATGGCTAGGGGCTATGAACGCTGCCTCCCTCTTCCAGCTGCTTATGGAGCAGAAGTCGGCTTTGGGAATTAAAAACAAGTTTCTGAACCCCCAAAATGGCCGTCACCGACTCCCACTCCTGGGCCCAGTATAACTCAGTGTCAATGACTTCTGCTTCTGAGCCAGACTCTGATTGTTGAAAGTTATAGACGGGTCCAATATGGTTTCATTTTGTCTTGTAGATGTTGAAAAGAGGAAGAACCCAGTTTGTGGATTTGTGACTCCTCTGGAGGGCTCTGAAGCTGATGCTCATCGGAAGCCAGAGGTACAGATATTTTTCTGATTGTAATGGCCTGAGAGAAAAAGAAAGTAGAGGCCAATCAAAACTTTTCTTTTCCAGTTTTAGCCAAATACAAATCTGTGGGTGAAATTTGTTTTGGCTTTAGCTGAAACTTAGTGGCAAGTCCCACCCCAATCCATAGTAGCCTCCTCCTTTCCCTTGATCAAAGATAGCCCCCCAACCAGGCTCAATTGCTCCAGCCCCCGGCAGTCCCTGCCATTAAATAGCTGCTGAGATCCTCAACGATAGTCTTCAGTTGGGCTTTTCAGCAGCCATTATGACAGCTAAGATGACAGAGGCAAGAGCAACTGGGGATTTCTCCTGCTCTGATAGCAATTAGACCTAGAGACTCTAAGGTAGGCCTGAGGGGCTGATGGGTAGGGAGGGAGGGGATCATGGAGCCAAACCCACTATCACTGCTTTATGCTTGAAAGACAATATATCAAGTTTAATAAAAAAAAATAAGACTGGAGGGGGAGAAGAAGCCGAGCCTGTTTGTGTTTGGGAGAAAGGGATGGAAGGAAGGAGTTAAATGAGCCCACTCTTGTGTGGTGAAGGAAGGAAAGAACTGAGGGCTAGATTCTCAAAAATTCACGTTAAAATCCGAGCAGCCATTGTTGCAGCCGTTATTGTAGCAATTTAAAAAAACGAGCCATTCTCCAAAAAACGCTCATGCAAATGAGGCTGGCGGAAAGTAAGAAAGAAGTTGCCTCCGCTGGGTCAGACCAGAGGTCCATCACGCCCAGCAGTCCGCTCCCGCGGCGGCCCATCAGGTCCATGTCCTGTAAGGTGATCCTTGTCTAAAACCCTTTATTCCCCTTTATGCTTCTATCTATACCCTTTCATAATCCTATCTCTACCTCTATCTGTATCCCTCAATCCCCGCATCCTTCAGGAATTTATCCAATCCTTCTTTAAAACCCCGTAGTGTACTCTGTCCTATCACAACCTCCGGAAGCGCTAAGTTTGCACACTCCCATTGCTGATCATAGCAATGGGCACGTGCAGAATAAATGCAAAAACCCCACAACAACAAATCCAACTGCCAAATTCAAGCAACTCCCCACCCAACACCCATCCAGCAGCGGGAGAGATGCCCACTCTCTCCTGCCATGCCACACAATCCCCTGACACTGCTAACAATCAACACTGGCACTGATCAGAAAGTAAGACAACGACAGCTCGGACCTATCAACAAATTTTTGCCGCAAATGTGGCACAACGAGGTTAGAGAATCACTTGGAGTGATCATTTTAATATTAATGACCTCATTGTACTACTTTTGCATGGCAGTATCTGAGATTGCTAGAAAACTAGGAAAAGACCTCGCTAAGCCGTTTTGATAATCCGCCTCTAAAATACGTGCACGTTTAACCGGTTGGAACCGTTTTAGTGAGCACATTAAAGGCAGATTTTAGTTTTGAGAATCTGCCCCTGAGCCTGCTCCTGTTGGGGAGGAGGGGGAGGTGCACCATTGGCACAAAACTGAAATCCAGTCAGCCTTTATAAGAAAAATGTCTAAATTGAGGTGGGAGTGAGGGAGGAGAGAAAAGCCTGAAAGGTGACAAAGTTGATCTGAGAAAGGATGGGAGAGACAGGAACTTAGATAAGGAAATGAGAAAGAATTGAACAAGTGTGGTGGAGAGGAGAGGAAAGAAAGACACAGAGTAACAAGAGAGGAATAGGTAGAGCTTGGAGGGCTCAGGAGGGAAGTATATACCACTTTGCCCTCTTCAATCATATGATGCATACAGAGATTCCTTAGCGGGTGAAGTGAGAGTAAAGTCTAGTATCAAGTAGGTTCTGTAGCATGAAGGGGAAAGTGTGAAGCCTGGATTAACTTTCTTAATTTTACTTCTGCTTTCATGGAAACACGATGACAGATAAAGGCCAAACGGCCCATCTAGTCTGCCCATCCACAGTAACCATTATCTCTTTCTCTCTCTGAGAGATCCCACTTGCCTATTCCAGGCCCTTTTGAATTCAGACACAGTCTCTGTCTCCACCACCTCTTCTGGGAGACTGTTCCATGCATCTACCACCTTTTCTGTAAAAATAAGTATTTCCTAAGATTAGGCCGGAGCCTATCACCTCTTAACTTCATCCTATGCCCTCTCATTGCAGTTTCCTTTCAAATGAAAGAGACTCGACTCAAGTACATTTATATTACATAGGTATTTAAAGGACTATCATATCTCACCTCTCCTGCCTTTCCTCCAAAGTATACAGACTGAGATCTTTAAGTCTGTCCCCATACCCCTTATCACGAAGATCACACACCATTTTAGTAGCCTTTATATCTTTTTGAAGGTGTGGCCTCCAGAATTATATACAATATTCTAAATGAGGTCTCACCAGAGTCTTATACAGAAGCATCAATATCTCCTTTTTCCTACTGGCCATACCTCTCCCTATGCAACATAGCATCCTTTCTAGCTTTCACCATCACCTTTTCAACCTATTTGGCCACCTTAAGATCATCCCATACGATCACACCCAAATCTCACTTTTCCGTGATGCACATAAGTTTTTCACCCCCTAAACTGTACCGTTCCTTTGGGTTTTTACAGCCCAAATGCTTGAATTTCTTAGCATTAAATTTTAGCTGCCATATTTCAGATTATTCTTCAAGCTTCGACGGGTTTTTCTTCATGTTATTCACACCATCCGGCGTGTCTATTCTATTGCAGAGTTTGGTATCATCCACAAAGAGGCAAATCTTACTCGACAACCCTTCAGCAATATCGTTTATAAAAATGTTAAAAAGAACAGGCCCAAGAACAGAACCTTGAGGCACACCACTGGTAACATCCCTTTCCTCAGATCGATCTCCATTGATCACCACCCTCTGTCGCCTTCCACCCAACCATTCCATTCTACTTTTTTATGTTTGCCTTTGATTTGTTGTTTTCTTTGGCTTTTAGTTTTTGTTTATATTATGTTGTCCTTTACACCGTTTATAGTAGAAAGTGGTGTAGCAATAGTAATGTGATGCAGCTCTGCCCCTGCTGCCTCTAAATCTCTGCAGTCATGTAGCCGAGGGTTCTCCAGCAGGAAACACTTCCAGAAAGTAAAAACCAGGCCAACAAAATAGACTTCACCCAATTATATACTGCTATGACCGGGTGAAATAGAGCTTTTGGTAAAGTATGAGATCTGGTTCCCTTGAATCCAAATAATAACATAGTAAATGACAACAGATAAAGACCTGAATGGTCCATCCAGTCTGTCCATTAGTTATTCTCATTTAAAAATGCACGATTAAATTAACTTGTTTCTTCTTTGATATTTCTAGGCCATAATCAGACCCAAGTAAAGTGCAAGGGAAATTTTTTTGCACTTAAGTATTTAAAATCGCTTAAAAATATAAATAGGATTAAAATTGTTAAAATATTTTCCCTACTGGCCAGCATAATACAATCTAAATTGCAGAATAGTTTGAACAATTAAATTTCTTCAAACCTTATCAAGAAAATTCTTTTGAAGAAGAAACACTTGGGAAGCTTGAATTTAGTTTTCTGAAGTGTTTGCAGACTGGAGATGTCTAACCTCAAATTTGTGAGAGAACTCTTTTAGAACCACCGACGTAAGAGGGAAGGCTTCTGGCTAGCCATAGGACACGCGTAGGAGCCTGTGGCTTTGTGCAGAGAAACGACTGCGCTGGAAGGAGGAGGGAGCCGGCCAGAAGGTATACACCTGCCTCCCGCCTTACTTGGAACATAGAAGGGAGGGAGGGAGAGGAGCGTGTTGGGACACCGAAGGTAGAGCAGGAACCCCGTTCGTAAGTACGAGTCTGATGTAAGTTGGATGTTTGTAAAACGGGGACTGCCTGTACAGGGGCCTGAAGGGAAAGCCAGAAAAGTGCAATAAAAAGGAGAAACATGATTGAATTTCTTCTTTTAAAAATTTTTTGAGTAAATTGTAACTTTTTTAACAAAAGATTAGTGCTTCAATAAGACAGTAGCTTGGACCAACAATGTAACATTTTTTTCATGAAAACAATGAATTGCTTCCTCTTAAAAAGAAAAAAACCCAGTTTTTGACCACAGTATTTGGAATTCAAAAGTTAATGATGAAGCTAGTATGACTCCTAGTACCTTAATTCCGTCTACACAGAAACATAAAATAAACTTTGCCAAGTCGTTCCAAGCTCTGTCCGAGTCCTGCATTCTGTTCTAACAGTGGCCAATCTGAATCACAAAATGCAGCAGATTCCAATTCAGACTCCAGGACAGCAGAGAAGTCCTCCAGATAAAAAGGAGGGGAGGGGGTTGCACCCTAACTCAGCCCCTCCTCTCCTCTTACACCTGCCCTACCTCACCCGCTTGCTTTCCAAGCTGCACCATTACACTTTCTTTTGCTGCCTACAAATTAAGCCCCGGATACTGTTCCCAAGAGCACCCAGCTAATAATTTATAGACTTTTCTTCCAGGATCTTTATCCAGACTTTTTCTCTTTTGACCATCCCTGTCTTTGTGAATCCACTGAGGATGCCTGTCAATGTAAAATCGCTTTCCTGTAACTAGGGTTCTCTTATAGCAGCAGCTCGGTGGATTCACACAACCCACCTACTTCCCCTTGTGGAGCTACTCTTGTTATTCACTGCTAAATGAAACTGGAGTCATGGATTAAACTCTCAGAAGAATGGAGAAGAAAACATTAAAAAAAAAAAAAATTGTGGAAGGTGTTAAAAATGCTGCCCTGAAAGTTCTCCTTTAGAGGGATATATTGAGCTTTAATAAACTTGAAGCCTGAAAACATTTGGTTAAGAATAGAATTAGGATGTACAGAAGTTTTATATTGTGACTTTATGGATTTTTATTTATGCAATTTTGTTATTTTTTCTGGCTTTGTTTATATTCAGCTTTGATGCTTGTCTAGAAGCAGAATATAGATATTAAGCAAAGCAAATTAAATCAAGAGAGGGATCAGAGGCATTCCAGTGCATGCCTTAATCTTAACCAGATTGTGATTATAGTCGGTGTCTTCTCTTTAATAGGCTGTTGTGCTGGAAGGGAATTATTGGAAGAGGCAGATTGAGGTGGTGATGAAGGAGTATCATAAATGGAGAATTTACTACAAGAAGCGGGTAAGCTGCTTTGTTGTTTTCTCTTTGTTTTGGGGAAAATAAAATGTCTAAAAAGGAAGGGAGGAGGCTTTGAGGTGTTTTGGGGAGGCAGGAGGAAAGCTTGGATCTAGGCCTCAATGCCCAAAAGCATACCATGGAAGAAAAACTGGTTGTAGTCAGCCTTACTTGCAAATTAGCTCAGCCTCTGATGCACACAAGGGTTGTTGGGAGCTTTTATCAATCTTATGCAAATTTATTACAAAGAGCTCTGTGCCGGGTTTTGAAAAGCCGTCTGGACCCCTGGACATGTCCTCAAAAGGAGGACATGTCCTCCTTTCCAAACAGCTGAGTGGTAGGGAAGTCTCCAAAGTGTGAGTGTACAATAAATGTACATTAGCTAACAGCAGCTCTAGAGCTGCAGGAAATATTTCCAGGTAAATGGGGGGGGGGGGGGGGAGAGGGACCTTCCCCTTTGTGCATCACAGGATTGATAGCAGCCACGGAAAACCCTTTTGTGAATCAGAAGCAAAGCTTCTGTACTAGTAAAACTACAGCAACAAGTCCTACCAGCATGGAAAGATTTTGAACATAGGGGCCTGAATATGCTGCTTGAAATGCCTTTCTTACATAAGTAAGAACATAAGTATTGCCGCTGCTGGGTCAGACCAGTGGTCCATCATGCCCAGCAGTCTGCTCATGTGGCGGCACCCTAACCGAGACTAGCCCTACCAGCGCCCGTTCTTGTTCAGCAGGAACTTGTCTAACTTTGTCTTGAATCCCTGGAGGGTGTTTTCCCCTATGACAGACTCCAGAAGAGCGTTCCAGCTTTCTACCACTCTCTGGGTGAAAAAGAACTTTCTTATGTTCATACGGAATCTATCCCCTTTCAATTTTAGAGAGTTCCCTCTCGTTCTTCCCGACCTTGGAGAGGGTGAACAACCTGTCCTTATCTACTAAGTCTATTCCCTTCAGTACCTTGAATGTTTCGATCATGTCCCCACTCAATCTCCTCTGTTCGTGGGAGAAGAGGCCCAGTTTCTCTAATCTTTCACTGTACGGCAGCTCCTCCAGCTCCTTAACCATCTTAGTCGCTCTTCTCTGGACCCTTTCGAGTAGTATCATGTCCTTCTTCATGTACGGTGACCAGTGCTGGACGCAGTACTCCAGGTTAGGGCGCACCATGGCCCAATATAGCGGCATGATAATTTCTCCGATCTGTTCGTGATCCCCTTCTTTATCATTCCTAGCATTCTGTTCGCCCTTTTCACCGCCACCGCATATTGCGCGGATGGCTTCATCGACTTGTCGATCAGAACTCCCAAGTCCCTTTCCTGGGTGGTCTCTCCAAGTACCGCCCCATCCTGTATTTGTGCAGGAGATTTTCGTTACCAACATGCATCACTTTACACTTACCCACGTTGAACCTCATCTTCCATGTTGATGCCCATTCCTCGAGCCTGATTATGTCACATTGCAGATCTTCGCAATCCCCCTGCGTCTTCACTACTCTGAATAACTTCATATCATCCAAATTTAATTACCTCGCTTGTCGTACCTATGTCCAGATCGTTTATAAAGATGTTGAAGAACACGGGTCCAAGCACCGAGCCCTACGGCACTCCACTGGTGACGCTCTTCCAGTCCGAGTATTGTCCATTTACCCCCACTCTCTGTTTCCTATGCTCCAGCCAGTTTTTAATCCACGTATTTCACCCTCAATTCCATGGCTCGCAATTTTTTTGAAGTAGTCATTCATGCGGAACCTTGTCGAATGCCTTCTGAAAGTCCAGATATACAATGTCGACCGGTCTGCCCTTGTCTATCTGCCTGTTTACTCCCTCGAAGAAGTGCAGCAAGTTTGTCAAACAAGATCTGCCTTTGCTGAAACCGTGCTGGCTGGTCCTCAACAGCCCATATCCGTCAAGGTGATCAATGATGCGGTCCTTTATCAGCGCCTCTACCATCTTTCCCGGTACTGAGGTCAGACTCACCGGTCTGTAGTTTCCCGGGTCTCCCCTTGAACCTTTTTTGAAGATCGGCGTAACATTCGCCACCTTCCAGTCCTCCGGAATCTTTCCCAATACGATTGACAGATTGGCTATTAGTTGAAGCAGTTCAGCTATGGTCCCTTTGAGTTCCTTGATGACCCAAAGCACTAGTGACACCCAGTGGTTATAGAGGGAATGTTCTGCATGATCTTTATTCCATTGAACCAAAGTTGTGTGACCAATCCCTGATCTTTCAGCTTGTTTTCTCCTTGAATTCACAGTAAAATTGATGCTGTGAAATCTATTCCCAGATCTGACAAAATTTCTTGGAATTTTCATAAACTTCATTAGAAGACTTTATTATTATTTTTTTTTTTTTTAGGAAAAATAATTTTATTTTCAATTTAGTGATCAAAATATGTCAGTTTTGAGAATTGATATCTGCTGTCTCTATTTTGCACTATATTTGTCTATTTTTCTATAGTTGTTACTGAGGTGACATTGCATATTCTCTAGGGGAAAAAAACGAATATACATGAATATTTTCTCTACATATAGTGTGCTTTGTGGGTTTTTTTTAAATATTGTGGTTACCATAATGCAGTGTTTTTTAACTGCTGTTCCGCGGCACACTAGTGTGCCGCGAGATGTTGCCTGGTGTGCCGCAGGGCCGCCATCAGGGCAGTACTACCAGTCCTGCATTCAGGGGCCCGGAGCTGACAGGGGGCCCCGAGGCAGGGGCGCCAGTAGCTCGCCAAGGCAAAGTGAGTCGATCACCCAGGACTCACTTTGTCTTGGCGATCTAATCTATCGAGCCGATAAGTCTTCTTCTCCCCGACGTCAATTCTGCAGTCGGAGAGGAAGTTCGGGCCAGCCAATCGCTGCCTGGCTGGGCGGAACTTCCTCTCCGATTGCAGAATTGACGTCAGGGAGAGCATGCGTCGGCGTCGGCTTTGGGGCCTGTTATCCATTGGTGGGGCCTGTTCCCCGATGGCAGCGGCAGTGGCAGTGGCTTGGGGAACGGCAGGGAGAAAGAAAGAAAGGGGGCAGGCAGGGAAACAGAAGGACAGAAGAGAAACAGAAAAAAAGAAAGAAAGGTCAGGGAGAGAGGAAGAAAAAGTTGGGGGAGGGAATGAGGTGTGGAGGAGAGAAAGCATACAGGCTGATAGAAGGGAAGAAAGATTGGATGCACAGTCAGAAGAAGAAAGTGCAACCAGAAATCACCAGACAAGGTAGGAAAAATGATTTTATTTTAAATTTAGCAAAGTGGAGGCAGTATTACCACAGTTTTCAAAGGAATTTGCCCAAATAACTTAATAGTTAACTGGGTAAATTCCCAGAGATGAAAACTTCCCTTCACTTACTATGCACAGTTCTGATTCATCCGAGAGTCTTAAAGGAATTGAAGGTTGAAATCGGAGAGTTATTGCAAAAACTTGCAAACCTGACAATCAGAACTGGACAGATACCGGACGACTGGAGGATAGCGAACGTCACCCCAATTTTCAAAAAAGGATCGAGAGGGGAACCGGGCAACTATAGACCTGTGAGTCTTACGTCTGTCCCTGGCAAGATGGTTGAAGCACTGATCAAGGATAGCATAGTCCGGCACTTGGACGCACATGACTTGATGAAACCCAGTCAACATGGATTCAGGAAAGGGAAATCATGTTTGACGAATTTACTCCAATTTTTTGAGACCGTGAACGAGCAAATTGATAGTGGGAAGCCGGTGGACATAATATACTTGGACTTCCAGAAAGCATTCGACAAAGTTCCACACGAAAGACTTCTCAGGAAACTACAAAGCCATGGCATAGAGGGGGATATACAAAGGTGGATAGGCAAATGGCTGGAAAACCGAAAGCAGAGAGTGGGCATAAATGGGAAGTTCTCCGACTGGGAGAAAGTGACTAGTGGTGTACCCCAGGGCTCGGTACTTGGGCCGATCCTTTTTAATATTTATATCAATGACCTGGAGGAAGGAACATCCAGTGAGATCATCAAGTTTGCAGACGATACAAAACTATGCCGGGCGATCAGATCGCAGGATGATAGAGAGAAACTCCAGAGCGACTTGTGTCGGTTAGAAACATGGGCGGAGAAATGGCAGATGAAGTTCAATGTGGAGAAATGCAAGGTAATGCATTTAGGCAATAAAAATAAGGAATACGAGTATACAATGTCAGGTGCAACTCTGGGGAAGAGTGAACAAGAAAAGGACCTGGGTGTACTGATAGATAGGACCCTGAAGCCGTCGGCACAATGCGCGGCAGCGGCAAAGAAGGCAAATAGAATGTTGGGCATGATAAAGAAAGGAATCTCGAGTAGATCGGAGAAAGTTATAATGCCGCTTTATAGGGCAATGGTCAGACCACACTTGGAATACTGCATCCAACATTGGTCTCCCTACCTAAAGAAGGATATAAAACTGCTGGAGAGGGTGCAGAGACGAGCAACAAAACTGGTGAAGGGTATGGAGAAACTGGAATACGAGGACAGACTTATAACACTAGGATTGTTCTCCCTTGAGAAAAGGAGACTGCGTGGGGATATGATCGAGACCTTCAAAATACTGAAAGGAATCGACAAAATAGAGCAGAGAAGATTATTTACATTGTCCAATTTGACACGGACTAGAGGACATGTAATGAAGCTAAGGGGGGACAGGTTCAGGACTAATGTCAGGAAGTTCTGCTTCACTCAGAGAGTGGTTGACACCTGGAATGCCCTCCCAGAGGAGATTATGACGGAATCGACCGTCCTAGGCTTCAAGAGCAAACTAGATGCATATCTCCTTAAGAGAGGCATATAAGGATATGGTGGACTATAAATTAAGCCAGGTGTACACCTGGCAGGGCCTCCGCGTGTGCGGATCGCCGGACTTGATGGACCGAAGGTCTGATCCGGAGAAGGCAGTTCTTATGTTCTTATATCTGCTGTCTATATTTTACAATATGGTCACCTTTTACTAAACCGCAATAGTGGTTTTTAGCGCAGGGAGCCTATGAGCGTCAAGAGCAGCGCTGGGCATTCAGCGCAGCTCCCTGCGCTAAAAACTGCTATTGTGGTTTAATAAAAAGGATGGAGGGTATATTTATCTATTTTTGTATGCTATAAAAACCAAATACAGAGAGGGACTGAGAGATGTTGACGAAGAGCTACGTGTGTGTCTTTCTTCAATTCCAGCCAGAATATCAGCTTTGTGTTCAGCCAAACAGGCCCAGGTTTCGCACTGAATAAAGTATTTTATAATTTTTCACTATTCTGTTTACTTAATATTTCATAATAAAGTAATTATAAAATACTTTCTTTGTGTTTATTTGATTCCTATTCAAGAGAATTACTTTATATATAGTCAATATAGGCACAGAGTTAAATTTTTTAACATTTTCTAATGGTGGTGTGCCTCGTGATTTTTTTCATGAAACAAGTGTGCCTTTGCCCAAAAAAGGTTGAAAAACACTGCCATAATGTATTAATAAGATTATATTGTAGATAGAAGACTTTCTTAACAGCCAGGGTGCAATGTAGAGAATGACATAGGAACAAATTTATCCCCGTCCCTGCAGAATCTCAATATACTCGTCCCCCCCTTTGAGTTATGTCCCTGTCCCATTTCTGCAAGCTCTGCTGTAGTCGCACAAGCCTCGAACACTTATGACTTTAAAGTATTTGAGGCTTGTGCAGATGAGGACAGAGCTTGCAGGAATGGGCAGCAGGACAGAGCTCACAGGATGGGACAAGGTTAGGGAGATCTCGCAGGGACAGGGAAAATGTGTCTCCATGTCATTCTCTCTAGACAGTGTTAATGTTTAAGATGTATGCACTGCTTTCTTCTCTTGCAAAACACTCGCAAACCGAGTTACTCGTAAACCGAAGTTCCACTGTATATTTATATGTAGCCTGATGCTCATGGGTCGATGGATTTGAGAGCTCAAACAGTATTGGTCCTTTATCACATGGGTCAGCAATTTGCAGTACCGAGGTACCACAGGCTGGTGACTCCCATGGTAAATCAAGGTGCAGGAAAAGCCTATTTTCTACTACACCTTCATAACTTTCCCTCTAAATGTACAGGTTGGATAGGGAAGGGGTGTGCAGACAAAGGGCATGGCAGAGGTGCCACTGCCCGGGCACCTCTCACCCTTGCTATGCCACCGTCTTGGATGATAAATAACCCCATTTTGTAGGCACCTAGTGCACGCCACAAGCCACAGTATAGGATTTACATAGCAAACTTATGGTGCTGTTATTAGAATCTGGCCCTTAGCACTCGTTTTTGAGCACCATTTACGGAATCCATCCATATGTATTACAAGATAGCACATAAGTGCCATAGAGCATAACTACAAAGGAGGTAACATGGGCAGAGCATGGGAGGGTCATCGACATGTCTCTAAGTTATATGCACAACTTCTAGAGTACCAAAAATTCTATGTTTTGCACAGCACATTTAGGCATGCTTGTTTATATCTGCCACTGATCTGGCAGAAATTGTCACGCCTAAATTTTAGGTGCGCCATTATGGGTTAGGGCTGATGTTCTAGAAAGGTGCTCCCTGCACAGTACCCTAAGCAATTTATCTGTTTCATCCTTGTATGGTTTTTACAAATTTATTAGATTGATGAGAAGCTGTCGTAATGAGTTTCTGTCTTCCAAAGTGTTATATTTTATTTATAATTAATTTGTAATCTGTGTCGGTCTTGGAAATGTAAGGCCCCTTTAATTCTTTGTTCTTTTTTGGGAATGTAGATGAGCCATCATCAGAAATTTCTGTATTTTTTTTATTTTTTACAGCTGCGAAAACCCAGCAAAGAGGATGATATCTTGGAGCAGGTGCGTACCTGACAAACCCCCAAACTAGAGGTGCCCTCTTTTCTAAGACAACTCGGAACTCTTCCTTTTACCCTGGGAGGGAGGTTTTTGTACAATATATAATTTTTTAAGCAGTTAATTAAGGATATTTTCAGAATGCTTAAAATCAGTGTACTTAAAACTAAATTGATCTACATGAAACAAATTTCAGCACCAGCCATAACGCTTAACTGTGATTATGTAGATGAGCCAACCACTAATCAGTGCTACTGAAGAATGTCATCACTCGTATGTAGAAATTAAGGCCCCCTTTCATTGCTAGCCATGGTGGTAAAAGCTCCGCGCTCAGGGGCGGGAAATTTCATGGCGACACCAGGAAGTATTTCTTCACCGAAAGGGTGGTTGATCATTGGAATGATCTTCCACTGCAGGTAATTGAGGCCAGCAGCATGCCAGACTTTAAGAAAAAATGGGATAGGCATGTGAGATCTCTTAGGAGAAGAAGTTAGGGGAGTGGGTCATTAGAGTGGGCAGACTTGAGGGGCCGTGGCCCTTTTCTGACGTCATTTTCTATGTTTCTATAGAATTCCTATGAGCTTCAAAGCTTTTACTGCCATGGTTGGTGATACAAAAACCCCTAATGTGGTGTGATAAAAGAAGGTGGGCCTAAGTCTGTTTCTAGCCTAATTCAGACCTGCTAAGTCTTCCGCTTTTGTGGGCCATCTTCCGCAATCCTGTTGGGAAGCAAACGCCTACTCAGCAGTCTCCCTCTCTGTAGGCGGCAGGAGATGCATTAATGAGACTTTGGGGTTCATTTTGAAAGCACTTAGACACACATAGTATCCTAAGTGTTTTGAAAATAAGACTCTTAATCTCCTGCTGCCACCAGACTAGTCTTTGCAATAAGAGCTGCAAAATCTCATATCTCATATCACAAGACGAGTCCCACAGCAGCAGAAAGGGATGATTTATTAAGTCATCTCCTGCTGCCTGAGTGGGGAGGTGGCTTGTTGGTTCCAGACTGTGAAATTCAGGTCTGGCAGGGGGTGGAGCCAGGAGGTAGAGTGGCGTGGGGATGGGGGCTGGGCAGAGTTGGGCTCGGCTAGAGGTGTGGCTGGGTAGAAAGGGGGAAAGGCTGTTCAGTTGATTTTCAACTTGAAAAAAAATTGATCATGCAACTAAATTCTATCGGAAGCTACACTGGCTCCCAGTTTACGCAAGAATATTATTCAAGTTAGGTTGAACCTTATACCTGATTATATTATTGATCACTTTAAATTTACTGATAGAAAATGCTTTTTACGGCATTTTAGATTATTTACATTTCCTATTGTAAAAGGTTGCATATACAAAAGATTTTTCCATAGAATTGTACCTTTTTAAGCTGATTCCTGAGATAAACCCTTTTCTGTCCTGATAAACTGCAAGTCCTATCTTTCCTTTAGAAAAATGCTACTTATTTGACAGATTCTTCTGAATGTGATTACAGTCTCTTGCTTGTGTTGAACTGAGAGGTTACTGTGGTATAGAAGTGAATTTGTTATGTTATGTAACCAGTGGTGTACCTAATATATTTGATACCCGTAGTCGATCATTTTTTAACAGCCCCCCTCCACTATATAAAAAAGTTAATTTTAGTAATAAAATACAAAAAAGCAGCATGTAGTGCTCAGTGCAGTATTTAAAAACAAGCCAGATTAATACAGATTGATCTTGCACAGTCAGTGCTAACAGAATCCCGTGTATGTTTCATACACCCTCACCCAGCATGGACAGACAGAAACAATCTTAGGCAGCTTTATGAATGATTGCAGTATCATCGGATCTTACATCAGCTTTTGATCTTTTAGATCACTAGCTTTTACTTTTTAGCTTATCAGAATTAGGTGTTTGTTCAACAGTGATGCAGTGGTTCAAATCTTTTCTTGAAAATTGGCTCTTTTTTCAGTTGTTACAGCTTTAGTGCACTTGAGCAAATTGAACTTGCCCTGTGGTCAGAGGTGTCGTGAGGGTGAGAGGCACCTGGGATGCCCCCCCCACCCCTCCCCACACTCCTTCCCCGATCCCCCCTGCTGCGTGCACTCCCCTTCCCCATCCCTCTCAATTGTTCACTGCCACGAGTAATAACTTCAATGTGCTCCTCACGATCCTGGCGGCTCTTCCTCTGATGTCACTTCCTTTGTGCGGCACCTGGTCGCAGTTGAAGTTGTTGCTTGCAGTGGTGAGGAGGAAGGATGCTGGCACCTCCACCAACACGGCCCCCCCACTACACCACTTCCTGTGGTGTTCCTCAAGGTTCAACCCCCCCCCCCCCCTCTTTTATTTAAAATCTTTTTGGCACCTTTGTTACTATTGATAAAAGAATGCGGCATTAAAGTTTACTGTTAAGCAGATAATATTTATTATTAGCAAAAGTAGATCCTATCTCTTTATTGTTAAATATACTTCAAGATTGTCTCTCTAAAGTTCAAATATGGTTAACAAAAGTTATGCTTGCTGACTGACGGGAGATCTAATGTGTTTTGATGGAAAAGGTATTCTATTGTAGTAAATAAAGGATTTTATACATTGCGATCTTTACGAGCAGGTAAATGGGTTTTTTTCAATAACAATCTGTATAGTTTGATGCACGCACTTTTCATGTCAAGACCTGATTATTGTAATGTTTATGCTGACCTTTTGAAAGTCAACATTTGGTGACTTCAAATCTTGCAAAACACTGCTCTTAAGCTGTTGGGGGGCATAAAAGTAAATTTGATTGTGTCCCTCCTCTTTTTCTGCATTATTATTGGTTAGTTTTAGAATTTAATTTAAACTATTAGTGCTACCACATAAAGCATTTTATACTTTGGAGCCTAGTTATCCAAATTCTTTGATTATACCATATACTCCAGAGTGAACGCTGAGATCTTGTCTTGCTACAGTTATAGATGAGGGTTGTTTAAAAAAATCCTAAATGTTTAGCTGCCACAGTCCATCTGGACCAACTTATTACACTTTAATAACCATTCTTCCTGCGAAGAGGCAACAGATCTTTTCCAATAAAATGCTATAAGGCATTTAGCACTCGCCAGACCCAAGCGCATCAATTTGGTCTGCCAAGGCCATGTTCTCAAATTTTGGGTGCCCAACAAGCAGGCTGCACTGGTTCATGAAGCCACCGTGTTAGTTCTGAAGTGACCGATAGCCAAAAGGCTTGAATTATCGGGCATGCCCTCCAAATATGAAAAAATGAACCTGGCGTCCCCCCACAGCGCCAGCAAACATTAAAGAACTTGGGGATACATATGGTGTACCCTCTCCGGAGTGAAATACCATCTAGTTAAAACCTTATAAACATTTTCTTGAACAAGGATACAATGAGATGCCCTGTGTACCTCCTCACAAATCAGGAGCCATTCGTCCTTCGTAATCTTCACTTTGTAAATCTTATTCCCAATGTAACCTAAAAGAAAATTGTAATACCGTTTGACCTCTCAAATACCTATAAAGACCTGAAATGGGGTGGGGTACCTTACTCAATAATCCCCACAGACTTTTCAAGGTCTCTCCTTCTAAGACGTATCCCCTCCCCCACCCAACTTTAAGCATAAAATGACGTATCTGCATATAACCAAAGAAATCATCCTTGAACCTCTCATCTCGTCTGACCAATTCAGCAAAAGTAATTAGTTTCCCTCCACTAAGCAGATCCCCTTTCCTCCCACTTACAAAATACTCTCCCAAAAACCTCAGCTCACCCCGAATAGAGGCCAACAGTGACACTCTCCCAGAACGCTTCTCACTATTACAAAATTTCCCCCAGATACGGACTAAATGCCCAAAAAAGGGGTTAGACACACCACGCAACCTAACCACTTCTGAGTGGGAGGCCCACATCCAATGCTTCAATAAACTAAATGAGATGTAGCTTTGTTCAATTTGCACACTGGGTTTAAACTCAGCAAAAACCCAATCCAAGACCAAACGAAGCTGCACAGCCAAATAGTACCAATGAAGGTTTGGGACAGCTCTTCTACTCTCCTCTTGAGCTGCCCAAATCACTTGTTGCCCAATAGGCGGTGATTTACCCTGCCAGATAAACAATCGAAACTCAATATGTAACACCTTCAGTACACCTTTGGGGACCTCTATAGGAAGGGTTTGAAATAAAAAGAGCAACCTCTGCAAGATATTCATTTTAATCACAGCAATACGTCCCCACCAGGACAACAACAATCTCTGCCAGCATTGTAAATTTGCGTGGACCAGATGCACTATCCTCGCATAATTAAGATTATACAATCTCGTAAGGTCCCGCGAAAGCCATATGCCCATATAACGAATGCTATCTTGTGCTCTTCGAAATGGGAATGTATTTATCAATCTTTGTTCAACCTCATCTGTTACAGAAACTCCCAAGAACTCTGATTTATCCATATTTATAGTGAACCCTGAGACCTGATGAAATTTCTTTTGAAAAAAAATTTGAGATGGATGAGCTTGCTGTTCATTACAAATCTTCTCAAACCTTGTAACCATATTTGATACGGCCAATCTTATTTCTTGTTCCACATTGAGTTTTGCTCTGTATTTGCTTTTTATCACAGTGAGCGCTGAAAACCTAACCTCACATAAATAGGCTGTCACAAATGGAATTAAGATTCTCTGTGCTCTACTGCTTAAAAGCGGATATTCATCTCTTACTGAACACCAAAATTCAGTAATATCCATGCTGTTAAATCATGTCTTCAGCGTATTGTCACAAGAACAGCTCAATGAGATTTTCTTCTTCAGAAATAGTCAGCTGGAGGTTTGGCTCTGAAGGGAGCCTGAATCCAGGTGAAATTTTGTGAGATTATCTTCTTGAAAATATTTTTTAAACCTTTTGATAATTTGTGATAGGAGATCTTTAAAAAACTGATTTTATATTGTCAGACAAAACAACTTCATTGGAGATCACGAATTGCTGCAAAAGGGGAAAAAATCTTTGCATTTTTCTCCACCATAATGTAATTTTTTTTTTTTTAAAGCTGAAATCTTCTCGATCAATTTCAAAATATGTATGTTGCCTCCTTGCAAGGAGAGATTCAGCATATTTAACTTTTGAAAAATATCACACAAGTATGCCAGTTTCATCAAAAATTTGGTCTCTGCAAAGCTTTTAGCATACTCATGTTTTTCTTCAAGAAAAATGTAGAATTCTTGTCGTAGTTGAAATATATGGGCCAACGTATTGTCACAAGAAAGCCAGCGTGAGTGGCAGTAGTATAACAAAGATGTGTATTCAACTCCCATATCTTTACACAATTTTTTGAAAACTCTTGCTTTTACTGGGTGAGTTGTTATAAAGCTTATCGCATCCATCATGTGTTCTAGGACCAAATTCAATGCAGAACTCAAATACTTTTGATGCGAGTACTTCTCTATGTGTTATGCAATGGGTCCACATTGCAGCCGGAGCTTTCTTTCAAATAAGTGCTTGTAATCCCTCCATAACGGCCTGACATCGAATGACCACCACTTTGTCCACTCTAAATTATTTTCAGTCATAAATATATTTTGGATCTCAAACAAGTCCTGAGCATTCCTTCCCTGCTTTGTGAGTTTGGCATCCCTGCCTGCCTACTTCACTTACAAATTATCATTTTCTTCTTGGCAGTGATTCAGCCAGGCTTTCTCTGGCCAACCCCAGAGGTCCTCTGAGTGTCCCTCCCATGCAGCAACAGGATGTTGTTGGAGAGGAAAGGCCCCCAGGGTTGGCTAGAGAGAGCCTGGATTGATTGCTCCTGGGAAGAAGATTATTCATAAGATTGTCAAGTGAGCGGGATTAAAGTATGCAGGGGTGCTGGACTTATGAAGTGGGAAAGGAATGGAGGGTGGGGGGAAAAAATGAAAGATTAGTATGGCTGAGCAGATGTGGGGGAGCAGGGAGACACTGGATACGGAGAGCCAGACTGAGGTACTTACTACAGAATGCAGAAGAATAGGAGAGAAAGAGGAGAACCTGGACATGGGGAAGGGGGGGGGTGCTTGATGTGGGATGCAGGTGAAAAGAAGAAAGAGAGGAGAACCTGGATATGGAAAGAGATACAACAAAGAGATGGATTGGAAGAGAACATACAGCCAATAACACAGAGGAGCATTGTTGGACAAGGGGAACAAACAGGGATGCACAGGAATGATGCTGGATGCAAGGGAAGCAAAGAGAGACGAAGGAGATGGTGTACCTGGAAGAGAAGGAAAGAAGAGAGGGAGGAGGTGGTACATATGGATGAAAGGCAGGAAGTGTTTGCACATAGATGAAAGGGAGTGGAAAAGATGATTCCCCCCCCCCCCCAGGCTCACGGGACTCCCAAGGGGATGGAATCAAGGTTCCCGAGGCCTGGAAAGAGAATTAGTAGAAGACAGACAAAAGCAGAAACTGGGACCAAGATGATGGAAAAACAAAATGTCCCACCAGCTACGGCAAGGGAGATGTTCATTTTGAGGGGGACTAAGCTCAAAGTGGAAGGCCCAGTCCCCTCTCATGGTTATGCCACCAATTGTGTTTAGTACAATACGAAGTACTTGCTGAGTTTGTTTTGGGGTTTCCAGTTCAGTTTTGGCACATTTTTCTTATGCAACCATTGTTCTGAAAAGTGCCTCTCTCAATTCTGCTTTAAATGATTTTGATGCTGTATTGTTTGATTCTTTACTCATTGCTGCATTAAAAATCATTTGTGGATCTTGGAAGGACCTCTAACAAGTTACCTATGCCAGATGGTGGAACCAGATTTGTTTGCTCTACAGATATGAGTAGAGGTAGGTTATAGGGATAAGATTAGAGGATTAGAGGCAGTTACAAAATTAGTCAGGGACACTGTTCAGGCAATTAGGCCTGATGGGCCGCCGTGGGAGCGGACCGCTGGGCAAGATGGACCTCTGGTCTGCCTCAGCGGAGGCAACTTCTTATGTTCTTATATGAGCTTTATATTGCCAAAAAATCCAGCTCTTATTTCTTTTAACAAGAAATGGTCAACCTTACATTCACCTGACCTAATGCCTATTCTAATTCTTTCCGGCGATGTATGTATCTCATATTGATTTTCACTGTTATTTGTTTATATTGTATTTTATTTTTGGTTTAAATAAACTAAGACTTAAAAAAAAAAAATCAAAACTGTCAGAAGTAATTGCTGCTTTTTATGGAGATTGGTAACTTTTAATGTAGGGACGGAGGAGATTCCTCATGGGGACAGGCGGGATTTCTGTCCCCCATGCAACTCTCTAGTCCCAACCCCTGTCCCCACTATTTTGGGAGAGATGGTATTATAAGGGGGGGGGGGGGCATTTTCATTTTTTTTCACCAAGAACCCACTCAGTCCTAGCTATGCCAATGGAATCTAGGATACGCCTGTATTCTGACAAGATAGCTGATGATCCTATATGTTTCCTCTCTTTGCGTTTGGATGAGAGACCATTCTGTATGATTCCAGGGGGGGGGGATTCAAGTGCCAGAGATTCAAGTGAGCTTTCTCTATAGTTCCTTTTGTCATCAGCTGTCCTGTACACTTCCTGTTTGCCTCCCAAAGCTTGCTGTGTGCAAGAGATAGATAACTCAAAGAAGTGACTAAGGATAAGATTACAGTCTTGGAGGCTGATAATCTATCTGGCCACAACTAGAGCTGTATTTCAGTTCTCCTGGATGGTTAGGACAGGGTCATGACAATGAAGCTGTCTAAAAGAAGAAAAATAGCAGAAACTTATCATGCAGCATATGATAGAAGTGCTGTTCTCCCCAACTGTGAATAAATGTGAATGTTGCAGTTCTTCAGTTACGGCCTTCCCTGAAATTTGAAGGGTCTCTCTGGAGTGGTAATGTCTTACACTCGCAGTAGACACAACCATTCCAACACAGATTATAAATCTCATGGTGCCCTTATGATGTCAATTGACTTGATGAGTGTGTGGCTCAGGGGTTAGTGCTAAAGCCTCAGCACTTGCCGGGTCCTACCCTCTGCTGCATCACTGATGATGTCATCAGTGATGCAGCACAGGAAAGGCCCCGGCAGGAGAAGGCTGCAATGGAGCCTATTTAGAGTGCTGCAGACGCTGCTGTTTGGAGGGAGGTATGTCGGTCTCGTGGTGGGAGGGTCAGCGTGGTCCTGCTATGCGGGGGGGGGGGGGATGGGAGGGAGGGATAGAAAGATGCCATGCAAGGGTTTTGCTATATGATGGGAGGGAGGGATAGAAAGATGCTGCAGAGGGAAGGCACAAGGGGATGGGTGAGACAGGAAGAAAGATGCTGCACATGTGGGAGAGAGAAAGGAAAGAGGAAGAATTGGGGTGGAGGCGAGGAAGGGAGAGATGATCATTATACATGAAAATATAAGAGATCCCCCCAAAATAAGCCCTAGTGCATTTTTTGGAGCCAAAATGAATATAAGACACTGTCTTATTTTCGGGGAAACGCGGTACTATGTTTGCAGTGCAATCAGGAGAAACAGCTTTCTACAGCAGATATGTGGATAGAGATTCTACGGATCAACAGTAATGGTTGTCACCAATGTCTGAAAACTAAGCAGAGTTCAGTATTTTCACAAGAGTTCGCACATATTTGCCCAATTGTATTTGTGCTCTAGTTGGCCCTGAAGTCAGAAACAGAATTATTTTGCTTATGTCATGTTACATCATTCCAAGATTTGAAAACTTTCACTGCAGATAACATCACACTGAAACTTTGTTATTGTTTCTGATTTTGAAAAGGCAGCTATATAAAAGCTTCTGGAGAAGAATTCCCAGAAACAATTCATGACTCTTTGTTTTTTTTCATCTAGGATAGTGTCCCAAACTTTTTTTTAGCTCTGGCACACTAAATGGAGCAAATGTTTTTTAAGGGACATTGGGGTTCTTTTATTAAGGCGATTTAGCTCATGATAAATGCTAAGGTATCCATTATATTCTATGGGCGCCTTAATAAAAGGGGACCCCATTATAATTGAAATGATGAAATTGCAAAACTGACAAAAAATTAAATTCAAGAGTTATTTATTTAAAGTTCTTTAAGCTATGTATGGGTAATTGTAACAATGGAGAAACTAAAGTAGATAGAATTTATTTTATTTATTTTAAAAATTTCTATAACGTTTTATATCAAAACAGTTTACAAAATAATTACATACCTAAAATGTTAAAAGAAATCAGGACAAGTAGAAACAGACGGAATTAATTCTTGCAACAATAAAAATCAATGTTCAAAGAAATGCATCAGCAAATAGTTGTGTTTTTAACAATTTTCTGAACGAACTATCACTGCATTTCCGAATTTGCCCAACAAGGTTATTCCACAATTTTACTCCTGCACGTGAAAAGGTCATTGCATCGGTTTCCACATATTTTGGATTGACATTTGTTTTCAACAATGCAGAATTTTCCAAACGCAATGAATTGCGATGGATGTGCTTGTTTTTGTGTGCAAATTAACTTAAAACGTGGCTTGATATTTGACAAGCAAACAGGGTCACAAGAAGCAGCGCAGGTTTGAACCCACAACCTCAGGCTGCTGAGGCTGTAGCTTTAAGCTCTGCACCACACTCTCCCCACTCCCACCACTTCTACCAGGAGACTATTCCACATATCTACTACCCTTTCACCACCCTTTCTGTAAAAAAGTATTTCCTTAGATTACGCCTGAGCCTATCACCTCTTAAGTTCATCCTATGCCCGCTCATTCTGGAGCTTCCTTTCAAATGAAAGAGACTTGCCTCATGCACATTAATGCCACGTAAGTATTTAAGCATCTCTATCATATCTCCCCTATCCCGCATTTCCTCCAAAGTACACAGATTGAGATCTTTAAGTCTGTCCCCATACGCCTTATGACGAAGATCATACACCATTTTAGTAGCCTTTCTCTGGACCGACTCCATCCTTTATATATCTTTTTGAAGATGCGATCTCCAGAATTGCACATAATATTCTAAATGAGATCTCACCAGTCTTATATAAGAGCATCAAAACCTCCTTTTTCCTACTGTCCATACTTCATCAACACATCAAATCACATATAAGATTTTACTACTTTCTTTCAAAACATACATACACCCAGGTTTATTGACAGACTACTAATTCCTCATTGTCCGACTAGAACCCTTTGATCAGGCAATCGGCATCTTCTAGTGACCTCTTCCCTGCACCATATATTCTATGACACTTTTCGGTTATAGCACCTACAGCCTTGAATTCCCTGCCCTCATGTCTCCGGAAAAATATCCCGTTAGATAAATTTAAATCCAACTTAAAAACTTTCCTGGCAAGTAATATTACAATTTTTTGTAGTATTGAGTTTATATTATTACTCTTGTTTTTTTCTTGAGAGACGTTTAAATACCTACATGGCATAAATACACATGAGGCAAGCCTATTTCAAATGTACGGAAAGTCTGGAATGAGAGGGTATAGGATGAAGTTAAGAGGTGATAGGCTCAGGAGTAATCTAAGGAAATACCTTTTTACAGAAAGGGTGGTAGATGAGCGGAACAGTCTCCTGGTAGATGTGGTAGAGACAAAGACTGTGTCTGAGTACAAGAAAGCATGGGACACGCACATGGGATCTCTTAGGGAGAAGAGAAGATAGTGGATGCTGTGGATGGGCAAACTGGATGGGCCATTTGGCCTTTTATCAGCCATCATGTTTCCATGACTGAAGAGAAGTTGGAGAAATCGGAAGCTAGGAAAGTGGTAAGAGAGAGAGACAGAAAAAATGGTCTAGGATGTTATCTGATTGTTCATAGTGCTTCTTATCAACCAAACCCTCAGATGCTCCACACTTGGACCTGCTGAGGTCAATTTTCAGCATTCTGCCAAGCAGTTTTAAGTTTGAAAGGATAGAAAACTCTATTTGGCAGCAAACAAACATGTAGCATATACAAATCCCCATAAAAATTTAAACAGCTTAATTATTTATTGAAAGTTATGTTTTATTAAAACTTATTATACCACTTGTTCATATGAGTGGTCCAAGCGGTTTACAAAAACACAATCAATATAAAACAAAATAAAAGAACTCCATTAAATAAGATAGACCCAATCCATACAGAACCAATCATACAGAACAACACTCGCACCTAAATGAGTACAATAATACATTGTTTACAATGAGAAATCACAGGACTGCTGATTAATGGCCCAAAAATCCATTAGAAAATATGAATGAACACCAATCGAATCTTGGCTAAAAGCTTCTCGGAAGAAGAAAGTTTTTAATGCAGTTCTAAAGGATTTAAATTTTTCCTCCAACCTCAAATCTCAAGGCATACCATTACACCTGGTATTCATGGTTGAATTTTGCTGCTGTTTGCATAACCTTTTCCTCCAATCATGGCCTTCCCTAAACTGAAAATTGAGAAAAAAGAAAAAAAGTAGAAAACCCCCTACAAATATATACAAGGGAGTAGAGGAGAATCAATTAAATTCCACTAAACATACATAAAGTATTAACATACCAAAAAAATAAAGGTTTTAGAAAAATGTTAGCACCATTAAAATACAAAAACAAATTGCCCGATTCAATTACATAGAGAGAGGTTTGCAATACATATGATGACGTTGCTAGATTCGACACAGATCTGTGTTCCAGCGACAAATGCCTGCCTCAAGATTCATAAGATCTAGCCAGTAGTGTCTTGACTTACATATAGGCAGATATTGTCAATGAATTGGCATATGTTGAGCAAAAATGTCAGGCTTGACTGTGAACCCTTGAAGCACTTACAAAATGTTCTGCCTTCTTGCTCAACACATGCCAATTGATTGGCAATATCTGCCTGTTCCAGAGGTTTGATCTCTTCGTTCACAGCATTAGAGAAGTCCAGGCTAGCAGGGAAGTGAGAAACTCCTTCAACTCCTCATCTTCTCTGAGAATCTTACACAACTTTTGGTTCCTACCAAAATTGTGATTCTGTCAAGAGTGTAGCTTTCCAGAGGGATTGTTAAAACAGAGATTTTCCCAATAAAATCTAGACATATAATAACCATAGATTAGAGTCCAAGTAGCAGGGATAGAGCAACATAAAAAAAGCTGGAATAGAATGGCAGTTATAAAGTTCTAGAAATATCTCTTCACTATTGTATCATTTTTAGGGAGATGTTCTTTGGCAATCAGCGGAGAAATGGTGCAGTCAGCTTTTCTGTGCTGGAGTCCCTATGGTGGAGGAGAATGAAGAGGAAGACAGAATGCAGCTTTTTGATCTGGACTGTTTTTTGTCTGATATCTCTGATACCCTTTTCACTATGACCCAGGGAGTGTGTGATCCCCCCACAATCTCTGATTATGGTATGTTTCGCTTGGATTGATGAAATGTACTATGAAAGAGAGGGCAAAAACAGGTACGCAGAACATGTCCTTTTGTGTTAGAAAAAGCGGGAATAGACTTGTGCATGGTGGGGGGGGGGCATATGCTCACATTTAGATGAACATCAGTATACGTGTTTGTAAAGGGAAGCAGGTATGGAGGTCCAACAAGCAAGAGCAGATAAAGCCAGGTCTTCAAACTTTAATGGCAACCAAAAGTGCAATATAAATCAATAAAAACATCCGACAAGTCATCAGACTCGACACGTAATGTGTTTCAGCTAAAATGCCTGCATCAGGAGTAGGGGTATAGAAGGAGTGCGGGGCTCATTGAACCTTCTAGCCGAAACATGTTGCATGTCGAGTCCGATGACTTATCAAATGGTTTTATGACTGACTGATTAATGGCAACCAAAAGTGTAATAAGTCAAAGTTTGAAGACCTGGCTTTATCTGCTCTTGCTTGTTGGAATTCGTTCGTGCAGAGGTGACTGTCTCCTTTGTTTGCTGGTATGGAGGTCCAACCATACAAATGGACCAGTGTGTACCTATTAGCATGTCTGCATGATTATAAGAGAGAGTGAATGAATGGGAACTGTTGGAGAATGGCTGTTGTGTGTGTGAGAGAGGAGGCTGGATCCTTGGTTTGTGAATAGTTTGTTCAGTAAGAACTTGTGATTATTTTTCTATGCTACTCTGCAATGAGAGAACATGTAGGTGTTTAGCCCCAGTGCTTGATTTAATTCTATTGGAATGAGTCTTGTATGTTTGATTTCTGTCTTATTTTGATATTTCTTTCTTAATTTGTGTTAAATTTTGTAAGCCACCTTGATTTACATTTTTTTAAAAAGGCAGTTTTAGCATGGGAATGGTAGAATGCTATCAGTTCAGTTTTCAGATATGAGAGTATAGAATACTGACTTGTGCCTTGCTGTTTTCAGACTATGCTGGGAATGCGGACATGATCCAGCCAGACCTGACACAGCTGCAGCCAAACCTTGATGAGTTTATGGACATACCAGGTAGGAGCCCAGTGTACTCTGCAGTCAAGAGTCCAGCCTCCTTCAGGGAAACTGTAGAGGTCTTGTCCTAATCTGCTTCTCATACAATCTGCCCCACAAGAGGCTCGTTAACAGTGCTTGAGAAGCATCCAGTACTAAAAAATGAATGCATGGGGCAGAAAAGCCTGGTGTAACATGAGGCGACTTGTAAACTGCCTCACACTTAACTGAGCATCTTTCCCAAGTGAACGACCTGTTTCGGGAAAGCTGGTTAGAGCACAAAGAGATTTCCAGTTTTTCATCTTAGTAGGAGGCTCTGGAAGGCATAGCACACGCATGCTGATTGTGGCGAGATCTCATGGTTCCTGCAGTCGGGCACTCAGCAGGAGGGAATAGTACAGGAGTCCTGCCTCTTTTACGGGTCTAATTATTAAAGGTTTTCCCCCATTTTGACTTTATGGGAAAAGTACTAAATTTTTTTGAGATCAATATGGAAAGCCCATCGTTCAAAGCTTGCCAATACTGGGGGGAGGGGGGAGAGAAAACCAGATAGCTGCTCCAACAGTCAGACCTTGCCTGTCTATACTCTTCTGAAGGAAAATGTTAATTTTTAGCCCATAATTTAAACCTGGATTCTGCCCTTCCTTTTTGTGTCAGTAAGTTTTAGATGTTACTGAAACTGTATCTGACTTTTTGGGGTTTGGTGACTTTACAGTTTTATTAATTTATCTGACGCTTATCAGAAAAGATATAAGATTAATTTTTGCTCTGAGTCTCTTCACCATATCTGGCTCCAGAACTCACATGTACATCTTTTTATTGAAAGACAAATATTTGAAGTGTTTTGTAGTTCCAAACGTTCAAATAAGTTTCATGACGGGGCTGAATCAGTCTGTGGAAGCCCTGGGTACTCTCATCAAAGGCCCCCAAAGTAGATGTATCTCCTTAACTTTCACTGATTGAACACTGCTTATGATTACTCAATTTTTTAGCGTCATGTCTATTCTTTGACACCACATGGGTTTTATCCGTGGCTCCATGTGTGGCCCAATTCGTCACATCACGCTTTTATATTAGTCTATATATGCCTGTCTTCATATTACAGATTTTATTAATGTGTACTGTGTCTTTATATTTCTATGTATTTAAGTCTTGATTGCTTTTTGGACTTTTGTAGGATGTCTTTGTGAAGTTGCTGTATTCTTAGCAGTGTTAAAGGTTGGTTTATTTTGTTAATTTGTTTTATTGCTTTATTTTATTGCCTTATTATAAACATCCTTTGTTTTGGAATATTGAAAATTGCAAATGATAGTTTATATACTTTTTATATATATGTTTATACTTGTGTTTTTTTTTCTATATACAATTTTTATGTTCTGTATATTTGCATTTCAAAAGGACCCCTGAAGAAGGCAAATATTGTTGAAACACAGCCTGTGTTAGGTCTATTCATCAGATTACAGAAAGAGACTTCATATTTTCACTGTAATGTGTTTGGTTTATATACAATGTGGATTTTATATTTGTAATTGTTACTAATAAACTACACCATTTTTAAAAAATCATTTGTATTAATAAAAAAAAAATACAGTCAAACAGAACAAGAATGTAAAGATTAAAAAACCATCACAAATTAGTAAAACAGTTATACAAAGAACAAACCCTTCCCGTCCAAAAACACCCTTCTCAGGACTGCAGTTCAAAAGAATAACCAAGGACTAAATTAGGGATGACCAAGTAACACATGACTATAGGCATGAGGAGTTAATGTGCCGAAAAAGGGCTGCCAAATAGTAAGTAACACCCGTCCCTGTTTAGTGTCCCACTCAGACAATTGCATACTTTCTATTAGTGCAGCCTGATTCACGATTTGAATCGATTCACCAATTCGAATCAATTCAATTTTTAAATAATTCAGCCTCCCGATTCAATGGCCGACCCTTCCCCCGTGCCTTCCTAAAGTAGGAGCTGCAGCGCTGCCTCTTGCTGGCCGTCTGCTGCTGCTTCTGCTTGAGGCAGGAGGCTGATCCTAGAAGATTTCTGTCCTGGATCAGGAGAGATGCTGGTAAACAGACAAGGACCTCCCTTCCATGCTCAACAAATTGCAGCAAAACTCCTCTTCCCATACTTTTCACAGCAGTACTTCCTTTTAAACAGTGAGGCTGATCCCGGAAGATGAAGTCATCGGTGTCGGACTTTCCCAGCTTCCCCGCTCTTACCTCCTTAAGGCTAATAGGGCAGCTTGCAGGCTCGCTGGTGTTATAACAATCCCTGCAGCTGCCTGTGATCCTCAGTGGCACGTTCTCTCTGCCACGATCCTGCCTCTGCTCTGACGTCAGGGGCAGGATCGCGGCAGAGAGAACGTGCCGCTGAGGACCACGGGCAGCTGCAGGGATCGCTATAACAACAGCAAACCTGCAAACTTCCCTATTAGCCTTAAGGAGATAAGAGTAGGGAAGGTGCAGGCCTTTGTGGGGGAAGCAGGCTTTCGCGGTTGGGAGGAGCAGAAAAAGTGCCTTTGCAGCGGGGGGGGGGGGGGGGGAGAAACAGGTCTTTGTGGCGGGGAGCAGGCCTTCAGGGCGGGGAGGCAGGCCTGTGCAGAGGGAGGAGGAAGGAGTAAGAGAGGGGAGGGGAGATGCCAGACCTGGAGGTGAAGTGAAGGGAAACCAAAAAGAGGGGGAGGAAAGTAGAGGAGAGGTGCTGGACTAATGGAGAGAGAGGGAGAGAGAAACACAAGAACACAAGGGGAAGGGTACAAGAGGGACAGATACTGCTCCAAAGTAGGTGGGCAGGGTGCAGGAGAGATAGTAGGAAAAAGCCTGTACCTGGGGAAGGGGATACAGGAGGTAAGGAATAGAGAAAGAAGCTGGATATGGGGAGAGATAAGATGCTGGGCATGGAGGGAGCATAGGAACAGGGACAAAAGGGGAACAGTACTAGAGAGGAGAATAGGGACACAGAAGAGAGATGCTGGATGAAAGGGTAGATGAGAAAAGGAGAGATGGTGGATGTGTAGATGGTGGGGTCCATCGCTGCAGCTGTGGGAGGATGGAAATGAAAAAAAGGAAAGATGCCAGACCTCCGGGGGAGGAAAGGGAAATAGAAGGGGAGGACAGAGATGGAAGATGGATGGTTAGCACGGAGAAAGAAGAAAGGAGAGCCTGATCAGAAGACAACCATACCAACATGGGACCAACGAGATTTGGAAAAATGTCCAGACAACAAAAGGTAGGAAAAATAATTTTATTTTCTGTTTTGTGATTATAATATGTCAAATTTGAAATGTGTATCCTGCCAGAGCTGGTGTTGGACCGCAAACGTGAGCTAGGATTTAATAGAGAGGAAAAGTATTTTTTGTTTGTTTATTTTGTTTACACCACAGGACCAGTGTGGGTAGGAGAGAGCAAAGGGGGTGAAGAGGCTATAAAATAAACCCACCAGGATGTTTGGAAAAAAACACCCAATTGGGCAGGTAAATCTAATCGAAAAATCGATTCAATAAGCTGAATCGAATCAAAATTTATTTTCCTGAATCGGGCAGTACTACTTTCCATAGTCAATAGATGGATCATATGTGGGCGCCAGTGGTCATATTCAGGACTCAAGGGTCCTATCCAAAGGGACAGTATAATCTTCAGGCCCATCAAGGTTACTCGACGAAGAAAACCTTTAAGGCCTTGAGGTACAGGATGAGGAAGATCAAAAAGCCAAAAAGGGCTGTAGCTATTACAATTCCAGATGGTATTCCACATTCTACTAATCCTAGAGAAAACAGACCAAAAATGGAACACCATGGGACAGTGCCAGAACATATGGGACAGGGTGGCCCTAGGATGGCTACACTTCGGGCAAGAGCCAACAGGGACCAGTGTTGCCCTATAGGCAGGCCAAGGTGCTATGTACAAGCAGCAAATAAATTTATATACCCCATTTCAAAATAATAAATAGCAGACCATGGAGCAATTGGAGAAAGCGTTGAATAAGGGGTCCCTGCAGGGTAACATGTAATTCAGTGTTCCAGACCCGGGCTATTTTGGCGTAATCTAAAACGGGGGAAAATTCCAACATGGAATGATCAAAATATTTGAGAGATACCATGAGCTGAGCTTCCTACCAGTAGACATCCAACAGACATTCAGAAACTTTAAAGAGTAAAGCTGAGGTAGGCAGAGAAGTTACATAATGCTTAAGTTGAAGATAAAAAAACATATTTAAACTAGTCCACCCTTTATCTGTTTGTAACTTAGAATAACATAGGATAACATAGTACCATCATCAGTAAGGAGTTGGTGCAAGTAAGATATATTTTCTCTCCTTTCAGCCAAAAAAACTAGAGGAAATCATACCTGGTAAGAGCAATTCCCATTAATAGACAAAAGAGGTGTAGTCCGAAAGTCAAAATGTAACATATTTGACGCCAAGTAGATTTCAGAGGAGCAAGAAAGAAATAATAAGAGTTCCCCAGGACAGCAGCTACAACTCGGGAGTATACAAAAGATAACTAAAATGGTAAGGCTTCCAAAATTGTAACTCTACAGAAGTCCAAGAGAAATGAGACGTGGATAAAAACCAATCATGAATATGGTGCATGTGGCATGCCTCAACAAAACGCCGCAAAGACAATAAACCCAAAAGTCAGGGTTGCCTGTTGTAAAAGAAGAAGAGGACGGCTCCCCATCCAGCGAAACCCACGTAGCAGATGAACAAGGAGAAGGGGCAACATTTGGAAAACATAAAGCCATTGTTATATTACAATCTGCTAAAATGTATTTATTTATTTATTTAATTCAATTTATATCCTGTCCTCCCCCAGAGAGTTCAGAACATAGTAACATATATAGTAGATGACGGTAGATAAAGACCTGAATGGTCCATCCAGTCTGTCCAAACGTATACTCTCTATAATTTAATAATTTAATTTCAATTGTTCTTTTACTTAGATATTTCTGGGCCAGAAACCCAGAGCTCTGCTTGGTATTGTGCATCTACTGGAGCCTCCATTGAAGCTCACTCCAGCTCATCTAAACCATCTCAGCCTATCCTCAACTGAATGGCCATATATGTGACACAGACCGTGCAAGGCTGCCCAGCACTGGCCTTAGTTCTTCAATAAATATCATTATTTTCTGATTAGAGATCCTCTGTGTTCATTCCATACGTGTTTGAACTCTGTCACCATTTTCCTTTCCACCACCTCCCTCAGGAGCGCATTCCAGGCATCAATCACCCTCTCCGTAAAGAAAAATTTCCTAACATTACTCTTGAGTCTACCATCCTTCAACCTCATATTATGTCCTCTGGTTTTACCATTTTCCTTTCTCTGGAAAAGATTTTGTTCTATGTTAATACCTTTCAAGTATTTGAACGTCTGAATCATATCTCCCCCTGTTCCTCCTTTCCTCTAGGGTATACATATTCAGTGCTTCCAGTCTCTCATCGTATGTCTTTTGGTGCAAACCTCCTACCATTTTCATTGCCTTCCTCTGGAACGCTTCAAGTCTTCGTATATCCTTTGCCAGATACGGTCTCCAAAATTGAACAAAATACTCCAAGTGGGGCATCAACACCTTCGTTCTTCTACTGGCTACGCCTCTTTCTTATACAGCCCAGCATTCTTCTGGCAACAGCCACTGCCTTGTCACACTGTTTCCTTGCCTTTAGATCTTCAGACACTATCACCCCCAAGGTAACATACATAGTAATTTAATAAACAATATACAGAAGACTAAGGCAATATGGGCTACGGTGAAATTCGTCTAATACAGTTTTTCATTCATGATATAATAACAAACCATGCTGCTATATTGTATGTTTGCATAGACACTGGATTATCCAAAATTTTCTGCATAATGATTAAATACTTTATTGAATGATGGGACTTTTTTACCTGACATTCAGAAAACATCTAAAGAATTTTTCGCATGCAACTATGATCCTAAGCTTCCCTACACTACTATTTGGGAATAGTATAAGGCTTGGTTAAGAGGTGAGGTTATCAGCTATGTCTTCTTTCATGTAAAAAACAAAAGAACACAATTAGAAAAATAAATCCATAATCTGGAAACATCATTATGATTTCAACATCTTCAACAACCTAAATTTCAATATAATACAGAACTTAGGGCTAGATTCACTATACTTACCAATCGTGTACCGATGGTTTTGCGATCGTTTCCTAACCCAATTCACTAAACAAATGAGGGGAATTGCCATGCATAAGTAGGAAGCCATCGATTCACTAAACAGAAGAAGGAACACTGATTGGGTTTGCCTATCTTAAATGAAGTGACTGCTGAGGACCAGTTGCTGCTGTCCTTTCTGACTCTCATGCTCTCTGCCGCCGGGGGAGAGAAAAGAACTGGTCACTGCGGGTACGGAGAGAAGGCCATTCACCGCCCCGTGGAGTGGTGAATGGCTTTGACTCCACAGTGAAGGGAGGGAACACGCGCGGTCACCGATCACGCTCCCTCCCTCCATACTGATAGCTGCTGCCGCCCAAACATCTCCTTCCCTCCATCCCTTCTGATTGCCGCCGCCGTCTGAGCATCTCCCTCCCTGCTCCTTACTTTCACAGCAGGCAATTTCTCTAAAAGTGGTTCCTACCAGCAGCCGGAGTGTTGAAATCGCATGTGGCTGCCTTAAAGGTCATCTCTGATGCCACTGGAAGTAGCATCAGAGACGACCTTTCCTGCAGCCACACGCAATTTCAACACTCCGGCTGCTGGTAGGAACCACTTTTAGAGAAATTGCCTACTGCAAAGTTAAGGAGCAGGGAGGGAGAAAGGGAGGAATGGTGGGGTGGCGAAGAATAGACACTGAAGGGACCTGGGGAAGGTGGGGTGGGGAGGAACAGACGCTGAAGGGAAATGGGGAAGACAGAGATTCCAGACTATGGGGGAGTGGAGGGAAGAAGAAGGGTGGCAGACCAATTGGGGTGGGGGTGGAGGGAGAGGCACAGTAACAGAGCATATGGAAGAGACAGAGAAGGCAGACAGTGGATGGAAGAAAATGAATGAGATGAAGATGAGGAAAGCAGAAACCAGACAACAAAGGTAGAAAAAAAAATTTATATTTTATTTATTTATTTATTTTTTGCTTTAGGATAAAGTAGTATATTAGTTGTGTTGATAAAAATTTATAAGCAAAGCCCTGCATCTTTCTCTAGTTCAGCAGCCAGAACTTTGATTTATAAGGAAGGAATAAGCTAAATATTGTGGTACTGAGGCTTAAATGAATGCTGAGGGGATAGTAGTCGTGGGGATGGGGCGGGGACAGTGGTTGTGGGGATGGGGACAGGGCAATGATAGGGACAGTAGTCACGGGGAAGGGGCTGTGATGGGACAAATTTTTTCCCTGTGTCATTCTATACTGCATACCTATGCCACCCCTCCCCCTTTGTTTTGACTTCGCTTGTGTGGAGAGAAAGCGCATGCACGGATTGCATCTACAACCTACCAGGATGGTTCGCGTATATCATGATCACTCTGCAGTGAGCTGTGGGGCATGTGTCTGTTCCGATCCGCACATGCAAATGGGGACTCTTTAGTGAATCAGTCGCCCGGCAGAACTCAGCCATGAATCACTCAAGAACAATCCGGACCAGTGAGTTTAATGAATCTAGGCCTTAGTCAAAAGATTTCTGCCATTTGTTTTAAACATAGTATTCTCTATACTAAGCGTAAGCCAACAAACGTGTCAACGTGTTAAACAGAGAATTTACAAATATTAAACAGCAAATGATTTTATCCATACAAAATCTTCTTACATCCTGAATACTTATGCCACTTTTTATAATTCTGAAGCTACTGCATTAGAGAAAGATTTAACTGATTATTTGTTTTTTGTTATCCTTCCAAATCTTTCACCTCAACAAAAAAAGATGTTATATCAATCTATCACTAATGGGGAAACTGCTACAGCTATAAAATGCTTGGTGATATCTAAAGCTCCTAGACCAGATGGTTTACCATCAGAATTTTATAATGTTTTCCACTCTCCTCATCCCTAAATTGTATTTATTAACACTTTATTCTTCTGCATATCATCATCGTTCAATTCTTAGAAGCACATGTGATTGCTCTGCTCTAACCAAACAGGGATCTGCAATTAGTACAAAATTACCATCCAATCTCACCTCTGAACTTAAATTATAAAATATTTGCAAAAAGTTTAGGCCATAGACTTGAAAAAGTTTTATTTTCTCTTATCCACAAAGATCAAGCCGGTAGAGGCTGATCAAAATTGCTTTGGAAACTGCAATCGAAAAGTATCACCTTGTTTCAACCAAAGACAAAACTGACACCAAAACCAAAAACTAAAAGTTTGGTTATGTGGAAATGAGCCAGAGAGCATTGGGGATTGTCGGAGTTCCTCTGCTCAGATTCAACACCAAGATGGCAATAGGGCTTTCAAAGTCATTAATGTCAAAGCATCCACAACTATACGTCTGGCTTCAGCTTATTTCATTGCCTCCTTATGTGGTGTAGCTTGTCTATTTACTTCTGTATTATTGATCCAGAAATAAAAACTAGTTGACAGCATAAATTATTTTTACTTATTGTTTTAATACAGTGTCTCTAGCATGCCCCGACGGGACCCATTTCACCCAAAAGGCTTTCTCAAGGGTTCGTGGAGGAGCTCAAATGTAGCATCCTTCCTCATTTGGGGCTAGAGCATGTATCAACCAGACAAAACTGACACCAAAACCAAAAACTAAAAGTTTGGTTATATGGAAATGAACCAGTGAGCATTGGGGATTGTCAGAGTTCCTCTCATCTATTCTCATCCTCCCCTATACCTCCTCTCCTAACCATTATCCAAGTACCAGTCTACTTTGTAGATCAGCAAAGTTTCTTACACCGACCCTAACTCCACTCCCTCACCCTTCAGTACTGATCCACCGTCAACCACCAATCCCCTCCCCACCCATCCCCCATGGTTATGCTAGCACTCAACTCTTGAAGGCTTGCTAAATTCTTATTTAGTTGGCTAAATCCCTTTGAACAATATGTCATTTCATTAAGTGTGTTGTGTGATGCTGCTGAAGTACCTCCAGCTGAGTACAGTTCCATAGTAGCCAGAGCCTTTGATTACACTTCTGGAGTAACTCTGGTGTGTGTGAGGATGTGAGTCAGATTTTTCTTGAGGAGGAAATGAGCAGGTTGCATCATTTGTCTGTCAGATGATGCAAGGGCAGAAGTTGGTGTCATACTATCAAAGAAGCTGGGAGGATTTAGTACATCCTGGCTGATACTCTTAGTTTATCAAAACCTATTTAAATTTTATAATGAGGTCAATATTTAAAATCATTTATGGGGTAGGCAAATGGATACTAGTTAGATAAGTGGTTGGTTTCAGGTTTATGGCCCATTAAATGTTCTTTATAAACTTTATACAAGCCTATAACTAGGTGCTTACATTTATGGTTCATAAAACCAAGAACCGTGCCAGTATTTATTACATGGGTTAGCAAGGTATTATATCAAGAGTTCATTGGGCAGTACCATAGGTGTTGATATTTTCAGCATCAGGCGGTACCATAGGCGTTGATATTTTCAGCACTGAACACTGTTTTCAATCTATCAGAGTATTCAGATTTCTGATGCAGGCCCAGTGACTGAAAAACACAATTTGTGTTGTCATTTGTTGATTATGCAATCAATTTATTTGGATGCCATTGATTTTTTGAGTCGTCTGTTTACCTTTGGTCATTCATGTCCTCCATTGCGGTGGTATTTGAGTTCATAAAACTTTGTACCAAGAATTGTACCAGTATTTATTGGATAGGATCTACTTGTATGCTCCTAAGAGATCTCTGTGTTCTTAAGACTCTTGTTGATTGCTTGGAGAAGTTATTCCATTGCTGGACCTAGTGAATGAAACAGGCTGCCTATGGGGCCTTCAGTGGCAGAAAAATTTAACCTCATAGCAATGACGACTCCATTAGAATTGAAGTGTGTGACTACAGAATTCATATTAGTTGTATACTATTTGAATACCTTATTTGTCCATTTGTATTCTCGCACACTGGCAGCTACCATATCGGTTTAGATGTTCTGTTCTATTTTACTAAAAGTTAAATAAAAATATTTGAATTTAAAAAAAAATGGTATGGGGTTTGCGCCAAAAGACGTACAAGAAGAGATTGGAAGATCTAAATCAAGTTTCAAGTTTTATTTTGATTTGATAAATCGCTTATTCCAATTTACTAAGCGAGTTACAATAAAATACGTTTAAACATGTTAGTTATAATTTTAAAACAAAATAATGGGTTAGACTGACAAACTTACAGACTAATTGATACACAAGGAATGGAGGATTAAAGTTACAAATCAGTGCTTTGAAATAGAAAGAGCCACAGATGGGAAAAACATTAGGGAGGGAATAGTATAAGCCTGGAGAATAACTATTTTACCATTAAAGATTAAAAGCATCTTTAAAAAGAAAACTTTTTAAATTATTTTTAAAACAGCTAAGATCATTTTCCTCTCTTAAATATTGAGGCAGACTGTTCCAAATTTGCGGGGCCATCACTGAAAGCATATCGTGACGCCTGGTACCGATAACTTTCAAGGAAGGACATAAGAACATAAGAAACGCCTTCACCGGATCAGACCTAGGTCCATCTAGTCCGGCGACCCGCACATGCAGAGGCCCAGTTAGGTGCTCCCTATTGGACTACTATGAGCTTTTGGTTTGTGGATTGGAGGGAGCTTGGTGTATTATAAGGCATGAGCAATTTGTTAATAAATTGTGGTTCATTAGTGGACAGAGTTTTAAATGCCAAGAGTAATATTTTAAATGTAATACGATGGATGATAGAGAAGAGGAGGGCAGGGGAGATATGGTCAGATGTTTAAATACTTGAAAAGTAATAATATAGAAAAAAATGTTTTCCAGAGAAAGAAAAAAGGTAAAACTCGAAGGCATGAATTGAGGTGGCAGGGTGGCAGACTTAGGAGTAATGTTAGGAAATTCTTTTTAATGGAGAACATAGTAGATGAGTGGAATTCCCTCCTGAGGGAGGTAGTGGAGATGAAAACAGTTCATGAATTCAAAAAAGCATGGGATGAACTCAGAGGATCTCTAATTAGAAAACTAAGGCTGGTATTGGCAATCCTGCATGGTCTGTGTCCCATATATGGTGATTTGGAGCTGGGGAGGGCTTTGAAAGAAGCTCAAGTGACAGGATGGTTAGGACAGGCTGGAGTGGGCTTCAACGGCAACTCCAGCAGTGGGAACCTAAAGACAGTACCGGGCGGACTTCTAAGGTCTATTGCCCAGAAATATTAAAGAAAAGACAATTTAACCATGAATATACTATATAATGAGCGTGACTATTGGACAGACTGGATGGATCACATCGAGAGAAATGGCCTACTGGATTCTGTAAGGGAAGGTCATGCTTAACAAACCTTCTGTACTTCTTCGAGGGAATAAGCAGTCGGGTGGATAATGGGGAACCTATAGACATCATTTACCTCGATTTTCAAAAGGCTTTCGACAAGGTGCCACACGAAAGGCTGCTTAGGAAGCTGTGGAACCACGGGGTGGGAGGGGATGTGCACAGATGGATCAAGCACTGGTTGTCGGGTAGACTGCAAAGGGTCGGAGTGAAGGGCCAATATTCTGACTGGCAGGGAGTCACGAGCGGTGTGCCACAGGGATCGGTGCTGGGGCCGTTACTCTTCAACATATTTATCAATGACCTGGAAAAGGAGGCAAAGTGCGAGGTTATAAAATTTGCAGACGATACCAAACTGTGCGGTAGAGTTAGGTCCAGGGAGGAGTGTGAGGACCTGCAAAGGGACCTGGACAAGCTGGAAGACTGGGCAAACAAATGGCAAATGCGCTTTAACGTGGAAAAATGCAAGGTCATGCATATAGGGAAAAAGAACCCGTTGTTCAACTACAAATTGGGGGGGGCATTGTTGGGAGACAGCAGACTTGAAAGAGACTTGGGTGTGCTGGTGGATGCATCACTGAAGACATCTGCACAGTGCGCAGCAGCCTCGAAAAAAGCCAACAGGATGCTGGGCATCATAAAGAAGGGCATAACAACCAGAAACATCGGGAAGTCATCATGCCATTGTATCGAGCGATGGTGCGTCCACATCTGGAATACTGCGTTCAGTATTGGTCGCCGCACCTCAAGAAGGACATGGCGGTACTTGAGAGAGTCCAAAGGAGAGCAACGAAACTGGTAAAGGGGTCTGGAACACTGCCCATACGCCGAGAAGATTGGATAGGCTGGGGCTCTTCTCTCTGGAAAAAAGGAGGCTCAGGGGAGATATGATAGAGACCTTCAAGATCATGAGGGGCATAGAGAGGGTGGATAGGGACAGATTCTTCAGACTGAAGGCGACAACAGGTACGAGGGGGCATTCGGAGAAACTGAAGGGAGATAGGTTCAAAACAAATGCAAGGAAGTTTTTTTTCACCCAAAGGGTCGTGGACACATGGAATGCGCTACCGGAGGAAGTGATCAGGCAGAGTACGGTACAGGGATTCAAACAGGGATTGGACGGATTCCTGAGGGATAAAGGGATCGTGGGATACTGAGAGAGATGCTGGGATGTAACACAGGTATAGAAAGCTAACCAGGTAATAAGTATAGAAATCCAACAGGTCGTACATGTGCAAGACCGGAGGGTTAGGACTACGATGGGAAGATAGGACTTAAATGAGAAACCAAGGTGGCAAGGGAGCCCCTTCTGGTGATGCAGACAGGTCGTGACCTGTTTGGGCCGCCGCGGGAGCGGACTGCCGGGCAGGATGGACCTATGGTCTGACCCGGCGGAGGCACTGCTTATGTTCTTATGATCGTTCAGGTCTTTATCTGCTGTCAATTACTATGTTATTATGTTAAATAATTGCTAAAGTGACATCTGGCCCTATGATGGATTGTAATAGTTTGGACTTCTTTCTACTGCTGTATTTCTTTGCTTTGAATGTTTTTGATTTGTATATATGTTTAATTATACCCCATCTTGGAATAAGACAGGTTACAAATTGTAATAAATAAAAAATGAAATGAAATCACTCTTAAAGTGGCTCACCATTTCAGTTGTATTAGCTTATTAGTGGTAAAGAATATTGAATTTTGCAAAATAATTTTGAACTGCATTGCAGCTTCACATTGGTGTTTAATTTCCCCTGGAAGTGGTTATAGTTAGAAGAGCAGGCCTTTCTTCTTGAACAGAATTTGTACTTCGTAATCTTTGGAAGTGTTTCTTTTTCAGTGCAATGGCATGTCGTGGACAGTTGCATTGACTATGTGATTGTCTGGACCCTGCTGAACACCATTGTTGCATAGGTGAGGTCCCTGAACCCGGCACATGCCCTCCAAAGCTCAAGCATGTCGTCAAGACACAAAAAGCCAGTCAGATATTCAGGATGTCCAATGAATATGCATGAGATAAATTTGTATACACTACTTCTACTATATTAAAATCTATCTCATGTATATTCATTGTGGATATCCTGAAAATCTGACTGGCTTGGTGTGTCCCAAGAACTGAGCTTAGAACTCTTGGTCTAGATGTGTCTGGAGTTTTGGGGCCTGGAGAAACCTGATTAATTGGTGAGGTGGCAAAGGTTTGTCACATTTTGAGCAGTAGCAATAGGCTTTCTGCAGGCACTGCCAACTGCTGTTCTGGGTACCAAAATAGAACAGACTTTAGGCAGGCATTTTCAGCATGAACAAGGGGAAAAAAAACAAAAAACAAAAATGAAACCACAGAAATCTGGAGTCGGACCCTGCATGAGGTAGGAGTTCTATTACTGCCTGTCAATCGCAGCATGCCAGCCAATGCAGTCTGTTAGAAGGAATGAGGAACCTCACTGTGCCCTGCTGAGTGGTATGTTTATGAAACATACAGAGAGTGACACTCAGGCTGATGGAGAAGTCCTGATGGCAGAGTCAAGGGATCAAGTAGAAATGGTACCAGGCAGCCCTTGGTACTTGGGGGCTCTGGCTGGGCACAATTCAGCAGGTAGGAATCATCACCTCGCCTTTCTTTCTTGATTCTGGGAAACTGGATTTTTTTTTTGGGGGGGGGCATAATGATCTCTGGAGGCTTCACACTGGTATTTTCTCTGGGGAAGTAAATCTGAGAAATGTGGAGGAAAAATGTATATAAAGATGTCTTTGAGGAGTCCTATTGGTAGAGCTTCCCAGGGACAGCAAGAAGGGGCTAGTTAAAGGAAGAAAAAAAATGGAAATTGGTTTACAATGTGAAAAATGGGGGAGAGTAAAGGGGGAAGTCTTTAAGGCTTGGATCAGCTGTGTAGTGTTTTCTGAGTGATCGGAAGGCTGAGTTTTTTGGGGGGTTTTGGAAGCAAGATTTTGAGAATTTATGAGATGAAAGTTCCACACATTCTGGAAGCTTCTGCCTAGGATGCCACAGAATACCATATTGTTATATTAACTCTGCATGTTAAGATGTAATCTGCCTTGTTAAAGGTGGACTGTGAATAATAAACTATAAACTATAGTGCTGACTTGGTGTCCTTCTGTCTAATAGGAAACATTTTACAGAGTGGGTTGGCAGGTTGTGGGTTGGCAGGAAAGGAATGTCTGTGCTATGTGTAGAGAGGTGAGGAAGGACATCGGTGCTGTTTTCCCTATTCCTCTGGCAGAACCTGCTTCCACTCTGTATAAGGAGGCAGGGATGGGATGTCGGTGCTGTTACACCTCTTCCACTTCCTTGCTATAGATCTTGTCCTCATGTGCTGTATATGGGGACGTAGAGACATGATGTCAGAGCTGCATTCCCTATCATGATCTTTGGAAGTTGAAAATTAGCTCTACTGACTTACCTCCTTCCTCAAGAATATCTAGGATACAGGGTGACAACTGAGCTCTCTCCCCAAAATATGAAGTGAAAATTGGGAAACGAGGGATTGTGTTAACAAAAACAATAAGACAATGCAAATGTTCATGGGGGCCACACAGTGCATACCACTCTGTCCTCTTAACTATAGAGTAAGAAACAAGAGTGGAGGGAGCGAAGGGATTCATAGAGCATTCCCTCTCCACACACAGCACTGGGGAATATAGTCTGCTAAGAGGCATAGGGAATGCAGCTCTGACATCATGTCTCTACGTCCCCATATACAGCACATGAGGACAAGATCTATAGCAAGGAAGTGGAAGAGGTGTAACAGCACCGACATCCCATCCCTGCCTCCTTATACAGAGTGGAAGCAGGTTCTGCCAGAGGAATAGGGAAAACAGCACCGATGTCCTTCCTCACCTCTCTACACATAGCACAGACATTCCTTTCCTGCCAACCCACAAAAAGTTCACAGGGACAGGGTATGCAAAGAACAATACTGACGCCCTGTCCCTGATCCTCACAGCACTGGAAGCAGAATCTGCAGAAGGAATGGGAGAACACACCACTGATGCACAACATGTGCAGAATTCTGTGCAGATAGGGAATTCTATGCTGCATAGTTGCACAGAATTTCGCCAGGAGTAGTATTATATTATATATAGGTACTTGTTTTGTACCTGGGCATTGGAGGGTTAAGTGACTTGCCCAGAGTCACAAGGAGTTAAAGTGGGAAATAAATAAAATACCTTTTGGGTGATTGATCAAAATTAAAATTTTTAATTGAAATGCAGCTCCTTTTGTTACCCTATAATGTACAGGTCAGAGCATTTGTATCAGTTCTGTTTTGTATGCTAATGCAACAAGATCGATATTTTAACAATCATAGTTTAATGCTGCTGAAGAGAGGAAAGAGTCAATGCAGTAATTGTTTAGAGTAGATTGCTAATGGACTGATCAGAATCCAATTTTGAGTGAATTAGTTATTGCACCAAAGAAAATGTATTGGCTTTGTGACTTGAATTAAAATGCAGTACTGGCTGTTTCAAAAGAATTGTAACCCCTTAATCAGAGCCCAAGTATCGACTGTGCCATAACCTGGAATTGCACCTATCGGAACATAATACAGGGTCAGAACATAACAGCCTTATAGGAAAATAAATTCATCTCTCCTGCTAAGAACCAAAGATGAGGAATGGTGGTACTGAAAAAAAAAATCCTGTAATAATGTTTATTTTATTTTCAGTATAACAGTAATGATTCCTGCAGGTTAGAAAAATAAGCTGGGATGGCGAATGTGTGGGTGAGGAAGTTCTGACAGTGAGAGGCTGGGAGAGAGGCAGGATTGTGTGAGATATGCAGCTTAGAGGCACTGTGCTGAACTCGGGTTGTGTCTGAACCCTTCTGAAGAAAGTGGGGGTTATGGAAAGGGGACAGGAAAAAAGACACTTAAGTCACAGAGCCCTGATTCAGGAAGGAAGATGGATGTGGTTAGGCACACACCACAAGGGAGGTGGGTCGGGAGCAGCTTCCTGAAGGGAGGGGTATGTTACTATAGACAGCTGCTGCACCTTCTTCAATGCTGTGGGTCATCGGTCATGGGTTCAGCTTCATAAAAACATCTTTTGATGGAGAAGAAAAGTTCTGCACCTCATGGAATAACCCTTGAGTGAGAGAACCTTTACCTCCTGGTAAAGACAGAGAATGTTGTCTTCCTGAGGCAGTGCTTTAGAGCAGTGTTCTTCAACCACCGGTCCGTGGACCAGTGCCGGTCCACAGAAATTTCCTGCCGTTCCACAGGGCCAGCACGTGCCCAAAACAGTGTTCTTCAACTGCCAGTCCACGGTGCGATCGATGCGGCGTTATCTTCGAGCCGGCTCCCTCTTCCTCACTGATTCAGTGCACAAAGCCATGGGCAGTGGCTCCACGCACTTCCTGCAACATCAGAGGGAAGGCTTCCAGATGAGGTGCGGGATGCGCAAGGAGCCGCTGCCCGCAGCTTTGTGCACTGCATCAGTGAGGAAGAGGAAGCCGGCCTGAAGATAACACCGGAGGCAGCATAAAATGGCCAGGCGGGCGCAGGTCAGAAGCTAAGGCATAGCATGGAGGGAGGGAGACAACAAAGGTAGGGGGGGAATGATTTTATTTTTGAATTTAGTGATTGAATTATGTCAATTTTGAGAATTTACATCTGCTGTCAGCATGCTTTGTATAGTTTAATTTTGTGGTTAACCATTATGTGTTGTTAATAAGATTATATTGTGTATCTGTGAAAAAATAGTGTTACAATTAGTACTATTATGGGGGTGGGGTCTGGGGTGGAGATTGGGTAGAGATGGGCAGGGTCTGGCCCATGACTTAGCCCAGTGTTCTTCAACCGCTGGTCCACAGACTGATGTCGGTCCACAAAATAATTATTTTGTTTCTGCCGGTCCATAGGTGTAAAAAGGTTGAAGAACACTGCTTTAGAGAGATCTCTCCACCTCCCTTGTGTCCCTCACTGAAGAACCTTCTCATAGAGGGGAATGGAGGAGTAGCCTAATGGCTAGTTTGGTGGACTAAGATCCTGGAGAACTGGGTTTAATTTCATCTGCTGCTCCTTGTGATCCTGGACAAGTCACTTAACCCTCCATTGCCCCAAGGACAAAAACAGAATATGAGCCCACTAGGGATAGAGAAAGTTCCTGGAGGAAAAGTCCATAGTCTGCTGTTGAGACAGACATGAGGGAAGCCACTGCTTTCCCTGGATTGGTGGCATGGAATGCTGCTACTATTTGGGTTTTTGCCAGGTACTTGTGACCTGGATTGGCCTCCATGAAGAAAGGATACTGGGCTAGATAGACCATTGGTCTGACCCAGTAAGGCTATTCTTATGTTCTAGAATCTAATGGGTTACAGAATCTGACTTAACATGGCTTTACTAAAGGTAAAGCGTGCCAAACGAATCTGATTGAATTTTTTGATTGGGTGACAAGAGAATTTGACAAAGGACATATGCTAGATGTCATTTACTTAGATTTCAGCAAAGCCTTTGACAAGGTTCCTCATAGGAGGCTCTTGAACAAACTTGATGGGCTAAAGTTAGGACCCAAAGTGGTGAACTGGATTAGAAACTGGTTGAAGGACAGACGCCAGAGGGTGGTGGTTAATGGAATTTGCTCAGAGGAAGGAAAGGTGAGTAGTGGAGTCCCTTTTCAATATGTTTGGGAACGACATTGCTTATAGGTTAGAAGGAAAGGTTTTCCTCTTTACGGATGATACCAAGATTTGTAAGAGTAGACACTGAGGAGGGAGTGGAAAACATGAAAAAGAATCTGCAAAAGTTAGAGAAATGGTCTAATATTTGGCAACTAAAATTCAAACATAAGAAGTGCAGAGTAATGCATTTGGATGTGCTGGGAGATGAGAGGCTAATACGCACGGATGGGGAGAGGGACCGTGGAGTGATAGTGTCTGAAGATCTAAAGGCAAAGAGACACTGTGACAAAACGGTGGCTGTTGCCAGAAGGATGCTAGGCTGTATAGAAAGAGGCATAGCCCCCCATGATGATGCCCCTGTACAGGACGTTTGTGAGGCCCCACTTGGAGTATTGTGTTCAGTTTTGGAGACCATATCTGGCAAAGGACATAAGAAGACTTGAAGCGGTCCAGAGGAAGGTGATGAAAATGGTTGGTTTGTGCAAAAAAACATATGAGGAGAGACTGGAAGCCCTGAATATGTATATCCGATAGAGTTGAACTGCATGTTTTTATTTATTGAAAATTTGATATCCCATGGTAGCTTATGACAGATCACAGTGGTTTAAAAATAGAAAAGAACTCCATAAAAACAGGACAGACCAAAGCCAAAATCAGAAGTGTACAGTCCACCTGGTACCTTGTTGTGTCTGAAAGCAGAAACTTTATATTATAATTTTTACTGAAGATCAATATATATGATCACTTAAGAGATTTTTTGTTTTCAAAAGCTAATTTGAAGAAGTAAGTTTTTAATCATGTTTTAAATGCTTTAAAATTGGGTTCCATCCGTATACAGTGCGGAAACTGGTTCCACAATGAGGGTGCTAGATAAAAGAACGCCTTTGCTCGAGTTATCTCCCATTTGGTCCTTTTAACTGAGGGAATAACTAGTCTATTTTCTTAGAGACCTTAAAGCCCACAGCAGTGTACAGTATATGGTATCGTTAGTGAATTCAGATATCTAAGTTGAGAAGTATTTAAAAAATTTGTGTGTTAACATCAGAACTTTAAACTGGATTCTGTAGGGTATGGGGAGCCAGTGATATCGGTGAAAAAGAGGGATAACATGGTTCTATTTACCTTTGTATCCAAGAAGTTCAATTGCCGTGTTCTGCAAAGTTTGAAGTTGCCTTATTTTGAATTTAGACATACTGGAATAGACAATATTACAGTAATCAGTTTTTGTGTTAAAAGTGCGTTTCAGTTGCACGTATTAAAGGCATGTCTCGTGCACGTGCACCAAATGTTACACCGGCAGGAGCTAGGCTCTGAGGTAGCGGGAGTGGCTGGAAGCTGAAGAAAGAAGAGGAGATGCCAGATCTATGTGATGGATTGGGGGGAGGGGGAAACATGCTGGATCTGATATCTTTACAGTCCTTGAAAAGTGCTGGTTTTGGTTGGGGTGTCATAGTGGTGGCAAAGTGGTGCCACTTCTGATGCCTGTGATGATATAGCATTTTATTCCTTCCAAACTAGAGAATGACACGGGGACAAATTTGTCCCTGCCCCTGCAGGAATTCTAATTTCCCTGTCCCGTCCCCACCCCATTCCATGCCTTAGCCACACAAGCCTCAAACACTTACGATTTCAAAGTGTTTGAGGCTTGTGCAGATGAGGACAGAGCTTGCAGGAATGGGGCAGGGATGGGAAAATGAGTTCCCACATGGATAGGGAAAATTTGTCCCTGTGTCATTCTCTATTCCAAACCAGCAGAACGGTTTGATTACTGCGCCATTCAAATCCTCACACAAAAACTATATTTGTCTGCTTTGCCCATTTGCTTAAAGACGATTGGATTATGTCTGTATATGAAAAGTGAATTGATAAAGCAAGCACAGTTGAAATGTTTCACAATTGGTGGCACTGCTCAGAAGTTTTCAACCTCTGCTAATTCATCCCTCTTTTCTGGTAAAAGTCTTGCTGAACTCCACAGGGGCAACATCCACTGCACTTCCCTAATTGACTATTTTTATCACCTCATTAAAGAACTCGATCAAGTTTGTCTGTTAGTGTCTTCCCTTTTTGAAATCATGATGTCTGGGGTCCGATAATTTCTGTGTTTTTTTTTATTTTGTGCTGTTTCTGTGGTTTTTGCCAACTACTGAATTTAGAATAAGGGTCTACAAGGACCCATTTCCTGTTTAACTTTGATGCGGGGGGACCACATTAACTGTCCTCTGGTCCTTTTGGACATCTGTTTTTAAAGACATTAAGAGTTTTAAAAAGAGCAGACTACACCCATCATAACTCATAGGATTCTGATCATGCACCTTTTTATAATCCTGCCCAATGTATGAGGGGGTGCTGAAAAGTTCTCAGCCCCACTAACTTCAGTTAGGACAGTCTCCATTAAGGGCTATACACTTAGTCCAGCGAGGTTCCACTTTTTTCATTCAGTACTTTTCTGACGGAACAAAAAAAGTGGAAACTCGCTAGACTAAGTGTATAGCCCTCGATAGAGACTGCCCCAACTTTGTTGGATGGGCTGAGAACTCTTCAGCACAGCGCAAATATTTTCAGATTTGTACTGTACATTTCCCAAAACAAATGGAAAACATCATCCAAGACCCTCCCACAATGAAGAGAAATGATTCTAGTGAACCTGGAGAAACAGCAACTAGAACAGTGTGGGCACTTTTGCACTTACAAGCTCATTTTGAAAGAGAAACTGCATATGTACAACAAAAAACTCAAACACTTTTTACTTGCCTTAACTAGAGTAAAGACTATTTATTTGTGAATCAAATCCAGCGTATGCTCCCTTTGCTTTTCCTAAGCCCTGGAATGTCTCTTTTTCCTCCATGCTTAAATCAAGCCATCTGGGGGGGGGGGGGGGGGAGAGTGGGAGGAGAAGCAATTTTACCTCCTAGCGTTTAGCTGGAAACTTTTCTCCTTATGCCAAAGAACTACTGGACAACACACTTCAGACAGAGAGAAGTGACAAAGCGAAATGTATGTGAGATGCACACAAGGCTGGGCTTTGATTATGATTGGCTGTGGGGAGAGAATGGGCAAGGGTCGTCATTGGTAGAATACTGAACACATGGTCTGCACTAAATGCTGATTTGCTGAATGCAAACTGACTTGAGAATACTATGCCACGAAACAGCCCAAATTACAGCCCAAAAATCTAAAACCAGCCCAAAAAAACGCAACCTGCAGCTACTCAAAATTTCCTGCAACCAGCGTTCCAAAACAGCCCAATTGAGCAAGAAAAACACGGACCTGGCAACTATGGTTATGTCCCATGGCTTTATCCACTCTCATTTGTTTGAGGATGTCCCCCTCTCTTTATGGGTTGTGATCATTTCACATTCATTAATGCCATTTCCTGCCTTGAACTCTTTTCCTTCCCCTTCTGTAAATACCAAGTAAAAACTTGCTTGATGTCTACTTGTCCTTCCCATTAATCTTACTTTCTCCTTTATCTTACCTATTCCTCTGTTGTTTTTGGGAGCAGGCAATATTGAAATCAACCTGCCAGGCTGCACAATCCAGGTTCCATTCCAGGAACACCCGCGAATGCGGTTTAAGGGGCTGATCGAAAGGCAGGAGAGGGCAGCTGGGGTGACGGCAGGTGCTGAAAATCATTTGCGCCAGATAGCGTGTCAAAGCAGCTCCTGATTGGTGTAACCATGACTTTAGTACAGGGGTGTCCAACCTGCGGCCCCATGAAGCATTTTGTGCAGCCCCGGTCAAGGGCGATGCAGAGTTTTCCTCTGCTGCCCCGGGTTGTGTACATCTTGCCGGCTCCCTCCTCTGTCTTGCTGCAGCGTTTGCGCGTTTGTGTGTCCCCAGAAAATTTTTTTTAGGCCAATGCGGCCCAGGGAAGCCAAAAGGTTGGACACCCCTGCTTTAGTACAAGGAAGTGGCAGTCGGAAAATACCGCAAATTACTGAGTCTGTGATTTACGAACCGCAAATTCACGGGGGTTTACTGTATACCACATTAGAAGATGAACATGTGAAAGATCCCTTTATGTTTTTCCCATATGAGTGAATCCCATAAGAATTGCAATACCAACCATGATGTCACCTCTGGAAAAACTGACCACTGCACCAATGATTTTACAGTGAGAATACTGAAAGGGACCTATAAAACAATCCAAGAACATAAAACCTTTGAAATCAAAATGATACCTACCAGACAGGACTTACCAGAGATCTGGGCTTCCTTTCCCACTACAAAGTCATTTAAAACTGCTCTGCCACCTTTTTGTCTACCTCCCTCTTCCTATTCCAGAAATGCTTTCATGTTTTCCTTATATATACACTATTTGTCAACATTTGCTCTTTTCTGATCTGAAGAAGGGTTACTTTTGAAAGCTCATCATAAAATGCATTGAGTTGGTCCAATAAAAAAGGTATCACCTTATTTCCTTTGTTTTTGTTTTATTTCTCTATATTACCTTGGAAAGTGGACTAACATGGCCACCACATCGTTTCACTCAAAATGTAAAAAAAAAAAAATCAGAAACAAAAAAACGAACAAAACCAAACCCTACGATTAAGACTTAAGAGGAAGTAGCAAAGTTCAGAAAAAGGCAGGGCAATATTCTGATCTCTGGCCGGAGTTTCTGGATTTAGCCAAGAAACGGATCTCCTGAGAGTTTATGGTTAACAGTGCTGATGTGGCTGTGTAGAACATTCCCTTTGTACTCACTAAGTATTGAATTCTCCACCCTTTAACCCTGGCTGCCCTCAGTCCAGACCTCCCCATGTCCTCTTTACCTTCCTACTTATAAAGAAACTGTCCTGTTTTGCAATCACTGTTGGTAAATAGTATTTTCTGATGCAACAAGTGAAAAAGGACTTGAGTTTCTTTTCTGAGCTGGGGTGAAAAGAGATGACGCTGCTATTTCTATTACATGAACTGAAAGATTTGTTTCCTAAGACTGTTCCTACCCACCCTATGTCTTAAGAGTGCAGTGTCAGCATGTGCCCAGCCCACCACAGATGCCCTGAGCCCCACTGTCACATGACACTAAAATCTGTATACTATTCCACGTGCTTCAGCCACACTATTCCACTCCATGGTTGGAATCATTCTCTCAGTAAGCTACAGAAATGATCTGACAAAGTGTTTCAACTTTTCAGTGTTGAATAATGGGAATGTTTCTGGTTCGAGTAAATCTTATGTTTTCCTTTCATCTTAAAATTGTTTGGGGGACAAGCTTAAGGATCTTATTATGTATACTTTGGAAGAAAGGCAGGAGAGGCGACATGATGGCAGATAAAGGCCAAATGGCATCCAATCTACCCATCCACAGTAACCATTATCTCTTCTTCTCTCTAAGAGATCCCACGTGCCTATCCCACGCTTTCTTGAATTCAGACACTCTGTCTCTACCAGGAGCCTATTCCATGCATCTATCATCCTTTCTGTAAAAAAAGTATTTCCTTAGATTATTCCTGAGCCTACCACCTCTTAACATCATCCTAAGCCCTCTCATTCCAAAGCTTCCTTTCAAATGAAAAAGACTCGACTCATGCGCATTTACATTAATTAGGTATTTAAACATCTCTATCATATCTCCCCCTCCCGCCTTTCCTCCAAAGTATACATATTGAGATCTTTGAATCTGTTGAAGACCGCACCATTTTAGTAACCTTCCTCTGGACTGACTCCATCCTTTTTATATCTTTTTGAAGGTGTGGCCTCCAGAATTGTACACAATATTCTAAATGAGGTCTCACCAGTCTTATATAGGGGCATCAATACCTTCTTTTTCCTACTGGCTATACCTCTCCCTATGCACCCTAGCATCATAAGAACATAAGTACTGCCATCTCCGGATCAGACCTTCGGTCCATCAAGTCTGGCGATCCGCACACGCGGAGGCCCAGCCAGGTGTACACCTGGCGTAATTTTAGTCACCCTATCTCTCTATGCTTCTTGTAAGGAGATGTGCATCTAGTTTGCTTTTAAATCCTAGAACGGTGCATTCCAGGTGTCCACCACTCATTGCGTGAAGCAGAACTTCCTGATATTTGTCCTGGACTTGTCCCCCCTTAGCTTCAGTCATGTCCTCTTGTCCGTGTCACATTGGACATTGCAAATAATTTTTTTTCCTGCTCTATTTTGTCGATTTCTTTCAGTATTTTGAAAATCTCGATCATATCCCCTCGCAGCCTCCTTTTTTCAAGGGAGAACAATCCCAGTCTCTTAAGTTGTTCCTCATATTCCAAGTTCTCCATACCTTTTATTAGCTTCGTTGCTCGTCGCTGCACCCTCTCCAGCAGTTTTATATCCTTCTTTAGGTTGGGAGACCAATGTTGGACACAGTATTCCAAGTGTGGTCTGACCATTGCTCTATAAAGCGGCATTATAACTTTCTCCAATCTACTTGTGATTCCTTTCTTTATCATGCCTAACATTCTATTTGCTTTCTTTGCCGCTGCTGCGCATTGTGCTGACAGCTTCAGGGTCCTATCAGTACACCCAGGTCCTTTTCTTGTTCGCTCTTACTCAGAGTTGCACCTTACATTCTATACTCATGTTCCTTGTTCTTTCTGCCTAAATGCATTACTTTGCACTTTTCCACATTAAACTTCATCTGCCATTTCTCCACCCATTTCTCTAGCTGACACAAGTCACTCTGGAGTTCCTCGCTATCCTTCTGCGATCTGATTGCCCGGCATAGCTTTGTGTCGTTTGCAAACTTGATGATCTCACTGGATGTTCCTTCTTCTAGGTCATTGATGAAAATATTAAATAAGATGGGCCCAAGTACCGAGCCCTGGGACATATCGCTAGTCACTTTCTCCCAGTCTGAGAACTTCCCATTTATGCCCACTCTCTGCTTTCTGTTCTCCAGCCATTTGCCTATCCATCTTAGTATATCTCCCTCTATTCCATGGCTTTGTAGTTTCCTGAGAAGTCTTTCATGTGGAACCTTGTCGAACGCTTTCTGGAAGTCCAAGTATATTATGTCCACCGGTTCTCTACTATCAATTTGTTTGTTCACGATCTCAAAAAATTGAAGTAAATTCGTCAAACATGATTTCCCTTTCCTGAAGCCATGTTGACTGGCTCTCATCAGGTCGTGTGTATCCAAGTGCTATCTTTAATCAGTGCTTCAACCATCTTTCCAGGGACAGACGTAAGACTCACAGGTCTGTAGTTGCCCGGTTCTCCTCTTGATCCTTTTTTGAAAATTGGCGTGACGTTCGCTATCTTCTAGTCGTCCGGTATCTGTCCAGTTCTAATTGACAGGTTGGCAAGTTTTTGCAAAAGCTCTCCGATTTCAACTTTCAGTTCTTTTAAGACTCTCGGGCATCCTTCTAGCTTTCGCCTTCACCTTTTCATCACATACAATTACACATACAAGTCCCGCTCTTCTGTTGTGCACATAAGTTCTTCATCCCCTAAACTGTACCGTTACTTCAGGATTTTGGAGCCCAACTGCATGACCTTGCATTTCTTAGCATTAAATTTTAGCTGCCAAATTTCAGACCATTCTTCAAGCTTGGCTAGGTCTTTCTTCATGTTATTCACACCATCTGGGATGTTTACTCTATGGGAGATTTCGGTATCATCCACCAAGGCAAATCTTACCTGACAGTCCTTTAGCAATATCATTTATAAAAATGTTAAAAAGAACAGGCCCAAGGACAGAACCTTGAGGCACACCACTGGTAACATCCCTTTCCTCAGAGCGATCTCCACTGACCACTACTCCTCTGTTGTCTTCTACTTTAACCAGTTCCTGATGCAGCCCGGAAAGCAATAAAAACATACCTCTTCACCTAACTCCCCTGCCCATGACCTATGGATTACAAACAAAATATATAATGGTACCAGATCCCGGTATTTGTCACGTTAGGAAAATCTTATATTGAAAAATCTTGCACTGTAACTATGGCAAATTTAACCTACAAACTCTGTGTGTCAAATTAGGATAAAACTTGATTGGGAAACTTGCACTGTAAGGATAATTATGGCAAATTTTAACCTATAAACTGTATATTAGTATTAGACCTCTAGTATGTGTCAAGTAAACATGTACTGAAATTATGGCAAATCCAGTGCAAATTGTAACCTGTTAACTGTATATTATGTATGTTTAACTTGTAACCTGTTCTAAGCTCTTTGGGATAGAAAATGAAATAATGTTTTTGAAATACTACTACTTATATCAACATAATATGCAATAAAACATTTTAACCCTTTAATTAGTAGATGGTGAAATGGCTACTTTACATAATGTAATGTTAAACAAGAGCAATAGTGCCAAGCAACAGGCATTTGGAGATGCAGATCTCCCATAAGAGCCATAGAAACACATGTTGCTCTGAGCGTCAATGCTAAATAACAGGTTAATAGACAGCAGAGGTAGGGTTATCATATGGCTCACAGAAAAAGGAGGACGGATTGAGACATCTGGGATTTACTTCCATTGCTTTCAATTAAAGTAAAGCCCAGATGTCTCAATCTGTCCTCTTTTTTTCTGGAGCCATAGGGTATAAACAGAGGTGGACTATACAGACAGGATAGATTACGGAAAAAAAGGCATGTGGAAATAGAAAAGGGGTGTGTATGATAATCAAGTGTAGCCAGTGATGGTCTTTGTGCATGTGACTAATTAGTTGCCTCTTCCATTAAAGGCTTGAGAGGAAAGCCAGACTGTCATCTCTTCCCTGACATAAAGAATAGTCTCACATTAAGTGAAACCCTTTCAGGGAGTTTATTCTCGAGTGTGAATGAGATGGGGCAATTTGTGGGGTGGTGAGAAAATTGCAAGGGTAGTTTTAAGGGTTGGGAGGTATTGTTATCAGTTGCAGGTAGGATATTTTCTGGGGATGGGGACATGTTTGCGAGGTGGTGTGGCAGTTGTGGAGTAGTTTTTGGTTGTGGGGGACAGTATGAGGGATAGGGATAAATGCTAGATTACTAGATTCAAAGTACTTAAGTAAAAGGTAAAATACATATTTTGACCAAGTAAAAAGTATAATGAAAAAGAAATTAAAATATACTCAAATAAAAGTACAAAAAGTGCTTAAAATATGACTTTTAGAGTAAAAAGTCAAAGTACTGCAACTTCTAGCTTCATCTTTAAAAGTGAGCAACTCCCTGCTCTTATAGACTCTATTCACTAAGCTGAATTGATCCACTCTTTGCATGACGAGGTTTGAATCCACTCCACGTGTACTTTTAACTGTAAGCACCCAAATATGAATTAGGTAAAAGTAGCAAAAATGATTACTTCAGTAAAAGTAATAAATATTATCCTGTACTTGTTTACAAGTAAAAGTATCAAAACTTTTATCTAACACCACCCCCCCTTTTACGAAGCCACGTTAGGCTTTTTTATCGCCAGCCGCAGTGGTATTCTATGAGCGTCAGAGCTCATACCGCCACAGCCGGTGATAATAAAAGCCAGGGGAGGTTAGTTTCTTTACAACACTGCTCTTAAGTTTATATGCTACAGAAATACAATGGGTCATATTTTGGTGGGGGCTTGATCTACTGGAACCCCTGGTCCAATGTGATCCATTTACAAACTTGCTGAGTCTTTGTACTGGTTCTTTCCCTCATGAAAAGCTTCATCTCATTCCATTTGCAGAGTTACTTTGCTCCTAGGTGGACATTCTCAAACCCCTTTGCAGAATTATTTCCAACTTCCGTTGGGTTGGAAAGAATAAAATTGAAATGAAACAAAAAAGTAACAACTTTTCTACTTGAAAGAATGTGACAGCATTGTGATATAATAAGCGTTGTTATCAGTACTATAATATATCTGAAAACCTGTTACTGAGAGCTGTGCTTTGTGGTGACGTCGCGATATGTATATCATGTTCTCTTAGGCTTCTGTGGCTGGTGTCATGATTGTAGCAGGTTTCCGGGTCTTGCTGCGTCTATGTAGAAAGAACCTACGTTTCAGCCATCATCCTGTGGCTTTCTTCAGTGTATGCTGGGGTCTGCAGTGTGTCTTTATATATAGTGGGTTCATGGACCTGATTGAGAACAGGGCAGTCTGTGGTTCGAGAAATGTCAAGTTTTGGCGGGAAAGTTTGTGGGCTGACCTGATTGAGAACAGGGAAGTCTGTTGGTCATGAATTTGAATTTTGTCACATGAACCCACTATATATAAAGACCTCAGGATACCCTGAAGAAAGCCACAGCATGATGCAGCAAGACCCGGAAACCTGCTACAATATGCATATCATGTTAGAGCTCTATAAAACCTTAATCGCCTTATTGCTGTGTTTATCTTCCTTACAGATATCTTCTCTATGCATCGTCCTGTGACATCACAATCTCATCTATGTTACCCAGAGCATCTCTGTTTTCCCTCTATAGCAGAGAATCCATATTCCAGCCCCCTGCCTAGTGTCTATAATGAAGCGCCCATCCTCTCTAATGAGCATCTCCAGGTAACCTTGAATCTCGGAGCATCTCCTCAGCTTATGCTGTCTAATCTTGTTTTCTACTCCTCTCATTCGTCTTTGTTTCTGAGTCTCTCAGCTTCTATTTAATGTCCCTGTGAGGACATTTTGGGGGAGGAAATTTTGTATAGGTTTTTCCATATATATTATATATGATTTTTACACACAAAAGTCTTTTATGAAATTGTCCATGGTATGGAATTGCACTGTGTATGGATGTTCCAAGAGGATGATATGTTTATACCCTCTTTAGCATGTTTGTGTTATTGGGGCTGGTTCTGGGTGTCGGTTTTGTAAAGGAACATTTTCAGACTTCTCAGGCCTATCATTTGTATCTGCAGTGAGCATAGCATACTTTGAAACTTCTTATTTTGTATCTGTCAAGTCCTTTAACTCTTTATTGCCCCAGGTACATTACAAAATAATCTAATCTGAACTTCTGTATCATACTTTTCCAGTACAGGTTCAAGGTGATTTACAAGCGAAGAGACCCTTACAGTACAAAGGGAATTACACAATTGAGAACATGAAATTGCATCTTATAATTACGATTTACAAGCGAAGAGAACATGGGGAATTACATAGCTAAGAACACGATAAATACATCTCATAGTTGCACAAGTGAGTTCAGATCCAGTTGAGAGGGCATATGGATGAGTTAGTATGTGGATCTATTTGATAAATAGCATGATAATTATTTCTTACACTTGCTTAAGATAGGCAATAGTTTGAGTGGGAGGATATAGGAATATTTGCTGAAGTATTTAAGTGGTTGAGAAACTAGGTTGTGGACTTTGGATTCTTTTTAGATTAATAGAGAGATAGTGATGTTAGTTGTTGGCATCTGTTGAATAGGAATGTTTTCATTTTTTTTTTTTCAAAATCTGAGGTGGTTTGCCTCTGTTCTAATAGATGTAGGTAGGCCATTCCAGGTCCTGCTGACTGTATGTGAATAGTGAGTTAAACATTCATTTGTATTTCACACCTTTGGAGGATAGTGTGATCATTTGGTGGGTTACATGGATTCCGGAGGATGAGAAAAAGGATTTGGAGAAAAGAAAGATTATTGACTCAGAGGTGTCGGCATGAATGGAATGAAACATTATGTATGATAGTTTCAATGTTGTTCATCCACTTAAAGGTAGCCAGTGGAGTTTACGATAATGTTCTGATATGGCTTTGTATTTTTTTTAGACTAAAAATTAGTCTTATTGCTGTGTTCTATATCACTTGTAGTTTGTGCATTAGTGAATTGTAGTAGAACAGTTGTGATAGGACTAGCATTTGAACCAGGATGGCAAAGTGGTAGCCATAGAAGTAGGATCTCATCAACCTTAGGTTTTTTTCAAGCTGTAAAAGTTTTTTTTCCCCATAGATTGGAGACCTGGTGTTCATAGGAGAAGGTGAAATCCTGATAATGATGGTAAGAATGTGGGGGCTGTCTGCAATGTGTTATGGAACCATAGCAGTTTGGTTTTGGAAGTGTTTAGTTTTAGTTTATTTGTTAGTAAGTTTTTTTCTATGCCTTTGGTGATTTTGCTGGAACTTTTTATGTCATCACTTAGTGAGATCAGAAGAAAGATGTTGTCTGTATATGATAGTAGACATTCTCCCTTTTTGAAGGTGAGAGTATCCAGTGAGCTCATTAATACGTTGAAGAGTAAGTACGGGGGATAGGGGGATCCTTGGGAACTCTGCAGATGGATGTCAGTCGGGTCACCCACACTCTTTAGAGTAGAACTTAGATATTTGACAGTCATGGAAGTGGAATAGAGATTTGTCCTGGATATGGGAGAGTTTCCTAGGACTTGATTGGTGAGGCTAGCCAGACTTGTGGGACAGTGGTGGCATGGTCAAAATTGCCTTGGAGCAGTCATATGATGAAGGTGAGAAGTGACTTAGAAAAGTAGACTTACTAGGGGGAGTTCACACACATTCTTTAAGTGCTGAGGGTAAAAAGGTAAGCTTTAAAAAATGGGAAAAAAATAAGTCTGTTTGTGCCTAGACAAGAAAGGGAAGAAGTCAGCTATAACCTTTAAGCACATATTTAAATGGAGGAATTGGGCTCAGGGAGGGGTCACTGGCAGATAATGAGCAGGTAACAGGCTTGCGCTGAAGCAAATTTCAGGGAGACAGGGAAAGACCCTGGACAATCTGTAAAGAAGCAGAGAAGCCAAGACTACATTTATAGTTTGCCACACAAAAAAAAAAAGCCGCATGTGCAAGATTTTCATATATCTTTTATAGAGTACAGAAAGCATATTTACCAAGGCAGAGGAGGATGAGTGCATTATTTTGACACAAGAACAGTATTGCACACAATCTGCGCTACCTTCAATAGTCACTAGATGGCAGTATTGCCAATAGCAGCTTACCATATCCCATGTCTAGTAGACCAAAACCCAGAATTGCTCATGCAGTGTTGCACCTATTGACTCATTAAGTAAATGATTAAACAGGCTCAAATTGGTGTGGCAAAAATGTGACCTTTGCGCCAGAGGTTGGCCATTTGGAAAGCACTAAGAATGTGTTATGCTATTTCATGATATTTTTTAAATTAGATTCTGCCATAACCCTAGTGAGGGCAGAGGTTGTGGTTGAGTCATGCATTGGTATTATATTATTCTTTCTTTCTTTAAAGTGTTACTTGAGAATAAGATTGATCCAGTACCTACAATATTGTTAGATTTTAATATCCAAGTAGATCAGGTTAACACCCACATACTTGTTGAAATGTGGGTTAAATGCTTTGAGAGCAATGAAATGGATTCATATGGAATGGAAGCAACACATAAAGCAGGTCAAACTTTAGATTAATGTTTTGTTAGTTTGCAAAACAGATCTGATTTGATGTGTAGTGTTTAACCTGTTCCATGGACGGATCATTATATGGTCACATTGAAGATTTCAATGTTGCAACAAATTGCTGTAAGGTCAGAGAAGCCTTCATTTTTCTGAAGGGATGAAGTTGATTTAGTAAAGTTTGGAGGTGTTCTGGAGGGGATAGGTGCCTGTGAGGGAGGGAGGGAGGGAGGGAGAGAGGAATCTCCCTGCCAGATCAGCTGATCCTGGCAGGGGGAATCCCCATCAGCTGAGCCGGCAGGAATCTCCTGAAACCAGCTCAGCTGACTGGGATTCCCCTGCCATGATCAGCTGATAGCAAGCCCTCAATGGTGGTGGGAGGGCGTTTGTGACCACCGGGGGAGTAAGGGAAGATCATGCCTTAATCCCTTCAGTGGTCATCTGGTCAGTTTGGGCAGCTTTGGGGCACTTAGATGCAACTAAAACAGGTCTAACTGCCAGTGTCTAAGTTCTGTCTAGGATGTCCTGGGAAAGTTTTGATTATTGCTGCAAAATATCCAGGTCAAGCCCTCCCGATATCCGCCCATAACACACCTCCCAAGGTGCCCCTTTGAGCTCTGGATGCATAGCGGCCTAGAAGTGCTGCTGGATGTCCAGAAAGTCAGTTTCCTTTATTGGCATTTGAATATCCTGGCTATTAATAGTAATAATAATAATTTATTTCTTATATACCGCTATACTGTGAAGTTCGAAGCGGTTTACAACAAAGATACATTTGACAGTACATGGGATAGAAACGGTTTACAATAAAGATACATTATGTCAGTACATGAGATTCAAGGTGCTGACTTGGGCTGTTTTTTGAACATTTCAAAGTTTTGATTATGAGCCTCATACTGTTTAATTGGTTTCAATCATTTTTATCCGATAGAACATTTTGGGTGGAGATTGCTCAGGATTTTTCAGATTGGGCTGTTCTTGGTAAAGGTGGATTGTTTTCACTGTGGATCATTGGGTCTCCCCATTTTTCTTTGTTGTGCTGCACTTCTTGGTAAAGGTGTACCACAAGGTTCAGCATTATCAGCAGTGTTATTCAATATATATGTTGCCTCTTTGCCAGGAATTAAGAACATTGAATGTGAATTTTCGAATATATGCCGATGATATACAATTTATAATACCAGTAGGCAGGTCTATATCGGATGCACTCTTACATCTTTATAATTGTTTTCAAATTGTCAAAACATGGTTGCACCAAAATCAGTTAAAGTTGAATATTGGTAAAACTGAAATGTTATATGTAGGTCGAAAAGAGCAGTTGGAGAGGTTTTCATCTACTATAATCATGGACCAGATGGTTGTTCCTGTTCTTCATCAATGCAAATACCTAGGTGTTCTGTTGGATTCAACATTATCATTTAAGCCTCACATTAAGGCCTGGATTCTATAAATGGCTGGCCTACATTGTAAGTAGATGCGGTCGCTGAGCTTATTGCGGTAAATTTAGTGGTCGCCTGTCCCCTCCCCCCCCAAAAAAATGATCACAGTAGGAGGGATCCCAGTCCCTCCTGCCTGGCAACTCCCTCCCATAGCTCGCCCAGCCCACCCCCTGGATTCCCCCTTTTTCAATGGTCGGACGGCGGGCCTGCCCCTTCCCGGTGCATTATGGGATGAACCGGGGAGGGGTCTAAGGCCTCATTGGCCCAGGCACCTAAGGCCCCATCCATGGGAGGGGCCTTAGGCACATGGGCCAACCTAAGATTCCAGTTTGGCCAAGGTGCCTAAGGCCCCTCTTATGGGTGGGGCCTTAGGCACTTAGACCAATCAGGCCTTAGGCCCCTCCCCGTTGCATTCTACAATGCACCGGGAAGGGACAGGCCCGCCATTTAGACAGAGGCAAGCCTGCCAGCCAGCCATTAAAAAAGGTTAGAGGGTGGGGCTTGGAGGGGGTGGGGGGGGGGGGGGGGTGGAGGGTGGTTCAGAGGGTGGGTTGGGTGATCTATGGGGGGGTTGCCAGGCTTGAAGGACTGGGCATCCCTCCTGCCATGACCTACAGTGGGTGTGGGAGTTCCGGCATGCGGAGAGTAAAGAAACATTTTTTGGTAAGATTATATACCTAGCATTGAAAAGAGAGAGAGAAGAATCCAAAACAACATCCAGTACTCTAGAAGATGATTCTGTATGCAAAATATCACCGAAATTAAGGATTACTGAAGATGGCAAATTACCAATTTCTGGGCCAAACTATAATAATTTTGCCTTTGTTACCTAAAGCATCATTTGAGCCTGAAGTGACCACAATTGCAATTTCGATATACAGGAGTTTATATTAGCTGTAAAGTTGCTCAGATTAGGATCAACTTCTAGCAGGATGAAGATATCAGCATAAGTGAACATCGTCCTAAAAATATTGAAAAGAATCTGAGACAACGAAGAGCTCTGTGGGACACCACAATCTGGCATCTATGCAGTAGATGTCTTACCTTCAAAGTTTACCACATAAGAGCATAATGTGATAAATCCTTTAAAACAACTTAGAACTTTTTCTTCTAATCCTATAATCTGAGAGTAATTGAATCAAGATATTATGGCACATCAAAAGCAGTGGAAAAGTCAAATTGAAGTAAAATGGCATATCGATTCTGAGATAGTAAACATTGAGCCTTAGAAATCCAAAGAAACTAATAGAGTTTCAGTACTGAATTGGGACAAAAACCACGTTGAAATGGTGAAAGGACAGAGAATTTATCTAAATAGTTGTTTGGAAATAATAGTCCTGATCATCTTTGTTAATCATGGAATATTAGCAATCGGACGGTACTGTTGGATTAAAGTCTGTGCTTTTCAATAAAGGAGTAAGAGCTATATGCCCCATACTCACAGAAAAATAACCATTATCCAAGAGATAATTTATCAATACCGTTAGCCAAGAGAGAGCCTGGGAAGAGATTTTTTGAAAGATATAAGATGGAAATGGATCCAGAGAATATCTGCTATGCCCTAGTTTACTACATAACTTTCTAATCTGATCTTCATTGACATGTTCAAAATCACTCCAACATCTATCTATAAATACAACATCGAAAGTTTCCCTATAAGAGATTAAATCATCATGGCTCATGGTAGTAAAAGATACCCTAATGGTTTTGAGTTTATCATCAAAGAATTTTGCAAGTTCATCTGCAGATGGTCCACTATTCTTGTGAGTGGACTTAGTTGTGCTAATAAGGGATTTCCAAAGTTTAAATAAAACCTTACTCTGATCATTTTTAGTTCCTGAATATATTTTTCTTCTCTAAATTAATTTATCAGCCTCTAATTTACTTTTTTTCCCCCATTTATGTTCTAGTCTTCTATAATCTCGTTTAAGGTCATGGTGGTAGGTGGAATACCAGGGAGCTTTATGGGTATAGGAAACTGTCTTAGAGGTTAAAAGTGCCATGAAGTCAAATCTTTTTGCTGATTCCTCCCTCCATGTTTTTAATAACTCTGGTACTTGATTATTGCAATTCATTGTATCTTGGCTTGCCTAAATATGTGCCGCATTCATTATAAATTGCACAAAATGCTATGACACAAATTATAGTTAGAGCTTCTAAATATGAGCATTTAACGCCAATCTTGGCTTCCCGTTGCTCAGCGTGTTGCATTCAAAACTCTGTTTGATTTTCAGTGTGTTGACTGACAAAAGTCCTGTAGTTCTTAATTTACTGTTTTGCATCCAAATCATTGGAGAGCCTTGCGTTCTGAGAACCAGATGAATCTTGAAGTTCCATCAAGTTTCTAGCGCAGGGAGCCGCACTGAATGGCTGTTGTAGAAAGTGTGAGTTTAAGAAAAGTTAAATATTTTATTATGTGCTGATTGTTACTATTTTCACATTATTTTAGAAACATGATGGCAGATAAAAGCCCAATGGCCCATCCAATCTGCCCATCTACAGTTAACTATTATCTCTTCCTCTTTCTAAGAGATCTCATGTGTCTATTCCAGGCTTTCTTGAATTCAGACACAGTCTCTGTCTCCACCACCTCTTCTGGGAGACTGTTCCATGCATCTACCACCCTTTCTGTAAAAAAAAGTATTTCCTTAGATTACTCCTGAGCCTATCACCTCTTAACTTCATCCTATACCCTCTCATTCCAGAGCTTCCTTTCAAATGAAAGATTTGACTCATGCGTATTTATGCACATAGGTATTTAAACGTCTCTATTATATCTCCCCTTTCCTGCCTTTCCTCCAAAGTATATATATTGAGATCTATGAGTCTGTCCCCATATGCCTTTTTAGTAGCCTTCCTCTGGACTGACTCCATCCTTTTTATATCTTTTTGAAGGTGCTGCCTCCAGAATTGTACCTTCTAAATGAGGTCTCACCAGAGTTTTACACAGGGGCATCAACATCTCCTTTTTCTTACTGGCCATACCTCTTCCTAAGCACCTTAGCATTCTTCTAGCTTTTGCCATCACCTTTTCAAGATCCTACTGCTGACACACAAAATCATTAATCTCTCTGAACCAGACTACATCAGCACACAACACACCCACTACTCTCGAACCAAAGTCACCTGCTGGAAATTCCCTCCTTCAGAGACATCAAATACAAAAGCATCAAGGAAAGAATGTTCTCAGTGATGGCTCCAAGGTGGTGGAATGCCCTCCTGAAGGAACTAAAACTAGAAAAAGATACCGGAAAGGTCAAGAAAGGGATAAAGACCATCCTTTTCATAGACTAGCCAATTAACGAACATAGAGGAAGACAGTTGGCTAGTCCTCCCTCCCCCCAATCAGGAACACGATAGGAAGAACACAATAGGATATAAATAGATAAAGTGCAGAAGCCCAGAAAACTAGACTCTGAGGAAGATATTTCAAAGATAAACATAAAACATGATAAAGATACATGTACATAGACTATATTTAGTTGAATTGGCAAACTCCGTAGGAGGTATGCAAATACTGTATACTTAGCTGCAGTAGTAAATTTAATATTAGATGTGAATATACATTGGTTGATTAGTTTGGTATAAATGTGTGCAAATAAGTAGGATGATCAATGTGCCAGTAACATAAGTAGGATAACATGGCATAATTATGGCAGTATTAATAACTCTGTATTGTAACATGCTACACTTGTATTGTATATAGCCCATGTATTGTAACACCTCGCAGAAGCTCTTTATAACTCTGTATTGTAACACCTTTACAGAAGCTCATGTAAACCGCTCTGAATTGACTCCCCAGTCATTAGTAGTGATATAGAAGTTCACAATAAACAATAACCTATTTGGACACCTTAAAATCATTAACAAGGTACAGAAGATGATGAAGTGAGGTAAACTGGAAACATCCACAATGGCAATCACCCCACTTTGTAAAGAGGTCCAGGGGTGTCCAACCTTTTGGCTTCCCTGGGTCGCATTGGCCGAAAAAAATGTTTCTGGGGCCGCACAAATGCACAAACGCTGCAGCAAGACAGAGGAAGGAGCCGGCAAGATGGTAAACACCAGGGGGCAGCAGAGGAAAACACTGCATAGCCCTCGACTGGGGCTGCACAAAATACTTCATTGGGCTGCAGGTTGGACACCCCCAAGGGTCTCAAACACCTACTCGATTGCACACTGATTGTGTGTTTCAAACTTTTAGTGGGTGATAATGTACATCCTTGACCCTTATTTCACCTCCTTGATGTCTTGTTTAACTCTTACTGTTGTTTCACAACAGAAAGTATTTTCACTTACCTTTTAATGTGCAGAATTGCTAGCCTGCCCCCACGGGACCCGTTTCACCATATACAGGCATTATCAAGGGTTTTTAAGGAGCTCTACTCAAGCGTCCTATCTTTCTTAGGGCTAGGTGTAATAAAGCCTTTATATGGCGAAACGGGTCCCGTCGGGGCAGGCTAGTGATTCTGCACATTAAAAGATAAGTGAAAATACTTTCTGTTGTGATATTATTTGAAGTGGTTTATTGAATTATGAAACAACAGTAAGAGTTAAACAAGACAACATCATAAAACACTTTTGGCCATGAGTTCACAGAAAGTGGTTTCCAAATCTAAAAGTCTTGGGTAAAGTGGTAGGGTAGCTGTGTTTGTCCACTTTTAAAGGTAGGTGTAAGGAGGGAGGGGGTTCAGAAACAGGGAGAGATGAATGGGTGAGCAAAGGGTGACTAAGCAATATAATTTTATGGTTTATAATATGATCAGAAACCCAGATCTTTGGGCGCTATACAGCAACATTTTCCATGCAGATAGCATATCTGCATGTGATATTTAATTTTTAGTATTTATATACCACTTATAACTAAGAGCTGTACATTCAGATACTCAAGCATTTTTCCCTATCTGTCCTGGTAGGCTCACACTCTATCTAATGTATTTGGGGCAATTCAGTGACTTGCCCAGGGTCACAAGGAGCAGCATTGGATTTGAACCCACAACCTCGGGGTGCTAAGGCTGTAGTTCTAACCACTGTGCCACACACTCCCCATATATTCCTAAAAATTTCCACTGGAAACTATTATAAAATTAATCACTCATTCCATTCCCATTTCAATAATATTAATATGCAACTCTTGTGCACTGCTATGGCACCAGGATTGTATCACAATAGAAACATAGAAGATGACGGCAGAAAAGGGCTACAGCCCATCAAGTCTGCCCACTCTGCTTATCCACCCCCTGTCTATGCCCTAATGACCCAATTTCCTTATCTTGATCCTCGTAGGGATCCCACATGGGTATCCCATTTATTCTTAAAGTCTGGCACGCTGTCTGCCTCGATCACCTGCACTGGAAGCTTGCTCCAATGATCAACCACTCTCTCTGTGAAGAAATACTTTCTGGTGTCGCCATGAAATTTTCCGCCCCTGAGTTTGAGCGGGTGCCCTCTTGTGGCCGAGGGTCCCTTGAGAAAGAAAATATCATCTTCCACTTCGACATGTCCCGTGAGGTACTTAAATGTTTTGATCATGTCTCCCCTCTCCCTACGTTCCTCGAGAGTGTAGAGCTGCAATTTGTTCAGTCTCTCTTTGTACGAGAGACCCTTGAGCCCCGAGATCATCCTGGTGACCTTTTCATGGCAGAACTGGAGGAGACATTCTTAAGTACATATCCAAGTGAGAGGAAGATTCTCAAAATGTGCTGGTAAAATCCGGCGAGTCGATGCAGTGCCCATAGTGGGAGCGACTTATTTAATGGGAGATTCTGAGAATAATAGCATGCAAATTATATATAAGTTATTTGTGCAGAGAATCGATGGCAAAGAGCAGGAGGAATTGTGCCTTGCGATTGCTCAGAAGAGAAGTCGCTAAGCACAGCTCTTTCCTCCTGTCAAAGCTGATCTCCCTGCCCCAATCAACTGAGCAGCAGGTCTCCCCAAGTCTTGCCGGCTTAGTTGATTCACCGGCAGGGAGAGCAGCAGAAAGAAGAGTCCCCCCCTTCCGCTGAAACCCCCTCTCGCCTACTGCTGCCTGGACCCCTAAACACACTGAACAAGATTGGCAGGACGGATGCCTACTCTCTTCTGCCACCACCAGGGTCCCCTGCCACCACCCCTGACACAACCCTATAGGAAGGGCCTTAAGCGCTTGGGCCAATCAACGCCTTAGACATCCCTCCATCCAGCCATCATTAGAAAGGTACGGTGGTGGTGCAGGGGTGGGAGACCCGGTGGCAGGAGGGAGTGGGCTACTACCATGATTAGTAAAAGCCCCCAAGAACCCTTTTATGCACTGGAAGCTGAACAAGATTTTGAGCCTAAATCAAACAAAAAGAATACAACCTCAAAATAATTGCCTCTTCTCTCAAAACACTGTGAGAAAACTTACTGCAGTAGAAAGAAAAGAAAATGACATGAGTACCCCTTGAAGTGACATATAACCCAAAGCTGGAAAAATTGAGAAGAATCGTAAAAGATCTATAGCCAGTACTCCTAGAGGATGAATTACTGAGAGATATTCCCAGCTCCCCCTGTGCTGGCTTTCCAGCAATCACCTCATCTGAAACAAAATTAGTGAAAAGAAAGCTCCCAGTAGAAACTGCAATATATCAAGCTGCAAATGGTGCCAATGTGTATCACAGGACCCCACAGTCACATGGGAAAAACATGGGTTACCATATAGCTTTCAGTGGAAGTAAAACCCAGATGTCTCCTTTTTCTGGAGCCATATGGTAACCCTAATCCTCCACAAACTCATCTTCAAATATAGTGTGAAGAAGGATGCTATGTTGGAGATAGAGGTCAAAGGCTTAAAACCAGATTGAATCTACTGACACCTCTGTAGGACAGCATTGTACCAGACCAGAGCACTGCACTAATGACTTTATGCTGAGAATACTAAAAAGAAATTTCAAAACCATTAAAACTTTTGAAGGTAAAATGATAAAATATTTTGGCACCCACTAGGCAGGACTTAACAAAGATCTAGGTTTCCTATCACATTATAAACCATAAAATGATACTGCTCTGTCAATCTCTGATCACTCATTCATCTCTCGCTATTTCTTACCCCCTCCCCATCCAATCCTACCTTCCCCATGAGACTGTCATTGGAATGCTTTTATGTTTCATACATATATTCTGATAATAGATCTTCATTTGTTCATTTCTGAATCTCTGATCTGAAGGGTTACCTTCAAAAACTCTTCACAAAATGTATTAAGTTAGTCCAATAAAAAAGATTAAGTGAAGATTGGTTTAACAAATTTCAAGCCAAATTACTTAATCTAATGTCTAATGAGAACATGAGAATTATTGCTTCTCAAATCATGCCCATTACACAGTGGGTACAATTTCATTTCACATGGGTTCCTGCTGATAATATACTTCCTTCTCGACTGGCAAAAATCCGAGGAGATTTTTATCAGAGTGTCTGAACAAATTGTCTGTAAATTTATACACCTTGCTTCCTCCACCCACCCCTGTCTATGGCCAAGACTGGTAACCCTTAATCCAGTTAGGCAGTCCCTTTCAACAGTGTAATTTGGGGAGCAGGAAAGGCTGCATCAAAACTTGATGTAATAGGCTTTGCTGTGACAACAAATGAGTGCCGGCATCTTTTCTGCTCAGCACTGCTACTCCCGAGTGCACACAGCTCTTGTGCTGAAATCATGGTTCCCTTCCTCTCACTATCACTGTGGCCAGTGGTAATGTAATGTAATGTAATGTAATTTATTTCTTATATACCGCTACATCCGTTAGGTTCTCCTGTTGGGCTGTCCCTCGTAACAATAAAACACAAAATTTCCTAAAGCATTAACTGGAAGAAACTTAGTTCTACATTTGCCAAATCTAAAGTCTAATATATATATCTCCCAGCGAAAACTGTTAAAACAATGAGAGTGTACATCAGGATCCTAGTCTCCTATTTCATGAAAATAAATATGATTCTAATTACTGAAATTTTAAGCAAACTAGTTCCAAACTAGGTTTTGAAACTTCATTTTGGGGGAGGGGTTAGGGTGGGCATGACCGTAATAGCCTTTGTGTTTGCCTTTAGAAATAATTATTTTCTTTTTTTTAATTCTTTATTCCTTTTTAATCATTCAACAAGTGTACAATAAAAAGTAATACATAGGCTCAAAAACAACACTTGATAAATCCATCAAAATAATAACAATTGTATATATATAAACCCATCACCCACCCTCCCTTTCAACACTATTCTTCTTAATTCATTTTACCTTTTTCTTCAATTGTACAATCCCCCCCCCCTCCCATCCGAATTTGCTCTCTAACCTCCTCCGGCCCTTGGCTCTCCTGGTCTCAGCAGTCACTCTTATGCTGAAGTCAGCGTACCACTATCTGCCTGCCTCTATGGATGCTTGGTAGAAGAGAGGCTGCCTGGCTGGCCCGGAACTTGTTCCTCTTCGACGTCAGAATTGACGGGGGGAAAACTTGTGGGCCGGCCATTATTCAGTTGCTGCATGTGCCTGGCCTGGCCCTGTTGATGTGGCGGCGGCAGGGAGAGAGCCCAGGCTCCGTGATTGACTCGCAGCTTCAGCATATGAAAATGTCCAATTTTCAGAAAGAGAGCAACCCACTAGACTAGTAGATTGTTCTCTTTCTGAAAATGGGACATTTCGGCATCCCGAAGCTGTGCTTGGGGAAAATGGGACTATCTACCTAAAAACGGGACATATGGTCACATTAGGCATGACAGTCGGAGGGGGGGAGTTAGGAGAAAGAGGCTGTGAGTCAGGGTGAGGAAGAGAGCAAGAGGGGGAGGGGAAAACAGAGAAAGCAAGAGATTGTGTAAAAGAGATAAGTGTGTGGGGAAGGAGCAGAGAAGAGGGAGTAGGAGTATATGAATTATTTGGGGAGTGCGGCAGAGCAATGCAAGAGCAAGAGACTGCGATAGTACAGGCGAGATTCAGAGTAGGGAGCTCCCAGAGGAGAAAGCGATAGATTTTGTGTATGTAAGTGCAAGATCAAGGGGAGGGGGAGCATATATGATAGGGCATAGAGAGGAAAGAATGAGAGAGAGAGAGTCTGTGTGTATATGTCTTCGGGTAAGTAGTGAGAGAAGAGTGAATGAGTAAGGGAGGAGGGGCATAAAATGAAGAAAGAGCAAGCTGTTGTGTGTGCATCTTAAGAGAGGAAGATCCAAGAGTAAGAGGGGAGAAGCATTGAGTGTGGGAGGAGGAAAGGAAGAGAAAACAAAACTGTTGTGTGGGGACAATTGGAAGAGACAGCTAGAGTATTTATGTAAGGGTAAAATGTAGAAGTGGGAAGCAAGAGATCAAGAGTGTGACGAGGGATCAAGAATGTATGGTGAGCGAGGGAAGAATAAGATAGATATGGGGATAAGCAAGGAAAGAGAGCAGGGAGAGGGAGAGGGATGAGGTCAGTGAGATGAGAGAGCAAAATATAAGGTAGAGTGAGGGGAGAGCAGTGTGTGGAGGATGGCTGAGACAGTAGAGTGAAAGAGGGGCATGGAGTGAGAAGGGAGAACGTGAAGGAGACGAGGGATGAGTAGAGAGATGGGGTAAAAATGGAAAAAGCACAAATATGGCGGTGGGCAAAGAGAAAGAAGCGAGGACAGAGAGAGGACCAGGAGTGGTGATAACATAGAAGAAATAGGTCTTCCTTCCCTCCCCCCTGGATGGGTATCCCTCTATCTTTGTCTCTGTCACCACCCCACTTCAAAAACTTGCCTTCCATCATTGGCAGTGGTAACCTTCACATCTCATGGCACAGTTCTCTTTATATTAACCGCATAGAACTGCAAGATATTTGCAGTATACAAATGGAGTGTTGTTATGTCATGCTCTGGCTGTTGTCAGGCCTTCCTCTCTGCCAGTCCCACATACTTCCTGCTTCCGCGAAGGTAGGACTCGGCAAAGAGGAAGGCCTTATACTGGCCAGAGCAGCAAGTTGAGAAGGCTGCCATTGTCAGAAAAGGGGAAGAAGTTCCCAGACAACAGCCCTAGAAGCACCCTCTTATGGTCTGCACTCGGGATGGATCGCTCCCCATCTCTCCTTTGGTATGCCACTGGACTACACAACCCCCTCTTCTCAGAGATGAATACTGGCTTCCTGTTACTCATCACATTGCATTCAAAATTCTTACGTTAGTCCATAAAATTCACTACATTGGAACTCCATTATACCTTTTCTATCCTCTACACCCCTTAAGATCTTCACAAACAAATTCTTTAGTCGTTCCATCCCTTTCATCCAGGCTATTCAGTATTTCCACCCCAACCATGAACAATTCCCACTCACCCCTATTTTCCTAAGGCTGTGATTGACCCAGATTGTTTAAGGCCCTTCTATGGAAAAGGCCTTAGGCATCTGGGCAAATCAGAGACTTAGGCCCCTCCTAGGTGTATCCCAGGATGTACCGGGGAGGGAAAGGCCCACCATTTTGAAGAGATGGGCTTGCTGGCTGGAGGGAGTAGGCATCCCTCTAGCTGGCCATCGTTAACAAGGTAATGAGGAGGGGTGGGGATCGTCGGAGGCACAGGGGTGTTGGAGGAGCTGCGTAGCCGTGGGAGGGAGTAGGCATATCTCCCGTTGCCAGGGGGGTGTCGTGGGGCACGTTGTTTGGTGGTGGGAGGGAATGGGCATATCTCCCGCTGCTGGGTGGGTGTTGTGGGGCACGTTGCTTGGTTGTGGGGGGAGGGGTGTTGGGGGAGTTACATAGCAGTGGGAGTGGACATCTCTCCCGCTGCTGGGGGGAGGGTGCCAAGTGCATTGCTTAGCGGTGGGAAGGAGTGGGCATCTCTCCTGCTGCCGTGGAGGTGTCATGGGGTGCATTGCTTGGTGGCAGGAGGAAGGGAGTTGAGGGGTTGTTTGATGGCTGAAAAATTTTCTGACAGGTCTGAGCTGTCAAGCCTGACTTTCCTGTCAGTGCCTGAGCCAATCAGCGCTCAGGCACTGATTAGAAAGTAAGGCAACGACAGCTCAGACCTGTTGGCAAATTTTGGCCACAAATGTAGCATAACAAGGTTAGAGAATCACTTGGCGATTATAGAGAATCGCTCAGAGTGCTCTTTTTAATATTAATGACCTTGTTGTACTACATTTGCATGGCAGTATCGGAGACTGCTAAAAAAAAACTCAGAAAAGATCACGGTAAGCCTTTAAAAAAATTATTTATTCAATTTTTCAAAATTGTAAACAAGCACATTAATACTTGAATACAGATTAGCAATAAGAATCCAAGAAAATTAATAAGCCTATCACTACTCACAACAGTAATGTAAGGAAAAGAAAGAAATAGCACATTATTTAGTCCACAAAATTAAGAAATGGAGATCCAAGAATTAGAATAGGTAAAAAGAAATAAATATCAAGTATAAGCCCAGGAGACAATGGTATAAACTCCCCAACAACCTGTTCTTTAAACTGTAGGAAGGGCTATCGGACCAATCAACCCCACCCCACCCCCTTCCTTGGCCAAAATAAATTTCAACAATTGCTTTGGTTCGAAAAATAGAAGTTTTTCCCTTGAAGTGAACCACAGCATTTGGCCAGAAATTTCAATATAAAGGATAGGTTTGTAAAGCAAGAATTCTTTTTGCCTTTTCTGTGTCACTTGAGCAATATCTGGGAAAATCCGCCGCTAAAATGCATGCACACTAAACCGTCTGGAACCGGTTTAGCGAGCATATTAAAGGTAGATTTTAGTTTTGAGAATCTGCCCCTCAGGTTTTTTGTTGTTTTTTTTTTTTTTGGGGGGGGGGTGTTTTGCCTGAGAACAGTATAGTAAACAGAGCTGCTGTTGGAGTGAGAAGGGAAAGAGAGCAGTTGGGAGTAGGTAGAAGGAGCTTGTCTCTCTCTGGTTAATAGTTCTGTGGGAGCTGGCAGAGAATTTGTCTAAGTAGCTGGCTACCTCTATATATACAGTATACATAACTCTGGGGATCAGTGTCCCAAAATCCTGAATATACTGGTAAAGGGGGAATTTCTCTTTGTCCTATTTACCCTCTTTTTACCTAATAATGTCCTTCTGGCCTGCCTCCTATGAACATAACCACTCATAGGGTATCATAGGAGGCCAGGAGCTACAGAAGGAATCTCCCCTCTCTAGGGCAGTATGTCAGGTTTTCATGAACCTGAAAACTGAACCTAATTAAACCTTCATTTCACTTTTATTATGTAGAATGCAATAATGATAGGCTGTTAGGATACTCAATCGGGCATATGCAAAATATAAGATTTTATATTTCCTTTGTTCTTTTTGGTGCCTCCTTACAATGTTCTCTCTTGTCTTCTCTCTCCCTCTTATTCTCTCCCTCCTTTCTGTCATTTAAGCTCTCCATCTTCCTCTCTCTGTCTCTGTTCTCCTCTCTTTTTTTCTTAAATCTCACCTTCTTCACTTTTTTTCTTTAACTGTGTGGACCTTTGTAATTTTTTTAAATTAAATTTGCATATTCATTTCAGACTAGCAACAACTGTTCACCCCGGCTGGACTTGGAAGGCCCAACTGGTTCATTCCTGGCCCCAGATTTCCCCAGCTCGACGCTCCCACTAGACTCTGCAGCCTACACCCATGAAAGCCTGTGCCTTGACTCTAAGCAGAAACCTCTCTTGCATTATGGTTCTCCCAGTGAATGCCTGAATATGGCTACCTTTGACTCATCACCCTTCCCTCATGACATGGGGCCACTTCCTAATGTCACCATGAGTGGTCCAGCTCCACTATACCCATTGGTTTCAGTGCCTCGATATCCCGGTACAGCTGCCACATCTTCAGTTATTGCTCACACTGCCGCACAACCAGCGACGTCGACGCCATGCTTCAACCAGCAGGCTGTAGGATTGGCCTATAGTATGGACTTTCTGGCAACAGGTTATCCTCCTTCCCCCAGCACCCAGCGTCCACTCACTGTGCAGCAAAATTGTGTCAGGTTTGCTGTACCCAAGGTGCAGCCCCTCTCATCTGGTGGCTGCAGGCCACGGACAAAGCCTGGCACTGCCAAATCTAAGAAGCCAGGGGTCATGCCAGCAGTCAGTGACTGCCTTCCACAGCTCCTGATGAACGGTAAGACGCACACCTTTTAAGCTTTGCTGGCCAGTATTAAAGGAGATGTATATTTTAAAAATGTCATGTTTGCTAGATAGCTAACTGCTCTACTGTGCTGTTTATTATTACAAAAACTGTGCCAGCACATTGATAAGAACATAAGAGTTGCCATACTGGGACAGATTGCAGGTCCATCTTGTTTCCAACAGTGGCCAAGCCAAGTCATAAGTTCCTGACAAGATCGCAAAGAGTAAAACAGATTTTATGCTGCTTGACCTAGGAATAAGCAGTGGATTTTCCCAAGCCATTTTAGGAAGTTATCCATCCAAAATGTGTTCACATACATGACAGGAGCATTGCCTGAAATCTGTGTAGTTACTTACACAATTTATTTAAACGTTTCTATTCTGCCTAATAACCAAGCTGAGTAGAAATCAAATAACATAAACAAAAAAAGACTACACAAAGGCCCCCCAGTAGGCCACATCATTATCGGCTCATACTCCTCCTGCTGTCTCTAATAATTTCATTCAGCAATAAAACACCTGGACAAAAAATGAGTTTTTAACAGCTTTTTAAACTTCTTGTCTTACTCCTGCCATTCTCTCTAGATAATCTCATTGAGGTTTTAGATCTTAACTGTCTGCCTGGTTGGTAAATTGTCAGAATCTGTGACAAATATCAAGGTGATTTCTCATACTGCACTCATAAATTACTGGCATGATTTTGTACCGTACCCAGTATATTACTGTTTTAACAAAGGCATATATTTAAATCTCAAAACTCTCCAAATCATCCTGACTGCAGTATTCTTTTATCAATTTTAGATTAAACATATCAAGTATAAACTTGTACAGAAAGCAGGATCTAAACAAAGAAAAGAAAAATCTAACAATGCATTAAAGGAACTAAAATTATTTAGCTTAGTCCCCGGCTCAAGTCCACATTTAGTTAGATCCAAGATATTATTTAACGGTTACAAGAAAAACTGACTGCAGTATTCTGAATCATTTTTATTGTATGAACTCTCCATTAGACTATCCCAAGATAATAGAGCATTACAGACATCAAGTCTTGATAACACCAAGCTTTGAACTACCATTCTGAAATCCTATACTGATAACATTGGTCTCGGTTTAGAAAGCAAATGAAAGTAAAAAGATCACATCACCACCTGTAAAATTTGATCCTGCATGGACAAGCGGAAGTCCAAAGTCACCCCTAGTAACCACATCTATGACTTGATTGGTAGTGTAGCATCCCCCACTGAGACTGTTCCCAACTGTAATAACTCCTGATTTTTCCTATTAAGCATAAGCTCTGTTTTAAATAAATTTAAGGCTAATCTATTCTTTTCTATCCAAGAACCAACTTCCTTCATATATGTCAATGTTTCAGCTAACCATCCACTTCTAGGTTGCACCAGAAAAAAAATTGTACATTATTCGCCTACGACAATGCACTCCCTGGAGTCGCTCCTTTGGCTCCCTATCCATTTCTGCAAACAGTTCAAACGCCTCTTATTGACCTACAAGTGCATCTCCTCAGTATTTTTCCTCTCTTATCTCTCCCTATACTCCTCCCCAGCAACTCCATTCATGGGGGTAAGTTTCTCTTCTGCCTTCCCTTCTGTCTTGCCTGGAACAGACTGCCTGAGTTGGTACGTCAAGCTCCATCTCTGGCAGTGTTCAAATCCAGGCTAAAATCCCTCCAACCCACCTGTAAAGTACCCATATTTCTTTTTGTCACTCCCTCTGTAATTCCACACCCAATTGTCCTGTTTGTCTGATTAGATTGAAACTCTGTCAAGCAGGGATTGTCTCTTACATGGTTAATGTATAATGTACAGCACTAAAAAAAGGAAAAGGAGTAACAGTAGGAGTTCAAGGGTCTGCTCCAGTGATGCCAAATAGATGGTAGCCAAAGAAAATCCAAGAAAAGGAGCAGAGTGTGCCTGGTCTTCAAAACCCTTCTTTATTGGTAGCAATTAAAATATGTGCAAAGTCTAAAAAAGTCACATAAACAGGGCGAATAATAATTTCAAATCATGGACTTGACATGGCCTATAGTGCCTGCATCAGGAGTCCCAAGTTATAAAAACAAACTGTGAGTTATTCACATTCTGTATCTCAAAAGTTTGAGATTGTGGATTCCAATTTAAGTTTCTTGGATAAGGGTGGGGTAAATTTCCCAAATTTCTATAGGTATCATCAGGCCTATATTTTACATCAAGGTATGTATTGGGTCCTCCCAGATCTCATTGAATACACTCCAGATTGGTTATATTTGGAATGGCGACTCATGTCTCCTTTACATCTTTGTCACATTCTCAGTATCAAGATGCCCAGATTGTATAAAGAAAATAAACTTTTACTAGATACATGGAAAACTCTGAGATATGTAAGTAATTTAACTGAAATTCCTATTAATAAATCAACAAATCAATCTATATGGCTAAATTCCAAGATTCAAATTGGCGGATCTAAGATTGTCTGGAGGCATTGGTTAAATGCAGGAATACGAACTTTAAATGATGTTATTTCAAATGGAAATATGCTTGAGTTTACACAATTGCAAAATAAATTTGGACTGAATAAATCACAATTTTACAAATGGTTGCAATTGAAGCAGGCCATTCAGGCAGGGTTCCCTGAATGGAAAAATCTAAATTCTCAATATAGCATGGAATTTTTATGCTTCTAGGCAGATTTTCTGGGTCATCAGGCTGCACAGTGGTATAAAGTTATTAGTGAATTGGTTAATAAAAAACCTAAAAATGGTCTTAGGGATATTTGGAGCATTGAGATTAGGCATCAAATTTCAGCATCTCAATGGCCACAAATTTGGTCTTGGAGAATAAGATGTACACTGTCAGCATCAATGAGACAAACTTGGTTTTTTCTTTTGCACAGAGCATTTTGGACCCCTGTTAGATTACAAAAATTAAATAGTTCATTGTCTAATAGGTGCTGGCATTGTAAGCTTGATGTAGGGACTTTGGATCATCTTTTATTTTTCTGTCCCTATATATTAGCCTTTTGGAATTCGATCTGGGATCAAATAAATTCTTTATTAGAAAATCCTGTAGCATTAACTTATGATACTGTGATTTTGGCATGTCTATGAGAAAAAAAAGTCAGATATCGGCAAGTAACAACAAACTTTTATTGATTATGACAGGTGTTGCCATACAACATATTACTACCAATTGGAAAGATTACAGCAGACTTAATTTTAATTTCTGGTGGAATTCACTTTGTCACCTATACAAAATGGAACGTTCAATAGCAATACAAAATGGAAATTATAAAAGGTTTAATGAAATATGGGAGCCATTGACATTGTTTTGTAATGAATAAACACCATTTTCTTAACATTATTTATGAATGGAAGGGAAAGGGGAGGGATTGTATAAATGGAAGAAAAAAGGTAAAAAGAATTATGAAAAAGATTGATTCAATTAAGTAAATTGTATGGAAAGGGAGGGGAGGGAGAAGGGTTTAGATATATATATACATTTGTTAATATCTTGATAGAGTTATCAAGTGTTGTTAGTAAATATATGTATTACATATATTGTACACTTGTTGAAAGTTTAAAAATGAATAAAGAATTTAAAAAAAAAAAAGTTTCTTGGATAAAAGACTAAGCGTGGTTGAAATTCAATGTAACACATTACAAGCTGTCTCAGTATCTGCGGTTAAGGATTCTACAGTGTTATATTCTAAAATAGAAATGTTGGAAAATATACATAGGGCGAGGAATCTCCGCTTGGTTAATTTCCCAGTGACTCATTTACTATCTCCCAAAATTTTGCTAAGGAAGTATTTTAAAGAAATACTGGGATTACCCAATCCGGAGAATTTCCCAATTAATAATTGTTATTATATCCCGCAAAAGAAAATACAATCCGACCAGGAAGTGGATCACCTGGTAGCAAGTGAAATTAATCTGACAGAGTTTTGGGAAGATACTCAGGATGTTATTCAGAGTAGGTCCACCATGGTATTAACGGATTTTAAGAGTAAATGGGATGCTCACGTGGGATCTTTAAGGGAGTGAATTCAGGGGGGCGGATACTTGGAATGGGCAGACTTGGTGGGCTATAGCCCTTTTCTGCCACCATTTTCTATGTTTCTATGTTAACATGCATGAGTGAGATAGACAAAATGTTAATCATGAAACTTTACTTTAAAAACAGGCTGACAAAATTTGGTGGAGATTTAGTCAGAATTTTCCCTGATGTCTCAAGAGCTATGCAATTAAGAAGGAAAGAATTTTTGCAATTAAGAGTAAAAGTTTTAACTCTTGAGGCATTGTTCTATTTAAAATTTCCATGTAAATGTCTTGTTAAATTACAAGACATAGAATATGTATTTTGGGATCCAATTCAATTGCAACAATTTCTAATATCTCGAGAACAGAAATGATATTTTTCTTTAATGCTTATTAATGACTCACTACTGAGAATATAGGTGGTTTTGATTCCCAAATAGTATGGAATGGTCAAGATTCTTTATGAATCTAAACCAATTCTTAGTTACCTTTATTTTGTTAGTTGGATTAATGTATGCCTCTCCATTTATTGTGGGCTTGAAAAGGAATGTTTGTGTTTGTATAGGATTGTAAAATTAGATGTAAGTAACCTTTATCCTTGGTATCTTTTGATATTGTAAACTTTTAAATTTATAAATAAAAAAAACAAACCACTAACGAAATCCAAATTCCACCAAAATATAAAACCAACCATAAATGAAATCCAAATGCAGAATGACAGCTTGCAACCTCACCTAGTGTGACGCTGAAGTGTCATCACTCTCTATGGGCTGGGGTAGCCCATCCTACACCGAATCACCATATATGCAGGTCTGTCTAATACTGGCCTTAGTTCTTTAATTTATATCCTTCGTTTTCTAATTAAAAATCTTCTATTCTTATCAATATTTTTGTGAGCGACATTGCTGAAAGCTTAGCCTTTTGTAGATGATACCAAGATCTGTAACAGAGTGGACACCCCGGAGGAAGTAGAAAACATGAAAAAGGATCTGCACATTTGGAAGAAATTAAAGGTGAAGAAGTGCAGAGTGATGCATTTGGGGGGTAAAAATTCAAGGGAGAGATAAGAGGCTGATAAGCACAGATAGAGAGAGGGACCTTGCGGAGATTGTGTCTGAGGATCTAAAGGCATCTAAACAGTGCGATAAGGTGGTGGCTGTAGCCAGAAGAATGCTAGGCTGTTTAAAAAGAGGCAGCCAACAATTCAAACTCTCCCTTCCTTCAGTGAGAGGAATCAAAGGAGTCAAGAATTTCAGTCAATCCTTGGTTTTCAAATTTTTTCAACTATGGAATGAACTTCCTCTTATTTTAAGGGGTCCTGATCCTTTTCAACTTTTTCGTAAATCTTTTAAAACTATTTTATTTGCCAAACACTTTGGAAACTAGTGATTGTTACTTTTTTAGGTATTTTTTTTAGTTACTGTTAACTGGCTGAAGACCCAGTATACAAAGCTAAGTTTTAGTTTAGAGTAACCAAAGAGTCAGGTGCGTGCTTCTTTTTGCCAATCTAAATTCTTTTTGAGGGTCTGGGGTCCTTATGTATATTCTTTGTCTCCTAGAGCCCGTAGTCTGATACTAAATACCTTAACAATCTAAGACGCATTGGATGATTGCAGGGATACGTATTTTGGACGATGTTATTTCTTTTTTTTTAATAAATCTTTATTCATTTTATATTTTCATTGATATATGAAAGTTGATCAAGTGTATATTTGTAAGTTCGCATGATTTTTCTGACACACTTGTAATATGTAAAAATGAATAAAGAATGGGAAAAAAAATCAAGTGATGTTTTTAAGTTCAAAGTTCAAATGGGTCTTCAGCCAGTTAACAGTAACTAAAAAAAATACCTAAAAAAGTAACAATCACTAGTTTCCAAAGTGTTTGGCAAATAAAATAGTTTTAAAAGATTTACGAAAAAGTTGAAAAGGATCAGGACCCCTTAAAATAAGAGGAAGTTCATTCCATAGTTGAAAAAATTTGAAAACCAAGGATTGACTGAAATTCTTGACTCCTTTGATTCCTCTCACTGAAGGAAGGGAGAGTTTGAATTGTTGGCTGCCTCTTTTTAAACAGCCTAGCATTCTTCTGGCTACAGCCACCACCTTATCGCACTGTTTAGATGCCTTTAGATCCTCAGACACAATCTCCGCAAGGTCCCTCTCTCTATCTGTGCTTATCAGCCTCTTATCTCTCCCTTGAATTTTTACCCCCCAAATGCATCACTCTGCACTTCTTCACCTTTAATTTCTTCCAAATGTGCAGATCCTTTTTCATGTTTTCTACTTCCTCCGGGGTGTCCACTCTGTTACAGATCTTGGTATCATCTACAAAAGGCTAAGCTTTCAGCAATGTCGCTCACAAAAATATTGAAAAGAATCGGTCCCAGCACCGATCCTTGAGGCACTCCCTACTCACCCGACCCTCCTGTGAGTGAATTCCATTTACAACTACCCTCTGGTGTCTGTCTGTCAACCAGTTTCTAATCCAGTTCACTACTTTGGGCCCTGACTTCAGCCCATGGAGTTTAAACATCTCCTATGAGGAAACGAGTCAAAGGCTTTGCTGAAATCTAAGTAAATTACATCTAGCGCATGTCCTTGATCCAATTCTCTGGTCACCCAGTCAAAGAATTCAATTAGATTTGTCTGGCGCAATTTACCTTTAGTAAACCCATGTTGCCTATATAGGATCTTGTAATCCATTAGATTCTAACAATTTCACGATCTTTCCTTCAGCAATGTTTTCATTATTTTTCCAATGTATTTTCCCGCTTCATCTCTGTGACCATTTTTGTAGAGGGACCATATCTGCTCTTCTCCAGGACTGGTTACATTCTGCTCTGATTGGCTCCAAGAACTGATCATATCCTGGTCACTCTGGGGGAAGTATGGGTCAGTCTCGGGCAGTTTGGACAGAATTTTCCTTTCTACCATGCTGCTGACATACATTATGCTATGCTTTTGTCTGTTTTAAGAGTATTTCCATTTAGATGCAATGGATTTTGGAGTAGTTAGCAGGGCAACAGAGAGACGCTGAATATGGCAGTTAATATTAATGCCTTATACTCTTGTTTTTTTGCTTCATACCTGCCTATTTATGTAGCAAAGCCAGAGCCAGAGCTGGAGTCCACTGCTCACACTCATGCCATGATTCCAGGATCATCAGATTCACCGGTAAGTGCAAGAAAGACAGAAGACTTGACACAGAGGTGTGCGAGTCTTCGTATTGCAGTAGAGGGAGGAGATGACCATTTAGAGATTAAGGACTGTGGTATATATGGGGCTGTGCATGAGGATGAGGGGTCATCAGTAGGGCTGTTTAAGATAGGGACTATTGGCCCCGCTCCCAGGCCCATTCCGTCCAAGTCACGCCCCATTCTGCCATAGAACCGCCCCCTCAACTCTTCTCTTGCTTGGAGCAGTGTCAGGAGGACATCTGCGTATGCATAGGTGTGATGCAATGACATCACATGCGTGTGACATCACCACGTTGCATACGCAGATGTCTTCCCGACGCGGTCCCGAGCGGGAAGCTTTTCAAAACCCGGACAACGTGCCGGGTTTTGAAAAGCCATCTGGACTGTCCTCTAAAAAGAGGACATGTCCAGCTAAATCCAGATGGCTGGTAACTCTAGTTTAAGGGGTTCTGTACTGGAATATTAGGGGCTGTTGTAAAGGGCTAGGATTGAGGCCCATTGGTAGAATCATTTCAGTCACAGTGTTGGAATAATAAAGTGTATTGCAAGGTAGGACTGGGGTATAGTAGCCGAGAGGAGTGTGAGTCTTAGTACTGGAATAGCAGACTGATGTTTCAGGGGACACAGGACTAGGGGCCACTGCAGGTGTGTGAAATCAATGAATTTTATAGCTGGCTTGTTCCTTGCGCTGATTCATTTTCTGGCTCTAAGTGTTTCTGAAGTTGATATAAGAGGAGAATCTTTTGCAAAGAATTTCTAAGGAATGCATTTGTTAATTGACAGAAAGGTGGAATTTCTGACTTCCCATCAAGCTATGCACCCAGAATGGCACAGCAGATGCTGCTGAACCCATTGCTTTCTCCAGGATCCAATCCCTCCAATTCCATTCCATTCCCTCTGACGGGCGCTCCCAATACCCCATCTCAGCCTGACTCCCTGCTGGTCCCAAAGGCGGAGCAGCTCTCCCCTTCTTCAGCCTGCGGTGAGCATCTAGCATTCCTCATACTGTGATATATACACAATGTTGAAACCGTGAGGCATAGGATGATTATAGCCAGAGGATACAGAGATGCGGGTGGATATTCCAAAAAAACAGCAGCAAGGTTAATTACATTTAAGAAAAAAATAGATCACATTACTTCCATCTTGAAAGATCTGCATTTGCTACCGGTACAGGAAAGGTATCATTCAAATTATTGTGTCTTGTTTTCAAAGCACTTTTGTTCTTACAACCAGGCTATCTTAGGGAGAAACTGAAAGAATTAAGGCCTAGATTCACTAAACTCGCCGATCCGATCCGTGGCCGAGTCTTCCCAGGTGACCAATTCACTACGCCTCCTCATGCAAATTAATGCGATCGGAGGCATGCCCCACAGCGACCCCAGATTGATCCTGACGCATGCGCAGACCATCTTCTTTGCCTGTAGATAAGCGAGGTCAAAACAAGGAAGGGAGGGGGGGCCTTTAATGGAACAGAACACGCTTCTGCCCATCTGTCTTATCCCCTGTGCTGGAAAGCATACGTAAAAGGTAGTGAAAGAGGATGGAGAAACCCCATATAGAACAGAACACGCTGCAGCCAGGAACAGAAAACGCTTTTGACCCACAGGTTAAAACCACGGGCTTTACCGCAGGCAATTCCATCACGTTATCCTGCTCCTTCAGTTAATTGCCTGTGGTGGAGGGAGAGAGAGAAGGGGGCAGATGATGGAAGTGGGGAGAACTTATGCAGTCAGCGTCGGGCACATGTGGGAAAGCAGCAGCAGTGGTGAGGAGGTGAGGGACCCTCACCTCCTCACTGCTGCTGCTGCTTTCCCATATGCACTTGTCTGAGGTATTGCCATAGATAAACATTAACATGAGAAGTCTATACATGATACCCAAAACTGTGCCAAAATTTGGATGTATGTCTAAGTTGTGTGCAACCTAATTGATCAATGAGCATCTTTCATTTTTGATGAGATTGACCATACCTCTATTTAGGAATTCAGTCATAGAGTGAATAAATAAAAGAACAGGTTTCTGCTGTGGGTATATATCAGGTTAGAGAGAAGGATGGGTCTAGTGGTTAGAACTTTGAACTGGGATGTGGAAGAGTTGGGATATGAGCTCTTAACTCATACCTGCTCTTTTTTCCTCCAGCAATAATATTTCTTGTACAATCCAGCTCTGTTCCTGAACAAGTGGGTTATGCATCTCATGTTGAGAGACTGCTTTTAGGAAGCCTCATTTACATAATTTTTCTGACCCACCCCTCTTACCTTAGGACTACCCTCTAGTCACCAGTTGCTTGCCTACAAGCAAGACACTAGGAGCTAGTCTTTTCTGCTTGTGTTTAATTTTTCTTCTACTCAGTATTTTTATGCTTTTCGTGTCTTTGTGCTGCAGAGATTCCCCGTGAGAACAGCTCTGGCTGGGGGAGATCACAGACTTTGTAGAGAAAGTATGTTTCCAGAGGGTTGGCTGTCTTGCAGTGCACTCTCTGGACAGCCTGCTGAGATTGCTGGATGTGCAGACTTTTGTTGCAGTAATTGGAGGTCACAAATGGGTTTTGGGTATCTGACCACCTGTTCGTACTGGTGGGTCTTGCCCATAAGGACAGGCTGGCTTCGAAAGTCACCATTTTGGGATGGATCCATATAGCTATTTCCTCTGCATACATTGTTGGCAGAAAGAAGCCCCCTCTTTCTGTGAGGGCTCATTCTACTAGAGGCATGTCTTCCTCTTGGGCAGAGTAGCCTACAATCTCTTTGGAGGACATTTGCAGGGTTGCTACCTGGTCCTCCTCGTTTACTTTTATCAAGTTTTACAGGATTGATGTGGCGGCCAAGCAGGATGCTGCTTTTGATTCCTCTGTTTTGGCAACAGGCTCATCAGTCCCATCCTCACTTTTCGGGACTGCTCTGTTATGTTCCACGTGTCCTGAAATAGAGCAGAATTGTAAAAGAATGAAAGATTAGGTTCCTACCTTTGCTAATCTTCTGTCTTGTAAATCCACCCTCTATTCCTGGAACTGAATTGCTGATTCGCCGATTGTCTGCCTTGATAAGTATGGGTAGGCTGGACTTATGGTTTCTTCACCAGTCCTTTTAAGAGTAACATCCACTTTGCCTTGGGGGGGGTCCCTCGCAATAGCGCCCCCCCCCCCTCTTTTTGTGCAGGCTGTGTCTCCTTATATCACAGTTTCTTTCAGGCTTAATAGCCTATTTCAATTGTTTATAATTGTTAAGACTTTTCATGTTATGAATGAATTGTCAGGAAGTTTCCCCATACTCCTCTCTTTTGTCTATGTCCTCTACAAGTGTGACTGTCTGCTTTTGCACAAACTAGTGTCCAGAGAGCAGTCCTGAGGTGAGAGGGGAGAATCATAAAAACTGTGTAAATAGGCTTCCTACAAGCAGTCTCATGATATGGGATGCATAATCCACTTGTCCAGGAATAGAGCATGGATTTACAAGAAAAATGATTAGCAAAGGTAAAAACCTAATCTTTTTTTCTTATTTTTCAGCTAATGAGAGGCAAAATTGTGGGAAAACCTCCCCAGTCACTGCTGTGGGGCTGATCCCAGAGCATAGGCACTCTCACTCCACCTCCAGCCGAGGCAGGCCAGAATCAAGAAAGGTAAGAGACAGTGAAAAGGGCCTAATATGCTTAACCAGGCTTTCAGTTTCCTGTAAGTTTCCCGGTTGTATATACTATATCATGTTTGCTCGATTTTCTAGTGGTCATAAAATTACATATGTCAGTGTTCTCCCCAGAAATTTTTTCCAGCCGGGTGGCATGAAAAAGTAGCTGGATGGGGCGGGATGGGGAAATTTGGTGGTGGGGAAAATTAATCCCCTCTTTTACTAAGGTGTGCTAGCATTTTTAGCGTGCGCAAACCCCTGTGCTATGTGGGAAAACTAACGCCAGCTCAATGCCGGCGTTAGCATCTAGCGCATGTGGCAATTCTCTGCGCACTAAGCACACGCTAAAACTACTATTGTAACTTAGTAAAAGGAGCCCTAAATGTGTACTATTTTTATTAGTTAATTATTATTATTTTCCAATGCTAAATATGACTTCCTTTTTTAAGGTTTGACACTTGTGCCAGAATATTTTTACTAAATTTAAGAAGTATTTGCCCTCTTTCAAAAGGTATAGAGGTTAAAAAAACGGAAAGGCGTTAATGAAGTCATTAGGTTCAATCTAGCCATTTATTTCTGCATGAATTTAAACAACTAAAAAAAAAAAAAGATAAATATAGCTGATCCAGTCATACAAGAAATGGCTCTACAGCAAGGGTGCCCACACTTTTTGGGCTTGCGAGCTACTTTTAAAATGACCAAGTCAAAATGATCTACCAACAATAAAAATTTTTTAAAAAACCCCCAAAAAGCACACTGTACGCAGAAAAAATGTTAATTATCATTTATATTCTGCAGGTTTTCAAAGAGGTCAAGGCAGATGATTCTATGCAATGTCACCTCAGGAAGAACTATACAAAAATAGACAAATATACCCCCTCCCTTTTTACTAAATCGCAATAGCGGTTTTTAGCGCAGGGAGATGCGCTGAATGCCCTGCGCTGCTCTCGATGCTCATAGGCTCCCTGCGCTGAAAACCGCTATTGCGATTTAGTAAAAGGGGGCCATAGTGCAAAATATAGGCAGCAGATATAAATTCTCAAAACAGACACATTTTGATTACTAAACTGAAAATAAAATCATTTCTCCCACAATTGGACATGCTTAGTTACGTCAGCTCTATGGCTGCTTTAACTGTAAGGCGTCTGAATCTAAGGCTATATGCTACCATTCTGTAAAGGAACCTGGGAGCCCATTCACTGCTATAGAATAGCGTTCCCTGTACAGTCTCAGGGTGCCTACGAGGAAGAACCCACTTGGAGAATTGCCCCTTATTTTTTTAAGGATTATTAAAACAGAAGCAATAATGTGAAAAACAAAACCCAGCCTTAAAACAGGCTGAATTAATTTGTGAACCATTATTTAAAGGATACTCAGAAAAAATATTGTTTTCCCTTAGCTTAAATGAAATAAACATATTCCTATCCATCATTTGACTATAGCTAAGTGCAAAAGAACATTAGCTCGAAAAACCTCATAGAGCTGCAGTGAAATGGAAAAGTGATTTTGTTTTACTGTAATTTCTGCATTAAGTGGATTTGCACACCCCAAGCTCCTTAAATCCTGATGCACTTCTAGCTTTTCCTGTATCAGACTTTGCAAGATTAATAAATGGAGCATCCTTCTGCCTGCCAGTTAAAGGATGAAAAACAAATGCCTATAAAGTTCAAATCACAGCTTGACTAAACTTGAACTTTTTTGATTTCATTCTTCCTGGCTGACCACTTTATCTTCTACAATAGGCACCAAGGTTGCTTGGATCGGAGCTTTAAAAGAGCAAGCAGAATCAGGTCCGATGTCCGTGCGTTTGTTTTTCTCAAATGGTATACCACTACACTTGCTGCTTTTACTTGCTTCGGGTCTTCCTCGTTGCCGGGACCTGCCTACTTTCTGTTTCCGCGAAGGCAGGACCCGGCAGCGAAGAAGGCCCGAAGCAAGTAAAAGCAGCAAGTTGTAAGCTTCCCTCCGGGGTTCTATCGTATGCGTGCTGGCTTCCCTCCGAAACCAGAAGTAGCGTCCCGGAGGGGAAGAGAAGGGAAGCCGGCACCCACACAATAGAGCCCCGGAGGGAAACTTACAACTTGCTGCTTTTACTTGCTTTGGGCCTTCCTCACTGTCGGGTCCTGCCTTCGCGGAAACAGAAAGTAGGCAGGTCCCGGCAATGAGGAAGGCCTGAAGCAAGTAAAAGCATGCTGGCAAAAAAAAAAAAGGCAGGCGTCAAACAAAATTTTTGGCGGCAGCGAGTCATCCCGGAAAGGAGCATCGGCGGCAAGCAACAGGATTCGCTGGGCGGTCATCTAAATTAGCTGGGCATAGCGCCCGGCTATAAGGCCCTGGAGAGAACACTGTATGTGTTTAGAGTCAATTTGATGGATTTTAAGAGCCTTGTTGTTTAATATGTGTAACCTGATTGGCTGAAGTTCTGAAAGTGTTCTTGTTTCTTCTCCAGATCAAAAAAGTAGCCATTTTTCAATAATTCAGTGCAGGTTAGAGTTGGACTGTTTCCTCCTTACAGCCTCTCCACTATAAAGATTTATAACATATAATTCCTCCCTTCTAGCTATAAATAAAGCATAGTATTTACTGTGTTAGCAGTGAAGAAAGCAAAATCAAGGACGGTCTCTGTTTACCATTTTAGATGGAAAATCGTCGGATCACACATATCTCTGCAGAGCAAAAAAGACGATTCAACATTAAACTGGGCTTTGATACACTGCACAGCTTGGTGACTACCCTGAGTTCCCAACCCAGTATTAAGGTACTTCTAGTAATTTTGGTTTTTTTATTTTGTTTTTGTTGGGGGGGGTTAATATGAGTACAGTGGAACCTTGGTTTACTAGCATAATTTGTTCCAGAAGTATGCTCGTAAACCAAATTGCTCGTATATCAAAGCGAGTTTCCCCATAGGAAGTAAGGGAAACTCGCTTTGATTCGTTCCTCCTCCCCCCTCCCGAGGATACCGGCGCTACTCCGTTCCCCCACCTCGAGGCCACCGGCACTGCTCCATACCCCCCAACTCCCCCCGCGATCCTACATCCCCCGCCAAGCACCAAAATAGCAAAACCTACCCAATTTGGCACTGGCATCAGCACCAACGCACAGGACGTGCCGGTGCCGGAAGATCCTCCCTCTTGGCTGGGCTGGGCTATGCATCGTATCAGAGATCCTCCATCTTGGCTGGGCTGGACTGTGCCTTGAGCATTTGCGCATGCTCAAGGCCTTCTGGTCTCGCTCTCCAGAAACCCAAATAGCACAGTTACTTACCGTAACAGGTGTTATCCAGGGACAGCAGGCAGATATTCTTGACTGATGGGTGACGGCACCGACGGAGCCCCGGTACGGACAATTTTAGAGTGATTGCACTCTAAGAACTTTTAGAAAGTTCTAGCTCGGCCGCACCGCGCACGCGCGAGTGCCCTCCCGCCCGACAGAGGCGCGCGGTCCCTCAGTTAGTATAAGCCAGCTAAGAAGCCAACCCGGGGAGGTGGGTGGGACGCAAGAATATCTGCCTGCTGTCCCTGGATAACACCTGTTACGGTAAGTAACTGTGCTTTATCCCAGGACAAGCAGGCAGCATATTCTTGACTGATGGGTGACCTCCAAGCTAACAAAAAGAGGGATGGTGGGAAGGTTGGCCATTAGGAAAACAAATTTTGCAAAACAGATTGGCCGAAGTGACCATCCCTTCTGGAGAATGCATCCAGACAATAATGAGATGTAAAAGTGTGAACTGAGGACCAAGTAGCAGCTTTGCAGATTTCCTCAATAGGAGTGGAACGGAGGAAAGCTACAGATGCTGCCATGGCTCGGACTCTATGGGCCGTGACAGAACCTTCCAGTGTCAGTCCGGTCTGAGCATAGCAGAATGAAATGCACGCTGCCAGCCAATTAGACAACGTACGTTTAGAAACAGGACGTCCCAATTTATTCGGATCAAAGGACAGAAAAAGCTGGGGAACTGATCTGTGGGGTTTCGTACGCTCCAGATAGTAAGCAAGAGCCCTTTTACAATCCAAAGTATGCAGAGCTTGTTCCCCAGAATGAGAATGAGGTTTTGGAAAGAAAACCGGTAGAACAATGGATTGGTTGAGATGAAATTCAGAAACAACCTTAGGGAGAAACTTTGGATGTGTACGCAGAACCACCTTGTCATGGTGAAAAACCGTAAAAGGTGGATCTGCAACCAGTGCATGAAGCTCACTGACTCTCCTGGCAGAGGTAAGAGCAATAAGGAAAAGTACTTTCCAAGTGAGAAATTTGAAAGGAGAAGTAGCTAAAGGTTCAAATGGAGGTTTCATTAAAGCTGAAAGAACCACATTGAGATCCCAGATAACCGGAGGGGCTTTAAGAGGTGGTTTCACATTGAAAAGCCCACGCATGAACCTGGACACCAGGGGATGAGCTGAAAGAAGTTTTCCATGGACTGGCTCATGAAAAGCTGCAATGGCACTGAGGTGGACTCTGATGGAAGAGGACTTAAGGCCAGAGTCAGACAAAGAAAGAAGATAATCTAACAACGTCTCCACTGCCAGGGAAGTGGGATCAAGATGATGAAGAAGACACCAGGAAGAAAATCTCGTCCACTTTTGATGGTAACATTGTAGAGTGGCTGGTTTCCTGGAGGCATCCAGAATGGAACGAACGGGCTGAGACAAAAGAGTATCAGTCGAGTTCAGCCCGAGAGATACCAAGCCGTCAGGTGTAGAGACTGGAGGTTGGGATGCAGAAGGGTTCCCTGCTGTTGCGTAAGCAGAGAAGGAAACAGAGGAAGAAGATAAGGTTCCCTGGAACTGAGTTGAAGTAGAAGGGAGAACCAATGTTGCCTGGGCCACCTCGGAGCAATCAGAATCATGGTGGCTCGTTCCCTCTTGAGCTTGAACAAGGTTCTCAACATGAGAGGCAGAGGAGGGAAGGCGTACAGGAACAGATTCGACCAGTCGAGGAGAAAAGCATCTGCTGTTAGACGGTGCGGAGAGTAAAGTCTGGAGCAGAATAGGGGCAGCTGATGATTGTGAGGAGCTGCAAAGAGGTCTATCTGAGGAGTGCCCCATTGATCGAAGATAGACTGCAGAGTCACGGGATCGAGTGTCCACTCGTGAGGTTGGAGAATTCTGCTGAGTTTGTCCGCTAAAGAATTCTGAGTCCCCTGAATGTATATAGCTTTCAGGAAGAAATGATGATCTATGGCCCAAGTCCAGATCTTCTGGGCTTCCTGTGTCATGAAGGGGAAGTTTCAAAAATTCCTTTGGAGGCTGATCAAAATCAAGGGCATCCAAAAAAGCTTTAGACTTTTTGGATTCAGCCTCCAAAGGAATGGACAAGGACTCACACATCTCTTTCAAAAAACTAGAGAAAGAGGAAGTGGCCTGTTTGGAGGATGGGTCAGGGACAGCCGAATCCTCCTCCTCTGAGGAACATTCGCCTTCAGAAAGAAAGGGTTCCTCTGAGTCTCCCCACAGATCAGGGTCTCTGACATGGGAAGAATGGTCCCGAGACTCAGGTGTCGACGTTTGCATGTGTCGGGTTTTGCGCACCGACTTACCCGACCTCATCGATACCGAGTCAGGAGAAGTTATCGGTCGCACCGGTGCCGAAGTCTGTACCGATTGATGGTGAGCTCTCGGCTCCGGTGCAAGGACTGGCATCGATACCGATGAGGTTAGGTGAAGCGGTACCGAAACAGTGGAAGCGGGTAACACGGGTTCCACAATCGGTATCGATACGGGTTGTTCCACAACCGGTACCGATGGCTCGGTGCGGACTGGCACCGGAAGGTTCGGTGTCATGATAGCAGGAAGGAGTCGTTCTAATTGCTCCTTAAGCTGCACCTGAAGGATGGCCGTAATGCGGTCATCGAGGGATGGCACCGGTACCGCTTTTTTCTTCTGCGGTACCTGCGGTGCCGCTCGACGCCCCGGAGATGAGGAGCCCGATGTCGAGGGACTCACCTCTATAGGGGCGGAGCGCTTCCGCTGGCGTCTTACAGGCGGCAGGATTGGACTCACTGCACTCGAGGCCGGAAGACGTTCCAGCGGGGAAGGCTTCTTAGCCGGCTTACCTGACTGTTGAGACGCCGGTGTGGAATCACGCGGCGTCGAAGACGAGGGTGCCGACTGAATCGGTGCCGAAGCCGGAGTCGAAGGAACGGGGTCGGACATCTCGGCACCGAACAACAATCGCTGTTGAATTTGGCGATTTTTTAATGTCCGTTTTTTTAAAGTAGCACAGCGGGTGCAAGTAGAGGCCTGATGCTCAGGACCCAAACACTGTAAACACCAGTTGTGTGGGTCCGTGAGAGATATAGGCCTAGCACACCGCTGGCACTTCTTAAAACCCGGTTGAGGGGGCATGAAAGGAAAAACGGCTTCCGCCAAATCGAAGGCCGAGGCTTCGATGGTGGCAGAAGGCCCCGCCGGGGAAAACCGAAAACTGAAGAAAAAAATGAAAGTTTTTTTTTTTTGTTTTTTTTTAAAGAAAAAAGGCAAATTAAGCGAAAAACGTTTACGCGAGCGGGAAGGCAAGTTAAGAAAAAATTTCAACAGCCGTTGAAAAACGCGTCTTCTTAGCTCCGCGGAAACTAAGAAACTGAGGGACCGCGCGCCTCTGTCGGGCGGGAGGGCACTCGCGCGTGCGCGGTGCGGCCGAGCTAGAACTTTCTAAAAGTTCTTAGAGTGCAATCACTCTAAAATTGTCCGTACCGGGGCTCCGTCGGTGCCGTCACCCATCAGTCAAGAATATGCTGCCTGCTTGTCCTGGGATAAAGTAGCATCATTCCATGCTACTGTCCTCAGCGCATGCAGTGGCTTCCCCCATGTCTGTCTCAATAGCAGATTATGGACTTTTCCTCCAGGAACTTGTCCAAACCTTTTTTAAAACACAGTTACACTATCTACTGTTATCCCATTCTCTAGCAATAAGTTCCACTGCTTAACTATTCTTTGGATTAAAAAAAAATTTCTTCCTATTTGTTTTAAAGATATTCCCATATAACTTCATTGAGTGTCTCCTAGTCTTTGTATTTTTTGAAAAAGTAAAAAATTTATTCACTTTTATCCATACTATAGCACTCAGGATGCTTAGTGATGGAATCCATGCACAATTGTGGGCACACTGAACTCTTTGCCTAAAGTAGTGTGCAAATCCTAGAAATGCCTCCAACCTGCCCATTTATTTATCGATTAATTCATTTTTCTATACCGTTCTCCCAGGGGAACTCAGAATGGTTTACATTAATTTATTTTCCCTGCCTGTCCTGGTGGGCTCACAATCTATCTAATGTATTTGGGGCAAGACTGACAAAGCATGTTAAAATATAATATGAGAAAACATGGTATGGTGAGCATAGTTCAGCAAAACATAGCATGATAAACCTAGTACTACAAAGCATGGCTATGACAAAGCATAGTATGACATGACTAGCAAAAATGGTTAGACAAGCACACATGACAAAACATAGCATGGAAGACATGGAACAGCAAACATGGCATGAGAGACTGTAGCAGGGCCAACATAGTACAGTAGGACAAGAATGGCAAACAGCATGACAAGAGTGTATTAGAACAGTGTTCTTCAACCACCGGTCCATGGACCAGTGCTGGTCCACAGAAATTTCCTGCCAGTTCACAGGGCCAGCACATGTATCAGGCCCAAAACAGTGTTCTTCAAACACCGGTCCACGGTGCAATCAATGCAGCGTTATCTTCGAGCCAGCTCCCTCTTCCTAACTGATTCAGTACACAAAGCCAAGGGAACTGGCTCCTACAGGCATCCTGCGCCTGAACTAGAAGCCTTCTCTCTGACGTTGCAACGTCAGAAGGAAGGCTTCCAGATGAGGCACGGGACGTGCAAGGTGCAATTAGTACTATTATGGGGGCGGGTTCTGGGGTGGAGATTGGGTAGAGATGGGTGGGGTCTGGCCCACGACTTAGCCCAGTGTTCTTCAACCGCCGGTCCACGGACCGATGCCGGTCCACTGAATAATTATTTTATTTCTGCCAGTCCATAGGTGTAAAAAGGTTGAAAAACACTGTGTTAGAACATTGGGTGACAAAATATGGCCTTCCCCCTTTTCAGATTCACGCAGAGAAATATACATGCCCGTCGTTATAGAACAACGACTGTAAAGATGCATACGTAAATTCCAATTATTGTCAATTATCATCACTAATTGGCTCATTAAGCAGTTAAATTGTGCACACAATTTTGAGCTCTGAATATGGAATTAAGAGGTAAGTGCATGTCTTCAGCATTTAGTTAGGACCAGTTACAGTACACCAGGTCTATACATACAGTAATGCATAAGTTACACCTAAAATATATGCATGTATAATCCTTGTTCTAGCAGTAGTCTATAAAGAAAATAAGGCACCCACTTTCCTTTATTGGATAGATGCACAGTTATAGAACTATCTGACCCATGTTGTCTAATTGACTTTTTGTTATGCTCAAACAGGGCATGAATTAGAGCCATGGCAGTCGGTGACTCGCCTGAGATGAACCTCAATAGAATAGATATGCAAAGATGCAGTATTGGCATATGTCCACATCTCTCCATTTAGAAAAGCACTCCTGTCTGTCATGGTCTTTTTGAGGAAATGAATTCAAATCTATTTTCTCTACAGCCTGTCTTTACTATTTTCAAGTGCCTTCTTTTTTTTTTTTTTAATGTTAAAATTGGCTTGTTGCCAACAAAAAAACATGTTAACTCAATGACGTTAGTTTTCCCCTTATTTATTACAAGGCAGTTTGCAACTGGGAATTCCCGTATGTAAGGAAATACAGTAAAACCTTGGTTTGCGAGCATAATTCATTCCAGAAGCATGCTTGTAATCCAAAGCACTCATATCAAAGCAAATTTCCCCAAAGGAAATAATGGAAACTCAGTCGATTCGTTCCACAACCCAAAACAATAATACAAAATACTGTAAGTATTTGTATTGCAAGACCTCGCTCGTTTAGAGCAGTCACTACACTCCTGCAGCGTCAGAGAGAGAAGAACCATTGGCTCAGTTGTGATGATGTGACGCACGTATACTGTATGTACTTGTATTGCAAGACATTGCTTGTATATCAAGTTAAAATTTAATCAAATGTTTTGCTTCTCTTGCAAAACACTTGCAAACCAAGGTTTTACTGTACCTGTGTATCATTGAAGCAAGCTATGTTATTTTTCTGTATCTAAGTTCTCTGGGTACAAAAACATGTCAGTGCTCACAAAACCTACCTGCCTCCCAAGGAGTTGTTTCCACTTATTTTAGTTATACTGTGTGGGACTTTCTGCAGTAGATCACTCCAGAATGTTCGACAACTTTATAAAGACTGCTTCAATCTTGAGCTTCATCAGATGACATCAGCAAGTTCAATTATTTCATATACTGCAAATATAAACAGAAGTTTAGTCTAAGCGGTTTACAATAATAAATCAGGGGAGGGGAAATGATATAAAATAAAAAAACAAGGTACAAGAACAAAAGACATACCATGACCAACAAAATACAAAGGGGTTAGAAGGTATGCATCAAAGACAAAAAGGAAAGGGAAAACACAAAAGGGTGGTGGGAAAAAATGACTTAAGTGTTGTATAATTTAAAAAAATTCTAAAGCCAATGAAATAAGCCATGAAGTTCATGACGTTGTAAATCTGAATGCCAAATTAAAAGGATAGGCTTTTGAAGGATTGTTCAGTCCTAAGGTACAATGGAAGAGAGTTCCACAGCATAGGTCCCATAACAGAGATGCAAGAGTTCTTGGGAATATCTAGAAATATTTGTCTGAAAGAAGGAATAATTAGAAAATGTTGCTGAAAGTCTCCTTGGAGGAGAATAAGGAACAAGAAAGCTAGATAAGAATAAAGGAGAACACCTGTTACAGGTAAGCAGTTCCATTTTTTTCTTCCCCAGATAAGTCCTCCCCTTACAGAACTGCCTACTGATAATAGAATGAAACTGCCCCATGTTCTCTCAGCAAGTAGAGGAACTGTTGCTTTTGATTTGTATTTGGGTGGGGACTGAACGAAAACCTAGAAATATGATGGCAGATAAAGGCCAAATGGCCCATCTAGTCTGCCCATCCGCAATAATCATTATCTCTTTCTCTCTCCGAGAGATCCCACGTGCCTATCCCAGGCCCTTTTGAATTCAGACACAGTCGCCACCCTTTCTGTAAAAAAGTATTTCCTTAGATTACTCTGGATCCTATCACCTCTTAACTTCATCCTATGCCCTCTCATTGCAGAGTTTCCTTTCAAATTAAAGAGACTCGATTCATGCGCATTTACATTAAGTAGGTATTTAAATGTCTCTATCATACCTCCCCTCTCCCGCCTTTCCTCCAAAGTATACAGATCAAGATCTTTAATGAATGAATGATAGTCTTATGAGAAATTAATGTGATAAAGGGAGGGAAAAGGGTTCATAATTAAATAATAATTGATAAAACCATTACAATATATATGTTATATAAATTCATAAGAAAAATAATATAAAATATGGTTTATATAAAATACATTATAGAGATATCAAGTGTATTGTTAAGATAAATGTATGGAAAATTTATAACACTTGTTGATATGTGAAAAAAATCAATAAAAAACTTAAAACAAAGTCTGTGTCCATACGCCTTATGATGAAGACCACATACCATTTTAGTAGCCTTCCTCTGGACCAACTCCATCCTTTTTATATCTTTTTGAAGGTGCGGCATCCAGAATTGTACACAATATTCTTAATGAGGTCTCACCAAAGTCTTATACAGGGGCATCAATACCTCCTTTTTCCTACTGGCCAAACCTCTCCCTATGCAACCTAGCATCCTTCTAGCTTTCGAAATCACCTTTTCAACCTGTTTTGGCCTGTTTTCACCATCACCTTTTCAACCTGTTTTGGCCACCTTACAATCACACCCAAGTCCCGCTCTTCTGTCGTGTACATAAGTTCTTGACCCCCCTAAACTGTACCTTCCCTCAGGTTTTTGCAGCCCAAATGCATGACCTTGCATTTCTTAGCATTAAATTTTAGCTGCAAAATTTCAGACCATTCTTCAAGCTTCGCTGTCTTTGTTCAAGTGATTTCTCTGTTGTCTGCAGTCATCTACTATATGTCTATATTTTTCCATCACTGATAATGAAAAGCAGTGCATGATGGGTCTTCTATGACAAATGGATGGAAAAGAGGAGAGAGGCTATGCATATTTTGTAATGCAATGAACATAATGTTTCTTTTCCTGTATGTAGGTCAGCAAAGCCACAACGCTACAGAAGACGGCAGACTACATCTCAAAACTGCAGCAGGAGAGGGCTCAGATGCAGGATGAAGTACAGCGACTGCGAGAGGAGATAGAAGAGCTCAATGTTACAATTAAGTATGATATCAAAAGGAAGTCTGAGGGGGAGAAAAGAGAATTTGGGAAAAAAGTGGATGGAAGGAATAAAGGGAAGAATAAATTATAGAAGGAAGGCTGGCAAGAAGCTATGCTGAAAGAATAATCACTCATAATAGATCTCAACATCTACAATTTAAATCCTGTAAATAACTCTTGGTAGCTTTTGTGCTCAGAATCATGGAGACAATAACAGGGGCGAACCCCAACACTAATGTCTCACCACCCAGTCATCACATCTTAAAGCACCATCTGTACCATCTACAAATGGTGCTTTAAGATGTGATGATTGGGTGGTGAGACATTAGTGTTGGGGTTCGCCCCTGTTATTGTCCCCATGATTCTGCGCACAAAAGCTACCAAGAGTTGTACACAGGATTGAAATTGTAGATGTTGAGATCTATTATGAGTGATTATTCCTTTGCCTTTGAGGATACTTTTTCTAATCATTCAGGTTGAAAAAACAATCTTGAGTTTATTTGCCCCTATTTGTGTGTATGAACGTGGTGGCAGGCTGGTGGTGAAAAAATAAGAAAAAAAGGAAATTGAAGAAAGATCACAAGATGGTGGGAAAGGAAGGAGAGAAATGAGTTTGTCCAATGAAAGTCAAAAGTCTGTTTCCTACAATCATTTGGAAATTTGATTTATTGTATCTTGTTGCTTTTTTCAGCCTGTGCCAACAGCAGCTACCTGCCACTGGTGTTCCTATCACACGCCAGCGCTTCGACCAGATGCGGAAAATGTTTGATGATTACATCCAGTCTCGTACCCTACAGAACTGGAAGTTTTGGGTTGTATCCTCTTTGATCTAATAGCTATTGCCTACTTCAACAATAATCATCTCCAGCTCAGTTAGAGCAAGCCTCTGTTGTGTTATGGCACCCTGAGTCTTCACTGCAACTACCCTGGAGATTTCTCCTGTATTTTAGACACTCTTCTTTGGGGCCAGTGTTACAGGGTGGCAAACAGGGAATTTGCACTGAGCTCTCAGACTATAGGAGACCCCAAGCCTGCCTCAAGTTGAAGGAGGCATAGATTGAAGGCCAGCTTTGGGAGCCCCTCCCCAGTTTCTGCCCTGGGACTAGTAGTTACTACAACTACTCTCTTCTGTGGGATACAAATGTTTGTACAAGTTAAAGCAAAAGCCTATACTCAAGTAGCTGAAGTAAAGAAGAGGTTGGGAACTACAGGCCTATTTAGCCTATCATGGAAACCAGGCATTTAGCCAGATTTTGGGGGAGCTAGATTTTGGGTGATGTGGGGCCCAAAGTGGGGGGTGTACAAAATTTTGTCCTGCCCCCTGCCACTCTTCTCCTCCCTACTGTGACCCTACATACATGAACTAGTGGATCCACAAGCCCCATCAGCAAAATCCCCCTCCATCTGAAGCCTGACAGCAATACTTTTCCTGAACTTCTGGCCCACCAGCTACTCCTCCCCCTCCCCCGGCACATATTCAATTTTTGTGAAACTGAGAATTTGCAAGAGAAGCCTGCACCACCCCCCTCACATGTGCCCCCCCCCTCCTCCACATGCTTAGTTTTACAAAAACACAGAGAGGTCTGTTTCCCATACTTGATCACTTTCACTTTAGCAACCACATATTCAAAGGGGATATCATTATTTAAGAAGGTTGACTGAAAGTGGGTGAAAGCTATGTGTGTTAAATAATCAGAACAATTCAAAAATTAAAATAGGTGGGTTAGCTAGGGCAATTTGTTTGCCCTTTATTTTCTGGGGTAACTAGAGAAAGGGAAACTCCACTGTGAGGATTTGGTGCGATATAAGACCACACATAACATAAATAGAAATCCAACTTCTAAATAAACACAAATTTAGCGCAAATACACATATACAGTAGTTTCAGACTAATCATGTGAGCTTCTAATGAGAATTAAGGTTTTATTTGGTCTAAGACCCAACTCTTTGATTTCTTGGCTGTCCATGTTATTTGTAACAGTAGTTTCTAGCATGGTAAAGGGGATGGGACTTGATATACTACTTTTTCTGTGTGGTTACAATCAAAATGGTTTACATAGTTTGGACAGATACTTATTTTGTACTTGGGGCAATAGAAATGTTAAGTGAGTTGCCCAAAGTCACAGGGAGCTGCGCTGGGACAGCTGCTCTAACCAGTAGGCTATTCCTCCACTCAAATGCCTTTCTGTCCTGCTTTTTTCTATAGAGCAATAGATTTCTCTTACTGATTTGGTTATATCTAGTATAGTATATGAGAAGCTGGAGGATTCCAAAACTTATCCAGAAGAAAAATGGGGGGCAGCCCTGGTACAAAGCAAGAGAGCAATGCACTAGTGAAGATAGCTAGCTACCCAATGTTCATTTCTTTGTGTTTGTGTGTGTGTGTATGTATGTATATGCACACTTGAAATTATATTCAGAACTGAGTCAAATCTAATTTTATCTCACAAGCTACCAGAAGGAATTATTGCATTCATTCTGTTAGTACATTTACTGATTTCTAAACTAGAAGAATATTTAAGAAGGAACCCATGTTTAGGAGAGAAGCATAATTTTAGTATTAGTTACAATATATTGATCATGACCTATCTGATAATGTGATTGCACTTTGAATCGGTATAAGAACATAAGAATTGCCGCTGTTGGGTCAGACCAGTGGTCCATCGTGCCCATCGGTCCGCTCACGCGGCGGCCCTTGGTCAAAGACCAGTGCCCTAACTGAGACTAGCCCTACCTGCATACGTTCTGGTTCAGTAGGAACTTGTCTAACTTTGTCTTGAATCCCTGGAGGGTGTTTTCCCCTACGACAGACTCCGAAAGATTGTTCCAGTTTTCTACCACTCTCTGAGTGAAGAACTTCCTTACGTTCGATTAGATTATTGTTAAACATCAATGAATAATGGAATGTGAATTTAAGCTAATTTTTAAGTCAGAAAAATGCTAAAGTTTGAAAATGTTACTTTGGTTTATTTGGTTTTTTTTAACCTTTAAGAACTATTTAATAAGTTGGTAGATGGTATCTCTAGAGATTTTCAGAAGGCGTTCAACAAGGTTCCGCATGAACGCCTACTTCGAAAAATTGCGAGCCATGGAATTGAGGGTAATATACTCACATGGATTAAAAACTGGTTGGCGGATAGGAAATGGAGAGTGGGGGTGAATGGACAATACTCGGACTGGAAAAGCGTCACGAGTGGAGTGCTGCAGGGTTCGGTGCTTGGGCCTGTGCTCTTCAACATATTTATAAACGACCTAGAAATTGGCACGATGAATGAGGTGATTACATTTGCAGACGATGCAAAGTTATTCAGAATAGTGAGGACACAGAAGGATTGGGAAGACCTACAAAGAGACATAAATACGCTCAAGGAATGGGCCGTGAAATGGCAAATGAAGTTCAACATGAATAAGTGCAAGGTGATGCATGTCGGTAACAAAAATCATATGCACGAATATAGGATGTCTGAAGCTATACTCGGAGAGAGCCCCCAGGAAAGAGACTTGGGAGTATTTGTAGATAAGTCAATGAAACCGTCCACGCAATGTGTAGCGGCAATGAAAAGGGCAAACAGAATGCTAGGAATGATTAAGAATGGGATCACATACAGATCTGAAAAGGTTATTATGCCGTAATACTGGGCCATGGTATGCCCCTACCTGGAATACTGCGTCCACCACTGGTCGCTGTACATGAAAAGGGACATAGTACTACTCGAAAGGATCCAGAGAAGAGCAACAAAAATGATTAAGGGACTGGGGGAGCTGCCATACGAGAGGCTAGAAAAATTGGGCCTCTTCTCTCTTGAGAAGAGAAGACTGAGAGGGGACATGATCAAAACATTCAAGATATTGAAGGGAATTGACTTAGAGAAAGAGAGACTGCTCACCCTCTCCAATGTGAAGACGAGAGAGCACTCGCTAAAGTTAGAAGGGAAAAGATTCCATACAAACATAAGGAAGTTCTTCTTCACCCAGAGAGTGGTAGAAATCTGAAATGCTCTTCCAGAGGCTGTTACAGGGGAAAGCACCCTTCAGGGATTCAAGACAAGGTTGGATAAGTTCCTACTGGAACCGAACATACTCAAGTAAGGCTAGATTCAAATAGGGCACTGTTTTTTGACCTAAGGGCCACTGCGTGAGCGGACTGCTAGGCCCGATGGACCACTGGTCTGACCCAGTAGCGGCAATTCTTATATTGTTTATCAACAACTGAAAAGGGAAAGTTTATTGGAACAAAGGGTAGAGATACAGATAATTGAGCTTAGTGCATGTATTTCCATATGCCTTATTCTGGTGAGTCACATCAGGTTAACTCGTGCTGCTTGTGACATAATAGGACGTACTGGTAAATAGTAGGAGTCTGATTTCACAATAGGAACAGGGGGTTCCAGTAATAAACCAGTATCTTATTTTAAAATAAGGAGAAAAGGATTTGTTACTTGTTATAAATGCAGAGAGTCCGTCAATGGTCCACTGGTGATATATCATGTTCCTTTGTCTTCCTTAACCATGCTGACATTCTCAGTTCAGTATAATTATCCGGCCTCTGTTTGAATCCTTCAATGGCATAGTTTCCACTGCCAGCATCGATGACCTGAGCCGCACTTCCCTGGACTGGCTGGAACAGTACTGTTCCCTTCCAGCACTTCGACCCGGTAAGTTCAGTAACCCACCACTTACTACTTTTTCAACAACATAAAAAAAAAGTGGGGGAAAGTTGGACTATCTTTCCCACCAGATTCATTCAATCTGAGATTCTCTTCTTAATGTTTTCCTTAGTTGGTTAGGTTAGGAGGAGTAGCCTATTCTTTAGTGCAGTGGACTAAGATCCTGAGGAACTAGGTTCAATTCCCACTGCAGCTCCTTGTGATCCTGGGCAAACCACGTTACCCTTTTTTGCCCCAGGTACAAAAACATTGATTGTACGCCCACTAGGGACAGGGAAAATACCTGCATATAATGTGAATGCAGTTTACAGAATTATATGGCGCAGGACCTGCTTACATTGGAAAGTTGGTCCTCAACCTGGCAGCTAGGCTTCAATGCTAAGAAATGTAAGGTCATGCACCTCGGAAGTGGAAATCCATGCAGGATGTACTTTTTGAACAGAGAAACTTTAACTAGGACTTCAGCAGAATGAGATTTAGGAGTAATCATCAGTGCAGACATGAAAACTGCCAATCAAGTGGAGAAGGCTTCATCTAAGGCAAGGCAGATATTGGGTTGTATCAATAGAAGTTTCGTCAGCCAAAAGCCTGAAGTCATAATGCCGTTGTACAGGGCCATGGTGAGACCTCATCTGGAGTACTGTGTGCAATTCTGGAGACCACATTACAGTAAAGATGTGCGCAGAATTGAATCGGTTCAGCGGACGGCCACCAGGATGATCTCGGGGCTCAAGGGTCTCTCGTACGAAGAGAGACTGAATAAATTGCAGCTCTACACTCTCGATGAACGTAGGGAGAGGGGAGACATGATCGAAACATTTAAGTACCTCACGGGACGTGTCGAAGTGGAAGATGATATTTTCTTTCTCAAGGGACCCTCGGCCACAAGAGGGCACCTGCTCAAACTCAGGGGCGGAAAATTTCATGGCGACACCAGAAAGTATTTCTTCACAGAGAGAGTGGTTGATCATTGGAACAAGCTTCCAGTGCAGGTGATCGAGGCAGATAGCATGCCAGACTTTAAGAATAAATGGGATACCCATGTGGGATCCCTACGAAGGTCACGATAAGGAAATTGGGTCATTAGGGCATAGACAGGAGGTGGGTAAGCAGAGTGGGCAGACTTGATGGGCTGTAGCCCTTTTCTGCCGTCATCTTCTATGTTTCTAATGTGTACAGCACTGCATATGTCTAGTATCACTATAGAAATGATTAGTAGTAGCACCTTACAAGATATGGTGAATACTTCGGTAGCAATTCTATAAGGGGGCACCCAGATTCCAGTATACAATACTAGTGCAAACCTAAATGTAGGCATGTCCATATATGCCCGGTCAGTGACAGGTATCAATGGGAACACCTTCTTGCAGCAAGCAAAATGTATAAATGACAGTGTTCTGTAAGATGAACGTGTATGTGGGAAGCAGGCCCTTGTCTTACATAAGAACATGAGAGTTGCCATTCTGAGACAGACCAAAGGTCCATCAAGCCCAGTATCCTGTTTCCAACAGTGGCCAACCCAGTACCTGGCAATATCCCAAAGAGTAAAACAGATTTTATGCTACTTGTCCTAGAAACAAGTAATGGACTTTCCCTGGACTTTTTTTTATTTTAGGAAATTATCCAAACTCTTTTTAAACCCTAAGGTAACTGCTTTCAAGACTCAAACAGCGAGGTTTGCAGTCAGAAGCTTTCCAATCAGCAAAAGAAATCTATTCTGTCCTCAGTCAGTGGACGACTTGACATGGCTATGTTTCGACTATATAGCCTGTCAGGAGTCAACAACAGACCATGTGAAAACATAAAACAAAAGCAGACAATAACTATATAAACATCTGCTATTTTAATGCCATTTCCCAATCTCGCTAGGTCCTCTTGCAATTTTTCACAGTCCTCTTGTGATTTAACAAATTTGAACAACTTTGTGTCATCAGCAAATTTAATTATCTCACTAGTTATTCCCAGCACAGACCCCTGGGGAACCCCACTATTTACTCATCTCCATTGAGAATACTGACCATTTAATTGTATTCTGTTTTCTATTTTTACCCATTCTTAATCCATAATAGGACATTACCTCCTATCCCATGACTTTCTAATTTCCTCAGTATTCATTAGGTTCTTTATCAAATGCCTTTTGAAAATCCAGATACATAATATCAACTGACTCACCTTTGATCACATGTTTATTTACCTCTTCGAAGAAATGTAGTAGCTTGTTGAGGCTAAATACATGTTGGCTGTGTTTCATTAATCCATGCTCTGTAATTTTGTTCTCTATAGTAGTCTCTACCATTCTGCCCAGCACCAACATCAGACTTACCGGTCTCTAATTTCCTGAATCATTTTTGATTGAAAGGCTTAAAAACGAGAAATCCCCGGCACCGGACAGCATCCATGCGAGGCTAATCAAGAAACTGAAAGGGGTTATAGCTGAACTGCTCCAACTAATAGCCAATCTGTCGATCAAATCAGGAAGGATTCCGGAAGATTGGAAAGTGGCGAATGTTATGCTGATCTTCAAGAAAGGTTCAAGGGGAGATCCGGGAAACTACAGACCGGTGAGTCTGATTTTGGTACTGGGAAAGATGGTAGAGGCGCTGATAAAGGACAACATCATTGATCACCTTGACGGACACAATCTGATGAGGACCAGCCAGAACGGCTTCAGCAAAGGAAGATCTTGCTTGACAAACTTACTGCACTTCTTTGAGGGAGTAAACAGGCAGATAGACAAGGGTGACCCGGTCGACATTGTATATCTGGATTTTCAGAAGGCGTTCAACAAGGTCCCGCATGAACGACTAGGAAAAATTGCGAGCCATGGAATTGAGTTCAAGTTTATTTATTATTTGATTAATTGCCTATTCCAAATTCTAAGCGATGTACAAATCAGCAAAATACATATTTAAAATATACATGAAGTAGACATACAAAATTTAATAAAGGGATAAGTTTTCAAAAAATAATAAAAAAAACCTTAATTAACGCAATACATGACACAGTAGGGAAGGCAGGAAAGAAATACAATCTTAGAAAGGAAAGAGTCAACAATTAAAGGTTAAGCACAAGAGGAATGGAAAGACTACTAAATAGGTAAGTTAAAAAAAAACAAACAAAAGAGCAGTTAACATTTCAATTAAATATTGAATGCATCTTTAAAAAGAAAACTCTTAAGTTTGCTCTTAAACTTTTCCAAGTTCTTCTCCTCTCTTAAGTATAGCGGAAGTGAGTTCCAAGTCTGAGGCGCCGTAATAGTAAAGATAAATTGCCTTCGAGTATTAATAATTTTAAGAGAGGGGATGACCAATAAATGTTGGTCGTTTGATCTCAGTAATTTAGAAGAATTATAAGGTATCAATGCTTTATAAATAAAAGTTGGAGTTTTAAATAATAGAGATTTAAATGTAAGTAAACATAATTTATATAGAATATGATGAGACACCGGAAGCCAATGAGCATTTTGAAGTAAGGGAGTTACATGGTCAAATTTCTTTGCTCCCACAATTAATTCTGGATTATCTGTAACCGCCTAATTTCTTTTTGAGTCATTCCCTTAAATAACGCATTACAATAATCAATTTTAGAGATAATCATTGAATGAATTAATATATTCAATGATTTTGCACATAAAAATTTGGATATTGCGCGTATTTGGCGAAGTCTAAAAAAGGTAGCTTTAACCACATAACTAACGTGGTCGTGGTAAGTTAGTTTTTCATCTAAAATCACCCCTAAAATTCTAATTTTATTTATCTGCTTAAGTGTGACCCCTTGGATGGAAATTGGAACAACGAGCTTATGGTTATGGCGGAGAGGAAACAGAGTGGGAATAAATGGACAATACTTGGACAGGAAAAGTGTCACGAGTGGAGTACCGCAGGGTTCGGTGCTTGGGCCCGTGCTCTTCAACATATTTATAAATGACCTGGAAATTGGTACAACAAGCAAGGTGATTAAATTTGCAGATGATACAAAGTTACCGTATTCAGAATAGTGAAGACACAGGATTGCGAAGACCTGCAACGTGACATAAACACGCTCGAGAAATGGGCCGTGATATGGCAAATGAGGTTTAATGTGGATAAGTGTAAGATGATGTACTTAGGTAACAAAAATCTTATACACGAATACAGGATGTCCAGTGCAGTACTTGGAGAGACCCCCCAGAAAAGAGACTTGGGAGTAATGGTAGACAAGTCAATGAAACTGTCCGCGTAATGCGTGGTGGTGGCGAAAAGGGCAAACAGAATGCTAGGAATGATTAAGAAGGGGATCACAAACAGATCGGAGAAAGTTATCATGCTGCTGTGCCGGGCCATGATACGCCCCCACCTGGAATACTGCATCCAACACTGGTCGCCGTACATTAAGAAGGACATGGTACTACTTGAAAGGGTCTAGAGAAGAGCAACTAAAATTGTTAAGGGATTGGAGGAGTTGCCATTAAAGACAGGTTGTTCACCATCTCCAAGGTAGAAAGAACGAGAGGGCACTCTCTAATGTTAAAGGGGGTAGATTCCGTACAAATGTAAGGAAATTCTTCTTCACCCAGAGAGTGGTAGAAAACTGGAACGCTCTTCCAGAGGCTATTACAGGGGAAAACACCCTCCAGGGATTCAAGACAAAGTTAGACAAGTTTCTGCTGAACCAGAATGTATGCAGGTAAGGCTAGACTCAGTTAGGGCACTGGTCTTTGACCTAAGGGCCGCCGCAGGAGCGAACTGCTGGGCATGATGGACCACTGGTCTGACCTAGCAGCGGCAATTCTTATATTCTTATGGAACCCTTTAAAAAAATTGGCCACCTTCCAGTTTTCTAGTACCATGCTGGATTTTAAAGATAAATTTGAATTACTAACAATTGCTCTACTGTACTTGTTAATTTTTCAATTCTATCATTACTCTGGGATGTATACCATCCAGTTCTGGCTATTTGCTACTGTTCAATTTGTTAAATTGCCCCATTACATCTTCCAGATTTGGTTCAGTTTCTGACTCACCAGCATTGAATACTATTTCTGACCCTGGTATCTCTCCTGCATCTTCTTTGGTGAAAATCGAAGCAAATAATTCATTTATTGACACTCATAGGAATTCTATGAGTGTCTGAGTTAGTACTGCTGCGGCCAGTGATAAAAAGCCCATAAAAGGGGGGGGGGGTTAATCTCTCCACTATAGCCTGGTCTTCCCTGAGTGCCCCTTTTAACACCTTAGTCATTAGTCTTGAACATTTTTGTTTTTTATGCAAAGGGCATGATTTCACATCGGGCTGGACACTTTGCAAAATAACATAAAACCTTGCAAAAAGCAAACTGCCCTAATCCACCTATGAAAAGACAATGCTATAAATATTACACTGGGCCCTTGAGCCCCAATCTACCTACTACTGGGAAACTGGATTGGCCACTGTGAAGACAGTCTACTGGGCTAGATGGACCACTGGTCTGACTCAGTAAGGCTATTATGTTCATTATATAAATTACTGTTGTCTCAACCTTCATTTCAGACTTTATGTAGATGATATACTTCTTTAACAAAAATTGGTTATAGAATGTCTTGATTTGATTTTCCTCTGCTTGCAAAAATTAACCAGAGAATGAAAGCAAATCACCTGAAACTGAATATGTCCAAGACACAGCTTTTACTTCCTTCTGGCTTTTCTTCAACTGATGTTCCAAAACCTTTTGTCATAGATGTTTCAATTCTGATTGTTGAGAAAATTCTAAATCTTGGAGTTATTTCGACTCAGCTCTCGCATTAAGATTTCAAGTTCAGAAAGTAGTAATTTAATATTTGATATTTCATAAGTTGAGAATTGTTAGACATTTGAGAGATTATCTGACTACTGATATTTTTAGGATTGGCATGGTCTATTTGTTCTGCATTTTTACTAATGTAACAGTCTGTTTGGGGGGCTACCACCATGTCTGTTAAAGTCAATTCAAAATGCACAGAATGTTACATCATGTGTATTAACTGGATCATTTTGCTATGATTATGTCTTGCCCATCTGGATGCAACTACCGTATTTTCGCGGATATAACGCGCACCTGTGTAAAACGCGCACAGGGGTATAGCGCGCAGAAATCACGATGATATGTACCAAAACTTTTCTATACCGCGCTCAGGCATATAACGCGCATGATGCCCGACGCTCCTTTCGCCCGCCCTGACTTTCCGTGCGCTGTCCCGACTCTACGTTCACCCCCCTGACTTCCGTGCACCGCCCTGACTTTCCGTGCGCTGCCCCGACTCTCCGTTCCCCCCCCCTGACTTTCCGTGCACTGTCCCCCCTTGAAGTCCTGTCCCCCTTGAAGGTCTGTCCCCATCCTGAAAGCCTGATGCCCCCCCCCCCGACGTCCGATACATCCCCCCCCCCCGGCAGGACCACTCGCACCCTCACCCGGAAGGACCGCCGACTCCCCAACAATATCGGGCCAGGAGGGAGCCCAAACCCTCCTGGCCACGGCGACCCCCTAACCCCACCCCGCACTACATTACGGGCAGGAGGGATCCCAGGCCCTCCTGCCCTCGACGCAAACCCCCTCCCCCCAACGACCGCCCCCCCCCCCAAGAACCTCCGCCCGTCCCCCAGCCGACCCGCGACCCCCCTGGCCGACCCCCACGACCCCCCCACCCCCCTTCCCCGTACCTTTGGAAGTTGGCCGGACAGACGGGAGCCAAACCCGCCTGTCCGGCAGGCAGCCAACGAAGGAATGAGGCCGGATTGGCCCATCCGTCCTAAAGCTCCGCCTACTGGTGGGGCCTAAGGCGCGTGGGCCAATCAGAATAGGCCCTGGAGCCTTAGGTCCCACCTGGGGGCGCGGCCTGAGGCACATGGGCCAAACCCGACCATGTGTCTCAGGCCGCGCCCCCAGGTGGGACCTAAGGCTCCAGGGCCTATTCTGATTGGCCCACGCGCCTTAGGCCCCACCAGTAGGCGGAGCTTTAGGACGGATGGGCCAATCCGGCCTCATTTCTTCGTTGGCTGCCTGCCGGACAGGCGGGTTTGGCTCCCGTCTGTCCGGCCAACTTCCAAAGGTACGGGGAAGGGGGGTGGGGGGGTCGTGGGGGTCGGCCAGGGGGGTCGCGGGTCGGCTGGGGGGGCGGTCGGAGGTTCTTGGGGGGGGGCGGTCGTTGGAGGGAGGGGGGTTTGCGTCGAGGGCAGGAGGGCCTGGGATCCCTCCTGCCCGTAATGTAGTGCGGGGTGGGGTTAGGGGGTCGCCGTGGCCAGGAGGGTTTGGGCTCCCTCCTGGCCCGATATTGTCGGGAAGTCGGCGGTCCTTCGGGGTGGGGGTGCGAGTGGTCCTGCCGGGGGGGGGGGGGGATGTATCGGACGTCGGGGAGTCGGCCGGGCAAGAGGGCTTGGGCTCCCTCTTGCTCCGATCGTGGATGCGGGTGCGGGTGGGAGCGCGTGCGAGCGGTCGTTCGGGGTGGGGGTGCGAGCGGTCCTGCTGGGGGGGTGAATCGGGCGTCGGGCGGGGTGGGAACTATGTTTAAAAACTTTTCTATACCGCGCTCAGGCATATAACGCGCGAGGGAAATGCACAGAATGTTACATCATGTGTATTAACTGGATCATTTTGCTATGATTATGTCTTGCCCATCTGGATGCAACTACCGTATTTTCGCGGATATAACGCGCACCTGTGTAAAACGCGCACAGGGGTATAGCGCGCAGAAATCACGATGATATGTACCAAAACTTTTCTATACCGCGCTCAGGCATATAACGCGCATGATGCCCGACGCTCCTTTCGCCCGCCCTGACTTTCCGTGCGCTGTCCCGACTCTACGTTCACCCCCCTGACTTCCGTGCACTGCCCTGACTTTCCGTGCGCTGTCCCGACTCTCCGTTCACCCCCCCTGACTTTCCGTGCACTGTCCCCCCTTGAAGTCCTGTCCCCCTTGAAGGTCTGTCCCCATCCTGAAAGCCTGATGCCCCCCCCCCGACGTCCGATACATCCCCCCCCCCCGGCAGGACCACTCGCACCCTCACCCGGAAGGACCGCCGACTCCCCAACAATATCGGGCCAGGAGGGAGCCCAAACCCTCCTGGCCACGGCGACCCCCTAACCCCACCCCGCACTACATTACGGGCAGGAGGGATCCCAGGCCCTCCTGCCCTCGACGCAAACCCCCTCCCCCCAACGACCGCCCCCCCCCCCAAGAACCTCCGCCCGTCCCCCAGCCGACCCGCGACCCCCCTGGCCGACCCCCACGACCCCCCCACCCCCCTTCCCCGTACCTTTGGAAGTTGGCCGGACAGACGGGAGCCAAACCCGCCTGTCCGGCAGGCAGCCAACGAAGGAATGAGGCCGGATTGGCCCATCCGTCCTAAAGCTCCGCCTACTGGTGGGGCCTAAGGCGCGTGGGCCAATCAGAATAGGCCCTGGAGCCTTAGGTCCCACCTGGGGGCGCGGCCTGAGGCACATGGGCCAAACCCGACCATGTGTCTCAGGCCGCGCCCCCAGGTGGGACCTAAGGCTCCAGGGCCTATTCTGATTGGCCCACGCGCCTTAGGCCCCACCAGTAGGCGGAGCTTTAGGACGGATGGGCCAATCCGGCCTCATTTCTTCGTTGGCTGCCTGCCGGACAGGCGGGTTTGGCTCCCGTCTGTCCGGCCAACTTCCAAAGGTACGGGGAAGGGGGGTGGGGGGGTCGTGGGGGTCGGCCAGGGGGGTCGCGGGTCGGCTGGGGGGGCGGTCGGAGGTTCTTGGGGGGGGGCGGTCGTTGGAGGGAGGGGGGTTTGCGTCGAGGGCAGGAGGGCCTGGGATCCCTCCTGCCCGTAATGTAGTGCGGGGTGGGGTTAGGGGGTCGCCGTGGCCAGGAGGGTTTGGGCTCCCTCCTGGCCCGATATTGTCGGGAAGTCGGCGGTCCTTCGGGGTGGGGGTGCGAGTGGTCCTGCCGGGGGGGGGGGGGGATGTATCGGACGTCGGGGGGTCGGCCGGGCAAGAGGGCTTGGGCTCCCTCTTGCTCCGATCGTGGATGCGGGTGCGGGTGGGAGCGCGTGCGAGCGGTCGTTCGGGGTGGGGGTGCGAGCGGTCCTGCTGGGGGGGTGAATCGGGCGTCGGGCGGGGTGGGAACTATGTTTAAAAACTTTTCTATACCGCGCTCAGGCATATAACGCGCGAGGGGTATGCGCGGTACGTAAAATCACGTATAACGCGCGCGTTATATCCGCGAAAATACGGTACATTTGTCTTCTGATTGAGTGAGGAATAAAATTCAAAGTATTGTTGGCTTTTAAAGTTTCAAATAATAATGTATCTATTATAATTGCTTCAAAATTAAGATTGTATCAACGTATCAACATAGTTCGTTTTGGAATTTTTTTAATATAATTTTTGTATTTGTCTTAAATGTGTTTTGTTTTATTTTTTAAGAGAATTGTGTTTATATTCTTTAACACGCCAATGACTTTTAGATCATGTGGGATATAAAGCTTTTAATAAAATAAATTTAAAAAGATAGATTATTTTCTATAAACACAACAAAAGGGAAACTCCTTATAAAAAAAACTTTCTAGACCAGTGTTCTTCAACCGCCAGTCCGCAGAAAATTCCTGCCGGTCTGCGCAAGGCCGGCGAGATCGACAAGATGCAATTTCCTGCCAGTCCACGATTTTGCCGGTCTGCAATTTCCTGCCTCCGACAGTGGCTTTCTTCCCTCCCAGCAGCTCTCAGTACTTGCCAGCGCAGCGATTCACTTCAGCAGCCTTGGGGCTTTTGCTGAGTCGCGGCCCGCCTCTGATGATGCAACTTCCTCTTTCCTCAGAGGTGGCATGACCCATCAAAGGAACCAAGGCTGCCTTAGTGAATCGCTGCACTGGCAAGTACGGAGAGCTGCTGGGAGGGGAAAAAGCCACTGTTGGAGGCTGGGAAGCTGCTGGACAAGGGAAAATAAAGTGACAGCTGCTACTGGACCTGGAGGGAGGGAGGGAGGAGAGATGCTGCTGGGATGGGAGGAGGGAAAAGAGGCTAGGAAGCTGCTGGACAAGGGAAAATAAAGGGACAGCTGCTACTGGACCTGGAGGGAAGGAGAGATGCTGCTGGGAGGGGAGGAGGGGAAGGGAAACATAGAAACATAGAAATTGACAGCAGAAAAGGGCTATAGCCCATCGAGTCTGCCCATGCCAATGACCCACTCCCTGACTTTTACTCCCCTATTGATCCCATGTGAATATCCCATTTTCTCTTAAAATCTGACACGCTGTTGGCCTCAATCACCTGCTGAGGCAGCTCGTTCCAATGATCGACCACCCTTTCGGTGAAGAAGTACTTTCTAGCATCACCTTGAAATTTCCCTCCCCTGATTTTCAGCGAGTGTCCTCTGGTAATCGAGGGCCCTGTAAGACTGAAGATATCATCTTTCATCCCTATACGCCCCATGATATACTTAAAGGTCTCAATCATGTCCCCCCTCTCTCTTCGCTCCTCCAGTGAGTACATCCGCAGTTTTTTTAGTCTTTCTTCATACGTGACATCCCTGAGCCCCAAGAACATCCTGGTAGCCATTCGCTGAACCGATTCAATTCTCAACACATCTTTCCGGTAGTGTGGTCTCCAGAATTGAACACAATACTCGAGATGAGGTCTCACCATGGATCTGTACAGTGGCATTATGACTTCAGGTTTTCTGCTGACAAAACCCCTACGGATGCAGCCCATCATTTGTCTTGCCCTGGACGAAGCCTTCTCCACCTGATTGGCAGCCTTCATATCATCGCTAATGATCACTCCTAAATCACGTTCTATTGTGGTCCTGGACAAGGTTTCACCATTTAGTGTGTAAGTTCTGTGTGGATTTTTTTTGCCTAGGTGCATTACTTTACATTTTTTAGCATTGAAGCTTAGCTGCCAAGTTGATGACCACTGTTCCAACTGCCGTAGGTCCTGCGTCATAAAGTCAGGCACACTGCTTTTGCCTACTATGTTGCAAAAGAGTTATTGCTGGAGGGGAGGGGAGGCAGGGGTTTTTATCCTTGCTCTGTATTATTTGTATTTATAAAATGACAATTGTACATAATATTGTTTCTTTTTATACTTTAATAAAATACATTCAATATAAAATCATAACTGAAGCTGGTGCGGATGGGATCAGATGATTTGCGGGGTCCGAGCTCGTGCAGACGGGGCGGAAAAAGGGTTTTAAAATTTCAGTCCTAGTAGTTTGCCGGTCAACAAAATAATTATTTTATTTCCACCGGTCCATAGGTGTAAAAAATTTGAAGAACATGTTCTAGACCTTCTAGAACATTAAAATATGAACTCATCCTCACGAGAGGCATGGTTCTTAGTAATTCATGACCAAAAGGAAAAAAAAATGCTTACTAATATTCTGTCTTGTTTTTCAGCCGTCTTGAGTTCACTTCGCCAGCTGAGCACCTCCACATCCATTCTGTCTGACCCCACTCTGGTACCAGAACAAGCCACCCAGGCTGTGACCAGGGCAAACCTCAACAGCTTCTGCTAGCCACTGGGGCTAGTTCAACCAGCATATTGGTGTTTCTCATTTCTTCCTAAGATGTCAATTCAGCCAGATGGAGCCATATATTAGGAAAAGACAGTAGGAAAAGACTAGTTTGCACAGAAATAATTGTTCAGTTTCACAAGGGCATTAAGATAAACAGAAGGCAGCAGCTGCCCTACCACATCTCTTTGTGTATGTTGTTGGTTTTGGAGTGGATATGTTTATAGAGCTACATGGAAACTTATCTGACACCCCCTCCCCCCAGTCTTAGCCACTAATGCTTAAACCAAGTGCTGTCATACGCCAGGTGTTAAACAGTGAAGCAAATACCTCACCATGATATTGTGTATTTCAGCTATGGCAGCATCTCTGGTAGTCTGACCCACCACAGGATTTCCTTGTGGCCTTGTGGAAAGACACCCTGTAGCCAGTGATGAAAGTGTGTTATTTTTTTGTTTGGGGGGATGTTTGGAAAAGCATCACTACAATGCATGCAGAAAGTGAGCAATTTCTTTAATCCTTTAATTTTAACTAAATTCTGAAACTCTGTCCAGTCAGTTCTGTCTTAAATATATTGTAAACTGTGAATTGTGTTAAAGATAACAGTTCAGGGAGACTAATTCTGGCATTGGGGGGGGGGAGCCTTATTTAGGGACTTGTTTCCAGCAAAGCCTAGTCTGTAATTTAGCTGACTGGATTCTGCTGTGATTTTTTTTTAAACACTGGATTTATGGCTTTTATGTTCTTATTTCTGCTGAAATGATCCCATTCTTTTAACAGACATGGGTACAACTCTGAAGCTGGCTTTCTGAGTTGAGATTGCTTTTTAAAATAAAAAAAAATTGTTATATGAGCAATGATTCTGCTTGAAGCATTATTTCAATATTTAACAAGGCTTTCCCGCCGATACTGGAGCTTTGTGCTGTGTTTGGTGTCTTTGCTAGTTTAAAAAATATACCTCCAGAAGACATTGTTTTACATTGCTGCCAAACTTGGAGGAATGTGCAACTTCCATTCCTGTTCACAAAGAAGCACCAGCAGACACATGGTATTAACAGTGGCAGTCTTTTCATGAATTGTTACCCATACGAAACAAGGGCATGGCACCTCCCAAATCTATTGGGGCTTTGAAGGTAAGAGCGTTAGGCAGTCCTTGAGTTACAGATGCCCGACTTGTATGACTCGTACTTAAGATCGTGGCTTCATTTGATTTCACTGAGCAGAGACTCCTACACTTTAGCAGATTCAGGAAAGATGCATGGTCACAGTGTGTGGTTGTACATGCTGTACCTTAGAGGAACAGTTGGCCCTTTTGTCAGCTGGGAGCAGAGGTAAGCAGCAAGAAATTTAAAATCTAAAAGTTCCGAGTTACATACAAATCCGACTTAAGAACAGCTTTAAAAAAGTAACTCATAGTAACATAGTAGATGACGGCAGATAAAGACCCGAATGGTCCATCCAGTCTGCCCAACCTGATTCAATTTAAATTTTTTTTTTAATTTTTCTTCTTAGCTATTTCTGGGCAAGAATCCAAAGCTTTACCCGGTGCTGTGCTTGGGTTCCAACTGCCGAAATCTCTGCTAAGACTTACTCCAGCCCATCTACACTCTCCCAGCCATTGAAGCCCTCCCCTGCCCATCCTCCTCCAAACGGCCATACACAGACACAGACCGTACAAGTCTGCCCAGTAACTGGCCTAGTTCAATTTCTGATTCTAAATCTTCTGTGTTCATCCCACGCTTCTTTGAACTCAGTCACAGTTTTACTCTCCACCACTCATTCTTACCCCGGGGACTACCTGGTCTGGCATCTCCATCTCCTCCCCCCACCTGTCTCTTTCCTTTTCTTCCTCCTTAAATCCTTTCTTACCATCCAGTGGCCTTTTTTCTTTCTCCACTTCCACCCAGTCTCCTGCCTGTCACCACCGCTGCTGCTTTCCCACACGCACCTGAGGGAAGATAATAAAGCTCCGGCGCCATTCAACCTCTTCCCCTGGGGCCTCAGCGCAACGGCCGTTTTCAAAAGTGGCGCGCGGCTGCCCGGCTCGAAGCTTTCCTTCTGACACAATCCGCCCAGGCGGAAACAGGAAGTTGCGTCAGAGGGCATCTTCGGGCCGCTGCGCTGAGGCCCCGCTGGAAAAGCGACCCCGAAGGTGAGAGTAAGGACAGCTGCTGTTTTGGACTCGTTTGAAGGAGTTTTACGTTAAGTACTTGGGTTTTGGTCTGTGTATTTGTTTGATAATCCTGCATCTACGAAGAAAAGCTCGCCTTCGTTCCTTCCCCGGAGTGAGAGAACTGAACTACGCCCCGCCCCCCCTCGCTCCGTGCGTGCACTCGGCTTCGAACACGCGGCTCTCGAGCGCGCGCACGGCGCAGAGCGAGAGCGCGGGAGGATGGAAGCGGCGGCGGCGGGGTTGGTGGCGGGCTCGCTGCTTCTCGGAGCCCTCGGGCTGCTGCTCTTTGTGCTGGCGGGGAAGCGAAGAGCCGCGCAGAGGTCGCAACCCGCCGCCGAGCCCGAGGAGGACGGTAAGCTGGGAGCCGCTGGGGGGCGCTCGGCCGCTCTAGCTGCTCCTCGCGTTCTCTAGGCGGCGTCCTGGACGGAGTGGCATTTCGGGGGCGTGGCCACGGACGTCCACGTACGGTCATTGGATTTGCCTTAAGGCAGTGAGGCCTATAGTAAGGACACTTTCTTCTCTTTGGGATTTAGAGATCTCTGTTAAAAATCAGGAACATCCCTGCTAACTACTACTACTTTCAATTATTTCTATAGCACTACCAGGTGTACGCAGCGCTGTAGAGTCGCAAAGAACACAGTCCCTGCTAGGAAGAGCTTACAATCTAGACAGACAGTTAATCAGCTGACTGGGTGGGGAGTAGGGTTAAGGATTGAAGACTATATCAAAAAGGTGGGTCCCAGACTCCACCTTTTTGAATTTGTAGTGTTTTGCTAGCTCAGGGGTCTCAAAGTCCCTCCTTGAGGGCGGCAATCCAGTCGGGTTTTTAGGATTTCCCCAATGAATATGCACGAGATCTATGTGCAAGCATTGCTTTCAATGCATATTCATTGGGGAAATCCTGAAAACCCGACTGGATTGCGGCCCTCAAGGAGAGACTTTGAGATCCATGTGCTAGCTGGTATATTTAGTCTTTCCAAACTAATGGAAATTGAAAGAATTACAGCGTTCGCCAATCATGGACTCGCACATTCACAGTCTGCTCCGACTGCCTCTTTCTGTAGTAAAGTTGGGCTATCGGGAGCTGCATGTCAAAGCAGCTGCTGATTGGTGTAGCATGACTTTGGTCGGAGGAGACCGCGAGTGATTTTTCTTCACCTGACCACGCTCCAGCTGCCCTCTCCTGCCTCCTTCGTAGGGGTTCCTGAAACAGAAACCCCACAAATTTGGGGGAGTACTGTATACAGAGGAGGGTTGAAAATGTCTGCTCATCTGTGGGCAAAATAACTTCAAAAATTTAAATGGCTAGGATGCAATATGGTACTGAAGGGATAGATCTGGAAACCCCAACCAGGAAAGGGGGTACCACGCAGAGGGCCTTGGGGGATCCTTCAAACAGGAAAGAAGCGTGAAGGGGCATAATCAAAACATACATCTAAGTCTGATTTGGATGTAGGGTGCTATTGGCCCAAACTTGGGCATTTTCCCACTGCTGTTCTCAAAAAGTACATCTAAAATATCCAGGCATTTGATCGTTCAAACTGTCACTATATCTTTATACCAAATTCTCGACCAAAAATTTATCCAAGTCCCAAACACCCGGAACAAAACCTTTTGGACGTGAAAAGGGCCAACATTGTGATGGACTGGCCACCCAGACATGGCAACAGAGCAATGGGGCACTGCTGTGAACTTCACAAAAAGGGTACCAGATAAACATCTCACCAGAACTCCCTTATAGGTTATGGTGAGCACCCCCAAAACCCACTATACCTGCCTGTCTACAACCCCAATAGCCCTTATGGCTGCAGTAGAGTAGAGTTTTGGGGGGGGGGGGTTTGGTGGGTGCACATGTTCCACCATAAATGTAGAGGTTAGTGTGGCTTATGGGCCTGGGTTCTTTCTATGGTTCACTAACCCACCCCTCCCAGGCTATTTAAAAGACCTGTGTGCAGCTCTACTAGGCTTTCCTTTACTAAGGCCCTGATTCTCCAAAAGTGCGTCCCGATTTTAGGCAGCTGTAGACGTCCTACAGCTGTCTAATCAGCCAATCGGAATGCACGTTTTTTAAAAAAAAATGCTCCCCAGGCAGGCCGCCCGGGAGAGGCATCCTATACTAAACGCCGATTCTGTAACCGGCGTCTTTAGAGAATCGGGTTAAATTAGATGCGGCCGCTATACTTATGGCAGCAAGGGATCTCCCTGCTGCAATATGTATAGCGGCCGCGGTTGTTGCGGCCGCCTGTCCCATCACCGACAGGAGAATGCCTAACTCCTCCTGTCGGAACCCCGAGCCCCCTCCCCCCCAAACTCGTAATCGCCGACAGGAGGATGCCCAACTCCTCCTGCCGGAAAGCCCAACGACCCCCCGCCCCAACTAATCTCCCTCCCCCAACTAACCTTTCAATGTTGGTCAGCTGGACGGGTCTGCCTCGTGGAAATGAGATGGCACGCCCCTTCCCGGCCCATCCCCGCTAAATCTAAGGCCTGATTGGCCCAGGCTAGGCACCTTGGCCAATCAGGCCTTAGGATTAGTGGGGATGGGCGGACCCGCTATGCCTAAGGCCTGATTGGTCCAGGCTTCTACAGCCTGGGCCAATCAGGCCTTAGATTTAGCGGGGATGGACCGGGAAGGGGCGTGCCGTCTCATTTCCACGAGGCAGACCCGTCCAGCTGACCAACATTGAAAGGTTAGTTGGGGGAGGGAGATTAGTTGGGGCGGGGGGTCGTTGGGCTTTCCGGCAGGAGGAGTTGGGCATCCTCCTGTCGGCGATTACGAGTTTGGGGGGGAGGGGGGTTCCGGGGTTCCGACAGGAGGAGTTGGGCATCCTCCTGTCGGCGATTACGAGTTTGGGGGGGAGGGGTTTCCGGGGTTCGGGGTTCCGACAGGAGGAGTTAGGCATCCTCCTGTCGGTGATGGGACAGGCGGCCGCTATACTTTATTGCAGCAGGGAGATCCCTTGCCGCGATCAGTATAGCGGCCGCGTCTACTTACAATGTAGACCAGCATTTTGCTGGCCTACATTTTAAGCGTCTCTTCCTCTACTAGGGAGACGCGTAGGGCCGCCTAAGTTCGCGTAAGGCCTGTAGGCGAGCTTAGGCATCTTGCGGGTCTCCCTAGGCTCCCGGAGGCGCCTTCAGGCCTGCCTGGGGAGCATTTTTTTTAAAAAAACGTGCATCCCGATTGGCTGATTAGACAGCTGTAGGACGTCTACAGCTGCCTAAAATCGGGACGCACTTTTGGAGAATTAGGGCCTAAGTGCTGATGTTCTGGAGACAGGTATGTATATTTTTATTCTGCTCTTTGCGGAGGTGTGAAGGGGTCAGTGAACACAGGGGGAATGTGTGTGGGTCTTTACTTTGTCACTGCAGTGGTTGTCTGGTCACTTTGGATACCTTTTGGGCACTTATACCTCTTTTTACGTCTAAGTCACAATGTATAAGTTCCATCCAGGAAGTCTTGTAAAACCTTTGATTATTCCTGCAGGCTGACTAAGTCTAGGTCGGCCCACATCCCACCCTAACCACTCCTCCTGATACGCCCCTTTTAGCTCTGGGCGCACAGTGGCATTCAGAAGCCTAAAAAGTCCCTGGATACATCTAAAAAATAGGTTTGATTATCGGCACTTGGATGACCTGTCTTTTAGGTTGTCCAAGTGTCGACTTGGGCGAGTTTTAGATGTGTTTGTTTCAAGTAAGAGCCCCATATCCTCAAATTAGCTCAAGAGTGAAACACAAGAGATTAAAAACAGAAATATTCCCAGCTGTGAAACAAATATCAAAAGTGCAAGCAAAATTATTTGTCCAAGTTATCAGTCAAATAAACCTTTTTCAGAGTTACTATAATGCCACAATGCCTATGAACTAACAGGAGAAAAAAACGATATCCATAGGCATTGAAGGGACCAGACAGCAGACCCAGCCATACTTTTCTGCTTGGCCTCCATGAGCAAATTCATGACAACATATGGAATTATCTACATTACACCCCTTCACAGCCCTCATCTTTGGAGTCACCTGTGTGTGGCCGACTCATCTTGCCTGTCCCTGGAGAAAGTGAAGTTACTTATCTGTAACAGGGGTTCTCCTGCGGACGGCAGGATAAGTCAGCCACACAATCCTACCTAGCTCTCCTCTTGGATGAACTTGCTTTCAGCTGGAAAAATGAGTGAAGTTGAATTGGGTGGGGATGGTGGCTGGGGATTGGTCTGCACATGCTCTGAAGGCCTGCAGAAAGATTTTCTGAGCTTTTGAACTAATCTGTTTGTGGCACTGTCAGAGGGCGTCACCTTTGTGCAACTGACGCAATCCTGCTGTGTATGGAGAACCCCTGTTACAGGTAAGTAGCCTCACTAAATAACATGGTAGCTACAAGGAATAGCTTTACTAGTTAGTCTTCAGCACCGAGTTGAGTCGTAATTTTAGGTGGAAAAGGAGTATCTTGCTGGACTGCCAAGATTCTTTAATTGAAGGAAACCACAATGTGGATAAGTAGATGCTGTGACAGCATCTATAAACATCGGCATAAATTTTATATGTTAATTTGCTTTCAGATAATATTGTTTTGTTTGCTTCAGTTCTATTAACCATGTCGGGTGAAGCATGCTGAAAGACTACTATGTGATTTCCATAAGACCAAGGGAGCGTAATGCTACTAACACGTCTCCTAAACTGGTTACCCCTACAGGACCCTACCTGAATAAAACTCACCTTGAGCAACTGCTGAAAAGGTGTGAACTAAGTCCAAATAAATAAAAAGTCCTTTACCTCATACAATTCCCTTTAATAAATGAAGCACTCTACCAAACAAGCAATATCCTACTATCACTTTAGCAGAAATATCGGGCAAAGTACTTGATTGACTGAAAAGCCAGAAAAATACCTCAGCTTGCATTTAGCCTCTCTAAGAATATTAGAGGTTTTAGTCTGTATCGATTGCCTTGCTCACCTCACCTCTGCTTTGATTTTATTTTCTAGGTCAGAAGATAAATGGCCGCACAGCTTCTGACAAGTTCTTGGGAACTAAGAAGCAGAAGCAGCAGCTACAGCAGCGTGGGAGGAAGGAGAAGGCACAGCACACATTCACACACCAGCTTTTGGCCTCTGCTCTCAAGGTACTGAGACTGCTGAGAGGGATTAGGTTCTTTGTTTCTGGTTGCTGGAGCTTCTTTGCTAGATTAGCGATTCAGGTAACAATTACTTAAAAAACTGCAGTGTCACCAGATCGGTGCACAAGTTAAACTAGATTGGTCTCTTTGGATCCAAATGAATTGGAGATCTACCAGATCTCTTACTGTGTGGGGCAACAACACTGCTGATCAGCATGTGTCAATGACATCCACCCCCAGCAGTCAGCCTTCAAACTTCATTATGGTATCATCAAGAAGGTAGGCATTTCCAAATGTATTGAAAAATGTCTTGTCCCTCAAACATGTGACTCTTTCTCCCATCTCTTCTCCTACTTGGCTAGGGAAGCAGAGAGTAGCGGAAAGAAAAAAAAACCCCAACAACAAGAATAACAATGAGGACCACCCCAGCGGCCTCCAGAGTTTCCCAGCATTGAATAACACTGACCTAGATGAATCCATGCAGGATCCAGGACTAGAAAGGCCTGAGGCATACATCATAGGCAGTCACTTGTTAAAACAAGCGACAGGAGGAGAAATTGCATAACCGGCTCCCTGCTACCCCTAGGATTCTACATCCCCAACCCTATAAGAATAGCCTTACTGGGTCAGACCAAAGGTCCATCAAGCCTAGTAGCCCGTTCTCAAAGTGGCCAATCCAGGTCCCTAGTACCTGGCCAAAACACAAAGAGTAGCAACATTCCATGCTACCGATCCAGGGCAAGCAGTGGCTTGCCCCGTGTCTTTCTCAATAACAGACTATGGACTTTTCCTCCAGGAAATTGTCCAAACCCTTCTTAAAACCAGCTATATGTAATGTCTGTTCAAGTTAGATTGTAAGCTCTTCTGAGCAGAGACTGTCTATTAAATGTCAAATGTCCAGCGATTTACCAATAAGACTGCTCAACCATTCTAAATGATTTGGGGTGTATTAATGTGAGAAGTTCACAGAAGACATGTACAAAGCAGATAGTTTGTTAAGGACTAGTTACTTGGTTTGTATTGTGGTGTGGGATCTTGTGGGGAGATTGGGGTGGGAGGGATTTCTGTGTCTTTACATTATATTGTCTATGTGTTCTTTTCAGATTCTGAAACTAATTTTCAAATGTCAAATGTACAGCGCTGCGTATGCCTTTCAGCGCTATAGAAGTGATAAATAGTAGTAGGGTTCTTACTCGGGGGCTACACAGCCAGTGCTCAAGCCTCTGATAAAATCAGCGGATGAGCAGGGGGGACAGACTCTGAGCTCCTGAAGGGACCCAAAGCAGGCTGGCTCCGCAGGTACTCTGTGAGATTGGCCTGGAAGTAGCAGTTCTCCCATGTAGGATTGCATCCTTTATTTGGTGAGCAGGGGACCTCGGAGCACTGAAGCCACTAAGAATTTCAAAAATCTGATGGAAAAAACAACTGAAAGCAATAAAGGAAAAAAACAGAACAGAGCAAAACGCACCTTCTGAGTTTGCTTGCAGAAGGAATAACTGAGAAGGGTGCTGTGCTCTACTGCAAAAGGGATGAGTTTCAAGTTTATAAAGGGATATCCTGCAGTTTGCGGGAAATGAGAATCAACTGCTACAATACGGACTCCCGTGTATCTGCAAAAGAAAGAGTAATTGGTCAACCAGGATGAAAGCCACATTGCTAGGAAACGTTTTAGGCTGAATCCAAATATACTGCTCAAAACAGTGAGGGATGTTTTGTTGGATCACTAGGCGCTCAGAAAATTGTTAAAAAGGTTTGTCTCAGAATGCATAAGTGCATGTTTGACTAGTCATGCTTCCTAATCTAGAAGCATCCCAGAGTTAAGAATTCTGAAAATGGAAGAGACTATAGTCAGTGGATGCACTACAAAGTTTTAAGCCCACTGTGCTTTTTGTTAATGAGATAAAGCTTCATCAGAATTGATGAAAAAGATTTGATGCAATTTTTTAGCTATGGTTGAAGCTATATATCACAACTGTACATTCTCCAATCCCTTTCTTTTTTTGTACCATTGAATTCAAGCTAGTTTGGGACTGAGACTGTTGCAGGTTGTCGAACCTAAGCAAGGCGAAAGGAAATGGTGTGAGTGCTGGAACACGGAAGAGCCAAGTCTTTATGATGGGAAAAATATGCACAAAAATAATGCAGAATTTAAAAAAAACCAAAAAACCCAACCTGTGAGCAGACTTCTATGTTTTATTTTGCTCACAATTCCCCTAGGAAATATATGAAACCATTTTCAGGCTTAGCAGTCGTTGTTGGGGATCTTCATAACAACCTCTAAAGAAGTGAGGCCCAGTGATAACTTTGCCAATGGTACAATTTGAGCTGTGCCTATAACATTTTGGTCCATAAGTCCTTTGGCAGCTGAAAACTTGGGTTCATGGGGATAACCTTGAGCTTTGTTTTTCTTAACTATGGAGTAATTAAAGGTTTGCAAGATAAAGAGAATTGAATCTACCTATCCAAGAGCAGACATGGAATGTGGCAATGTGTGCTGCCAGCCATCTTTAACCTTAAAAATAGTTTTTCTACAATCTTACTAAGTTTCTGAGCGATGATGATTCTCTGGAATTTCAGGGTATCTCTTTGCAAGGCCTATAGGATCTGGCACTAATCATGTTTATTTTCTGCAGGGTCACAGTGGGAACGTTACCTGCCTGGATTTCAGCAGCAATGGCAAATACCTGGCATCCTGTTCAGATGACCGAACTGTGCGCATCTGGAGTACAAAGGACTTCCTGGAACGGGAACATCGTTGCATGCGTGCCAATGTGGAGTTCGATCATGCCACACATGTCCGATTCAGTCCAGATTCCAGGTGGGGAGAGCAAACCAGCCCTCATTTGCAGTTTTGCTGGTAATTAAGGTTGTTCTTGAGCTGGGTGGGAAGATTTCTATGCACAGTACCGATTAGAGAATATAAATTGCAGGGTTCAACATCGGGTAAATTTTCAACCTTGTTGGGACAAAGTCAGATATGGGTCTGGGGTTTCTAACTCTTCTCTGTTAACTTGTGGGATGGCTCAGGAAAGTCCATTCTCCAGTTTGTTTATTGGGCTTTTTATGATTCCTCTGATCAATTTCTTTTTATAAACTGCTTATCACAAGAAAGCATTAAAGTGGTGGTTTACAATATATTAAATACCAAGAAAAATTACAAAAACTTTAGGCTATCCAACCACAAACATATGAAATAAACCAAAAGTCATCAGCAAACATTATCCTAATTCCCAAACAAGGCTTTGTGAAAAGACAGATACTATGGCTTGCTAAATCATTTGGCAGGGTGTTCCATCAGATTCTGCATAACAAAGCACCATATTTCTAATAGAAGCCAATGTCAGATATACTTGAATATCAACTGAGATTTTTGGTCCCAAAAAAGGCTCAAAAATGGGATCTTGGTTTGTATTAGAGTCTCTCTTCCCTCCCCCTCCAAGAGGAGATAGGGAATGCTGCAGATGAGCAGACTGGATGGGCCATTTGGCCTTTATCTCCTATTATGTTTCTATGACAAAATTATGCACTGGTCTGAATGTACAAATGCTCAAAGCCCTTTCAGAAAGAGCAGGAGCCAGCAGACCTCCAGCATGCACAGATGCTCATGGCCCTGTACTGGCTCAGCACATAATCCCTAGATACCAGGCTTACCAGAAACAACAATGCTAAGACAATAGGGACTCAAAACATTGAGGCCTCTTGAAGTCAATCAACCTCAAACTATATACCAACTGGTTGTGAAGGTGCAGCCTGAAACAGAACAAAACTGGACCTCGGAGGGTGGAGTTGAATTCTAAATACCAAACTCATTCTGCAGAACTGTCTGACCAGACTGGCAGAAGGTAGTAGTAAGATGTAGATGTGTGAACCAAAAACTACATTGCAGCCTTGTGAATCTTGATGAAGGTTGACCTCAAGTAAGCCACTGATGTAACTATGGCTCTAACATTATGAACCTTAACATGACCCTCTACAGAGATCCCAGCCTTGGACATAAGTGAAGGAGATACAATCTGCTAGCCATTTGGAAATGATGTCTGCCTCCATCCTGTTGGGGTCAAAAGAAACAAAAAGCTAAGTGAACTGTCTTATGAGCTTTAGTCCACTCCAGATTGAAGGCCAAGGGTTGCTTGCAATCTAGGGTATGTAGTACACCTTCACCAGGATGGGCATGCAGCTGTGAGAAAAATGTTGGCAGAGCAATTGATTGGTTAAGATGGAACTCCAACACTACTTTAGGAAGGAACTTAGGATGTGTGTGAAGAAATACTCTGCTGTGATAACACTTCATGTAGGGTGGATCAGCTATTAGGGCCTGAAGTTCACCAACTCAGCTGAAGTGACTGCCACCATAAACACAACTTTCCAAGTCAAATGATAGGAGTCAAGCAGTTTAAAAGGATTTGGGGGCCATTGATTACTTATTCTAATGATCAGACATCTTAAACACCTTGGTATTAGATAAGATATAGGGGGGGTGGGATTGGGAAAGATAATAATTGCTAATTGTGTTATTATTAATAAATGGGTGGGTGGGAAGGGATTCTTTTATATTTATATATTTTAAGGATTATAAGTAAGATTGTCAAGTGATTTGTTAAAAAGTTTTCTGATTGATTATTATACACTTGTAAGATTTGAAAATGAATAAAGATTTTTTTTTTTTTAATTTCTTTATTCAGTTTTGCATATTACAACAAGTGTATCAGAAAAAATATATATTTTTTTTTAAAAAGGAGCTTTCATCAGCTGAATTAAAATGATGTTAATATTCCATGACACAGAGAGGTTTGACCAGAGGCTTTGTCAACATCAAACCTCTCATGAATTGAAAACTAGAGGTTGCACACAGATGAGCTTACCCCCTACACAAAAATGGTAAGCACTGATATGTACCCTTACAGAGTTGGTTTTCAACCCAGTTTTAGAGAAGTGCAGGAGGTGTTCAAGCAGTTTTTGTGGAAGGCAAGAGAGAGGATCTAGAGCCTGTCCCTCACACCAGATGGCAAACCACCTCTGTTTAAAAGAATAACACTTGTTAATGGAATCTTTGCTAGAAGCAAGTAAGATTTTGGAATCACCTTTAGACACATTTAACAAATGAAACTCTGCACTTTCAACATCTAGGAGCTGAAGGTTGGGATGCAGAAGGGAACCCTCATTTTGCTTTTTAGAAGAAATCTCCAGAAGAGGAAATCGGATCTGTCTCAGCCAGAATTGAGCAATTAGGATAATTGTTCCCTGATCTTGCTTGAGTTTCGGCAGAGACTTCTGTATGAGAGATATCAGAAAATGTGCACATAGAAGACCTACCCCCACAATGAAGGAGCAAGGCATCTGCCATGTGATCTGAGTCTGGAGCAGAACTGAGGGACTTTGTTGACATGAGTGACGAAAAATCCATCAAGGAGGTACCCTACTCACAGAAGATCGTGCAGGCTTTGCATATATTGAGAAACTACTTGTGAGGTTGTCGCCAAGCTGCTGTTCTTGCCAGCCAAGTACATTGCTCATAGAACTGTCTCATGAAGGAGGGCCCACTACTACATTCGTACTGCCTCCTGACACAAGGAGTAAGATCCCATACCCCTCTGCTTGTTTACATATTACATTGCAGCCTGATTCATATTGGATGAGAACAATTCAATTCTGTAGCCGATCTCTGAAAGTCTTTAGAGCATTCCAAACAGCCCTTTGTTCCAGGAGATGTGGAGATCTGTCTCCTGAACAGACCATACTTCTTGGGTAGGAAGCCCATCCATATGAGTCCCCTACCATCCCAAGTCAAATGCATCTGTTGTCAATATCTATTGAGGAGGTTGAATTGTCCATCAGAGGAGGACTTGAACAAACTCCAGAGAAAATCATATAACATCTGCTAGGTTCCTAGCAGTTTGATATCACTGGGAAGCCCAAGTACATTGGGCTTCTCTCAAATGGAGGTGAGCCATAGGAGTGACATGCACCATGAAGGATATATGGCCTAACAGTCTGTGACCTGCTTGCTGCTTCGGACCTGCAGGGTGAGCACTATCAAGATATTTGCTCGTCAGGGGCAGAAAAACCCAAGCTTGCACCGTATTGAGCGGGGCTGCTATGTATTCCAGTCATTGAGTTTGAAGAAGATGGGACTTGAGGTAGTTTATGACAAACCTTAGGAACTCCAGCACCCAAATGGTTCTCTGCATTGCCTCTTGCACTCCTTACTGCAGTGTACTCTTAACCAGCCAGTTAAACATATAAACTTCCCAGTCTGAATAGCGATGCAGCAACTACTGGTAATCATTTGGTAAAGACATTGGGAGTTGATACAAGACCAAAAGACAGAATGCGATAACTGGTAGTATGTTTTCCTACTCAGAATCTGAGAGATTTTCAGTGGATGGGATATCAAAATGTGGATATAGGCATTCTTTAAGTTCAGAGAGCATAGCCATTCATGTTCCTGAATCATGAGGAGAAATGAGCCTAAGGAAATAATCTTGAACTTTTCTTTGACCAGGAATTTGTTCATTATCCTTAGGTCTAGGGTGGAACAAAATCCTGCCCCCCCCCCCCCCATATCCATCTTTTGGGCACAAGAAAGTACCTGGAATAGAATCCGTTTCTCTCTTCTACATTGGCTTGTAGAGTACCTGCTTGTGCTGAGAGCTGATATAAGACTATCTCGATGGGCCATTTGGGGGTTTCTGATGCAGTTGAAGAATGTAACTGAGACAAACTGGGTCAGACCAATGCTCCATTAAGCCCAGTAGCCCGTCCTCACAATGGCCAATCCAGGTCATTAGAACCTGGGCAAAACCCAAAGGGTAGCAATATTCCATGCTATCGACTATGGACTTTTCCTCCAGGAAATTGTCCAAACCTTTCTTAAAACCAGCTATGTTATCTGCTCTTACCACAAACAACCTCTTGTAACTATTCTCTGAGTGAAATAAATTTTTCTCCTATTGGTTTTAAAAGTATTTCTGTAACTTTATTGAGTGTCCCCCTAGTCCTTGTAATTTTTGACAGAGTGAAAAATTGATCCACTTGTACCCGTTCTACTCCACTCAGGATTTTGTAGACTGCCATGTTGAGAATTCATAAACCATCTAGGAATATAAGATCTTTTCAAACTTTGTTGGAAATTCCTTTTGTCTGCGATGTAAGACTGGAAAAATATTGTAGAACAACCTTTAGGGTTCTTGGTCTGTCTTGGTGGAATCATTTACCAGTTTTGTTGAGAACAGCTCAGAGTGTGGCTTTTTTAAAGAGAGGATTTAAGACTTACCTGTTTCAGCAAACATATGGTGTAGAATTGGAGATGCTGTAATCCGTGGTGTTAATTAAAGCTCAGTATATGCTTATGTTTAAATAAGGATATAAATTAACTTAAATATTTGGTATAGAATGGAATACATGATGAGGAGACGTGAGTACTATATTTATGTTTTATGTATGTTACTTGTGTTGTAAGCCACCAGGACACTTAGGATTATGTGCTTTAGTAAATGATATAAATGATTGGATGACCTATAGAAGAAAGAAACAAAGGGATGTGTTCTGAATAAATTGATGCCATCTGAGTGAAGATTGTCATGTACTGATGTAAAAGATTATTACAGTAGTCTAATCGGCTAGTTAACACATGCTTAAAGATGTACTGCTTAGTTTATCAATCTAGCAAAAGTTTGAGAGACCTAATTTGGTGAAAAGCATGAAAGTAAGACTTAACAATGGCAAATCAAAAGTCAAAAAGAACACCCAGAATCTCTAAAATCTTAGCAACAATTGTAACATCATAGCACAACTTAGTAAATAAGGCTCTTAATATGAATAATTTCTTATTTTAAATTAGAGCCTTCATAACCTGCCTGGCAAATGGTGAGACGATCCGGGTCTTTAAAATGATCAAAAAGGAGGATGGCAGCTTCATGTTCTCTGCAGCATCTGAAGATTTCCCTAGGAGGCACAAGGCGACCATTATCAACATTGGAATAGCAGAAACAGGTACACAAGAGTTTCTAAAGCAGGGGTGTCCAACCTTTTGGCTTCCCTGAACCACATTGGCTGAAAAAAAGCAAGACAGAGGAGGGAGCCGGCAAGATGGTAAACACCGGGGCCGCAGGTTGGACACCCCTGCTCTAAAGGAAAATGACTTCTGTCTCTCCATTGCACCCCAGATACTAGGTCAAAGAAAAGGTCCATTTAGCCCAGTATCCTCTTTCTTTTTTTAATTCTTTATTCATTTTTGTGTATAATAACAAGTGCATCAGATAAAATCATATGAACTTATACACACTTGATTATCTTTCATGTAATACATCAAATACAACATTCCAAACCATACTTATGTTCCACAATATCTTGAATATTATGTAATACACCTAATATCTAAACAATTATTATTAGAATAAAAAACCCTCCCATCCCCTCCCGTTACAGAAAATACCATCCCAAAATAGTAAAAATAGTGATATATTCATCTACCATATAAGATTCATTATTGAACTTTTTTTTTATAATTTTTATAATTTCTTTATTCATTTTTCATATTACAACAAGTGTATCAGAAAAATTTATATGATCTTATAAATACACACTTGATTTACCTTCATGAACACTTTAAGTACAACATTTAATATAAGATTAATAATACCCACCCACACCCCCTCTTATCCAATATCTTACTTTGGGAAAATGTTATCACTCATTACAAAAGTCTGTTAATGGTCCCCAAATCTTCTGAAAGTTACCAAAATATCCTCTTTCTAATAGTGGCTAATCTCATTCACAAGTACCTGACATGATCCCAAAAAGTATCAAGATTCCAAGCTAGTTTTCTCCAGAGATAAGCAGTAGCTTTCCCCTGCAATACCTTAATAGCAGTTTACTTTTTTAAACACAGCTACACTAACTGCTTTTATTACATCTTCTAGCAATGATTTCTAGAGATTAACTATTTGTTGAGTGAAAAAAATATTTTTTTCCTATTTGTTTTAAATGATACCATAACTTACATTTTAGGGCAGCAGTTCCCAGTGGATTGTAAGCTGTCATGCTGCGGAAGTACATTTTCAAATGACAATATAGCAAATACTGTTAAATAAAAATATATCAATCTGTATTCCGTAAACTCCTGGTGGTCCATTAGACTTATAGGGGCTCAACAAGACACAGAAAGAGGAAAAAATTCTTATCAAGCTCTTAAAATCCTTGCTTATAGAAAGCAGAGGCTGCTGTAGAGTTGGGGATGGCAGTAGCAGCGTCAGCAGCTGGGAGGCCAGAAATTTTGATCAACAGCTGTGAGGGTGGGAACAGAAGTGGTCATGCTGGCCAGAAACAGTAGCAGCTGCATGGTTGAGAAGTAGATGCTATGGAATCAGAAGTGGAAGGTGCAGAAGTGCTAGGAGAGGAGGTGGGTTAGAGGAAGGATTTGATCAGATATGTTTATACAGACAGGAGGTGGAGGCAAAAGCAGCCCTATAAATTGGTCCAGCAATGGTGCTTTTGGTACCTTGAAGCAGGAGGCAGTTTGAGGATTATGGGGGGAAGGGGGTGTTTGGGAATGGTATTGGTGGTGGTGGTTAGAGGTGTACACCATAAATAAAGCTGTTCACTTACTTTTACATGAAGTTTGCCTGTCATGGCCCCCCTCCTGGAACGCACCCTGGTCTTCTTTGCAGGGTGAGGGGGAGGCTCTGCATCCAATGGCTGCTGCATATGTTGCTGGGGGTGGGTGTCTGGGAGGGTCTGCCTTTTCTGGAGGGCTAGATTGCAGAGCTTGTAGCAGGCCATTAATATGTGAGCCACCTTCTTGGGTTGATAGAAGAGCTCCACCACACCCCAATGGTCAAGACATCTGAAGCTGTTTTTGAGCTGATTGAAAATGCATTCAGTGATGGACCTGGTGCTTCTGTGTTGCCTATCGTAGTCCTCTTCTGCACACAAACACAGGTAAGACAATCAGCACTCACTCTGCAGCCCCTGGCACACGGGACAGACAAAAAGAGACAGCACGGCAACAGAGCAAGGTTAGTGAGTGGAAATGGAACGGAGGAGGAGAGGTAGAGACAGGTACGAGGGTTGAGGAAGTGACTTTTTGACTTGCTTTCCTTTTTGACTTGTTCTTCTCTGCTAGGGAAGTTCATCATGACAGCTTCTAGTGACACGAGTATCCTTATATGGGATCTGAAGGGAGAGGTACTTGCCAGTATTAATACCAATCAGATGACAAATTCCTATGCTACTGTATCTCCCTGTGGGAGGTGAGTATGTGCACACCACTGACAAAACTGGGTTGACAGTAACAGAGATGGCCTTGAATGTACAGACAGCACTTGTCACCTTAACAAAAAGATTCATGTCATCACATTTCTTTATAAAAGAGAGAGTTTACTGTAGCAGAAGGTGATGCCTTTTATGAGCATGTCTTCATTATTTCCACTGACCCCCTTCTGTGCAGAAAATAAACATGGACCTGGCCTTTCAAAATATTTTCCATTGGTGTTCACATTTTCCTTCAATGCTGGGGTACTCAATGAAATTATCAAATGACTTGGCTATGAACATTCATAGCAAAAACAGAATACAGAGTACATAATCCTATCTCCTGACCACCATAGGCAACCAGAAAACCAGCTGTGATTTCAAAAAGGTGGCAACCAAAAAATAGCATGTAGACTTGAAAATGTTGTTTATGTTCCTTCTCTTGAATAAAACACACCAAAAGGAATATTCCTTTCTGTGAACTTCATATGTTCTTTTCACTGCACTGAGGAAGGGCAGTTCTAGGCTACCTAAATAGCTTTGAAATTTTCTCTGTAAATGTGGATGTATTGAAAACTTCAGTAAACTGTGCAGAAAATGTGCTTTCTAGTTCATTCATGTTTAGAAGAATCCCTACTTCCTTATTGTCCAGCTAGACCAGTCCATGCCCAGTGGGTTTTATCCCCTGATCAGCATATGGAGGAAGAGGGAAACAAGTTTCCAGGGACATCACCAATATAACAGTAGATGATATTCAGTTCTCAATATCAGTACAGAGTTCTCTCTCAGATGCATTAGCTAACCTAGAGAACTGCTTTCAAGTGATTAAGGAATGGATGAATGACAAATCAGTTAAAACAGAATATACGAAAAACAGAAATTCTCTATATTGGATGTGAAAAGCATCTCATTATGTTTCCATCGGAAATAATCACAGACAACATAGTCATCCCAGTCTAGTCACTGTAAATATCTGGGAGTTATTTTGGATTCTACTTTATCCTTTAAATCCCAGGAACAGAGGGGAAGGGAAGACATGGAAAAGTAGATAGATTTTGAGAAGAAAGCAAAAAAATGGAAGAAAGTTGAATGTTAAAAGATAATGCCAAAGATGGATGTAGGGCACAAAGTAAAGGAGAGAAAAACAGCAAATGGATAAGAAGGCCCTGGATACAGAGTTAAAAGCATAGACAGAACAAAGTTCAACCAGATACTGGTAAAGATGATTAGAAAAATAAAATCTCCAGACAACAAAGGTAGGGAATATGATTTTATTTTAAATTTAGTGATTGAAATGTGTCAGTTTTGAGAATTTATATCTACTGTCTATATTTTACACTGTTCAGGAAGAAATTACTGTATTTTTCACTCCATAAGACGCACCCCAGATTTAGAGAAGGAAAACAAGAAAAAAACCCATTCTGAACCAAATTGTATACTAATATATACCCGACACCTTTAAATTCTTTCCCAGCCCCCGTCACCTTTAAATTCCGTCGCAGCCCCTTCCCCCAATCAATCATAATTTTTACATACCCCCAGCACCGTTAAATTCTGACCCAGTCCCCCCCCCCAATCAATCATCACTTTTACATACCCCCAGCACCTTTAAATTCCATCCCAGCTCCCCGGCGAGAACTGAGGCAGCCATTCAGAAGTGGCGCACACCCAAGCAGTAGCGTGCTTGCGCACCGCTGGCCCCGACGTGCCTGTAATCGGGCAGCTGCCCTGCGAAGCACCAGTGACCGGCACAATTGGGGACTGTCGTGGGCCCAGGCATTGGTGCGCTTGTGTGCCCAGGCCCCAACAAGCAGCAGGCAGCTGTCCACCGACCTTCAAAATTTAAAGGTACCGCCGGTGTGGGGGGGGGGGTTGGTTGGTATATTCGCTTCATAAGACGCACCCTTATTTCATCTTATGGAGCGAAAAATACAGTACTTTCTATTTCTCTGGTATTGTACTGCAGTGTTTCTCAACTTCTTCAAACCTCCTAAGTCTAACAAATATCAACCGAGTACCCCTGCCTAAGTGCTGCCCCAGACCCCACCCCCATAATAATAGTATTAATTGTAATGCAATTTCTTCCATTCATTTTTCATATACGCACAATATAATTTTAATGCATAATGGTAACCACAAAATAAAAAAACCCACAAAGTGCATATTGTAGGCAGAGAAAATATTATCAATTAATTTTTTTTTTTTTTTGAAGAGGTCAAGGCAGATGACTTTAAAATATGCAATGTCAACTCAGTAACAACTATAGCATGGATATTTTATTTATATTTATTTATAACTTTCAAATAAAATTCACAAGAAAATACATCTTGCTGCATGAAACACAGAGAGGGAAAATTATTCAAAATGAAAATTCTTATAAAATATTCAAATCTTTATCCCCTTTCTTAGACCATAATAATAGGGGTAGTCAACGAATATAATAAGGAGAAATTAAATACATAATCATTATGGGGAAAAGGCTTAGCGTGATTCAACGACTAAACAGTCCCCTTTTCCAATCATTCCTTAACGATTTTCTTAATATCTAGAAACTGCTTCAAGTGTTCTGGAGAATAAAATGTATATTTGACACCCAAGTACCTAACCAGGCACTTACAGGGATACGCAAGAAGAAATGTAGCTCCTAACTTAATTGTCTCTTGACATAATAAAAGAAAATCCTTTCTTCGCTCCTGAGTAATTTTAGAAACATCAGGATACAACCATATTTTCTGACCTCCAAATAACTTCTGAGAGTTCTTGAAATATAATTTCAAGATCATATTTGCGTCCTGTTCAAAAACAAAAGACACCAAAAGAGTAGCTCTCTCCGTGTCGGCTGTAAAGACACATTTTCAAAGTCAATCTGAGGCTCTTGAGCATTCTTTTTTCCTGATTCCTTTTGTGAAGCCTTTCTGTTTGGCAAATAGTACATTTTATTAATTGGAGGAATATTGTTTAGAGGTATTTTTAAATTTTCAGTTAAGTATCTCTTAAGAAAAACAATAGGTAAAACTCCTGGAGCAAGAGGAAAATTCAGGAGGCAAAAATTTAACCACCGATTATAATTTTCTATCTGTTCAAATTTCCTATTTTGCCGCTGTATCGGACAATGGTGCGCCCACATCTGGAGTACTGTGTCCAGTACTGGTCGCCATACCTCAAAAAGGACATGGCGGTACTTGAGGGAGTCCAGAGAAGAGCGACAAAACTGATAAAGGGTATGGAAAACTTCTCATACGCTGACAGATTGGAAATGCTGGGGCTATTCTCCCTGGAAAAACGGAGACTTAGAGGAGACATGATAGAAACCTTTAAAATCATGAAGGGCATAGAGAAGGTGGACAGGGACAGATTCTTCAGGCTATGGGGAGCCACAAGTACAAGGGGGCACTCGGAGAAATTGAAAAAGGACAGGTTTAGAACAAATGCTAGGAAGTTCTTTTTCACTCAGAGGGTAGTGGACACATGGAACGCACTCCCGGAGGCTGTGATAGGCCAGAGCACGCTACAGGGGTTCAAGGAGGGTCTAGATAGGTTCCTGAAAGAAAAGGGGATTGAGGGGTACAGATAGAAGTGGAGGTAGGTTACAGAAATAGTCAGAAACCACTTCACAGGTCGTGGACTTGATGGACCACCGCGGGAGCAGACCGCTGGGCATGATGGACCTCTGGTCTGACCCAGTGGAGGCAACTTCTTATGTTCTTATTGTATTATCCTTAATTGTAGCTACTTTGAACTGCTGCAATTGTAGTATTTCTTCCTGTGTTTGCCTGGCCTGGAAAGAAATCTCCATTTTCATCAAGTCCACAGTCTTAATTAAACTATCCAATTTAGTTGCAATATTAGTTACCTCTTCTGGATTTTGACATTTTAGTCTCCATCCGTTGGAGCAGCTGCCAGATATCATTCAAGGAAGCCTCCATGGGAGCTGGTACTACCTCAGCCCTCTTGATTATAGCCATCAGCTGTTCTGCCATTGATGCTGTGCCCTCGCTGGGAGACCCCGTGCATCCACTTCTTGATCATGAGTCTCCTGCCCCAGAGCCCTGGTTTCCTCTGGACACAGAGGGTTAAGGGAAGACGGAGGGTGAGAGAGATGTTTCAAGGCCCGAAAGGGCGATAGGCTCTCCCAAACCTATGTCCAGCACTGGGCTATTCAGACCTCCGGTTACTTGTGTCGTTGTTGATAGAGCTGCAAAGAAGCAATCGACTGTCTGCTGGACTGGGGTAGACGCTAGAGCTGGCGAGGGTATGGCCCTAATCACCCCCTTCCTCTTCATATGCGGCATAGCAACACTGAAAAATTACAGTGATTGAACAACAGGTAATGAGGACGGGAACTCTAGCAGTTGCCAGGTCTTAACTGCGTCTTGCTCTCAGCTCACATGCCGCCGCCATCTTGACTCCTGTAGCATGAATATTTAAGTCACCAAGGATGAGGAAAATAGATGAGAGTTCGAGAAAGGAAGAGAACCAGGAGTCAGCAAGGAAGAAAGGGACTTATCAGGAGGTCGGTAAATGAGTGCTACTCGTAGAAGTAGAGGAACAAATAGACAGATGGAGTGAACTTCAAAGGAGGGGGAGTAGTGAGATTGAGGTGGAAGAAAGGGTTGATGTCTACAAGAGGGTAAAAGTAACAGCCCAGCACCACCCCTGACTAGTTGGATGAGGTTTATGTAAGAAAAGGTATCCATGACACAGGGCAGCAACTGAGGTCTAAGTTAATGCAAGTAGATGGAGAATTTGAGAGATGAAGAGGTTGTGGATGTAAGCGAATTTGTTGGACAGAGTGGGCATTCCATAGGGCACATGAGAAGGGTAAGGAGAATAGAAATGAGATTGGAGACATTGTGATGTGACTTACATTAGTAGAGTGGGGGTTGGTTAGGAGGATAAGGGTTTGGATTGCTATTCCCAGCTTAAGAAGAGGGGAGAAAATGAGCAGGGATGTAATTGGAGGTATTGTGGTATGGCCTGCATGAGTAGAGTGAGAACTGATTAGAAAGACCAGGATTGAGATTGATATCGCCAGTAGAGAGCAAGAGGGTACAAATTAGAGTGGGAGAGGCATGATGACAGCACCAGAGACCAGATGTGCTCAGATAGAATGGGATAGTTGAGAGGAAGAAAGTGGTGGATCATCAGAGTTCAGAGGAAGGTAGAGGCCAAAAGGGAAGAAGAGGTGATGAATTTGAAAGGTGGGTATTGGGAAGGAGATTGGGGAGAGTTAGAAAGAGGGTGTGTAATGGAGCCATGGAGATAGGAAAGAGGAAGGGAAGAAAACAATAAGATCATTTTAAGTTAGAAGGTCTTTTTGCATTTGGCAGTTAAAGTCCATACCTTAACATGGCAAGTAACCCCCCCCCCCCCCCCGATGCAGTGATGGTTGCGCTTCCATTAGCACTGGAGTTAGTTAAGCTGTCCTGAGCCATCATCATCCTGGTGCTTTAAAACCATACAACCTGGTGACTTTAATCCACTATGATCCATGTGACAGAGCAGGTGGCACTGTGCTCCAGAAAGGATTTGTACAAACACACCTATTACACTTTGTATTGTTCAGAACAAAAATAACTCTTTATTAAACAGCAGGGAAAAGCCTGTTCCTTTGCAAGTTTCCCTTGATGGTTTCTTTTTCCAAGAAACAGCTATGCTTTTCACAAGTCTTTTCATGAAGCACAGGTCATATTTTCAGTAGGGCTTTATCAGTCTTTATCACGGTTGCAAGAAACAGTTTTAGGCAAGATTCAATCACAGCTCTGGTCAGGCATTGAAATACAGGCAGCGTTTTCCACATAGGAGAATCTTACCTCCAGCAGATTCTATCAGCAAACCAGGTCAGCTCTTCCATTCAGCTTCCCTAGCTCCTATATTGTCTCTGGGGCCTCCATATGTGTCAATGCTGGTCCACACATACTGCCAAGCTGTCAATAACTGTTTCACCTTGCACACTCTCTTTCTTAGCTCAAGTGGAGTTAGCTTCCCCATGCTTCTGCCACAGCTATGTCTAGGGACTCTTCCTTCCACCAGGGACCCCCTGAATGAATTTGACTGGGCATATGAATCTCTCCCTGCCTGGGTTCTACCCCATGACTCAGCAAGGTAGCTTGTTCATGCAATTCAGCGCCACCTACTGGTGAAGGTTGAACTCTGAGCTACAAGGCTCAGTGCATTCTGATCCCCGTAGTTTCCACACCACTGGGCCAGCGCCCTCTGCTGCCCAGTGATATAATGACAGCAATCAGGGATAATCCCTGACTCTCTTTACAGTCCACATGGTGGCCCTTCGGCTAGGGCCTGCCTGCAGGGCAGCCCTCTTGTAGCATTTGGAAAATCTTTGCAGAAGAAGCAGGTGTGCAGACAGGATTTGCAAGTAGTTTTCAATGTGAAAGTACATGCAGAAATACAGAGTTTGGAAAATTTCCCCATATTCCCAAATCATAACTACCCAAAACTGAAAGGATAGTGGTTCTTTTTTATTTTTTTAAATTCTTTATTAATAAATCACAGATAACCAGAGAGCCATGATTACAACTTCTCAATCTACAATAACAAACCTTACAGAGAAATGCTCTCGACCAAAGATATGAAAGCCAAACAATATTTTCTTTTCTTCCGTTGTTTTCTGCTTACCACCTCCTTTTTCTCTGAAGTATGCTAGTATGCTTTCTGTTTTTGTTTTGTTTTTTTAAAATCTTTATTCCTTTTTATTTCTTTCAACAAGTGTACAGTATTATTACAATTAATTTACATAACTCACTTGGCATTCTTAAATAATATTATTATACATGTTTTTATTCCCCCCCACCTCCCACCCTTTTCCATATCAATAAAATATTCCTTCCAAATTTATATATAATTATACATCCCTTTTTGATAATACAATTATTCTGACATGAAATCTGTCCCTCCCCCCATCCTTCTTCCTCAAACACTTTAAACATTTTATTATACCCAGTAATGCACAACAATAAGTATCCCATCCTATTACATATATCTCCTTATTTTTCATAACAACATATTTCCAATATTTTTCCCTCCCATCCCATCCCATTTCTATATATTATCCCCTAAGGAAAGAGAATAAACTTTACTCGTTATAATATTCAATTAATGGCCTCCACACCTCTTGAAATCTTTTAAAATACCCCCTCTGTATCGCAAGAAATCTTTCCATCTTATACATATGACAAACTGAGTTCCACCAAAAATTACAATTCAATCTAGAACAGTCTTTCCAATTAGTTGTTATCTGTTGAATTCCCACCCCCGTAAGAATCAACAATAATTTATTGTTTGCTGCAGATATTTGGCATTTGGCCCTCATACACATTCCAAAAATCACTGTGTCATAGGATAAAGCCACATGACTCTCCATCAACATATTAACTTGATCCCATATTAATAACCAAAATGCCTGAATATATGGACAATAAAATAAAAGATGGTCTAAAGTTCCAACTTCAATTTTACAATGCCAGCATCTATTAGACTTAGAGCAATCTAATTTTTGTAATCTAGTAGGGGTCCAGAATGCTCTATGCAACAAGAAGAACCATGTTTGCCTAATAGATGCTGACATCGTACCTTTAATTCTCCAAGACCAAATACGTGGCCATTGAGATGCATTAATCTGATGCTTAATCTCAATGCTCCAAATATCTCTTAATCCATTTTTAGGCTTCTTATTCAAATAATTAGATATAATTTTATACCACTTTGCGGCCTGGTGACCCAGAAAATCTGCCTGGAAACATAAGAATTCTAAGCTGTAATGATCATTTAAAGATTTCCATTCAGGGAACCCCACCTGAATAGCCTGCTTCAATTGCAACCACTTATAATTCTGTTTTTGATAAGTCTGTCCTAGCTCAATCTACGGCCTCAGCATGAAGAAAAACTGGTGAGATAGCTAAACATAAAACATCGGAGACTCCAGTGCATTTCTTAGGGCTCTTTCAGTTTTCATCCTACTTGGCTGTATGCATGACTTTCCATTAGAACTTGTTGCCAGCTAATTCAAGCTGGCCATGCCCACTTATGATAGGAGGCCTGCATCTACTTCCTTAGTCTATGTTTTTGCATGATAGTTCCTGAGCCATTGTCTATTTTTTTTATTTTTATTTTTTTTGCTATCATTAGGTTTGTGGCATCATGTGGCTTCACCCCAGATGTGAAGGTGTGGGAGGTGTGCTTCGGTAAAGCAGGGGACTTCCGTGAGGTGGCCAGGGCATTTGATCTGAAAGGACATTCTGCAGGAGTATACTCCTTTTCCTTCTCCAATGATTCCAGAAGGTAAGGCTGTCTGCTGTCTTGGTTAGACATTTTTGCAGTTGATGGTTGTTGATCCTAAGACAAGAAACAATGTTTTTCCTCATGAGAAATAGATGCAAGACCTAAAACCTTGTCATCTTTTCTGCCTCTTAAGAGCTTACTTGTCACTGCGATCTCAAGAAAAGTCTCAATAAAATGATGCTAATAATTGTTTCACTTTCTCTACATTGAACTTTTACTTTGCTTAGACCTGTGGCGTAGTGAGGCAGGTTGGCACCTGGCATCGTGGTGCCATATAACCCTCCTACCTGCCACTTGAGTGCCCCCTGTCCCCCACGTACCTCTTGAAATGTTTGCCGCTCACAGTGACCTCTGCTCCCTTCTGATGTTATGTCTGAAGAAATGTTAGAAGGGAGCTGAGGCCAGCGGGAGCAGCAAATGTCACGCTGCCTGCTTGTCCTGGGATGAGATCTTACTGAACAAAACACAGTGCACCGTTGAGCATACAGTATAGTCTTGCTGAGAATCTTCTTTTCTCAAGTAGACCTGCACAACATCACAAAATGTCAAGCTGCTATTATTCAACAACTGTGAAGTTGTGGGCTAACGGACACAAAATTTTGAGATGTGATCAGCAGCGTGAGTAGTTTCTTTAATTGCATAAAGCCTAAATCACTCACTCCTGTTGATGAAATATTTTCTGCAGGCTTCAAGGGATTTTGAGTTTGTACTTATTGTCTGCCCTGTGGTCTCTGAGTGCATGTTTATTGATAATTAATGTGATATATTTGTTTCTTCTACTTTAGAATGGCCACCATTTCCAAGGATGGCACATGGAAACTATGGGATACAGATGTGGAATACAAGAAACAGCAGGATCCCTACTTACTCCTCACGGTGAAGTGTGAAGTCAATGAATACTGTCGGATAGCACTTGCCCCTGATGCTCGAGTAGTCGCCATTTCCAGTGGCTACAACATTACAGTTTACAACGCCCAAAAGGGTGAAAAGGAGGAGGAGTTTCACCATGTTCACGGGGATGGGATAACTGACTTGGCTTTTGACATTAACAGCCGCTTCCTTCTCTCCACTGGGGACCGGGCAATTCGAGTTTTTCATAACACTACAGGTTATCGGGCAGTGATAGAGGAAATGAAAGGCATGCTGAAGAAAGCTACCAATGAAGGAATGAGACAGAGACTGCGGCAGCAAATAGTAGATGCACAGAGTGCGTTAGACAGTGTTTATGCAAAAAAACATTGAACTCTAAATATAGATCATTCTTGTGGCCTTTAGATCTATCTGCCTGTATATAATCTGTTTTTATTGATATCATGCAAGTTCTAATAAAAAATTGCCTTGATAATACCTGTTAACTTGTCATTTGATATATAAAATTGGAGAAATGTTGAAATATTGTGATTGAATACTTTGTAGCATGAACATCAGACATGGTGGGGAGGGGAAGGAGAAGATAGGGGAACGACTAAGGGTTAGATGCACTAAACATGGTCGCTAAGACCATGCGAGTCACTGTTGGCTGATTTTTTTGACTGTGGAACAGCGATTGATTTCCAACAAGTTTCCATGCAAATGATTTGCACGGAGGTTCACTGTAATCCCATCTGACTAGTCGCTCTGAGAGCAACTTCAATACAGTACATGCACAGAGCTGTTTTGGGGAAGCCTGAACAGCTGAGTGGCAAGGGAAGCGCCAAAGCAGCTTCCTGCCACTCAGCTGTAGGAGCATTTACATTTTTTTAATGGCACAGATGTTGTGCATGTGTTACATATGCACAATATCTGCCCCATTTTTTAAAAATGCCCTTCCGCCCCCCTCCTCCGACAGCCTTCTCTGATGACTCCCCAAAGGACCAAAATGGAGGCAGGAGGAATGCCCACTCCCTCCTGCCATTGTGAACCCCCCTGCGCCAGTCAAAATCGGCAAGAGGGATGCCTACTCCCTCTTGCCACTGCAACTCCCCCATGCCAGCCAAAGTCAGCATGAGGGATACCCCCTGCACGCCCCCCAACTGACCCCTCCCCCAAGCCTTTTCCTAAAAAAAAAAAATAAAAATCGGCAGATATAATATATGTAATTTCTATTAATTTCTTTATTTTTTAGTTGTACCAGTTCACTTCTGTAGTTGATCTGATTATGGGTGATTTTTTTTTCCCCTCTTTTGTTTGTTTTTGTTAACTTGAAAATAAAACATAAAAAAAAAATTGGCAGGAGGGATGCCCACTAGAGAGTGACACAGTGACAAAATTCATCACCGTTCCCGTCCCCGCGGATAACCGCAGGAAACCATCTTCATGTCATTCTTTAAGGAGAGAGGGAAGAATCAGAGTATGAATGGCCACAACCACTGACCCACAAGCTTTGCTATGAAGAATGCTGGTATAGAAGGACTGAGGTTGAAATAGACACTAGAAAATGACATGAGATTATTTCCCGCGGTTATCCGCGGTAACGGTGATGAATTTTGTCACCGTGTCATTCTCTAATGCCCACTCCCTCCTGCCACCAGATGGCCCCCCCAACCTGGAAATTAGTTTGACACAGGAGGGATGCTCAGTCCCTTCTCAGGCTCGCCACTCCAAAATGGTGGGCCTTCCCCTTCCCAGTGCATCCTGGTGATACACCGGGAGGGACTTAAGGTCCTAATTGGCTCAAGACACCTAAGGCTCCTCCCTCTGTATCTCATGATAGAGGGAGGAGTCTAAGGCTCTGATTGGCTCATGTCTGGGAGGGGCCTTAAGTGTCAGAGCCAATTAAACATCAGCCTTCACTGTAAAAATACCCTGCAGTAGCATAGCATCTATTCAATAATCTGACAAGAGGGTGGAGGAAACCAACTGTGATAAAAGTAAACTGATGTAGCTAAGATAAAATGGCAAGAATGGTTTTTCTAGCCAAAAGCAGACAAAAATCCAAGAGAATACTGAACTGTGTATGAGAACTTAAGAGTTGAGAAACAGGATCAGTTCAGCTTCAAGTACATTGAGAAAAGTTTTGCCTGGATATCCCAATCTCAGCAGCAAGAATGGCCCTCTCTGTCTCAGCCCTCTCTATATCTCAGCGAGCCCGAAAACTATGGATTAGACACTTATCTTTCATTTCCTGTAGTTGGGCCTGTACTGTCTCTGAAGCTATAGATGTAGCAGCTCTCTTTCATATCCTATAGTCAGGCCTTATGATGATGTACCGTCTCTGAAGCTCTAGATGTAGCTTTGAAAACTTGGCCAATTACATTACATTTCCTTGGAGGTATTGTTACAGCAATGACAGCACAGCACAGTGTGGCATCATTCCCCAAGCTTCACACAATTGGTCACAGCAATATCTGTCTTTTTTGATGATTCTTTACATATCACCCCTTCCCACCCCTATAGTGTTTGTTCCCAGATAGTAATTGATAAGTGTACCAAGTTTGGTTGAAATCGCTCCATTCGTTTCGGAGTTATGCTGGAACTTACATACATACATCTGATATATATATACATATATATATGTATATATACAGTGGTACCTTGGATTACGAGCATAATCGTTCCAGGAGCATGCTCGTAATCCAAAATGCTCGTATATCAAAGCAAGTTTCCCCATAGGAAGTAAGGGAAACTTGCTTTGATATGTTTCCACCCCCCATCTTCCCCCCCCCCCCCCCACGAGGCCAGCAGCGCTGCTCCCCCCCCCCCCCAAGAACCGGCATTGCTCCCCCCCGAAGCCCCCCCCCCCCCCGCGAACCTGAATGTTTTGTATTTGAGTTTTGGTCTTTTGTACACCGTTATGGACTGTTTGGGTTATGTGCAGTGTATAAATATGATAAATTAGAGGCATTTCCAGCAGCAATTGCTTGGGCTACTCCAATACAAGTTGGGCTAGAAATTTTTTTGCCATCTGGGAACCCTGCAACACAGGTCCCTCTTGCACAACCGCTAGAAGCGGAGATTATGGGAGATGCTGAAGTCACCATGAGCCTGGAGCAGCGGCAAGCGCCCCTCCGTCCGCATTGGAACACCTCTTCGGTTCAGAGCAGCAGCGATCCTGGTGGCATGGGGGTGAGCTCTCGAGGAGAACAGGCTCCTGTTACAACTTCTCAGGGAGAAGGAAGATTGGATCAATTGGGCCAGGCCTCTTTGCACTCTGGCACTGGGGCTTCTTTAGAAGCACAACTGGAATCTTTGAAGATGCTGATCCCTTTGGCCCAGCCTGAAAGGATCTCATTAGACTCAGAGGGGAATGCTTTGCCCTCTCTGCATTTTCAAAAATGATGCTTCCTTACTTAAATTGCATTATTTTCGTGTGCACGCTACACATTTTATAAAATAGGGGGAAAAAGGTTAAGACACACATACAGAACAAGAACTGCTGGCAAATCCCCTCAACTTCGCCCTTTGCACCCAGGCGGAAGTTACAGCATTGGCCCCGCCCGACGCGTGAAGAGCCGCTGATGTAACGTCCGCCTGCTCAGTAGGCGGGAGCAGGGGCCGCCGAGCGCGCCGCGGGAAGAGGAGGCGTCATGTCGGGCCGCTCGGCGCGAGCGGAGACCCGCAGCCGGGCCAAGGATGACATCAAAAAGGTGATGGCGGCCATTGAGAAGGTCCGGAAATGGTGAGAGCCGGGATAGTGGGTGGAGGCGCGAGAAAAAGGATAACCTCGGCCACTGAAAGTTTAACGCTGGGAAAAAAACCCCTACGTGCTTACGAGGCCTGATTGACTGAAAACGCAGCCAATGACTGTCGAACGTTGTGGTTGCCGGGGCGACGTAGGAGCGCATTAGGCTAGGTTGCGCAAAGGCTTTGTCAGCCCTTGTCGGAAGTATCTGAATGACAGTGTAATGAGTGATGAGGCACTGGGGGGATAATTCTATCAGTGGACAGGGGTGTCAAAGTCCGTCCTCGAGGGCCGCAACCCAGTCGGGTTTTCAGGATTTCCCCAATGAATATACATGAGATCCATTAGCATACAATGAAAGCCGTGCATGCAAATAGATCTCATGCATATTCATTGGGGAAATCCTGAATACCCCACTGGATTGCGGCCCTCGAGGAGGGATTTTGACACCCCTGTTTTAGATGAACATTGAGGTAGAACCAATGACAGGCTTCCGCCACTGAGTTTCCTACACACAAGATTGGGTAGATTATGGACCTAGTTTGTTTTTGTTTTTTTTACTGCTGCAGTATCTTAAGCCAATCATTTCTTTATTCAGTTTTCAATTATGGTGACTTTATACACCAATGTATAAAGCCACTGGTGGATAGGGACCCAGCCAGCAATGGCACTTATCAAATCTGTGTACCTAGCAGGGATTCCCAAACCTTGCCAGCTGAACACATTCTCTGCAGAAATCCTGGGCCTTCTAAAAAGAGTCCAAAATTCTGCAGTGCGACGCCTAAAAAAAACTTGGCCCTTTCGAGCATATCTCCCCAGTACTGAACCGGGTCCACTGGCTCCCAATACACCGATGCAATATCTTCAAAATCTAGTATTAGCATTTAAGGTTGACAACCTTCTAGCAACACAAGCAGCAAAAATCAACCATTCCATCTCCAATCTTATGACAATATCAGACAACTTCAAAACATTCAGAAAAGAAATCAAAACCCTGCTTTTCAAAAAATTCATCCAAATATCTTAACCCCTCCTCTTTTACCTCCAGAAGATTCACCTACCTTCAGATAACCTTCCCCCAAATTACCCACCTTAACACCTTCCAATTAAACAAATACCATAAATAGATTGTAACCTACCCTCTCTAACTGAATTCCATATGTATTTTTCATACAGTTCTTCACTGTCAGTTTAATTTCCATCCTATAAATTCACATAGAATTTTTCTTTTTTCAACCATCTTTATTTTCTCTTCTTTATTAATTTCCAGGTACTTTAGTTAGATTGTGAGCCTTCGGGACAGCAAGGGAATTTTTTAAGTACCTTCTTACTTCTCATTTATAATCTTAATGTATATTTTCTTCAAACCGCTTAGAACCTAACGGATGTAGCGGTATATAAGAAATAAATTACATTACATTACATTACATTAAACGCTTCCACAACATGATACCTGACTATGTAGCGAGGAAACTCCCAATATACCACTCTTAACGGCCCCTCCGTTCTCAACGGGAACTCAGACTTTTCAACCCTCCAGCAAACAGCTTCCACCTGGAGACAACCCAAAAGCGATCATATTCCTATAACATACCTAAATTATAGAATCCACTCCCTCCTGCCATTAGGGCAATGGATAACCTACTGCCCTTTTTCATTGACTGGATCAATTCTGGTCTCAAACTTTAACAGACCTTGCCTTGATGTACCCTACCTCAGAACATCTGAGCCCCCTAACCAGTTATTCTACCATTCACTATAGATATGTTAATACCCCTTCGTGACTCTATGGTTTCATTTTCTTAGACTCTGCAATGCATGTGTTTCTTAGTCGCATTCTCTATAAGTTGTAAGTATTGATTTTATAACTTGATCCTGTAACATGTTATTGTCTCCATAGCATACGTATCTCTATTCCTGAATTTTCTATGTATGTATCCTTGTAACCCATTCTGGGCTGCTGGGGAGGACAGGCTATATAAATAAATAAATACTGTGACAACTATTGGCCATGCTTCTAACTCCCAATAAAAGCTCTCCCCACTCCTGCCCTAGAACTGACCATATGTGTCTTAGGTGCTGGCTTCAGCAGCTGGAAGCATGCCCACTGATTGCCACAGTATTTAGAAGGCCTGAGGTTTAAAAGTGTTCCATTGAGAAGGATTTCAGCTGGTGGGGCTGGGGATTCTCACCAGTTAAGGTAGTAATTGTTACATAGAAACATGATGGCAGGTAAAGGGCAAATGGCCCATCCAGTCTTCCCATCCACAGTAATCATTATCTCTTCCTCCAAGAGATCTCACATGCCTATCCTATGCTTTCCTGAATTCAGACAGTGTGTCTGTCTCCACCACCTCTTCTGGGAGACTGTTCCATGCATCTACCAACCTTTCTGTAAAAAAATATTTCCTTAGATTACTCCAGAGCTTATCACCTCATAACTTCATCCTATGCCCTCTCATTCCAGAGCTTCCTTTCAAATGAAAGAGACTTGACTCATGTGCATTTATATCACGTATGTATTTAAATGTCTCTATCGTATCTCCTCCAAAGTATACAGATTGATATCTTTAAGTCTGTCCCCATATGCCTTATGATGAAGACCACGCACCATGTGGCAAGGAGGAGGAGATGAAATGTGTTTGCCCAAACAGAAAATTGCCTTCTGGTTATGCTGCTGCTATACTGCTCAATGGGATCAAATCAAGTTTCCAAGTTTATTTCAGTTTTAATATGCTACCCAATCAGTAGGTTCACAGAAGAAACAAAACATGTCAGATAGGAAAGAAAAAAAAAAAAGCCTGCAGATTAAATGATAGCAAACGCCCCCCTGCCCCCAACCCAGGGAATAGTAAAAAGTGGGATTAAAGGCAACATAATTTACTGTTAACTATAGCCAAAAGCATTGTTAAGAATGTTTTTAAATGTCTGCAATAAGTGTTCTTCCCAAAGAGCTAAAGATCAGGGTTTCCAAAGTGATACTAAAAGTCTTTGTCTTGATGGTACGAAGGCCTTTTATACAAAATAAGGGAATAGCAAGAAGAATCTGCTGCAAGGACTGTAGCAGCCTAAGTGGGGAATAGGGACTCAAAACCTGTATTAGAAGAATGGAGAATAGTGGACTATGGTCAGAATTTTAAATGTTACTCTATTCCTGGAACAAACTACCTGACTCAGTAGGTCAGTATTCAATTCCAGACTCAAAGCCCACTTCTTTTCTAAGCACCAATATCTGTAGTTCCCCCACCTAAGCACTGTGCCTTGATGCACCTTGCCCAGTGTGTCTGTCTTGACTAGATTGTAAGCTCTTCAGAGCAGGAACTGTCTCTTCTATGTTTTGATGTACAGTGTTGTGTATATCTAGTAGTGCTATAGCGGGGGTCTCAAACTCGTGGCCTGCCAGGTACTATTTTGCGGCTCTCGGTATGTTTATCATAATCACAAAAGTAAAATAAAACAGTTTCTTCATCATATGTCTCTTTAGCTATAAATGACAATATTATTATTAAGACTTAGGGCAGGGCTGCCCAATTCCAGTCCTCGCGATCTACTGGCAGGCCAGGTTTTCAGGATATCCACAATGAATATGCATGAGAGAGATTTGCCCGCACTGCCTTCTTGGTGGGCAGCCCTGACTTAGGGCCTCTTTTCCAAAGCCACACAGCAACAGCCCCGATGCCTTTTAAATCTCTATGGGCTTCAGGGCCGTTAATGCTGCGGCCCGCGCTAAATGGCTTCATAAAAGAGGCCCTTAGACAAAAGGAAAGATTTATAAACTATAAAGAGTTTGCATTTAATTTGCCGAATTTCAAATGATTTGTATTGTATGTACCATGCTTAATTGTTGTGAACCACCTAGAACTTTCGGGTATGGCGGTATATAAAAATAAATTATTATTATTATTTATCGTGCCGGTTTGAGGCTTGATAAAAGGGGCCTTAGTTTTTACTGCATTGCTTCTAATGTCTTTTTTTGGGGTGATTCTTGGACAGGGAGAAGAAATGGGTGACGGTTGGAGATACATCACTCAGGATATTCAAATGGGTGCCGGTGGTGGATGGGAGAGATGTAAGTCCCAACACATTTCACGAAAAGGGGAAAGGGGATGGGATTTGATTTACAATCAAAGCTGTTTACATATATTATATTTGTACCTGGGGCAACTTTCCCAAAGTCACAAGGAGCTGCAGCGGGAATCGAACATAGTTCCCCTAGCTTTCCCTTCTATTAAGGGAATCAAAGCATTAGGTAGGATCTATCATTCTTTGACATTCTCCCTCACAAAATTCTGGAATGATCTTCCGACGGAAATTAGACTTCTTCCTTCTCTAATAATCTTTTGGAGAACATTAAAGACTTATTTATATCAAAAATGTTTAGCTGACAAATAAGGGATTGCAATTGAAGACTTCTTTACTCAATTATTTGCTTTCCTTGAGCCCTTAAATGGGATGACCAAGGATTGAATTGGATTCTCAATCGCCTAGTAGGGCTAGTAATAATCTATGTGTGTATCACAAGACTTCTTTAGGCATTTTCTTTACCACCTTTTTGAAGGAGTTCACTTAAGGCAGTGGACAGCAAGAATAAGTCAAACATAAGCAATAGACAATTACAGCAGTAAAATAAAAATATATATATTCAGATTACAATACAACAGCTATTTATTATATCTATAATGCTACCACATGCACACAGTGTTGTACATTAAACATTCCCTGTCCAATAGAACTTACAATCTAATTATGACAGACAAACAGGACAAAAGGGTGACTCTATTTATGATGCTCACGTGGGGAATGAGGATGTTACTTTACAATATCAACACAACATTTTAATAGCCCTCATAGGATGTAAGCAAAGTTGCCTTATGTTACTCATGTGGCTTCTCGAAACTGTGCATTTTTCTATTTGGTTCCAGTTTTATGGAATAATTTACCAATGTTTTCCCTCATTTCTTGGAGATTTTTGCTGACCTCTTCTCCAGTCATTCTTCAATCTTTAAACCTCATCTTAAAAAATAATTTATTTCTGCTCTAATTTCTTGGGTAGGTGTTCCAAGCATATGGTGCTAACCAGAAAAATTCCCTTTCTCTAGTGGTAGCCCAATGGGCCATTTTAAAATGTGGAGATGCAAGCCTAAAATCTTGCAAAGATCTTAGACATCTCGTGGGTCTTTCCTGTATGCTAAGGCTACATTTTGCCACAGCTGGAAAATAGCTGAGTTTTGTATTTTTAGCATTAGCAGGTGGGGTCCTTACTGCCACCCATTTAGAAGACAGTATGGGATCAAATGCTAATCAATTAGTGTGTGGCTGTGCTATCTGATTAGCACACTCTCCCTTGGCCCAATATTTTACCTTGGGGTCTCTCAGTGTGCCCCACGGTAAGGCCATTGAAATTAGTAGTAAGCATGCATTAGTGATTAGTGCTTACTGCAGCTTGGTAAAAGGAAGCTTTTGTGATTCCCTAATCCTGTAAGTGGTAAAGGAAAAAAGAGGTAAGAAAGCTTTGCTTTTTAACTTGTTTGAAGGGATTTTTGGGTCTTAAGTTTATTCTAGTGATTTGAAAGAAATCAAAACATCATCAATTACAATTGATTCTTACTCACTTGTAAAGTACCCATGTCTATTTTACCATGCCCTCTGTGAAAAATTCCCTAACCACTATTTGTCCTGTTTGTCTGTTTAATTACTGTATTTTTTGGACCAAAAGACGCACCTACCTGTAGAGGAGGAAAAACCAAGAAAAAAAAAATTGGGTTCAGAATTTTTTTTCTTCTTGGTTTTTCCTCCTCTACAGGTAGGTGTGTCTGGTGGTCTGGTGCTGGGAAGCCCAAAGCCGCCCGCAACCCCCGGTACCTTTTTTAGTGGTGGTAGTCCAGCACAGTCTCTTACTTTTGTCTTAGAAGAATGATGCGACCTTTGCGCTTCCGGCCTGGTACTGTGCTGCTCTGTGAACCTGAGTAAACGGATAACAAAGGTTTTAAATTATTACATCATTTATTTAAGGACACCAGTATCCCCTGTTTAAAAAGAAGTCACTGTTCCCTAAATTTAATAGTTGTACAATCTTTAGTAGCAATAATTGCTACCAACACTTCTTGTAATTTGTTATCAGTCATTCACAAAATCGGCCTATAATGTGCTTGCTAAACCGGTTCCAGCCGGTATAGTATACATGTATTTTAGCAGCTGATTATTAAAATTGCTTTACAGCCAGGGGAGGGGCCTAAGGCTCTGATTTGCACAGGTTGTTTAAGGCCTCATCAGAGCCTTCGGCCTCTCCCCAGCGCATCCCAGGATGCATCGGGGAGGGGAAGGCCCCCTTTAAAGGCCATGAACACATGATCCATACTTTTGGTAACCGCACCTTCAATCTGGAATTCTTTACCTGTCCACCTAAGAGAAGAAAAGGAGCCCTAAAAAGCTTTTGATTTCAAGAAGCTTTTGAGTTGTAATCCTAAGAACATAAGAATTTGCCTCCGCTGGGTCCATCGAGCCCAGCGGCCCATCAGGGTAATCCTAACCACAAGCTTCAGTTTGTACCTTATACCTGCTCTGAATTTTAAGAATCATGAAAGGCTTCCCATTTCCAAAAGATTTTATGTTTATTGTATTCCTCCCTTCTCACACATTGTTTCTAGTATATCAGTTAACGCGCGTAACTGCTGGCCACGCTAGCTGCTACCGCCTCCTCTTAAACAGGCGATAGTTTTTTGGCTAGCGCAGGGGTTAGCACGCGATGAAAAGTTCCGTGCGATAAAAAGGAGCCCTATGTTTTTAGTTTGTATTTTATACTTATTTTTTAATGATTATATGTAAATACATAAAATAATTGTGGGACAATAATTATCAGATATAGTTTAGATATTTATTAACATCAAAGCAGTTACATTAAAATCTTGTTTCAAACATGGTATGTGAGTCATTTCAAAACACGTCACTTTGTTTTCTGTTCTGTTGACTGATGGTAGATATGACATAGAAGTAGTTCAAGGTAGAACTGGCTAGATTGAAAGGTGCCTCAGAGTCTATCAAAGCTTCCTTACTCCCACAACGGATCCAGAAGACAAATAGATGGATTTCACTGGGTTCTGTTAGGATAAAACCCTGAGTGCCCTAGGTGAATAGATTAGGAGGGGGCATGAACCAAGGAAGCCATAGTTCAAATCCTCTTTCTTCCACTCCTGAGCAAGTCACTTAACCTTCCGTTGCTTTAAGGATAAGCTTAGATAAGCTTAGCCTTCTTGGTCATCTACCGTACCTGACTATAACTCACCTTAAGCTCCAATTTGGAAATGAGTAATTCAATTTTAAATCCTGAAAATCAAAATGTCTTCCAGCATTACAGAATGCCTTTGTGGAAATGGAGTCTCACAAAGGCATCACTTTGGAGGCAGTAGGAGGAGAGCCACATGATGGCAGGTTTCTAAACGGCAGCGTACTGAGGAACCTTCTGGGGTATGGGATCGAAATATCTACTCAGATCAGAAAACAAAGGGAACTTCAAGTGAACTGTATATACATGAACAGGTTTGTACTGAAAGCACCTAACATTATGGTTTCCAAACCACAGAGAAAGGAGCGAGAAAGAGAGAAGGGGAAGACAGCTGAGACCAAAATGATGACAACAGAGCATGAGGAAGTGGATTCCTCAACAAGGGACATTCTAAGAGAGGTAAAATTATCAACAACAATGATCTTTTATGAGCAGCTAGGTAAAATTACTGGAAAAGTATTAGCCAATAAATAGAACAAGATTATATGTTAACTGCAGCAGAGGACAGTATCTTCAGCTGAGAACTTGATTGGATACTTAAAAACTGAGGTGGAAAGACTGACTAAATATTGCTTTGTATTAGAAGATCATTTGGAGGTTACTGAAAATAGAGTGGGAGAATAATAGGGAGCTTCTGGGGATTCTAGAAGTTGTTGTGGAAGGAGTTGGACCTTCCCAAAGTGATATTAAAAGAGCACATAGAATAGTAAATGTGTAGAAAAATAGTCTCTGGATTATGTCCAGGACAGAATCCCCCCTGGCGAGGATGCAACACTAGCCTAGCATCCTTGTGGCCATGGCCACTGCTTTGTCACATTGTTTTGCCAACTTGAGATCCTCAGATGTCAAGATAATAGCATAGGGATATAAAAGCACAGACCTCTCACTCTTGTTTCTTACTGAGCTCTGAAAAACCTACTCTATCTCAGTGCAATTGTGTGGCTGGTGTACTGGATCCTGCTGTCTACTGAGAACTTTAGTTACAGATAAGCAATATTGCTTTACTGCAGGCAGAGAAAACTGGATGTTCATTCCCTAGTTGAATTTTCAGGAACACATTTCTCATACAACAGTAAACGACAAATTATATTGTATTTGTGCAAATGTTAATTTAATATTCTTTTTCTTTAAATAGCATTGAGTTGACAATTTTCAACATCAAATACAATATAAACGAATGTGTGACTTGATTATTTCACATCACATAAGAACATAAGAATAGCTTTACTGGGTCAGACCAATGGTCCATCAAGACCTGTAGCCCGTTCTCACGGTGGCCAATCCAGGTCACTAGTACCTGGCCAAAACCCAAGGAGTAGCAATATTCCATGCTATCGATACAGGGCAAGCAATGGCTTCCCCCATGTCTTTCTCAATAACAGACTATGGACTTTTCTTCCAGGAACTTGTCCAAACCTTTCTTAAAACCAGCTACATTAACCACTCTTACCACATCCTGTGGCAATGCGTTCCAGAGCTTAACTATTCTCTGAGTGAAAAAAATTTCCTCCTATTGGTTTTAAAAGTAATTCACTGTAACTTCATCGAGTGTCCCCTAGTCTTTGTAATTTTTGATGGAGTGAGAAATTGATCCATTTGTACCCGTTCTACTCCACTCAGGATTTTGTAGACTTAAATCCTATCTCCCCTCAGCCGTCTCTTTTCCATGCTGAAGAGCCCTAACCGATTTAGTCTTTCCTCATACGAGAGGAGTTTTATCCCCTTTATCATCTTGGTCACTCTTCTTTGAACTTTTTCTAGCACCACTATATCTTTCTTGAGATAAGGGTACCAAAATTGAATGCAATACTCCTGATGAGGTCACACCATGGAGCAATACAGGGGCATTATAACATTCTTAGTGTTGTTAACCATGCTAGGAATTATTTTAAAAAAGGGTGGTTAACAACACTAAGAATGTTATCCCACTACTGACATAACATATAAGAATCACAAACCCAAAAGAGGGAGAAAAAAGGCCTTAGTTCAGCCTCATATGGCCAAAAAAATTCCCATCTCTTGTCTGTGAAAAGTTTATATCAAAACAAAAAACTGTTAGTAGTAGATTATTTTCATGTATCTGAAAAATGGCTCCCTGTAGAACGATCACCTGCCAACTCTTATGGCACTCAGTAGCAAAAAAATGCAGTCACTTAGATTTTGGTGGTGATTGACCATTCTCCTTTGAAACTGCAACGGCATGCACTGGCGGCATTTCTTTCATCCACTTCAGTTCAAATCCTACAGGGACTGGTTAATGTGGAGTTGGTAAATTACCTAGATAAATTTGATATCCTTCATGACCATCAGTCAGGATTTCATTCTGGCTATAGTACTGAAACAGTTCTTGCATGGTTAATGGATTATCTCTACAGACAGTTTAGTTTAGGTTCTAGCATTTTGATTCTTCAATTAGATCTAAGCAGTGCCTTTGACTTAGTAGATCATGAGCTCCTATTGTCCTGCTTAGATACTATTGGAATTACCGGGAATGTCTGGAAATGGTTTAAAGGCTTTTTGCAAAATAGGTCATATCAAGTCTATTCTGTTGGGAAATATTCATCTGCTTGGAGTAAAGCATCAGGAGTGCCGCAGGGATCTCCATTGTCACCCACCCTCTTTAACATATATTTGATCTCTCTGGCCAATTTATTGCAAGACTTGAAAGTTACATTTTTTATCTATGTGGACGATATCATCATACTCTTGCCAATATTAGCCTTTTCAGAAGGCTTAAAAGATCAGATTGCTGTTCTCCTAGCGCAGATAGAACATTGGATGTTCAGATTTAAACTCAAGCTTAATTCAGAAAAAACGAAAATTTTTCTTGCAAGTCCAAACGATAGCATTGCAGATAAAAAACTTCAAATTTACAATCAGAATTTTGATAAAGATACATCAATTAAAATCTTAGGGGGTGACATTAGATCTTTTTTTTAACGTTGGAACACCATACTGATGTTATGATATAAAAATGCTTTGCGATCCTCTGGAAACTTCAAACTATAAAAAAGTATTTTGATTTATTTCTTTTAGATTTCTAGTTCAATCTCTAATTCTATCTGCTCTTAACTATTGTAATATCATTTATTTAGCATCTTATAAAAATACTTTAAATCGTATTGAGTGCGCCTGATCTTTGGATTAAAAAAATATGATCATGTGAGTCCCTTTTATCGGCAATTACACTAGTTGCCATTTGAAGTGCAAATTCTCTTTAAATTTGGCTGCACTTGCTTTAACGCTCTTTATGGTCTGGCTCCAAGATACCTATCCTCCCAATTTAAAATATATAAGTCGAATAAAAATACAGTACTCGTAACATCTGTATGTTTATGTTTCCATCTGTAAAAGCTTGTTACAAAAGATTTTTAGATAGGACTTTCGCTTTCCAGATAGGAAAGATGAATCCCTGGTTAAGTTCTCTGAGTCCTCAAACTCAATCGTATCATGCCTTTAGAAAGTTGTTGAAAACCTATTTGTTTGATAAGTGTGTGTCATGATTATTTTCCCAAGCTAAACTAAACTAAACCTTGGATTTGTATACCGCGCCATCTCCGTAGCGCAGAGCTCGGTATGGTTTACAGAGTTAAGAGGAAAGGAACTACAATGAGGGGATATAGGAGAGGGACTAAGGAGATAGAGAGGGACAGGATACTGGAGAACGGGAGGTGATTAGATTTTTGAAAAGAGTCAAGTTTTCAAGTGTTTGCGGAAGGATTGGAAGGAGCTTGAATTTCTGAGCGGGGATGAGAGGTTTACATGTAAGCTTCATAGATTGTACAGTTCTTCTTGATTGCTAACTGCTCAGAACTTATGGTTGAGCTGTATACAAGAATAAAGTTTTATTATTATTTCTGAAAATGCAACCCTGGAGATTTCAGCTTTCTACCTAAGAGCCTAAATTTGGCTTCCAGAACCTCCCTCCCACATTTTCCTATGTCATTGGTACCTACATGTACCACGACAGCTGGCTCCTCCCCAGCACTATCTAAAATCCTATCTATGTGACGCGTGAGGTCCGACAGCTTCGCACCAGGTAATCCTCACGCCCACCAGCCACCCAACTATCTACATGCCTAATGATCGAATCATCAACTACAACCACTGTCCTAACTTTTCCCTCCTGGGCAGAAGCCCCTGGAGACAAATCCTCAGTGCGAGAGGATATTGCATCCCCTGGTGGGCAGGTCCTAGCTACAGGATTATTTCCTACTTCACCAGGATGATGTTCTCCTTCTAGATGTCTCTTCTCCAAGGCAGCACAGGGGCTTCTCTACAACATCCCTGTAGGTCTCCTCTATGTACTTCTCTGTCTTCCTCAGTTCCTCCAAGTCTGCTACTCTAGCTTCAGGGAACGTACTCGTTCTCTGAGAGCTAGGAGCTGTTTGCAGTGAGCACACACATATAACTTCTCGCCAACTGGGAGAAAATCATAGATGTGACACTCAGTGCAAAACACTGGTTAGAAACCCTCTCGCTGCTGGACTACTGTCTGCATCTTGTTAGGATTTTATTATATGCTTTATTTAGTGTTTGATTCTTAGATAGTCTTAGGGTTATATTGTATGCTTATTTACTGTTTGATTCTTTACTGGTAATGAGATATAAAGAGTTTTCCTGTTGTTCTAATTAGAATAATTGACAATAAATTAAGCCTATAAGTATAGAAATGAGCTAGGGGAGGGCGGGAGGGAATGGAGACTAAGCCAGACTCTGCTCTGCCTGCCAAAAACTATCTCTATCAGAAGGTTCAAGCTTACAGAACTGTAGAACTATAAAAGGTTATTATCCTATGGAGACTAGCTAAGTAAAGTTTGTTCTTTTAAGATCTAAACTGTCTTTAGAAGGGAACCTACAATGTATGCTTACCCAAAGGATACCCTTGTTTACTATCTCATGTTTGCTTTTTGAAATTAGAAGGATAAGTCCAAATCATCAAGAGAAACCAATGGTTTTCGGTCTGACACCGCCACAGCTGCAGACTCTTCTCCCCTCCTGGAGTTCCAGGGTAAGTCTACCTCTTCTTCACTTTTCCATCATTCCGCATCACAAATGCAACTTGGTCATGAAAATCTTTTCTCCAAAAATAAACATGATGATGGTATTCTTAACTGATGGGTAATGTCATCCCATAGAGCCCAGTATGGCAAATGCACTCCAATGTTCTCTCAGAAGTTTCTGGAAGCAGCCTACTATGCATGCGTAGGCCTTTCTGCCCACTGATGTCTTGCTTGACCAGTTCATTCTAGTTTTTTCATGGAATAGTGTGGACACGCTTTTGTTGTGTCCCTCGGAGTTCATATCAAAGCCCTTTTTTATTCATTGTGGTTGCAATCAGTTCCTCCTTGTTTTCAGTGTGTAAGTAGTTTATGCAGGACCAGTATCCTTGCCTCCTCTTTCCTTTTATTTCTGGTCAGGCTTTCAGCACTTTTACATTTCCTTTCTTTTCTGTGGCCATCATGTCCCCTTAGGCCCTCAGGCACTTGGTCAAAGACCTCTTTTGACCTCTGAGCCATTTGATTTTGTCTCAGCTATTTTTCCTGACATGTCCCAGAAAACTCCCAGTGGTTTTAAGTTTTGGCACTGAGAAGTCCAGTCCATCGACTTTGTCAAGTTTCAAGTTTCAAGTTTATTATATTGTTTGATTAAACGCTTTTAAAATTTCAAAGCGTTTTACATAAATAAAATAAAGTGGACTTACTTATACAATTACTATTCATATAAACAAACTGGGAAACAACTTTAGACAAGAAGACAGCTGATAACAATGGGAAGGTGGGGAGGAAATACAATATTTATTAAAAGATTACATAAAAGGGAAACACATTGGGGAAATATGGGGAAAAATGAGAGACCGAAAGGACGTCTAGAAAAATGAGAATTTGTAATCTGTCAATTAAAAGCTTCTTTATAAAGAAGACATTTAAGGTTCTTTTTAAATATTTTTAAATCCTGTTCTAATCTTAAATACAAAGGAAGAGAGTTCCATAACATTGGTGCCGTAACGGAGAAAATTGAAGCACGGCGGGTTCCAATAATTTTTAAAGAGGGGACATTTAAAGTACATTGTGAAGATGATCTGAGAGTTCTAGATGAACTGTATGGGATCAAGAGCCTATCTATGAAAGCCGGAGTATTGGATTGAAAGCATAGGTCTGTAAGGCTCTAGGAACCACATTATTGAGGATGAACCTAAACAATGAGTGTTGATAGTGGCCACCGGGTCAGGCATCCCGTGATCTCCTTCTGAGGGCAAGGAAGGATTCGTCATCATCCTTGTTGACCCTGAGGGTCTCTAATGCCATATGTCAGGCAGAGACCAAGAAGCAACAACATCAATAATATACACTTGGAACATTGGGTGAGATTTATAACATATGAGCATAATCTTCATTACGTATGTTGGACCAATTATGGGAAGATAGTGGCTTTTTCAGCACTGGTAGATGAATATGGATTACAATCTTGAGATTTATTTACATACTCTGAATATTGCTCCTTATGCTCATATGTTATATGTAACTTACACTGCCCCCTTTTCAGTCATTCAGTTCTGGACAAATAATGTTAGACATTCATAATTATGCACTCAGTTGCCCTAAAAAAATTAGAAGAAGGAAAAAACCATATGTTTGTTTTCAACACTGACCTGACTATATCCTTTGCAGATGAAAACAGTAACCAGAGCTCACTGTCAGACGCATACCCACTGAAGGTAGAGAGCAGCACCAACTCCAGCCCCAGCCCTCAGCCGAGTGAGTCACTAAGTCCTGCACACACGTCTGACTTCAGAACAGATGACTCACAGCCACCCACCCTGGGGCAGGAGAGCCTAGAAGGTAAGAGTATTGTCTAGTTGTAGTTAGAAAAGCCGAAAAAGCTTATCAGCATGTGCATAGCTGGCACTGCATAGACCTTTTTTTGCTTTGGTTGCAAGGCTCCCTTTCAAAAACTCCCTTTCAGATATATTCCTGGGATATTCTCTGAGAACAAGGGGATAGATTCCATAAGGAAATTCTTCTTCACCCAGAGAGTGGTAGAAAATTGGAACACTCTCCCGGAGTCTGTCGTAGGAGAAAACACCCTCCAGGGATTCAAGACAAAGTTAGACAAGTTCCTGCTGAACCAGAACGTACACAGGTAGGGCTAGGCTCAGTTAGGGCACTGGTCTTTGACCAGAGGGCCGCCGCGTGAGCGGACTGCTTGGCACGATGGACCATTGGTCTGACCCAGCAGCGGCAATTCTTATGTTCTTATGTTATGTTCTTACTGGTGGGCGTTGACATCGACTTCTCTATCATCAACAGCATCATCTGCATTTCCAGCATCAAGTCACTTGATGCATGCCTCTCTTTGACGCCTGTTACGGTAAATAATTGTGCTTTAGGCCTTGAACACCCATCTGTGTACTTTTTCAACATCGAGTCATTTGATTTCACTATGGCTATTTTTATGGTTGATATATCTGGACAATATGGCTTAAAAAAAGACCCGCAGTGCAACAGGATCACATCTATTACCGATAGCCATACTTGGTACCTGTAATGCCTGTAAACCAGCCATGATTCCTTTCATTATTTTTTGTGTTTACAAATGTTAAGGAGAAATTAGGTTCTTACCTGCTAATTTACTTTCTTTTAGCTTCTCCAGACCAGTAGAGGTTAACTTTACGATTGGGTATATATCTAATCATGACCAGCAGGTGGAGACTGAAAACAAAACTTTGGGACAGTATATCCTAGCCCCTCCTCTCTATTTCCCTCAGTCTGCCGAATAGCCAAGCAGAACCAAGAACTGGAAAACAACAGAGAGAAAAAACAATACTCCGAAAGGAGTAACAAATAACATACCCAAAAATGCTGTTGGAAAATGCAGAGGAGAAATTCCCGAAGGAAGAAGGTCCCCACAGCTCGCCAGCTAAGCCAGCCGAGCCACAGCCGCTGTTCTTCAATACTCCCCGGCCCTAGAAAAATACTAGAACCCGCAGCAAAAACCAAAAACTGCCCGCGCAACAGCCCCAACAATAACAACAACAACAGACAGGGTGGGGACCTCTACTGGTCTGGAGAAGCTAAAAGAAAGTAAATTAGCAGGTAAGAACCTAATTTCTCCTTCTTTAGCACTCTCCAGACCAGTAGAGGTTAACTTTACGATTGGGACGTACCAAAGCAGTCCCCTCACGGGCGGGACCCCCGAAGGGCCGATACCAGTACACGTTCACCGAACACCGCGTCCCGACGCGCCTGAACATCTACCCGATAATGCCGAACAAATGAATGCAAGGAGGACCAAACCGCAGCCTTACAAATATCCACCGGAGGCACAAGCGACGACTCAGCCCAAGAAGCCGCCTGACCCCTAGTGGAATGAGCCTTGAGAAACTCCGGAACCGGCTTCTGACTCAGAAGATAAGCGGAAGCAATCATCTCCTTGATCCAGCGCGCAATAGTAGCCTTAGAAGCGCCAGCCCCCCGCCGAGGACCCGCCAGAAGCACAAAGAGATGATCGGAGCTCCGAAACTCCCGGGTCCGCTGCACATAAGCATGGAGGACCCGACCGACATCCAACTTGCGCAGCTGTCGTTGCTCAGAAGAACCCTCCCGACTACCCAAGACCGGGAGGACCACCGATTGATTGACATGAAAAGGAGAAACTACCTTCGGCAGAAAGGAAGGAACAGGCCGCAAAACAACCCGCTCCTTCGAAAACTCCAGGAAGGGAGCCCTACAAGAAAAAGCCTGTAGCTCCGACACCCGTCTAGCGGAAGTAATGGCCACCAAAAAGACCGACTTCAGCGTAAGGTCCTTCAACGAACAGCCATCCAACGGCTCGAAAGGAGGGCGCACTAGAACAGAGAGAACCAGATTGAGATCCCAAGAGGGAACCGAGGGCCTTATGGGAGGCCTGAGCAACTTGGCCGCCCTAAGAAAGCGAATCACATCAGGAATGGCTGACAAACGCTGACCTGTCACCAGCCCCCGAAAAGCCGACAGGGCCGCCAGATGAACCCGAAGAGAAGACCAGGCCAGGCCCCTATCCAGGCCATCCTGCAAAAACTCTAGAATGTTAGGCAGAGAAGCGCGAAAGGAGACCACTCCCCGCGCTCGGCACCATTCCTCAAAAAGACGCCAAACCTGTACATAAGCCCGAGAGGTAGAAAGCCTCCGGGACCCCAAAAGTGTAGAGATCACCTTGTCGGAATATCCCTTCTTACTCAGGCGGCCCCTTTCAAGAGCCAAGCCGTAAGACAAAAGGGAGACGGGTCGAACATGGGAATGGGACCCTGCGTCAGAAGATCGCACCCGAGAGGCAGAGGAAGAGGATCCGCCACCAGATGCCTCACCAGATCCGCATACCACGGACGACGAGGCCAATCCGGAGCCACCAAAACCACCAGCCCCGGATGGCGAACAACGCGAAGCAGTACTCTGCCCACTAATGGCCAAGGAGGGAACACATACAACAGCCCCTCCGTTGGCCACGGTTGGACCAGAGCATCCAGACCCTCGGCCAGACCGTCCCTGCGACGACTGAAGAAGCGGGGTACTTTGGCGTTGCCACTTGTAGCCATCAGATCCATCAGGGGCTGCCCCCAAGCACGCACTAGCAACTGAAACGCCTCGGCGCCGAGACACCACTCTCCCGGATCCAAGAAGTGACGACTGAGGAAGTCCGCCTGAACGTTTTCTACCCCGGCAATGTGAGAGGCCGAGAGGTCCAGAAGATGCGACTCCGCCCAAACCATGAGCCGAGCCGCCTCCTGCGCCACCAGAGTGCTCTTGGTGCCCCCCTGACGATTGACATAAGCCACCGCCGTGGCATTGTCCGACAGGACTCTGACCGACTTGCCCAACAAAAGGGAGTGGAACGCCAACAGCGCCAGCCGGACCGCCCTGGTCTCCAACACGTTGATCGACCAGGAGGCCTCCTCCGTGGACCAGGTTCCCTGAGCTGAGTGACCCAGGCACTGGGCCCCCCAACCCAGGAGACTCGCATCCGTAAGGAGCACCGTCCACTGCGGAAGATCCAGACCCACCCCCTGAACTAGGTGAGGGGTCCGGAGCCACCAACGCAGACTGCAGCGCGCCAAGCCTCGCAGGGGAACCGGAACATCCATCCCGTGCCTCTGGGGAGACCACCTCCGGAGCAGAGCATACTGGAGAGGACGCATGTGGGCCCGCGCCCACCTCACCACGTCCAGGGACGCCGCCATCGACCCCAGGACCTGGAGGAAATCTCGCGCCCGAGGACACCGGGACGCCAAAAGCAGGCGAATCTGAGACTGCAATTTGCTCACCCGGGCCTCTGGGAGGAAGACCTTCCCCAAGGAGGTGTCGAACAGCACCCCGAGGTACTCCAGACGCTGAGCCGGAACCAACCGACTCTTGGAAAGGTTGACCACCCAGCCCAGCGACCGGAGAAACTCCACCACCCGAGCCGTAACCCGGGAGCTTTCCTGCAACGACTTGGCCCGAATTAACCAGTCGTCCAGGTAGGGGTGTACCAGGATGCCCTCCGACCGCAAGGCTGCCGCGACGACCACCATCACCTTGGTGAACGTCCGGGGAGCCGTGGCCAGCCCAAAGGGAAGCGCACAGAACTGATAGTGCCGACCCAAGATCGCAAAGCGCAGGAAACGCTGATGAGAGGCCCGAATAGGAACATGCAAGTAGGCCTCCGTCAGATCGAGAGAAGTGAGAAACTCCCCCGGCTGAACCGCCAGAATGACCGACCGCAGCGTTTCCATACGGAAAGAGGGAACCTTGAGAGCCCTGTTGACCCCTTTCAAATCGAGGATGGGCCGAAAAGTCCCCTCCTTCTTGGGCACCACAAAGTAAATGGAGTACCTGCCCGTGCCCCACTCCGGGGGGGGCACCGGAACTACTGCCCTGAGATCTAGCAAGCGCTGAAGGGTCTGGCGAAACGCCAGCGTCTTCCCAGGAGTCTGACATGGAGAAGCGAGGAAAAAATCCGGCAGAGAGCGGGCGAACTCCAGGGCATAACCGTCCCGCACCACCTCCAGGACCCACTGATCGGACGTGATCTCGGCCCATTTGGGAAAAAAGTCGCGCAGCCGGGCCCCCACCGGAACCAAGGGGGGCGCCGGCAAGGCGTCATTGCGCAGGACGGGAAGCGGGGGAACCGGCGGAGGGATTCCCTGCCCCCCGACGGGCCCCCCGAAAGGGCTGCATGCGCTGGAAGAACCGACCCCGGGAAAACCCCGGAGACTGGAAAGAAGCAGCCCCACGCCCAGGGCGATACTTGCGAAATTCCCGCAAACGCCCCCGGGCCGCACCACCCCGAGACGCCGGGCGGGCACGGTCCTCCGGCAAACGGGGAACTTTCGAGTCCGACAGAGTCTGAATCAACTTATCCAAGTCCTCTCCAAATAAAAACGACCCCCGAAAGGGAAATTTAGTAAGCTTAGCTTTGGATGCAGCATCCGCCGCCCAAGCGCGCAGCCACAACACACGCCTTGCGGCCACGCCAAAAGCCATGGACTTAGCCGAGATCCGCACCAAGTCATACAGAGCATCCGAGAGGAATGAGGCAGCCATCTCAATCTTCGCTACCTCCTGATCCACCAGAGACCAGTCGTCAGACTCTCGATCCAAGACCCGCTCCGCCCACCGAAACACGGCGCGAGCGACCAGTCCCCCACAAATAGCCGCCTGGACCCCAAAGGCAGAGACTTGAAAATTTTGCTTAAGGATGGTCTCCAATTTGCGCTCCTCAGAGTCCCGCAAGGCAGAACCGCCCTCAACAGGCACGGTATGCCGCTTGGAAATAGCCGAGACCACCGCATCCACGACTGGCGAAGCTAACGTAGCCCGATCCCCTTCAGGAATGGGATACAGGCGAGCCATGCTGCGCGCCAGCCGAAACGGCGTCTCCGGCGTTTTCCACTGCTCAAGAATAATATCCCGAATATCCTGATGCATAGGAAAAGAGCGGGAAACGGACCGGATCCCTCGTAACAGAGGGTCCCCCACACGCGGAGTCTCCGGCGGCGCGTCCTCAAAACGCAAAGCCGAAGAAACCTGTTGAATAAGGTCAGGCAGCTCATCTCTCTGAAAAAGGCGCACCACGGACGCCTCGTCACTGGAGAACGGGAAACCCGACAACCCGCCGCCAGCTTCCGTCCCCTCCAGAGGGTCCTGGAATTCCTCAGAAGGGTCCAGGTCCTCCTCCAGACCGACACGTTCCTCCGACCACAAATCCTCGTCCCACGACACCCGCGGACGCTTGGACAAGAGAGGCGGCGGAGGGGACGTCACGTCAGACGAGAGAGGCAAAGCCGCAGGGAGCGCGGAGGAAACCCCACCCCCCGAGACCCCCTGGGCGCAACCGGGACCCCCAGCCGCCTGAAAATAGGCTTTGCATAATGAAAAGAAAAAATCAGGGGAAAAACCCCCCGAGGGTCCCAAGGGACTCCCTGCCACAGCAGGGGACCCAGCAGAAACCTGCCCCTGCTTAGCCAAAACAGGGGGAAGGTCACCTGAGGTGGAAGACAAAATGGAGGGGCCAGACAGAGAAGATGGCGTCTTTCCCGCCAAAACAGCTCCCTCCACAGCCTGCAGCGGCTGAGAGACCTGAATAGTCTCAGCCGCTAAAACAGGCAAGCCGGCATCAGCTGTCAAAATATCAGCTGAGAGGGAATCCTCTAAAACCCGACCGTCGGCGGCTCGGGGAATCCCTCCGTGGGCGGACGGAGAAGACCGGGCTTCTCCACCGTTCCCTGCCGACTCGCGAGGCACCATCGGCGGGGAGCTCTGGGCGCCTGCAGCCGCTGCCGACGGAGCTCCTCCACCGCACCGGCCTGAACACCGCTTGCACAGGCCGGCCGCGAGTGCCTCGCGTCTGGAGCACAATGAGCACTTTTTCCCTTTAGAAGTGCTCATTGCTCCATACGCGACCTAGCTGTAAAAAAGTGCCGGTTAGTTGAAAAAATACAGTAAAATACAGTTTTCTTAAAGGGATACAACCCTCCAGACCAGCACTACCTCAGGATTTTTTTTTTTTTTTTTTTTTACAGAACAGACTCCACAGGCTCTCGAAGCAATATGCCTTGCTTGATTTAGGGGGCAAGGCTTACTGCTGAGGCTCCTCTAAAAAAATATGGGGAGGTGGAGGAAGTGGGGGGAGGGACCCCGCTCGTGACCCGCCGGGTTTGACACCCCCGAGGTCGGACGAACCCCCAAACAGAGTCCGTCCAAGCTCCGTCCGGCTAAAAACAGGGACAATAAACCCCTAAACAAATTCCAACAGCCCTACCAAGGGAGATGGGTACAGATCACTCAACACCTGCTGGAGACTGAAAGAAGACTGAGGGAAATAGAGAGGAGGGGCTAGGATATACTGTCCCAAAGTTTTGTTTTCAGTCTCCACCTGCTGGTCATGATTAGATATATACCCAATCGTAAAGTTAACCTCTACTGGTCTGGAGAGTGCTAAAGAAAGATAGAGCTTTGTGGTCATCTCAGAGTTGGGGTGTTTCTATTAGAAGGAATGATACGATGAGTAAAGTTAACTGATGGTGAGTGAGTTAAGAGTTGAAAACAGCTTCAAAAAAGTGGGCTTTTAGCTTGGATTCGAATACTGCTAGAGACAGAGCATGATGTAGTGACTGTGGCAGCCTATTCCAGGCAAACTGCATGGCAAAAAAAGAAGGGACGGAGTCTGGAGTTGGTGGTGCAGAAGGGTGTAGATAAGAGGGACTTATCTGACGAATGGAGTTTACGGGGGGGGACGACATAGAGGGAGATTAGTGAGGAGAGATATTGAGGGGCTAAAGAGTAAACACACATGTAAGGCAGTAATAGAAGTATATTCAGAAATGGATGGGGTAATATGAGCATGGCGGCTCTCACAGAATATAAGTCATGCAACAGCATTTTGAATGGATTGAAGGGGAGAGAGACGGTTGAGCGGTAGTCTAAGCAAGAGGTGATGAGAGGTTTTGGTAGTGTGCTCAGAGAGGAGAGGTTGGATTTTCGTAATATTATAAAGGAGGAAGTGACAGGTTTTAGTGGTTTCTTAGATCGTAGCGAAGAAGAGAGAGAGGAGTCAAAGATTATCCTGAGGTTGCGAGCAGACAATACAGGAAGGATGAGAGTGTTATCCGCAGAAATAGAAAATGGGGGAAGGGGGTTTAGGTGGGAAAATGAGGAGTTCGGTTTTAGCCATATTCAGTTTTAGATGGCGGTGAGACATTCAAGCAGCAATGTCGGACAGACAGGCTGAGACTCAGGCCTGAATTCTTGTAGAGATATCTGGTGTGGATAGGTAGATCTATGAGTCAGCATTGAGATGATATTGAAAACCATGAGAGGAGATCAGTGTACCAAGAAAGCAGGTATATATGGAAGAGAGGGCCCAAGCCTTGAGGTACACCGATAGACAGTGGGATATCAGTCCACACATGCACATCCCACTACTGCCTTGAGCAGAGCACCCGATGCAACAGCCAGTTTGGTCAGACAGTCCTATAGAATTTGTTTAGTGTCTAGAATTCAACTCCACTCTTCTAGGCTCATTTTATTCCGTTCCATAGTGGATTGATGTTTTCAGATTGATTGAACTTTCAGACTTACCGATGCAAACCTCTGTTGTTTCCAAGCTTTAGAATTTTTCTATGCCACCCAATGACTGTCTCTCAACCTTCCTCCCTGGATCCAGTATCTGTCCTATCTTTTTCTTTTTCCCTCCATTCATTCCCTATCCCGGCATATCTCTCTCTCCTCCTTCTCTAGGTCCAGCTTGTCTCCCCCATCTCCTCATTGGCATGCTCTCTTCCCATTCTCCCCCACAAGTGCGGCATCTCTTTCTCTTCAGCCCCTGTGGGGTCTGGTATCTCTCTCCCTTCCCACCCTCTCCCTACTGCAGTGCTGCAATTTTCTAGTCCATTGGCACACTGCTTTGCTTGGTTCTGGAAGCCATCAGCCAAAAAACAAAAGGAATTGACCCCAAAATATCCACAAAGAAGAAAATCCAGAGAAAACCAAAAAAACTCTGTGGAGTGACGATGTTCCCAAATGGACTTTATTTGAAAGTATCAAAGTTCCAAAGGTACACTAAAATCATCCACATAAAATAATTCCATCCACATAAAAGTAAAGCAGCACACTTTCATCACTGATGCTATCAGTGGTCCAGAAGATTGGAGGACTATGGCAGGGGTGAAGGGGTGCAGGAAGGAAGAGAGATATTGGATCCTGCAAGAGGATGCTTAACAGCCTGAAAATGGGGTGGCACATGCTATCTGTAGTAACACATATAGTTGGAAGAGCTTTGTTTAGTGTCCAGCTGAGCAGAAACAAATTGAGGAGCTGAGGAGACCAGTAAACATGAGAAGAGCCACACATACGCAGATGTTTTAGGCTCTAGAACAGCTGTTCCATGCCAGTGATGTGCCGTGAAATCACCTCATAGAAACATAGAAGATGACGGCAGCCCATCAAGTCTGCCCACTCTGCTTATCCACCCCCTGTCTATGCCCTAATGACTCAATTTCCTTATCTTGACCCTCGTAGGGATCCCACATGGGTATCCCATTTATTCTTAAAGTCTGGCACGCTGTCTGCCTCGATCACCTGAACTGGAAGCTTGTTCCAATGATCAACCACTCTCTCTGTGAAGAAATACTTTCTGGTGTCGCCATGAAATTTTCCGCCCCTGAGTTTGAGCGGGTGCCCTCTTGTGGCCGAGGGTCCCTTGAGAAAGAAAATATCATCTTCCACTTCGACACGTCCTGTGAGGTACTTAAATGTTTCGATCATGTCTCCCCTCTCCCTACGTTCCTCGAGAGTGTAGAGCTGCAATTTGTTCAGTCTCTCTTCGTACGAGAGACCCTTGAGCCCCGAAATCATCCTGGTGGCCGTCCGCTGAACCGATTCAATTCTGCGCACATCTTTACTGTAATGTGGCCTCCAGAATTGCACACAGTACTCCAGATGAGGTCTCACCATGGCCCTGTACAACTGCATTATGACTTCAGGCTTTCGGCTGACGAAACTTCTATTGATACAACCCAATATCTGCCTTGCCTTAGATGAAGCCTTCTCCACTTGATTGGCAGTTTTCATGTCTGCACTAATGATTACTCCTAAATCTCGTTCTGCTGAAGTCCTAGTTAAAGTTTCTCCGTTCAAGAAGTACGTCTTGCATGGGTTTCCGCTTCCGAGGTGCATGACCTTACATTTCTTAGCACCTAACTCAATTCTATTTGTTGACAAAAAAAAAATGTCATTTCCAGGTGCAGGCATAAGCAGCTACCCCTGCACCTACGGTTTGTTAGTTGGCTAGCTCTAAAACTTAGCAGAAGGATGATGGGGTTGAGGGAAAGGTAGTGGGTTTTTCATTAATCTTAGGAGTAGAAAGTTATTCACTGTTGGACATGGCTTTGTTCAATGAATGTGGTTTTAAGAGCTGGCACAGTGGTGGGGGGAAAGGTTGTTTCACTAACTTTTGTAGAGGAAGGTTGGATATATTGCTGATAGCCACTAGAGATTTGTTAGGAGTTTGCGGTTGCACTCAGGTATGGGGGTAGTTGGAGTAGTGTCCAGCTCTGCTATTAAACACCATTCAGCTGAGGAAGGAAGGTAAAGGGATTGTAGGTGCCAGAAGTAGCTTTAGAGCAGTGGTCTCAAACTCAAACCCTTCGCAGGGCCACATTTTGGATTGTAGGTACTTGGAGGGCCTCAGAAAAAAATAGTTAATGACAATTTTGCATGAAGTAAAAAAAACTCTTTATAGTTTATAAATCTTTCCTTTTGGCTAAGTCTTAATAATAATGTAATTCATAGCTAAAGAGACATATGATCAAGAAACTGTTTTATTTTACTTTTGTGATTATGATAAACATCCGAGGGCCTCAAAATAGTACCTGGCGGGCCACACATTTGAGACCACTGCTTTAGAGGGAGGGCTTTATAGCCAGAAGAACATTAGCAAAGGCCAAAAGTCAGGCTTTGTTTAGGCTTACTGCGTTAGTCCTTGGGGTTAAATAGCTACATTTTGCTGCTCTGCTCTAAATTTTCCAAAGGGAACAATCTAATCCCTATGATCCTAAAATATTAAGGTGGGAGGGGACTTATAATTCAGATTTAAGGAACTAGAAAATAATAGCCTAGAGATAGGAGATGGAAAGAGGAAGCTGTGAGGAGCAAAGGTGTTATTTGAGATGACTTCTTTCCCTTTCAGAACCCTCCTTGCCATCCTCTGAAGTTACAGATGAACCTCCAACTCTTACAAAAGAGGAGCCGGGACACCCAAAAGCTCAGGTACGGGAGGGGATAGAAGCTTGTAACTTGGATTTTTCATTGAATTAGTCACTTTTCCAAATTCAATCTCAAGGTGACTTCTTTATGGATGCAGCGGGTAAGAAGGTCATGTGAAGGGGTACATTTTCACTGCTTTTTCTTGATTTCTTTCATCTTTGGGGCCTAGTGAGGCACTGGTATGGTTCATTCCTTCCACTAATACCCTGAAGGGACATTAATCAAAGTAGGCATGCTGGCACATTTTGTACAGATTCTTTTTACCAAAGGGCTTTGCATGGGTAGTCTTGATGTGATCATTGCTTCTTGAAAAATTAGCTGATGAGATTTACTTCTGTTTTCTGTATGCCTGGGTAATTTTTTCATCTAAAACTATGTATTGTCCCAAAATGTTTCCACGCTCCTTTCCCTCAAACTCTAAAAGAATGAACAATTCCGCATGCCACCTTCTCTAACTGCCTTCTGTCTTTCCAGGGAACTGAAGAAGAGGAGGAGCCTGGTGCTCCGCCCCTGAAGAGGATACGCGCAGAACAGAACTTGCACTTTCCAGCAGTCTCAGAGAGCTAGCCCTCTATGCCTGTGGGAAGGTTTGCATTCATGTACTCTCAACGCCATGACCTGCTGGACTTTACCCCTATTTATTTTATATCAATTTGTACTGGAGCACCACTAGGGTATATATCCCGTATCTAATTTGTGTGTGAGAGCTGGTGTCACTGTTTTGGGTCTGCAGGGCACAGCTACTATGTGGTGCCACACAATATATTTGTCCTGCTTGTATGTAGTAAGTTTGCCCTTGGCAACAGAAGAGCTGGAATATCCTCACCTTCCCCTGCAGTATCTTCAAGAATTCCAAGAGCAGTAGGACTAGGGTATCCTGGCTGGCCTCAGGCAGAAGCAGAAATTGTCTGTGCTCTTGTAATGTTCTGCACAGTACAGGCAGTCCCCGAGTTACAGATGCCCGACTTAAGTACGACTCAAACTTAAGAATGCCGTAATGGCTTCATTCGATTTCACTGAGCAGCATTTCCAGTGGGATAGACTCCTACACTTCTGCAGCAGATTCAGGAATGATGCATGGCACAGAATAGTATGTGGTTGTGCATGCTGTAACTTAGAGGGTCAAATAATCTGTATGCACCGCTAATGATATTAACAAAACTTGAAAAAACACTGGAATAAGTCAAGCTGTTGTGAATGCACACCGGGAATCTTCAGATTACCACCCGAATATATCGATCCATAAGATCAAATAAGTCGTCAAGTTTCCCTTTTTCCTTGGTGTGTAATCTTTGTTAGTTCATTCATGCTACTATTAACTTGATTAGTTATTTTTGTAAGTGCTCGTGCATCCTTCATACTACTAATTAATTACTTATAAATCGTAAATTCATCCTTTAGTTATATAAATATTATTTCACTTGTTTACAAGAAACTTAGCTTAGTCAAAATCGTTACTGCATCAGTCCCCTTCCGACGGGTTTCATGCTTCTTCAGGGTCGGGGTTACTGAAGGTGCAAAAATCTTAAGCTACTCGCTTGTGTCATTAGAATGTATAACCGACGACACAAGCGAGTAGCTTAAGATTTTTGCACCTTGAGTAACCCCAATCCTGAAGAAGCATGAAACCCGTCGGAAGGGGACTGGTGCAGTAACGATTTTGACTAAGCTAAGTTTCTTGTAAACAAGTGAAATAATACTTATGAAGTGAAACAGTATTTATATAACTAAAGGATACCGACTTACTTGATCTATATACTCGGGTGGTAATCTGAAGATTCCCGGTGTGCATGGTAGTTCATTCACAACAGCTTGACTTATGCCAGTACCTTAGAGGGAACACCGGTAGGAACAGTTGAGCAGCAAGAAACTTAAAATCTACAAGTTCTGAGTTACAGACAAATCCGGCTTAAGAATAGCTTTAAAAACGTAACTCATTCTTAACTCAGGGACTGCCTGTTCTCCATTACTGATTTCTTAAATCCTCTGCACATTATACTTATAATTTAAGATTAATGTTGCATATGCAGACGCATTCAATAGCTGTCCCTGGAGATCTCTAGGTAATCCGAGATCTTCTCATTGATAGATGAACGCAGGGAAATGATTCCCAGAGAAGCATCATCTAAAAGCTCAGGCATTATTCTCTATTCTGATGGAATGAAGGAATTAGATGCAATGCTGTGAACCCATGTGTCCAAACACCAGCCAACAGAAGATGGCTCAAGTACAGATTGGTACATTTTGTTCTGGAATTGTAGATCAGCCTGTTTCCCAGGCAATCCATGCAATCTGCTGAAATGCACCACTTCGGAGGCACTGGAAACACTGAAAGTGAGTCCTTGCAAGCAGCTGAAAATCCTGCTGAACCACCCACTGAAAGAGCAGCCGTGGCATCATTGAATGCTGCGTTCTGCCATCTACTGAAAGGACCAATATGCTAATTTTTATTTTCAGTAGATCTAAACATTCCCAACATAATTTGATTGTCTTTGTGAGTAAAACAATGGACAAGGTATCCATGTTCTTAGTGTGTCGGCTTTTGCAAGACATGCATTTCCAAACTCAAGGGATTTTCAGTAGACTTGTCAGAAAATACTGCCAGAGTGGAGCTGTGCAGCTGCCTCAGAATATTGAAAATGTTTTCCGTGATGATGGAGAGCAAGGGAACAGATGAAAATCTGACTTCACAACCAGTTTATAAGTCAGACCACATTGCCCTGCTTGCTAGCAAATGGAAGAAGCAGTACAAATACGGGTGGGATAAATCATCACTGTAGATCTGAGTTTATGCCAGACACTACATCCCGATTTCCCTCCGTTTCTCCCAGGGATATTGGAAGATACGTTATTAAATATTTTGCTCAGAAATCCCCTCTTTGCTCAAGAATTTGTCTATTTCAGAAACAGTGAGATGCTCTTTTTGTCCACAGTTCTTTCTTGGACATGGGAGATTCTTTGTGTTTGTTCAGAACTACTCTAGGTCTAAGATAAGGAGCAATATATTATATATATTTTTTTTTTGCTCAGAGTTCTCTGTTGGACACAGAGAAATATTCTTGTGTTTTTTTTCAGGGTATTTTTCCCTTGGTCACCATGGGAAGTATTATTTCTCTTAAAAAAAAAAATCTGCATGTGAAATAGAATTTTGTGATTTATTTTTTGTTTAGAAATTGTTGAAGAGAATAAAAATGGTCTACTGTAAGTGAAGAACTATTTTAGCACTGAATAGAATATTTTTAAAATTAAACTATTTCTAATAGAATCTGAGTTTGGATTTCTCAGTCCTTCGTTCTGGTAGTGAAGCAGCCAGAAAAGTGGTTTCCGAACTGTGGGGTTGCATCATTCGGAGTAACAGAGCTGCCCAATTCGGGGCCTCCCTAGTTAGATTGTGATCCCACCGGGACAGAGAGAGAAAATACTTCTACTTGATCACTGTTCAATGTAAACCCCTTTAGGATAGTATAAGTAAATAAATAAAATAGAAATAAAAGTGGCAATCTTTCAATAAACGACCGCCTCATCCAAACCACCTCTACCAGGCATAGAAAAACACCCCCCCCCCCCCAATCAAAGAAGTAAAACGGAAAAAACTATACAACGGACTACTGGCCACTCAGGCAGCGAAGATAGACAACCAAGTCTCCAACCTATTGACAACAACCCCAGACTGCAAGATGTTCAGAAAGGAAATAAAAACTATACTCTCTATACTATACTGTCTAAGGTATTGTATAATTCTGTGTGTAAGAGGTATGACACAAAAGCAAAAAGAAACTAACAAATTACAATGAAAACACAGCAGTCAGTAAGTAATCTGCTCACATAAAAATTTGGTAAAAGTGATGTTATTACAAGGGAATCAAGTAGAGGTAATGTTATCAGAACAATAAAAGAATGCAAAATTAACATAAATATAAAATAAAAAGAGGGAATTGTGAGAAATGAAAATACTACTAATTTCATATGGTGTGGTCAAATAACTACAGAGAAACTGTAAAGATATTCTAATAAGGCAGGGGGTTATATAATTAGTACCCTAAAGAGGTAACATAGAAATGACAGTAAGAAGTTCTCACATTCGAACTCCCTTTCCAGCAAGGGATGGAATGAGAGCTAGATAGATGGTGGCCACCGAAAGAGAGAGGGGTGGGGGAGGGGAAAAGTGTGCTTTGTCAGGTTTAATTTTGTGGTTAGGATTATATTGTGTGTCCACCTACCTACGACCCAGCCCTTTTCCTACTACCTTTCCCCCTTCCCCAAAACTCTGTCCCCAACTAAGTGCCTGTTTGTGTTTCTGACGTTCCTATGCGGCTCTGAGGGAACTAGGCGTATTGCCTAGAATGAACTTGAAGCCATGCTCCTTTACTATTATGACATCACAGGAGGTAATGCCACACTTACAGAAGTGAGAATCCTGATACAGTGGCATTTTTCCCATCTCACGTCTGAGCAGAGCATCTTCAGAAGCGACAGAATTAAAGCTTTAGCCAATAAAGCCAGCAGCAGCAGAAACTGTTCATTACTACTTCATTTTCCCTTACTATTTTCTGGAAGTAGGGTTACCAAGCAACCCCCCAATTTCAGGACAGGTGTTAATCCAGTCCTAATTTTAACCAATGGCTGCATGGTCATAAGGGAAAGCCAGGTGTGGATTAGCTTAACCTGAAAACTAGAAGCCTTCACTTGCCAAGTGCATTGACGCTTCAATATATAGTGTCTTCTGGTTGAAAGCGGCAGTTAGGATCTGCGGACTGATAGCCTGGATTTGGCGCTAAGGCCCTGAAGCAGTGCTTTCGGCCACAAAATGATCGTCATGTTCAGTGGTTTTTACCATTAATCATTCTCGGCTATTTTTTGCTCCCACCTGCGAACTTTCCATGAAAGAGATTTGCAACTAGACTACTACTATTAATTATTTTTATAGCGCTATAGAGAGTCATAAAGAAGAAGAGCTTACAATCTAAACAGCCAAACAGTTCTTGCATATTCATTGTGGATATCCTGAAAACCTGACTGGCAAGGGGGTACTCCAGGACCGATTTGGGACACACTACCCTGCCCCATGACTCACACATTTAACAGCACTGGAGTACAATCATATAACAGGGGGAGTGTGTGGCACAGTGGTGAGAGCTACAGCCTCAGCACCCTGAGGTTGTGGGTTCAAATCCTATGCTGCTCCTTGTGACCCTGGGCAAGTCACTTAATCCCCCATTGCCCCAGGTATATTAGAGAATCGTGTGAGCTCGAGTACCTGAATGTAAACCACTTAGGCCACGGGGTGTAAAACTCTGTACTCGAGGGCCACAATCCAGTCGGGTTTTCAGGATTTCTCCAATGCATATGCATGAGATCTATTAGCATACAATGAAAGCAGTGCATGCAAATAGATCTCATGCATATTTGACTGTGAAATCTTGAAAACCCGACTGGGTTGCGGCCCTCGAGGACCGAGTTTGACACCCCTGACTTCGTCCATAAGTGGTATAGAAAGACTAAAATTAATAAATATGATAAATGTCAATACAATTCAAACAGTACCATAGTAGACAGCATTAATAAATATTAAAATAATATAAATATAATACAATGTCAGCATACTAGAAATGGAACACCTAAAAAGCCCACATTAGAACATTGAAATAACAGGTGTGATGCTAATGCTGCCCCTACAATACAATTAAACAAGTGCAGATACATAGATAGAGACAAAATGGGTGGTACAAAGCCAATTGGGATAAATAGATGGATGGCTAAACTCAAGGTAAACGCCTTAGAATCAAAGGCTGGACTAATAATCTGAAAGATGAGAAGTCGAAATAATTTTTGAGAGTGCGAAGTTTCCACAATGTGAAAAAACATTTTTTGTCCCGAGAACTGGCATGATCATCAAAAGTTAGATGACGATCCAAGTATTTTGATGGTGGGGGTCCATTCAATCTCAGAGGTTTCATTGATCTTAGCAGAGACAGAATCATGCTAGGGCCTTTTCTTGTCTTCTTTTGTTTAGATTTTCTTCTTTCTAAAGGATATCCTTGTCCTATCAGCTCTTTTAGTAGTCTATAAAGGAAAAGATTGTTTCCACATATAAATTTGTTTTGTAATTTCAAAGAGGGATTTCTTTCTGAGTTTCTGTACCAGTTGTTAACTTGTATATAAAGCATTTGAAAAACAAAACAAAACTTCCCCAACTTTTTTTTCTCTTTGCTCCCAATTGCATTGCATCAGATGCCTTTCCACTTTTTTCCCCCCAATTCCTCTCATGGGGAAAACTGTACTCAAATTTCACCACAATCAAGGCACTCATAGGCCATGCCAGGTTTAGTTTCGACTCCTTGAGTTTACAGCCAGGAAATGGCAGCTGTTTCCAACACTGCTAACACAGAATGAAGGGTCCCTACTTCATCCCAACCCCTAGTTAGCACTAACAGCATGGTTTCTGCTGTCATTGACGTGTCTAGGAAACCTTCCACTCAGTGCTGTTATGCTTCAAATAGACCTTATTTTCTTCCTGGTGTGCAATGCGTTCTCTGGATTCCGTTACCTGTCCATTTTCATCCATTCTAGACTACCTTTTCTACCTATCTAATTCTGGTCTATAAACCAATTTGGTTAGAGTTCATCTAAGTGCTATCATTGCGTTTTGCTCCCACCTGGACAAGAAATCTGTCAGTTCATCCCTTAGTAGCTCCTAAGGAACGGTATTGGGCAAATACCGGTTTGAAGCTCATCCTTATTTGCCTGAAGCAGCCGCGAGGCAAAACAGTTTGCCATCGTCGGTGGGACCGGGAGCCTGTGCCTGATGACATGCTAAAGATAAGTGTTTAAGCAATAATTTTGAGCAATATTTGTGCCATTTAATAGAAGTTAGATAATATCTGAACATTGGAATATAAGTTGTGCCATTTAGGAGGTTTTTATACCAATGAAGTTATTCACCCTCTCTAGTTAGAGAAGGGTTTCTCCCTGATGGGGGTCTGAGGCTTTTCCTCCTGTGACATACTTCCAGTTAACATTGTCTGTTTTCACATATGTCTACAGCTTTCGATTGATGTGAATCCCATTGCTTGCCCTGGATCAGTAGCATGAAATGTTGCTACTCCTTGGGTTTTGGCCACCGTGAGAATGGCTTGATGGACCATTGGTCTGACCCAGTAAGGCTACTCTTATGTGAATATGGACTATTTAAACCCACTTTCTGTTTTTCTGTCTTTCAACCAGTTCTTAATCCATAAAAGGACATGGAACAGTCTCCTGGAAGAGGTGGTGGAAACAGAGACTGTGTCTGAATCCAAAAAGGCCTGGGATAGGCATGTGGGATCTCTCCGAGACAGAAAGAGATGGGCAGACTAGATGGGCCATTTGGCCTTTATCTGCTGTCATGTTTCTATGTTTCTACCTCCTAGCCCATGACTTTCTAATTTCCTCAGAAGTCATTGATGAGGTACTTTGTCAATAATTTTATTAGCAATAGTAACTCTGACCAAAGTTGCCAGTGAGGAAATGGTGCTTGTTCTGTGCTAAACTAAGAATTCACACCAAAGCGCTCTTTCAAAGTACGGAATCAATCAGAAAATCTAGGCAGCTTCAACCCCAAAGACTTGGCATTTCAGTAGCCAAACCAGCTACAGTGCTGTATCCGTTCCTGTTATGTAGAAGCTGCTAACAAGTCAGAGCTCCTGTGGCTCTCCTAAAATCTGCTTTGCCAAAGTCCTTCACGTTTACTTCACACTACAACTTAGTCCAGTTCGCAATCTTATCTTTATTTATTATTAACATCATTATTTGATATTAAAAAACCATTGCATCAAGGTTGCTTCCATGATCAAGATTTAAAAAGAAAATACAAACGTCGACTCTCACATTTTTTTTCTCTGTAGGCTGCCCGTGGATGAATAGAGCAGCCCTTGTGTGCCTGATTCAGTCCTGCTTGTGAGTGGCTGGGCCTAATATTTAAATCATCTTTCTGGGGCTAGCAGGGCATTTTTAGTGGCACTTAGCTGTATAATGCTGCTGAAAATACCTGTTTAGCACGCAAGCCAAAACTAGCTCTTTTGTGGGCAATCCAGGGGCGGAGTTGGCCCTTAAGTGGCTAAGATAACCACAGAAATAGTCCTGTCTTTATGCTGCTCTTTATAGCTGGTTAAGCACTTAACCAGTTATGTTTTCGCTGGCTCTGTATACCCAGAAATTCAGTGCTGGAGTCCGGATATGGCCTGGCATTGAATTTTCCAGGTATAAGGCCACTGATTGCCACCAGCTGGATATCGGGCCCGTTGTTTCTCACCTGTAACCATGTTTCTCATAGACAGCAAGACTGATCAGGCCCACAATCCTTCCCTTACGTTCCCGACAGGGGAATTGCTTCTTCAGCTACGGAACTATCTGGGGGCCAGCGAAGAACATTGTTCATGAGAAGGGCTGCTCGTGCTCAGAACTTTACACACTAGCTTCTGAGCTCTGTACCATCCCGCCTCTTGTCAGCTCCTTGCAAGCCTTGTCAGTTTTGCTGTCTGTTACAGGTAAGAAAAATACTTTATATGGCATGCAGAGGCAATTTTGTTTTGTTAGGCATCTGGACTGCTGATTCTACAGTTCACTGGAGTGCAATGCCTAAGGCCGAAGATGAACTGGCTGCATTACCATAGCTGTTACCCAAGATACCATCTGAGCTTGGTCCTGCTTCTTGAGTCAGCTGTGTAGGCATCAGTATCACATCCTGAAGAACTGCCAAGGAAAGAGATTTCAAGTCGGCCCTGGATCTCTGAAAACCCCTCTTGTTGCACTCGGGATCTGCAGCACTGATTTCCGTGGGTTAGCTCAGGGCCTAGAAATGTCACTTTACGTTGGGATGTATAAAAAAAAAATTCTACCTTGCCGACAGGGTAAATTGGCAGCTCTTGAGTCCTGACTGGAATACTTTGTAGTGTCCTTTAATAGAGCTGGGTTGTTTAATGGAGCCAGGGCCCTTCCACGTTAACAATGTTTAAAAGGCTGCAGAATCTGATTAGCTGGATACCAGATGATATTTGAGAAAACCTAAAAGGCTCACTCTTCTTACTGAACTGAATTGACTGTTCAGAAGAAACAGAGCTTTTTGTTTGCGCAGCTCTTCTTCTGAACTACACGTTGATCCACCTCTCTCCAGCACTGGATTGCAGATACTGGCCTGGTATTTTAGTAAGGATGAAGGGACTATGCTTTTGATACCTTTTCAAGAACGTGGCAGACTGGTAGCACTGGAAGGGAACAGAGAGGAAAGCTGCCCCTAGCCCTGGCACCTCTGTTGCTGCTATTTCTGCATCCTCTCCTCCCCACCTTTCCCTCGTTTATGTTGGCAGTCAATGAAGAAAGGAGCTGATTTAATTGGCAGTTGTATTTGTGGCCTGGGTGTGATGAAAAGGGACTCTGTCTGCATGTTCCACAGAATATGTTTCCATTCCTAATACAATATTCCCTTCATTATTAGCTGAAAGGGCCCCTTCAGACAAATCTTTCTTTTGCTTTTACCCCCCCCCCCCCTCCAAAAAAAAAGAAAAAAGTATGAGCACACAATAATGTGCTTTCACACCAGGGTTCTGAATTCCTGGATAGTCTATAAGGAGAAAAGAGGTTTGAGGTGGCCCTGATATATATGGACATTTTTTTCTGGTAGTGTTTGGATTCCTTTAGTGCAGGGGTGTCCAACCTGCGGCCCCGTGAAGTATTTTGTGTGGTCCCGGTCGAGGGCGATGAAGTGTTTTCCTCTGCTGCCCCTGGGTGTTTACTGTCTTGCCGGCTCCCTCCTCTGTCTTGCTGCAGCGTTTGTGTGTGCGGCCCCAGAAACATTTTTTTCGGCCAATGCAGCCCAGGGAAGCCAAAAGGTTGGACACCCCTGCTTTAGTGTAACGACTTCCATTCTAAAAGCACTGCTGAGAGATGGGAAATATTCTGCACCCTCTGGAACTCCTCGGCTCTTCCAGTAGGGGGCAAACTTGGCTCTCTCACAAATATCCCCATAGCACAAAGCTGTAAATATTAGGATCGGTTTCAAAAATAAAGTTGGGAGTTATCTGACACAATGTATAACAAATTCTGGTAACTTCTGTGAAAATAGGAAAACGACAGCAGATGAAAACCATATGTCTTATCCAATCATCCCATCCATACCAACTTCTAGCACTACAATCCAGTTAGAGGATGTCAACTTAAAAGACATCATCAACACCTTCTCTCACATCAGGCAGCACTATGGGGTAAAGAACTAGATCAATTGCTTACGCCTACTACATATGGGCCTAAAAACATATCTGTTCCTGAAGTATTTAGGCAGCTGACCTGTACAATTCTTACTCCAAAATAACTGTTAATCTATACCTGCTAATCACTAGCTCTTAACTCTGTTTATTCCACTCAAGTTGCACCATTTTTTAACCATTGCAAACCGCATAGAACTTCACGGTCCTGCGGTATATAAACTGTTATTATTATTGCAATCCCTTCCGCTCCCTCAGAGATCCTTTCCTGAATTCAGATGCAGTGAATTCCAGGCATCCACCACCCTTTCCACAAAAAATATTCCTTAAATTACTCCCGATTTATAAACTTGGAGCTTCATCTTATGCCCCCCCCCCCCTCATTTTGCAGCTTCCTATCAATTGAATGAGACCCACCATGTATAAGGAAGACATTTTAAAAAGTTCGATTTATTTACTATACTGAGAAATAAACCAAGGTTAATCTAAATGGTTTACAATAAAAATATTGCTTAAAAAAAGAGGAAGTAAAAACAAAAGTAAAACAACAAAGGGAAGGGAACAAAATAATCAAAACACATAATTACAACCAACAATCAAAGAATGTATTTGGTTCTGCCCACGCAAGTTAAGATATAATCAAGAAAGCTAGGGAAAGACCTTTTTATTTGCATATCACTTTGAATTATGATATTGCGATTGAATCAAATGTTGTTTAAATTTTGACAAATCAATTTGCAGATTTCTTGTGCAGAAGTTTGAATTTTATTGTGCAGAATTCTGCCAGTAGAAGTTGGACACCATTTTCTATGGCAGCTGAAGCTTGGAGTAAATGCTGGCGCCCAACTCCAGGCGTTTTGGTGTAGAAATGGGGCTATTCTCTAACCTTGCATGCAACTCTTAGGAATGCCCCTGCCGTTCTCTTGTCCACACCCCCTTTTGAGTTGCACGATAGGGGATTTATGCACACAGGATTATAGAATAGGGCACGGGGATATGTACACACAAATTTCAATTGCCTGTTCACCGCCTGTCTCTGCCACCACTGCTGCTGCTTTAGGAGGTCTGAAAGTTGAAGTCTCATGGGGGGGGGAGTTAGATTGGAAAGTGCTGCACAGGAGGGATGGAATGGAAATCTGCTGCACAAAGGGATTGGAGAGAGGGATTGAAAGCTGCTGCAAATGGGGGGGGGAGAGGAGAAAAAAGAATTGTTGGACATGGGGTGGAGATGAAGGGAGAGATGCAACAAAGAGGTAGAATTGAGCTTCTATTTTTAGGAGATGATTCGGTATATAAGACTAAGAATTAGATTAGAAAGGGGTGAGAGGGAGAAATCCTACATATGGTGGAGGGGAGGGAGATATGCATGGAGAAGAGAGGGAGAAATGTTAGACATAGGATGAAGAGCAGGGAGAGATGGTGCATGGGGAGAGAGAAAGAAATGTTCCACATGATACGGAAGGGAGAGATACTGCATGGAGGGGAATAGCGAGGTTTGACCTAGGGCACAAGCCAGAGAGAGAGAGAGATGATAGACAGTGGGAAAGAAATGTTGGCTATGGCAGTGGAAGGAAAGGTACAGAGATGGAAGATAGATGGTGAGCACAGAGAAAGAAAATGTCAAATGGGCAGGAGACCCTAGTGAGCGAGTTAACAGTTGACAAACAGAAACCAGAGCCTGGGACCAACATAATTTGAATAATAAAATGACTAGACAACAAAAGGTAGAAAAAAATTGTATTTTCTAATCTGTGATTACAATATGACAGATTTGAAATGTGTATCCTGCCAGAGCTGGTGTTAGACAGAAAGCTTGAGCTAGGACTTAAAAGAGAGAGAAAAAGTCTTTGTTTATTTTGTTTATACCACAGCGCTTATGTGGGGTTGGAGAGGTTATAAGCCTATATAATATTAGATTGTAACACGTTGAATATTAAACTATAACCCGTTCTGAGCTCTCTGGGAAAGGCGGGATCTATAAATAAATAAATAAAATTACTGAAAATATTTTTTATATTGGGGGGGGGGGTTAAAAATTGATCAGCCCCGGGTGTCACATGCCCTAGGTCCGCCACTGCCACATCCCCTGGTAATGAGTTCCAGAACTTAACTTTGTTGAATGAAAAAAATATTTCCTCCTATTTAATTTAATGTTATTTCCATGTAACTTTATTGCATGTCCCCTAGTCTTTGTACTTTTTGAAAGAGTAAAAAATCGATTCACTTTGACCCATTCTACATCCCTCAGCCATCTGGTGTGGAAGAGTAAATGTGTTTACTCTTTCAAAAAGTACAAAGACTAGGAGAGGCTATGGAGTAGTACACTTAAAACAAATTGGAGAAAATATTTTCATTCAACGCATAATTAACCTCTGAAATATGTTTCCAGAGGCTGTTAATGCAGCTGGGTATAAAAAGAAGGTTCCTGGAGGAAAATCCCATGATCCATGAAGGTGGACTTGGGGAAATCCACTGCTTATCCCTTCAGCATAGACACTGTCTACCTTTTGGAATTCTAACAGGTATTTGGGGCCTTTGAGATACTGGGCTTGATGGACCTTTGGTTGACCTTACTTTCTCCAGATTCCAGCCTCCTGAATCTTTGTCCTTGTCCCTTGAGTTTTCTTTGTATCACTCTTTTATCCTCAACTTTTCTTTCTCCATCTCTGTTCTTCTCTTCAAACCAGACGGATCTTATGATCTAGGTACAAGAGAGGAGATACTCTGCATTTTTACAGTTTTCCTTTTTTTATCAGGCATATTGTAGCCATACTAGGTATATCGTTTTACTCATCTGTGTCCATCTATATGCATGGACTGGAAGCTCAGTCTATAAACTAATTTGTTAGGAAGTTGATAGGTGAATCTCTTACAGGAACATGTTTGCCACATTTCTGTTAAATCAGTGGAAGGAGAAAACCCAGGTCCATGAAGTAGTAGGAAAGCCAGGTGATACTATGGGGCCATCATCCTAACTCTACCCTATGCACGAGATTGGTGCATTTAGGGAGCACATGCTGCTCTTCTGCAACCAAAAATGTAGCCATGTTCCAGGACTTGGCTGTACTTGGGTACTTGTGACCCGGATTGCCACTATTGGAAGCAAGATACTGGGCTAGATGGACCCAGACACACTGACTTACAAGTGGGCTGACCATCAAACACACCTACTTTGTGTTACTCTGCAAGTGCATATCCATTCAACTTGTTGCAGATGACTGAGACGCTGCCATCTTTTAATGGATCTTGGTGGGGTCTTAATATCTCCAGTTAGATATCATCAGACCTTCTTCATTCTCTGTTTAATACCGGTCAAGCTCGCTACACGATCACCCTCTCTCCTTCCTGACAATTCAACATCACCCGTGAGTGCACGATCTGTTAGGACCCAAGAATTTCAGATTACCTTTTCCTTAATCAACACCATTTTCTTTTCCTTGCTGTTTCTGAGACATGTTTTCCCTCTTTTTATGCTGGCCTTTCTGAAAATATACCCAAGCAAGAGAGCCTGTGCCAGTTCGGAAGTGCCATAGTCTGCTCCTGGAGAAACTCACTCACTGCTCTCTGTCTTATGTTACAGGAGAACAGCTTCAGCAGAATGTTGAAGTCCTTTTTCCCCCCTTTAACAGGGCATTTATTTTTCTTAGCTGGCTCCATGCTGTAGTGCCAGAACAGAGTGCTGAGTTTAGTTAAACATGAGTATTCCTGAATAGAAAAATAGAATTAGTGTAAGAACACATCAAAAAATTGGTTTAAAAATACCTGATGATTTACAGCCCAAACTTTTTGACGTTGTTGGGGTTTGTTTTTGGAACGGCTGGGGAGCCTCCAGGACCACGTTAGGAACCACTGATCTAGGCCCCTGCACATATTTTATGAAGAACACTGGTACTTCACAATTCCACCCCAAAACTCATCTACAGGCACTGTTTTAAATTGTAAACAGTTAACCTGCAAATACATACACGTGCACACACTGTGCCATGGACCAACCAGAGAAAGTCCACCATGCACTTTACTTCATAGATCCTGTGAATCACAAAGCATTTTGCATCTTTAGCCTACACCCCTCTTGGGATTTCCAGCAGGTCTTCTGTGCTAAACTTCCAGGACAACCGGAAGGAGAACAGAGAAGTGACAGAACCATCTCTCTCGTCATAATACAGTACATACTAGAATGGAGATATTAAAAAGTTCCTTTACATGCAAAAACCAAAGATCATTCCTTATTCACCAAATCAAGCTCGAATGAACCAGACTCTGCACTTTTTGTTATCTTGAGCCTTATGTCTCAAAAATAGAGCGATCAACCTGTTCGCGTGTGGGTGATATAGATAGGCCAGGCTGGGATAGTGCAGTGGTATCGAGAGGCTGGGGAGGGGAGTAAATTAGTGGTGATGAGGTGAGGTCGGGGAGGAAGAGAGACTAGTGGGGCATTCCCTAGCTCTTCCTTTAGCCATGAGCTGCTATGCTCTGTATCTAGCCGGTTGTGTCCGTGTCCATGCCCCTACTTACTTTGTTTTCCTTTTTACAGAAATGATCATTTATGCCAAATTATTTTGAAAAATGGACTCATTTGCTCTAGTGTAGTTTTCAAAAAATGTTATTCTCTTGTCACGCCCTCCCTCCATCTAATAATAAATCTAACCCTTTTTAACTTTATAGAAAAATGAAGGCAGATAAAGACCATATGGCCTATCCATGCCATCTACTAGCCCATCTCTTCCTTAGAAATCCAATGTACTTATTCCCAGGCTTTCTTGAATCCGCAGATGCTTCAGTATTGAAGGCTTTCAGCACAGCATCTTGAAAAAACACAATGTATCCTGTGTTTTTAATTTTGACGATTGAAATGTGTATTTTTTGTTGTTTTCTGTGTGCTTTCCTATTTTTTACTTTTATACTTATGTAAACGGCTGAGAACTAAGATCCAGCGGTATATCAAATCTGAATAAACAAACATTTAATAGAAACATGGAAAAATGAAGGCAGATAAAGACCATATGGACCTATCTTACCACTCCTTATAATCGACTGTGTCATTCCTTTCTCTGTTTCTATCTATTTATTGTAGTTTCTTGTAAACAGCTTAGCTACTTTTTGTAATTTGTAGTATATCAAATAAAAGTGAAACTTGAAAAAGAAGTACAGTCAAACTTTGGATAGCGAGTAACGTGGTTTATGAGTGTTTTGCAAGACGAGCAAAACATTTTCTGAAATTTTAACTTGATAAACGAGCGTTGTCTTGCAGTACGAGCACATATACGTCATGTCAAATATGCACAACATAAGCACATCTCACGCTGAGCGTAATAAAAACATTATGCCCAACTCACCCGCAGTGACTGTTCGAAACGAGTGAGATCTTGCAATACGCACAGTACTGTATTTTCTATTAAAGTTTTTGGGATGTGGAACGAATCGTCCGAGTTTCCATTATTTCCTATAGGGAAATTTGCTTTGATATACGAGGGCTTTGGATTCCAAGCATACTTCTAGAACGAATTATGCTCGCAAACCAAGGTACCACTATATGCACGTCCAAAGATTCTGATTTTAAACTTTAGAAACCTGAGCATTGTAAAGGATGACATCCAAATAAGGAGGGAGGAGTGGCTTAGTAGCCTCAGCACCCTGGGGTTGTGGGTTCAAATCCAGCGCTGCTCCTTGTGACCCTGGGCAAGCCACTCAATCCTTCATTGCCTTGGGTATGTTAGATAGATTGTAAGCCCACCAGGACAGATAGGGAAAATGCTTGAGTACCTGATTGTAAAACCGCTTAGATAACCTTAATAAGTGGTATATAAATACCTAAAAATGAATAAACTGTAGGGAATTAAGACCCCCCCCCCTACAAAAAAAAAAAAAAATTAAAAAAAAAACCAAAACCAGGAATAAAGTTTGGTCACCCAGCAGGTTAGTTTTATCACAATTCAAAATCTCAATTCCCCTCCCCCCCCTTTTTTTTTTTAATTTGTTGGTAAACTACCTTGTTCTGTATTGGAAAGATAGGATATTAAGCATAATAAACAATAAAATTACCTTGTCATAAAGCCATAATGCCATTGCTTCTGTGCAAACTTATAGGAGATGACGATCAGGGAAATTAAGAAGAATATCATCGTCATTAAATAATGACTTCAAGTTCAAGTTTCAAGTTTATTATGGTATTTGATATAATCGCAGTATCCAAATCCAATGCGATTTACAAAATTATAACTTTAAACTAATGCTGCAAGAGGAATAAAGACAATTTTAAATAAGAGTGGAGAAATAATAGAGCCCTGAAGAATACCACAAATCAAATTGCAAAGAGAAGAGGTAACCACTGAAAATGAATGAGCAGATAGAAATTAAAACCAATAAGAACAGTTCCTTCCATATCTCTCTCAGCAAGTCTATTAAGAATATGAAGAGAAACTTGCCAAAGAGGCCCAATCTCATAATACAAGTGCATCAGAAGCAGAAAACCTGTGTGGGAATCCATGGAACCGTTGAACTATCAAGGAGCAATAGGGGCACTCAGGGAAGATAAGGCCGTAGCGGAGAAACTAAATGAATTCTTTACAGAAGATATAAGAGGTGGAGGAACTGAAAGAAATGTCATTGAACCTGGAAGATGTACTGAGCCAAGTTGAAGAGTGACAAATCACCTGGACCGGATGGGCTCTGAAAAAACTTAAACATCAACTTGCTGATCTGCTGTTAGTCGCTAAAATCGTCCATAGTACCTGAAGATTAGAGGGCAACCGATATTATGCCAATTTTTAAAAAGGGTTCAAGGGGTGATCCGGGATATTACAGACCAGAAAGCCTGATTTTAGAACCAGGCAAAGTAGTGGAAACTATTATAAAAAATAAAATCATAGAAAATCTCTCATCTCCAGGATAAATCATATTGTCCACTAAGGAGGTGCCTGATGCCTTCCCTTCTCCTTCACCATGACTCCTGTACACTTCTTTCTTCTCCTAATACTGACTTTTCCCAGACCCTTTCTTCACCCAAAACCATGTAACCCCCTCACCAACACCTTGAATTCACCATCTCACCCTCCCTTCTGTCCTGCACTTTCTTTTCAGCCTTGCAGATTCAATGCTTTCTGCCTCTCAGCCGCCACTTAAAACTGAACATGACCAAGACTGAGCTACCTATCCTTCCCCCTAAACCTACCTCTTCCCTCCTCCCACTCTCTCATCCTTCCTCTCTTGCCAGCTCACAACCTTGGGGCCATCTTTGACTCCTCTCTTTCACTGCACAAATCCAACAGACCGCCAAAACCATTGCTTCTTTCTATACAACATCTCCAAAATCCAACCCTTCCTCTTTGAGAACACCACCAAACCCGTATCCACACCCTTATCATCTCTCACCTAGACTACTGGAACATGCTTCTCACAGGTCTTCCACGTAACCATCTCTCCTCCCTACAATCCATTCAAAATTCTTCTGCACAACTTATATTCCGCCGGAGTTGCCAAACCCACATCAACCCCTCTCCTCAAGTCACTTTATTGGCTCCCTATCTATTTCTGCATAGTCTAAACTCCTCCTACTGACTTACAAGTGCATTCACTCTGCAGCTCCTCTCTAATCTCTCCATATACCCCTCCCCAGGAACTCCATTCATCAGGCAAGTCTCTTATCTGTACCCTCCTCTTCTGCCGCCAACTCCAGACTACAATACTTCTTCCTTGCTGCACATATGCCTGGAACAGACTGCCCGAGTCATTAGGTCAAGCTCCATCTCTGGCAGTATTCAAATCCAGACTAAAAGCCCACTTTTTGGAGGCTGCATTTAACTCCTAACCCCCACTCACCGTAAAGAAACTATGCCTGAGAAACCCCCTAACCCCCTACTTGTCCTGTTGTCTGTTTGTTTGAGTTGTAGTAGTTAGTCAATGGAAAGCTTACAAAATGCTTCGATCTAAAGAGGGGGATGTGTCAAGGATGCCCATTATTCCTGCTTTTGTTCCTATTGGCCACTGAATCACTGGCAGCTAAAATCAGCACTGTCAACACATTAAGGGTTTCTGGAAAGGGGATCAAGAATTCATAATTAATCTTTTTGCATATAATATCCTTTTGTATCTAGACCAGACCCCTCACCTCTTAGACATGGCATTGTGTATGACTGAGAAAGTCTAAGGCTTAAGTGTCAACTGTGATAAGTCAGAATTGTTGCCATTAGCTTCTTGAAGACCAGAACCTTGGCATGATACTTTGACTATTTATTCCACCAGTGAAAAAAAAACAATGTGTTATTTAGGCTTCTATCTCAGTGTTAACCCTAGGGTTATGTATAAGTGCAATATTTTAGAGCCCATAGAAAAGGTTAGGAAGCTATGCTATGCTATGCTATGGAAGGAATTGTCACATTCCCTGCATGGCTGAGTTGTGTTGGTTAAAATTACTATGTTGCCTAACTTATTGTACACTCTGCAGGCAAAGCCAACGTAGATTACTAGGCGGAATGAGCAGGTTTTCTGTACCATTATAGGGTGTTTTATTTGGAGAAATAAATCGTCTCACATCAGTTACCAATTGGGGCTCCCAGATATCTGCCTCTCTAACATAGCAGCCCTGATGTGATTGGTCTATTAAGGGATTATGGGCCAGGCTCGATATTCACCTCCAGGTTGGATGATTGGCTGGGGTGCACTGTTTTCCTTTATAAATTTGTTTTATATGAAGCCTGCTAGGATAGCTTCCCAGAACCAAAAACTTTTGTTTTTAACCCCTATAAGACTGGCATAGAAATGGTGGAGGAAAATGCTGATGAAAAGACCATTCCTTTAGTTAGAGGGTAACAAGAATTTTCCTCAAGAGATGAGGACCTGGTTCCAAGTTTGAACTCAGCATGGATGTGCCAATCTGAGACATTTATTAGAGGTGGGAGATGGATCTTTCCCATCGTTTTTACAAATTCAGATCACGTGAACACTTCCATACTCACATTTTTGGGCCTACATCCAAGCCAGGCATTGTTGGCACATTATACAGCAACAATTGGAAGACAGTTGGGCTTATGGAACTTTAAATATTCAGATTCCGAGAATTCCAATGACCTTGAATAGATTGTCCACTTGGTATACGAGGAGCCGCTGAAAAGTTCTCAGCCCAACCAAAAAGTGAAGGACGTGGAGCCATGAAACTACACTTTTCTTGACACTTTTCATTTCAAAATGAAACGAAAAGTGTGGAATAACTTGTAAGTTTCATGGCTCCACATCCTTCGCTTTTTGGTTGGGCTGAGAACTTTTCAGCGGCCCCTCGTTTTGTGATGTCATAATGCCTCATTCCACCAACGCCCAAGAGCCAACCTCATTGGTGATGTCACAATGGATTGGTTTCCCTATGCTTGTGCCTATTTACTAGATGTATTTGCCTGACTGAAATGAAAAGTGTGGAATAACTTGTTTGTTTCACGGCTCCACATCATTCTCGTCTTGGTTGGGCTGAGAATTTTTCAGCGGCCCCTCGTACTGTTTGCCTACTTCATCGCAGACAACCATATAGGAAATATTGCAAATCTAACACAAGAAGCAGAAGCATGTTTTAGACTATAAATACAAAAACTTGAACCCAGAACCTTATTTTTTAAAATCTCTTCATTTCATCCTCTGGCAGCTCCTCATCTGCTCTACCCCAACTCCTTTGGCTTAGAAAATATGCAAGTATGAAGCTGGAGTAGATGTACAAGTGTATGCAGATATAAATTTGTATTGGAGGATTTGTGCACTACCAGGGCTGGGGGGGGCCTAATTTATAAGCATGGTGGCTCTATTGCCTCTTAATGTGGGCATGATTTTCCAACTGTGGCACAGGTACCTGTCATAAATGTGCACCCATTGTGCACTGGTGGGTGGATGCTATATATGGGCTTATAATGGTTTGGACAAGTTCTTGGAAGAAAAGGCATTTTACTTCTCTCAAGCATTTACCTTTTACGTCGATGTTTGGGGGGGTTATTGGACGTTATTATGGGTTCTTCTTTTTTCCTTTTCCCTAATTTCCCATTGCAAATTTTATTGTAATATTATCCTTATTGTTTTTCCCTTTAATTGTAACAGAGTTTGGTTTGTATTGTTTTCTTTTCCCATTTTCTATTCATTATAAACTGCTTAGATTTTACCTTTTGTTTTATATTTGTGCTATATTAAATAAATTGAACCTGAACTTAGCCTTCAGTCCCCAAGTGTGAATCCTTGCATACGGTATTTCTTTTGTCTTGCTTTAATTGTAATTTGGTGGTTTAATACTTTCCACAGAAAATCTGTTTTCTTTAAACGGTAGCTGGGATGTGTTCTTGCCCTATACACAGTGTTATTTATTTAAACAACTTCTAGCCTACTTAAATCCTAAATCAAGCATCGTAGAACATATTCCTCCAAATTTTAAACAAAGAATGAACCTACTTTTCACCTCTCAAAAATCCAAAGGCTCACTAATCACTTGATTCTAAAAAAGCACCAAATGCTAAACGCATCGAACCAACTTCTACTGGGGAAAAAAGCTTCAACAAATAACAAGGGTGAGAGACGTCCAATGAAGGCATTGTACAGTAGGAAGCTGTGTAGCTGGGAGTCGGGCCGAGAACTAGACCCTTGCGGGCCTGAAAACCAGCTACCAGTTCTGGAAGCAGCGAACAGGGATATTTTGAATAAACAAATATTCCTTCAGTCGTGTTCATATTTGTCTTCTTTTTTTTGGTTGAAAATGTAATAAAACTCGGGGCAGGAAATAGAATCGATTCCATGCAGTTCCATGAAATAAACTGCTGAACAGGAGGGGTATTGTCTGACCTGGCCTCTGCTTGCCAACATGCAGTTCTCTTCAGAAGGCCAGGGTGGAATTGAAAGAAAGAAGAATTTGTGCTTCATAAACCAAGAATCTGATGAGGGGAAGGTATAAAAAAAACACAGCAGGCTGGAGTGTCTTAGGGGGCGTCGATGAGGTGGCGTTTACAAGGCCTAGGAGGGAAGGTCAAAGGGACACAAAGTGGTCTAGTGCCATGTTACAACCACAGCCTCCAAGCAAAACAGTGGACCCGAGGAGGCTGCTATGAAAGAGCTTCTGTATGCCCTGCCTGGGAGAGTGGAAAATAAAGCCAATTTGGTGGTAGTTAATGGATGTCAGAAAAAGAGAAGGAGCTTAGCATTTCAGGGTCCTGCTTTGAAAAAACATTTCTCCAATTCTATGCCAGTAGGAAAATATTTTGAACACGGGAACCCTGTGTCAGTACGTAAGCAAGCACTACATGTGTGCTTCTCTGTTTTTATGTTAGTATACGCACCGGACCTGCGTGTATTTGATTTCATGTCATTTAATTTGAAAGGGAAAGGGATTGGGACTTGTTTACCACCTTTTTGTAGTTTTTCAACCACACTCAAAGTGGTTTACACGTCAAGCATTTTCCCTGTCGGTCCTGGTGGGTTCACTGGAGCAGTGGAGTGATTGAGACATGCACACAGCCTTAACAGCAGTGACAGGGAAAGGGGCTTCCGTGCCATGCCTTGTCCCTCTTGTGCTGGCACCCCCGAGCCACCACCACCCCCCAACCAAAAAAACAATATATGGCAGGAGGGATGCCCGCTCCCTCCTGCCACTGGACGCACTTGCTCCCCAAGAATAAATGGCAGGAGGGATGTAATTTCCCAGATCTCCCCTGGAACCCTTTTTTTAAAACTGGCGTAAAATTGGCCACCCTCCAATCTTCAGGTACTATAGACAATTTTAGCGACAGTTATAGATCTGTAACAGCAGGTCAGCAATTTCATGTTTGAGCAATAGATGAGGCTTACAAACATGCAAAAGACAATCCGATGATTGCTCAGGGCCGGATCCTATAAAGGGCACAACTGTCGGCCTAAAAAACGAGCATCATTCGCGTGTCCATCACGCAATGGCACTGTTTTTAGAATTGCAGCTTCATAAAAGGTAGGCGCCGTTTTAAAGGCCTACATTTCCGGTGCTTACCGTTCATGAGAATCGTGGCTACAAAGGCGCTTTATGATGCCTAATGCCACCTCCGTCGATAGCCACACCTACAGCGGTGTTAGGCGTTGTAAAGCGCCTCTGTACATGGGAGAATGGCAGCTGTTCTGGATGCGCCCTTAGGCACCTCCATTTTTTGAAATTGGTTTTTAACTGGTTTGAAACAATGCGGTCAATTACCACACTGTTGATCATCAATTGAAACAATTAATTTAAGCGCTGGTAACATAAGAACATAAGAATTGCCACTGCTGAGTCAGACCATGCTCACGCGGCGGCCCTCTGGTCTAAGACCAGCACCCTAACCGAGACTAGCCCTACCAACGCACGTTCTTGTTCAGCAGAAACTTGTCTAACTTTGTCTTGAATCCTTGGAGGGTGTTATTAGAATCAGGGCCTCAGTGTTACGTTGGAACCCTGAAAACTTTGGAAGCCCAAGACTGAAATTTAATTGCGACATGACCATGCTGGGCCTCGCACAGTACGAAAGAGCACAGAAGCAGTTTTTGAGAATGGGTCTCACGCTCTTACCCCGTCCGCCAGACCTCCAAGACTTAATGCCATGTGATTTCCGTCTTTCTCCAAAGTTCAGCTCAAATGACATGCAAAGGAAACAAGATGTGCCCTTCTTTTCCGACAGCTTTCAACAACTTGTCCATCACTGGCAGAAGTCAATTCAAGTTATAAGAGCACGTTTCAATCATTATTTTCCTTTTCCTTTCATTACGACATCTTTATTTAAAGAAAAGCTACTCAGGTGGAAGCATCACTTTTCATTTAATGCTTGCACTTCTATACTGTAATAGGTATGGAAGAAACAGCAGCAGAGAGAGACAAACAAGAAAGTAGCATGGAATATAATCGGAATCAGAGAGACAGGGTGGGGTTGGGTGGTGGGGCTGCAGGAAGACAGAGCCTACGAGATGGGACAGGGGGAGAAGACTTATTCCCTTTGAGAGGTGCCCCTCTCCCCGTCCAGAGGGCGTATGCCACAAAGTTCAGAACCGATCCATGGCAAGGAATCAGTGGCCAGTGGAGGAAATAGCAGCGGGATTAATCACCAGCAGCTGCCTTATAAATAGCTGGTGTTTTTAAGCATCCTTAGCAGTGCTTTTAATTCCAGCTGATGCTTGAGCGCTGTTAATTACACGATCTTTCCGATAATCATTCTCTCCTTTTTTTGGGCTGCTGTCACAGGGTGTCACAGAGGGGTCAGTGCTAGATCAGTTCGAAACAATTCTGTACTGGCAGCAGAGAAATTATCTGCCATTCCTACAATTAACGATGTGCCCTCCACGCACGTCAGCACACTTATACTGTGCATAGGCAGCCGTCTAATACAGTCCGCCCGTAATCTCAAGGGGCCCCTTGCGCACCATCCAAAGAAGGAGGATTCCATAAAAAGCATGAATATGAAACAGTTGGGCTGGTCTCATTTATTCTGCATTCTTACTTGTAATGTTATATCTCAAGAGAGCAGGAAGAAAAACAGATTTAGAGAAAAGAAGACTTTAACATTTTAGGTTTTAACCGTTACATGCCCATGGTGGAGAAAAATCACTGGAAACCTTCCACTTGCCCTAAAATTGCCTTTCTGGGCTTACAATCAAAGCAGTCACCGTTTGCCTTGTCTCAGGCTTCTGCATTAACCATTAGGCTATTCCTCCACTTATTTATTTACACTATTTATTCCATTTTCTATACCAGGGGAGCTCAGAACGGTTTACATTAATTTATAAGCATTTTCCCTGTCTGTCCCGGTGAGCTCACAATCTATCTAATGTACCTGGGGCAATGGGGGGATTAAGTGACTTGCCCAAAGACACAGGGAGCAGTGTGGCTTTGAACCCATAATCTCAGGGTGCCGAGGCTGCAGCTTTAACCACTGCACCTCTCTAGAAATCAAAATGCAGGAAAAGTGATCCAAGTGTAGGACAATCCAGGCATTGTGACATCACTGATGAGGTTGGCTCTCAGGCATTGGTGGAATCAGGCATTATGACATCACAATACCAGCTCTGGTTATCAGAGGCTGTAACGTTTCAATTTTCCAGGGGAGCTCAGAACGGTTTACATGGATTTATTCAGGTACTCACAATCTATCTAATGTACCTGGGGAGATGGGAGGAGTCACAAGGAGCAGTGTGGCTGTAACTTTAACCACTGCGCCACACTCGCCCATTTTTCTCAGCTCCATCTGGTTTCCCTGGGCAGTACCCTGTCTCTTCTTAACTTCAAAATCAAAAATGATAAACAACAAAAATGTGGGGTGAAATAACTATTGCCAAAGATCATAAAGAATTCATTTAACCAATAATGAAAAGAGTGGTAAGGCTGAGCTTTCATTCAAAATATAAAACTCATTTGTGGTGGGACCTCAGAAATTCATTCCCCAACTCACTATAGGGCTGATCCATTTGGGGGATTCATTTATCAATCACCACTCACCAACCTTAATGCAAAATCGTATCGTGTTAAAACAATAAATATCATAAGTATTCTGTAAACATAAGTGTGGAACTTAGCTTCAAACAGCAATGAAACTTTTGCCCGTGGCTTCGTCAGGAGACCAAGAGAAATGACTATAACTGAAGATTTAACATCCAGTGACCAATTGGCAGAAAGCTTGTCACTATGCAATCATCCTCACTAGGACTTGTGCTCCATAACTTCTGCCCTGTAATGGCGTTTTTTCAAGCTGATGTTATAAAGGCAAAAAAACAGTGGCTGCTGCCAGAAGGATGCTGGGCTGTATAAAGAGAGGCATAACCAGTAGAAGAAAGGTGTTAATGCCCCTGTACAGGTCGTGGGTGAGTCCCCACTTGGAGTATTGTATTGAAGACTTGAATCAGTCCAGAGGAGGAGGTTTGCACCAAAAGACATATGAGGAGACTAGAAGCCCTGAATATGTATACCCTAGGACAAGGAGTTATGATTCATATGTTCAAGTACTTGAAAGGTATTAACGTAGAACAAAATCTTTTCAAAAGAAAGGAAAATGGTAAAAACCAGAGGGCAGACTCAAGAGCAATGCAAGGAAATTCTTCTTTACGGAGAGGGTGGTGGATGCCTGGAATGCGCTCCCGAGAGAGGTGGTGGAGAGGGAAATGGTGACAGAGTTCAAAAAAGCATATCTAGAATCAGAAAGTAATAGTAAATATTGAAGAACTAAGGCCAGCACTGGGCAGACTTGCACGGTCTGTGTCTGTATATGGCCTTTTGGTTAAGGATGGGCTGGGGAGGGCTTCATGGCTGGGAGGGTGTAGATGGACTGGAGTGAGCTTTGACGGAGACTTCAGTAGTTGGAACCTAAGCACAGAACCAGGCAAAGCTTTGGATTCTTGCCCAGAAATAGCTAAGAAGAAGAACCCCCCCCTCCCCAACATATTTTTAGATTGAATCAGGTTGGGCAGACTGGATGGACCATTCAGGTCTTTATCTGCCGTCATCTACTATGTTGCTATGTTTAAAGCAGCGGTTCCAGCACACACCCCTTGGGACCCCCACTATTTACCCTTTTCCATTGCAAACCTGCTCTCTATTTTTTGTCTTTCAACCAGTTCTTAATCCATAATAGGACATATTCCCTCCTATCCCATGACTTTCTAGTTTCCTTAGAAGTTTTCATGAGGTACTTGTCAAAAGCCTTTTGAAAATCCAAAAACACAATATCAACTAGCTCACCTTTCTCCACCCCTTTAAAGAAAAGCAGTAGATTGGTGAAACAAGATTTCCCTTGACTAAATCCATGTTGGCTTTCTTTCATTAATCCATGCTTATGTATATGTTCTAAGAAATTCAAACCCACACTGCTCCTTTTGACCCCCATTGCCTTACCATGGAGCGATACGGAGGCATTATAGCATTCTTAGTCTTCTTAACCATCCCTTTTTTTAATAATTCCTAGCATCTTGTTTGCTTTTTTGGCTGCTGACGCACATTGGGCGGAAGGTTTCATTGAGTTCTCTACAATGACACCCAAGGTGGACCCTAGAATCCAGTAAATGTGATTCAGGTTATTCTTCACAATGTGTATCATTTTGCATTTGTCCACATTAAATTTCATTTGCCACTTGAATGCCCAGTCTTCCAATTTCCTAAGGTCTTCCTGTAGTTTTTCACAGTCAACCTCCATTTTAACAACTTTGAACAGTTTAGTGTCATCTGCAAATTTAATCGCCTCACTCATTGTTACAATTTCCAGATCATTTATAAATAAGTTAAATAGCACCAGTCCCAGTACAGACCCCTGCGGCACTCCACTGTTTACTCTCCTCCATTGAGAAAAATGACCATTTTTCTATCCGATAACCAATTCCTAATCCACAACTGAACTTTACCACCTATCCCATGACTCTCTAATTTTCTCAGGAGCCTCTCATGAGGAGCTTTGTCATAGTTAATCGATGATAGAGCTGGATCTGATAGTGATCAAGACTGACCAGTGTTAGAACCAAGATTCTGCATGACCCATCTTAGGTTGCTACGTTGGATTCTTCGGAACGTGTCCCTTACAATGGCTATATGTAAAATGGTACTGTGCAAATACAGTACATTTATTCACACATTGGGTGGACTATTTTTTAGAAGCTTGTTTCTATCAGTAAAGTGTTAATTTACTCACAGAACTGGCTTTGAATACTGGTCTCAATACACTTCCTGAAAATGTCAGTCGGGCACCTGTGCTGCACATACAGTACATAGGCCTTGTAGCAGCATAAAATTTCTAAGAATAGCCTTAGTGGGTCAGACCAAAGGTCCATTAAGCCCAGTAGCCCGTTCTCACAGTGGCCAATCCAGGTCCCTAGTACCTGGCCAAAACCCAAGAAGTAGCAACAGTCCATGCTACCAATTCAGGGCAAGCAGTGGCTTCCCTCATATCTTTCTCGATAACAGACTATGGACTTTTCTTCCAGGAAATTGTCCAAATCTTTCTTAAAACCAGCTACACTATCTGCTCTTACCACAACCTCTGGCAACACATTCCAGAGCTTAACTATTCTCTGAGTGAAAAAATCCTCCTATTGGCTTTAAAAGTATTTCCCTGCAGTTTCATTGAGTGTCCCCTAGTCTTTGCAATTTTTGACGGAGTGAAAAATCGATCCACTTGTATCCGTTCTACACCACTCAGGATTTTGTAGCCTTCAGTCATATCTCCCCTCAGCTGTCTCTTTTCCAAGCTGAAGAGCCCTAATCGTGTTAGTCTTTCCTCATACGAGATGAGTTCCATCCCCTTTATCATCTTGGTCACTCTACAGATTCAGGAACTAATTTGAATCACATAAAATGTCACTTTTCAGCATTCGCTGCACATGAAAACCCTTGACACATGAACACAGAAACCCCAAATTCACACAACTAACTCCTGGCAGCACTTCTGAAAATGTAGCCTACAAAGTCATCGCTGTAAGGTACAAAGATAGGAACATGACTGGCACACATACAGAGATAAAGATATACCACACACAGATGCACCAGATTCACACGCACCATTCATTCTGGGACACTGGAAGAAGATCAATCTCTGTATAGTACAGCCCTGCCCAGCGTACGGCATCCCTTTGAAAGCTGAGACAGGTTCTTTAGCATGAGTTATTTTTATAAAATTCTTGGGGAAAGTAACTGTACCCCAGAGAAGTATCATCTTTAACTAGATTCTTCACCTTAACTGCTCGATATGCTCAGGCTGACAAGACGCATGGGGCAAAGATAAAAATTGCAATCTAATAGTAATATAATATACCCTGCAGAGACCTAGAAAGAAAGGAGCAGAATTAAAGTTTAAAAAAAAATATCTAAACAATTCCAGCACAAACATAATACAGAAGGAAGGCATTCAAATCTAATATATCGTAGACCACATCATGATACAGCACTTAAGAATCCTCTCTCTCCTTGCATGCTAGCCTTTCAGTCCCTTCCCCTAAAGTCACTTCATTGGCTCCCCATCCGTTTCCGAAAACAATTCAAACTCCTCTTCCTGACCTACAAATGTATTCGCTCAGCAGCCCCTCATTATCTTTCTTCACTTATCTCCCCCTATGTTTCCCCCCCCCCCCTCCAAGCTCTGCTCAGTTTGTAGGTCCCTCCTATCTGTGCCCTTCTCCTACACTGCCAACTCCAAACTCCGTCCCTTCTGTCTTGCTGCATTGTATGCCTGGAACAAACTGCCCAAATCCCTATGGCGGACTGCGTCTCTAGCAGTCTTCATGTCCAAGTTAAAAGCCCACCTCCTCGAGACTTCCTTCAACTCCTCTCACCTTGGGTTCTGCATCCCCAGCCCTACATGTCATGTCTGTCTGTCCAAGATAAACTGTAAGCTCGTCCAATTATGTCTATTATGTCAAAATGTACAGTGCTGGGTATGCCTTTCAGTGCTAGTAGCAGCAGCAGAATGGAATATACCACTGGGGACCCAGCCTGACCAATATTTTGCCCAACACAAACGCCAGCACCTACAGAGGTTGGGGGTAGAGTTCAGGTTGGTTGGCTTCTCTAAAACAAAGAGTGATCTGCTGCCCCCATATTGGCAAAATTGTTCTAAGGAATTTGGAGAATACTGCATCAAAACTGGAGGAAAAGGGTTCTGAAAAGAAAAAATGGAAGTTAAAATGAGAACCTAAGACAACTACTGGGTCAGACCAGCATCTTCTCTTCAGTGGTGCTCAATCTAGGTCACAAGTACCCAGCAAGATCCCAAGAAGCTGCTCCATTCCTTGCTGTTCACATTCAGTAGTAACTGTTGGCTTTTCCCAGGTGACCTTGCCAAAAAATTGTTCATGCACTTTTCTTCCAAGCAAATGTTTATAGCACTTTTAAATTCAGCTACGTTAACTGCTTCAACCACATCTTCAGCAATATTTCCATAGCCTGAGTGAAAAAGTATGTTCTTCAATTTCTTTCAAATCTGCTCCTTATTTTCTTGAAATATCCCATTGTCCAGTGGTTCCCAAAGCTGTCCTGCCATTTGGGGTTTTAGGATATTCACTGTGAACATGTGTGACCCGACTTTTTGTGCCACTGAGGTACTGTAAATAGATCTCGCTCATGAAGATTAATTGTGGCTATCCTAGAAATCTGACCTGGGACAGGTCTGGAAATCATTGCCAAGTCTTAGTACTACTAGAAAGGGCAAATAACCATTTCCCAGTTACCTGGTCCACTCCAGATTTGATTTCTATCCTATCTCCTCTCAGCCATCTCTTCTCTAAGCAGAAGAGCCCTAACCTGATTATCCTTTCCTCATACTTTCTATCATTTTGGTTGCCTCTCTATACCTTTTCCTAGTTCCACAGTTGTTTTTGGGATGGGGAGACAGAATTGCTCATATCCCTCAAGATTTGGTCATGCTAAGATTGGTGTGAGAAGACTTCCTTTGGTTATGTCCCAGTGGCGTAGCCATGGGGGGGTGGGGGTTGGGGGCCTTCCCCCTCCTCTGAATTTGGGCTCAGGCTGCCTAAAAAATTGATGCGTTGTTTCGTTGGTTTGGCTGACAGGGATCCCCCAGTCCCACCAGCAGAAGCCTTCCTTCAGCTGATGCTTGTTCTCTTGAGCTTCGGTGCTGTCTACCCTGCCCTCTCCTGCAAACATGCTTGGTTTTAGTTAAATTGAGCATGTGTGAGGGAAGCTCACCACTCCCCATACAGGCCTCCCTAATGCATGCTAAATTTCATTAAATCCAACTAATTCAGCCCCCTCCCCCCCAAAAAAAGACTTGTAATTTCTCTTTCCCTAACACAGTAATTGATGGCAGATAAAGACCCCAGTCGTCCATCCAGTCTACCCAATCATACATGCTCCATAAATTAGTTTAAATGGTCCTTTTCTTAGATATTTCTGGGCCAGACACCCAGAGCCCTGCCCAGTAGTGTGCTTAGGTCTTATCTACTGGAGTCTCCATCAAAGCTCACTCCAGCCCATCTTAACCATCGAAGCCCTCCCCAGCCCATATACGGGACACAGTCCATGCAAGCCTGCCCAGTACTGACCTTAGTTCCTTCAATGTATACCCATTATTTTCTGATTTGAGATCCTCTGCTAGTTTGAACTGTCACCGGTTTCTTCTCCACCACCTCCCACGGGAGTGCATTCCACACATCAACCACCCTCTCCGTAAAGAAGAATTTCCTAACATTATTCTTGAAACTACCACCCCTCAACCTCAAATTAAGTCCTCTGGTTTTACCATTTTCCTTTCTCTGGAATAGATTTTGTTCTAAGTTAATACCTTTCAAGTATTTGAACCTCTGAATCATTTCTCCCCTGTCCCTTCCTTTCCTCTAGGGCAGTGTTCTTCAACCACCGGTCCATGGACCAGTGCCGGTCCACAGAAATTTCCTGCCGATCCACAGGGCCAGTACGTGCATCAGGCCCAAAACAGTGTTCTTCAACCGCCGGTCCACAGTGCGATCGATGCGGCGTTATCTTCGAGGCAGCTCCCTCTTCCTGATTCAGTGCACAACGCCACGGGCAGTGGCTCCTACGGGCATGCTGCGCCTGAACTGGAAGCCTTCTCTCTGACGTTGCAATGTCAGATGAGGTAAGGGATGTGCAAGGTGCAATTAGTACTATTATGGGGGTGGGGTCTGGGATGGAGATTGGGTAGAGATGGGGTGGTCTGGCCCACGACTTAGCCCAGTGTTCTTCAACCGCCGGTCCACAGACCGATGCCAGTCCATAGAATAATTCTTTTATTTCTGCCGGTGGAAAAAGGTGGAAAAACACTGCTCTAGGGTATACATATTCAGGGCTTCCAGTCTCTCCTCAAATGTCTTTTGCTGCAAACCTCCTATCATTTTCGTCATCCTCCTCTAGACCGTTCAAATCTTCTTATGTCCTTCGCCAGAAACTGTCTCCAAAACTGAACACAATACTCCAAGTGGAGCCTCACCAACGACCTATACTGGGGCATCAACACCTTCTTCCTTCTTCTGGCCATGCATCTCTTTATACAGCCCAGCATTCTTCTGGAAGCACCACCGCCTTGTCACACTGTTTTTTCACCTTTAGATCTTCAGACACTATTACCCCAAAGTCCCTCTCCCCATTCATGCATATCAGCCTCTCACCTCCCAGTATATACGGTTCCTTCTGATTATTAATCTCCAAATGCATTACTCTGCATTTCTTTGCATTGAATTTTAGTTGCCAGACATTAGACCATTCATCTAACTTTTGCAGATCCTTTTTCATATTTTCCACTCCCTCTTCGGTGTCTACTCTGTTACAAATCTTGGTATCATCTGCAAAAAGGCACACTTTTCCTTCCAACCCTTCAGCAATGTCACTCACAAACATATTGATCAGGATTGGCCCCAGCACCGAATCCTGAGGGACTCCACTACTCACCTTTCCTTCCTCCGAGCGACTTCCATTAACCACCACCTTCTGGCGTCTGTCCGACAGCCAGTTTCTAACCCAGTTCACCACTTTGGGTCCTAACTGCAGCCCTTCAAGTTTGTTCAAGAGCCTCCTATGAGGAACCATATCACAGGCTTTGCTGAAATCTAAGTAAATTACATCTAGTATATGCCCTTGATCCAATTCTCCAGTCATCCAATCAAAGAATTCAATCATATTCGTTTAGAACGATTTACCCTTAGTAAAGCCATGTTGCCTCGGACTCTGTAAGCCATTAGATTCTAGGAAGTTCACTATCCTTTCTTTCAGCAACATTTCCATTATTTTTCCAATAAACGAAGTGAGGCTTACCGGCCTGTAGTTTCCCGCTTCATCTCTGCGACCACTTTTGTGAATAGGAACCACATCTGCTCTTCTCCAATCCTCAGGAATCACTCCCGTCTGCAAAGATTTGTTGAACAAATCTTTAATAGGACTCGCCAGAACCTGAGCTCCCTCAAAATCCTGGGATGGAACCCATCCGGTCCTATCGCTTTAGCCACCTTCAATTTTTCATAAACACTTTTTTCCATGAATGACACGGTATCTACTCCATTCTCATGTGTAACTTTGCCAGACAATCTCGGTCCTTCTCCAGGATCTTAATCCCGTGAACACAGAACAAAAGTATTTGTTTAACATGTTTGCTTTTTCCTCATCACTCGCCACATATCATCTTTTAATCTCACAATTCAATTTTTCTTCTTCTTCCTTTCACTAATATATCTCAAAAAGTTTTTGTCTCCCTTTTTTACATTCCTAGCCATTTGCTGTTCCGCTTTCGCCAGACGTATCTCTCTCTTGGCTTCTTTCAGTTTCAAACACAGAAAGTGAAAGATGTGTATCAACTAAATAAATTCAAGTACCATTACAAGTTGATATTAATGAACTTAAGCCTAAATGGAGGAAAAGATCTCAGTAACACCTTTTGGGGATCATGAAATATTCACCCCCAAAATTTAGGTGATAGTTCTCAATCATCGATCAAAAAACCTCCATCCTGCCTTACAAACTCTTTTAAGTTTGTTAAATTAATTATGTTCTTTTTTAAAAATTTATGATTTTCTTATATTATAAATTTATACTCTTAGGTCATCAAATAAATACAAACTAAAGACTTATCTGAAATGAATGTAAGTGTCCGCCTGCACAAAAGAAGTCCCAATGTAGAAACAGAGTTAATAGTTGATCCGACTGTGCTGAACTCGATTAAAGTGCTCAGTGCAATAATCCTCGACGGGTCCCGTTTCGCCCTAATGACGAGTGTCTATGTCTTACTGATCTATTTAGTTTGTGAGGTTTTTTGATCGATGATTGAGAACTATCACTTAAATTTTTGGGGTGAATATTTCATGATCCCCAAAAGATGTTACTGAGATCTTTTTCTCCATTTAGGCTTAAGTTTCACCCAGTAGTCCTTTCCGTACTCCTCTTATTGGGTATTTTTATATTTCACGAATGCCAGCTCTTTTGCCTTTATTTTCTCCGCAACAAGTTTAGAGAAGCATTTCAGTTTCCTTTCTCTCTTGTTTTTATTTCTTTTCCTTCCATAAAGGTCAGTAGCTGTTTGACTCACACTTTTGCCCTTCTGAGTTCTTTCCTCATCGGCAGATACTCCGTCCCATGTTCTTCTTTATTTTTTTATATTGTGGTAGTTTTTCAATGCAGTTTTGTTGCATTTGCTATTTTAGCTACTTCTTTGGAGATCCTATTGGCTTCCTTTTCTCCTTGCTTATTTGATTTTCCTTACATGTAAATCTGTTGCCGTTTTATTTCCATTTGGTTTAACCCACTGGTCTTTCCATTTCTCCTTCGTCTCTATACTAGCAGCTCCTTCTTAAGGTACTTGCTTGTTTTGCTAATGTTGGCATTTTTGAAATCCACAGATAAACAATAATTTCTGAGATCTACTTGATTAATAACTTTTATGGACATTTCCTCTAGCCCTTTCAAACCCAGCTATGCCAGATGCCTTGACCACATCCTCTGGTAAATTCCACAGCTTGATTGCTGAGTGAAAAATACTGTCTCCAACCCTTGGCTCTACTACTATTTGAACGAGTAGATAACCATTTCCTATCACCCGGTGTAATAGGAAGGGGAAAATATACAATATTTTCTCTCTTGCTGTTCATAATAATGCATCAGTTTGCATCTAGCTGGTGGCTGGCAGCCTTCTTTCTCTGCTAGCCAGTGGCATAGTAAGGGAGAGCAGGGGGCACACCCCGGGTGCCATCTTCTTGGGGACACTGACACTTTTCCTATTTTCAACCCCCTCATGTACCTCCTTAAATGTTCGCCAGAGTGAGCAGCATCTTCTATTTTCTGCTTGCACCAATTTCAGCTCTCTTCTGACATCACTTCCTGGTCATAGGACTAGGAAATGACATCAGAAGGGTGGAAGATACTGCTCATACCAGCAAACATATTAAGAGCTGCAGGGGGCATATTCTACCCGGGGATATGTTTGCTAAATGCCTTTTAGTTGGGCTTTGAAATTTTTGAGGGACACTTCTTCGCATAGCGATAATGATAGGGCATTCCAAAGAAAAAAGGGGAAACATGAAAGAAGGCAGAGTGACATGTGAAATGGATTCCAAATGTGCATGTGAAGGATAGGGAGTAGGCAGCTGTTTTTCATATATTGAACGGACTGGATGATGATGTAATAAGACTGGCAAGGTAGAGAGGTGACATTGTAATGTGTGCAGGTTCTATTTTGTTATGTTATGTGCAATCTACAGTATTTTGAGATTTTTAGCTCTATTGTGGGGGGAATGTGAAGTGTGCTCAGGATCTATATTGAGATTCTGTATAATCCGGTATAGAATTTAGACTTAACTTCCGCATAGAATATGCAGAATGAATTAATTTCATTTGTGCCATTGATATCCTGCCTCTCAGTACTAAGTGGATAACAATATATATTATCAATAATAAGACATCACAAGTGATATGTATGTATAACATAAGATTGCTTTTCGGTTCATATGAAAGTAACTTTTCTAGGTGGCTCAAACTAGCTGGGAGGGAGGGGCTTTTTTTATGCATGGTAGTCTGTAGGAGACTACGTGCAAAAATGTCACTTATGTGGGTACCTCCCAGTATTCATCTTGTTTCCCCCATTTGCAAACCCAAATATATCAATCTAAAGATGCTATTGGTAGGAGGAAAGAGTGCTGCTGGACTTGGGGGAGGAGGAGGGGAGACGAAAGAGAGTAGAAAGCAATACTGGATCCGAGGGGGGGAGAGCTATTCAGAAAACATTTGCTAAGGATCCCATAGCTGGTTAAAGTGGCCCTAAATGATTAATGTAATATTAATGAGGGAGGAGTCAGGGGACCCAAAACCTGTAGTTTGGGGAGGGAGGGTAATCGGCATTGTGTCAAAGGATATGAAACCTATTGCTGGAGAGAAAAATAATTCCCTTGCTGATTGAATTTGAGACGTGTGTGTCAGCTTCTGACAATGGCTTTGCATAAATCATCCAACTAGGAAGCAGTCCCCAGGGAATACACATCTGGAATACACCACACTGACCACAGGATGTCACCAAAGATAAACAAATCAGTTGAGGAAGAAATCCAGAGCTACATGAAGAGTGAGAGAAGATAAAAGAGTAGGAGAGGGGGAGGAAAGGTTGCAGGAAGGAGAGAGTTGGAGGGAGGGAAAGAAATCAGCTGTGAATTTCAAAGCAGAAAGATGTGAATGCACTGATTAGATGTCCGGGTGACACTATTTCAGCAATTCTGAGATCTGTTACTATATCCAGAAGCCCAGTGAAGAAAGGGCAGGAAGTCATGAGGAAATTTGCATTTACGAGTATATATTTTACAAGTTTAGGGTCGATGCTCCAGCTTATCAGGTTTTGACTGCTTTTACTGCTTTTAGATGGTTTTGCACGTACATTATTGTATGCCTCATGTTCAGCGTGATAGACTCGTGTTGCTGTCCCGATCTACCAGACCGATCAGCCTTCCTCTCGCAGATGTTCCCCCACTGCCGCCCCAAGCTCTCCCTGCAGAAGCGTCAGTCCGACCAGCATTCCGCTCCCTGATGTCAATTCTGACGTCGGAGAGGAAGTTCTGGCCCAACCAATCACTGCCTGGCTTGCCTGGAACTTCCTCTCCAACGTCAGAATTGATGTCGGGGAGCGGAATGCTAGTCAGGGCGACGCTTCTGCAGGGAGAGCTTGGGTGGCGGTGGTTTGGGGGTATGTTCCCCGATGTCGGCGGCAGCGGCAGTGGCAAACCTAGTGGCTTGGGGGAGGGCAGGGATAAAGAAAGAAAGGGGGCAGGCAGGGAGACAAAGAAAGAAGGGAAACAGAAAGAAAGAGGGAACAGGGAGACAGAAAGAAAGGGGGTATGGAGGGAGAGAGAGAAAGAAAGAAAGGGAGGCAGGGAGACAGAAAGAAAGAAGGAGGCAGGGAGAAAGAAAAAAAAAGTTGGGGGAGAGAATGAGATCTGGAGGAGAGGAAGCATACAGGAGGCTGAAAGAAGGGAAGAAATATTGGATGCACAGTCAGAAGAATAAAATGCAACCAGAGACTGATGAAATTACCAGACAATAAAGGTAGGAAAAATGATTTTATTTTCAATTTAGTGAACAAAATATGTCCGTTTTGAGAATTTATATCTGCTGTTTATATTTTGCAGTATGGCGGTTTTTGGTGCAGGGAGCCTATGAGCATCGAGAGCAGCGCGGGGCATTCAGCGCAGCTCCCTGCACTAAAAGTTTCAAGTTTATTTTAAAATTTCTTATACCGCCCAATCAAGCCTTCTAGGCGGTGTACAAAAACACCAAAACAATGCACCAATTAAAATACAATTTAAACAAAAACAAACCAGGGGAAATTACACTATTTAAAGACATTGACGAACAGGAGCAAAAGGAAAGAAGGGTTAGAACTACAATAGATAGAGAGAAAGAGAACACATAAGGGAAAGAATGACAAAGGGAGGGGAAACAGAAAGTAAAACCTTTCTTGAATCTAAGTTGTCCTTAAAAGGACAGTTTAAGTTGAAAAAGCATCAAAGAAGAGAAATGTCTTAAACTTCACCTTAAAATTGGCAAGAGTTGTTTTTTCACGTAAGTAATTTGGGATACTGTTCCAAAGAGAGGGGGCACTAACAGAGAAAACTGTAGTCCTCATTGTGCTGATACGTTTCAATGAGGGGATGGTAAGGAGGTTGTGAGCTATAGATCTTAATGTCCTAGTTTGGTTATATGGGATAAGTAAGTTATTAATAAATTCTGGCTAGTTATTTACTCTGGTTTTAAAAGTTAGTAGAAGAATCTTATAGGTGATCCTATGTTCTATTGGTAACCAATGAGCTTTATGTAAAAGAGGAGTAACATGGTCATATTTTTTTGCATTAAATATGATTTTTACCGCAGTGTTTTGTACTATTTGGAGTCTTCTTATTTCCTTTTTTGTTATGCCTTTGAGGAGGGCATTGCAGTAGTCTATGCGTGAAATAATGAAGGAGTGGATTAAAATGTTCAGGGATGCGGGCTATCGCGGTTTAGTAAAAAGGGAGGGGGTATATTTGTCTATTCTTGTAACCTCTTTGAAAACCTGCAACAGGACATAAACATGCTCGAGAAATGGGCCGGGCCTGGCAAATGATGTTTAACGTGGACAAGTGTAAGGTGATGCATGTTGGTAACAAAAATCTTGTACACGAATACAGGATGTCTGGTGCAGTACTCGGAGAGATCCCCCAGGAAAGAGACTTGGGAGTACTGGTCGACAAGTCGATAAAGCCGTCCGAGCAATGTGCGGCGGCGGTGGCGAAAAGGGCAAGCAGAATGCTTGGAATGATTAAGAAGGGGATCACAAACAGATTGGAGAAGGTTATCATGCCGCTGTACCGGGCCATGGTACGACCTCACCTGGAATACTACATCCAGCACTGGTCACCGTACATGAAGAAGGACACGGTACTACTCGAAAGGGTCCAGAAAAGAGTGACTAAAATGGTTAAGGGGCTGGAGGAGTTGTGGTACAGTGAGAGATTAGAGAAACTGGGCCTCTTCTCCCTTGAAAAGAGGGAGACTGAGAGGGGACATGATTGAAAAGTTCAAGATAATGAAGGGAATAGACTTAATAGATAAAGACAGGTTGTTCACCCTCTCCAAGATAGAGAGAACGAGAGGGCACTCTCTAAAGTTAAAAGGGGATATATTCCATACAAATGTAAGGAAGTTCTTCTTCACCCAGAGAATTGTGGAAAACTGGAACGCTCTTCCAGAGGCTGTTATAAGGGAAAACACCCTCCAGGGATTCAAGACAAAGTTAGACAAGTTTCTGCTGAACCAGAATGTATGCAGGTAAGGCTAGACTCAGTTAGGGCACTGGTCTTTGACTTAAGGGCTGCCGTAGGAGCGGACTGATGGGCACGATGGACCACTGGTCTGACCCAGCAGCGGCAATTCTTATGTTCTTATGTAAAAAAAAGCCAAGAATATGAATGATAATTAACATTTTCTCTGCCTTTCTGTGTGCTTTGTGTTTTTTGAAAAATTTTGTTGTTGGAAGATCATTTTGACTTGGTCGCAAGCCCAAAAAGTGTGGCCACCCCTGGCCTAGATGTTCCTATGCAATGCACACCTCAAAATATCTGGCAGGTCTGAGGTGCTCTTGCATGTGAAAGGGCAGCTTCTTGGTGGTTTGCATTCTTAAACAGTAACTGCACTTTTCATGTGTGTGTTTCATATGAGTATAAGCTTTCCCCTATAACAGCCCCTGGAAGAGCGTTCCAGAAGGCTTAGTAACAGTGCTGGTTTTCTGCCCCATTGCAGACCTCACCTGGAACCTTTTTTTTTTTTTTTTACTGGCATGGAACTTTCTGGAATTCACTTCTTTCCCCCACCTGCCACTGGGCTGGATGGTGGAATCCTCTGCTGACCCCCGAGCTGACACTATTTTTTTTGGAAAATTGCCACTATTCAATCCATACAGTGCCCCTTCCTGAGTTAACCAATAAAACCATGCCAGTTAAAAATTAACTTTCAGACTAACAAAAGATCTTGCTAGTTTGTACCTCAATGAAAAAGCTTTTACATTACAGGATATATTAAATAAAAAGCACAATGTGACATGTTAGGGTATAAAGCTCGAGTCAACAATCTGGTAAGACAGCCTTCAAGAAGAGGAAAGCAAGATAGCTAAAGTTAAAAAGTATTTTGTTGAGTACATTTATAGGAATTGAGATTTATAGGAAAGAATGAAAGATTTCTAGAACATAAATAAACATATTTGCCAGTTCAAAAAACCTTAACCCTCAGACTAGATAAATGGAAAGGGTGTATACATGCAACTGGTTAAAAGTGCGACTCTGGTGGCATTGCCAGAGCAGATTTATGATACAGCTGCTTAGCCAACGGTGTAGAGTTGCTGGGAAGGTCAGGGACAGGCAGATCTCTGTGGAGATGCCTCCCAACTGCTCTGTTTTGACCAATATTGTTTATTTCTTGTGCAGTTAAAGCCGCAGCAGAGGTAAATGAACAACATGGCCTGTGAGTTCTTTAGGCCCTAGTGTGGCCTTGTTCTGACCTGCCCTCCTGATCCTCCACACAGAGCACCCTGGTCGTCTCCTGCTGCCCTGTGATCAGTCTCGTGGTAAAGGCTGTAGAATCTTGCAGATCAGATGATGAGCTATTAAATATTTCTTCTGCTGCTGGTGTAGGATGTGTTATGAAGGGAAGAAGGATAGGGAAGATTAGGAACCATGCGACTGCAATCAGCCCCAGTACTGAAGATCAAGGAGGGAGGGAAAACAGGGAAAGAGCATCTGGGGAGAGAGGGTGAGGGTGAGGTTGGGGAGAAATTTAATCCTAAAGAAGGTGGTGTGAAAAGGGGGGGAACCTCAGGAGGGAGGAAATGAGAAGGGGGAATAGGGAGAAAGAAAGAGGGGAGAGAAGGAAGAAGGGCGTGAATGAGTTAGAAGAGGAAAAATTAAGGGAGAAAAGCAGTGAGGAAGACAGGGGAAGAGTGGAGGGAGGATGGATGGAAGGGGAGGGAAAGAGTGTCTGGAACAAATGGTATGAAAGGAAAAAGGCACTGAATAGAGGGGGAAAGAAGGAAGAATAGTATTTGTAATAAATAGACATGAAGGGGATTTTTTTTTTATTCAATTTTCTACACCATTCTTTATTCAGGCATTCAAGCACATTTTTCCCTGTCTATCCCGGACTCGCAATCTATCTAATGTATTTGGGGCAATGGGGGGATTAATTGACTTGCCCAGGGTCACAAGGAGCAGCATGGGTTTGAACCCACAGCTTTAGGGTGCTGAGGCTGTAGCTTTAACCACTGCGCCACACTTGAAGTGGAGGAAGGGGAAGAAAGGGAAAGGGGCCTTAGGCTCCTCCCCGTGCATCACATGGTGCATCAGGGAGGGGAAGGCTTGTCATTTTCAACTGGCCCCAAAGTCTACCAAAGATGCGCGGGTGGAGGGGGGTGTCAAAGAGTGGTGGTGGTGAGGTTTCATCTGCTGTTTTTTGCTGCTGCGGGGGAGGGGGGATTGGTTTCCCAGTGCTGGGATGTTGGGGAAGGCTTTTTTTTAATGGGGCAGATATTGTGCGTAAATACTGAAGAACTAAGGCCAGTACAGGGCAGACTTGCATGGTCTGTGTCCGTATATGGCCGTTTGGTTGAGGATGGGCTGGGAAGGGCTTCGATGGCTGGGATGGGTTAGATGGACTGGAGAAGCTTTGACAGAGACTTCAGTAGATGGAACCTAAGCACAGTACCGGGCAGAACTTTGGGTTCTGGCCCAGAAATAGCTAAGAAGGAAAATTTAAATAAAATCAGTAATTTAAAGAGTGTGGAAGGTTGGGCAGACTGGATGGACCATTCGGGTCTTTATCTGCCATCATCTACTATGTTACTATACATGAGTTTTTCTGTAGTCATGTACCAAAGGACAGTATCACCTCTGCACTTACAGAAAAGCAGCTCACCAGAAACAGTGCCCAAACAGTGCTGTACAGAAGCAACACATTCTTCAGGCCAGAAAGAGCAGAAAAAGCTGCAGCTGTTCTGGGCATTGACAGGAACCTGATTTAAGATGTACGTGTGGATCTGCCACTGGCATGTGTGGCTTCACAGCATTCTTCCAGCAACTGTACGTGTCACATACCAACCCTTAAAGGCCCCGGCAGGAGGGCATCCCACAGCTGCCAACTTCAAAACTTGCAGGTTGGCACTTCCCACCCACCGATCTGCAGGTCATGAGATCAGCAAGCAGGAAGTGCCAGCCTGTAAAGTTTGACCTTATTCACTGTATGAGCAAGAAGAGACAGGGCGGGCTCTTGCTGCTCTCAAAGCTGCTACAGTGAGAAGCAGATTCAGGGGAGGCAGGGGAAGCAGAATTTGGGAAAGGAAGAGGGGGAAATGCAGGGGCAGCAGATGGAAAAAAAGAGGATAAGAGGTTGGGCAATCGTGCCAACGGCAATGCAAGGAGAAGAGCAGAGTGGCCAGAGCAGAAGTGAAGGGTGAGACGATGAGGCAGGCTTTTGGCACCCTGAGCCAGTGCCTCACCCAGTTCTTGCCAATTAGACAAACTCAAAGACCTCTAGGGAGAAATAAGTGAAACTTCAGCAACTTGCCAGCCGAGTCACATTATTATGACCACCACCTAACTCTGACATCAGGGACGCACAGCCAATGAACGAATGCACGCGTCATGGGTATATAAGGTGCGATGTCAGCAAGTTACCAATATAGCAACCGTGGCTGTCATGGGGAAAGTGTGATTTATCAGACATTGAAAAAGGCATGATCATTGGCTACCGGGCCGAAGACGGCAGCGTTTCAGAAATGAAGCAGTTTATATTCACAGGCTGCTGTGGTTAAAGTGTACTGTGAGTGGACAATCAGAACCTTTTCGACGTGGTAACTGTGGGGCAGCATGAGCTGAACGTTGGCAGGCCAATTGGCACCCTAGGGTGGAGCAACTCACTGTCCAGATAAACCAGAGGGCTTCCGGATGTGTGTCCATAATGACTGAGCAGCAAACCCTGTTGCGAATGGAACAGACGGCTGATGGCTGCACCCGTGCCCTCAAGGGTTCATCGCAAAACACCACTGCAATTTGCACAAAGCTGGCAGAGGGTTGCCTTCTCCGATGAGTCACGTTTTGAGCTCCATCGAACAGATGGACATTGGCGTGTCAGGCACCACCATGAACAAACACAAGCTGATGGCGGCAGCATTATGGACAGGCACCTAATCCTGCTTAACTGTCCCAATTCTATAACCAAAGTCCATGTCACAGATGCCATTTAGAGAATCGCATTGCCGCTGAACTGATCATGGCAAGGGAATCTCCCTGCTGCGATCAGCTGAGCGGCAGCGGCAGGGAACCCCCGAATACCCCCCAGCAAGTTGACTGGCAGGAGGGATGCCCACTCCCTCCTTCCGGAACTCCCAAAACAACCCTCCAGCAGGAGGTATGCCCTTCTCCTTCCCAGTACATCCTGGTGCCTAAGGCCCCTCCCGTGGGAGTGACCTTAGGGATCTGGCCAATTGGAATCTTAGGCCACTCCCAGTGGATCCCTGACTTTGACAAATATCAACCTTCAATATAAAGCTATCCGGGTTAATTCTTCATGGAAGCTTTAATTAACATAACAACTAGGAACAGTTTAAACTGAACCCACCTCCTCCTACCTTCCCAACCCGAGAGCTCCAGCATCATGAATTCAGAGGTATTTAAACGTCCCTATATCTCCATACATCCAGAGTATACATTCACTTGATAACAAGACTATTGACCATTTCAGTAGCTACCCTCTGGGCCAACTCCATCTTGTTTTTATGTTTAAATATTTCTATTCTACTCCATCTTGTTTATATTCTTTAAAAATATGGTTTTCAGAGCAGCACACACTAAAGATTTACACAGAGGCACTCTCACCTCCTTTTCCTATACAACCAAAGTTTTTGCCATCACCTATTTTATCTGTTTGGCCAATTTTCTTCCTTCTTGCACAGAAATACTTTATGCCTTATACTGTACTATTCCCTTGGGGTTTTGTAGCCTGGACCTACTTTTTTAGCATTACATCTTAGTGGCCAAATTCTAGACTATTCTTCAAGCTTTGCTACTTCCCACCTTATATGATTGGCACCATCAGGGGTGTCTACCCTATTGTAGATTTTCAAATCATCGGTAAAGTGATCCTTTTCCACAACATCAGTTAAAGGATTTTTCTGTGGCATGCTCCTATCCTCTGAATGAACTCTATTTACTATTACCCTTTGTTACCTAGCTTTAAAAAGTCCCTTAAAGCCTATTTATTTCAACAGGCTTTTGGATGTGACTTAGAATGTTTGTGTGTGTTTATGTGGGTTTTGTATGGGTATGATGTCTTTTTGGGCTTTTCTTTTTATGATGGAGTTATTTTCTATGTTATTTAGATTTTTTAAAATTTCCAATAGCTAAAACCCCTGGGGGGGTTTGTTTGTTTTTTGGGGGGGGTTTGCATAGCCAAGTGATGTTAGTGCATCAATTACTTGGCTACTTTGCATGGGGTTTTAGCTAATTTGCATGGCTGAATCGGAAAATGGGTGATCGACAGGAAAAACACGTGGTGAGCTGTGGTAAAAGCGATTATCGCTAAAGCTGTGAAAACAGGTTTAGCGACGATCGCTGACTTCAGTGCATCTAGCCCTAGGTTAGGGAGGCCCAGGGAAAAAGATGGAAGAGGTGATTCCTGTATGTGCCTTGACTCCAAACCCTGAGATAAGCCAACCTTTTCCTTTGCTGAATTACCTAGGTCTGGCTGGGTCCAGCACTTCTTACCTGTCTAAAGAAGGCCTGTTACGGACTGTGTTTAGGGCATGGTGGTCACAAGCCCTTGAACAAAGATTGCGGTGAAGTAACAGGGTGCAGGATTTTTCTCTCTTTTGATCAATAAAGAGTTATTGTTATTTGTAAATCTCAATGGATTATGATTTTGCGATCAAATCAGATTTTTAAATAAACTTGAAACTTTTCCTTTACCGCTTGTGTCTGGGCACAGGCCTGAACCTAAACCCCGCTCGCGCTGATACAGAGCACAAAACAAATATTTTTAAACAATTCTACACTATCCTTATGGTGTCTGATAGAAAGGAGGAAGCAGAGAAACCAAGTCCTAAACTGTTATTAGTTTTAAAACTGGCATCATCTATTTATTTAATATCACCAGTCTGCAATGTACATATGTGCATTAGAATTATTGGTTCATTTATTACAAATATTTCAATACCACCATCCTGACCTAACAGCTGTCCAAGGAAAAAAAATGAATAAATGATCTTTATTGCCCTGGCATTTGAATTATTTAAGAAACAAACGGAACACATAAGAACATAAGACTAGACTTACTGGGTCAGACCAATGGCCCGTTCTCACAGTGGCCAATCCAGGTCCTTTGTACCTAGCCAAAACCCAAGGAGAAGCAACATTCTAGGGCAAGCAGTGGCTTCCCCCATGTCAGTCTCAATACTTTTTTTCTGGCCCTCGGAAGCTTGGTAATTCCTGTGATGCATATAGCAAGATTCATAGGACATGATAGGGGGTGCTGAACTCACAACTCACCCAGCAAAGAGAAACAAAATATGTCTGGTAATGAATAACCAGCCTGTATAGAAATGTCAAAAGCAGGGCAAGTAAATCAAAAGCTAGGGTCCTGCTGCTCTCTCTTCCCCCTTGCAGCTTTTCAGCATCATTCCCTCTCTCTCAGGCCATCTACAGCAGGGTTTCTCAACAAGCAGTACACGTACCCTTAGGGGTACGTGAGCCGCTTGTTAGGGGTATGTGGAACTGCACAGGTTTCCCACCCCCTTTCTCCTTGATGGCCGCCGCAAAGGATCCCATGCCCTCCTTATTGCCTGCCCGCCCCCCTCCGCCGAAGCTGACCCGGAAGGCTTCCCTCTTACGTCAGAGGGAAGCCTTCCAGGTCAGCGAGGGGTTCCAGTTACCTCCTTCCAGGTGGGCTGTTCCTTCCTGCCTTCAGTGGCATTTGTTGCAGGGACGCATCAGTGGCTTTTTCACGCTGCACATGACTGACCCAGAAGCCTGCTCTCCGACGTCAGCTCAGACTTGCAGAGAGCCAAATCATGCTGGGAAGCAGGAAGCCCATTGATTGTTCTGCAACTGAAGCCAGGTGAGGGGAAAGAGACTGGGTAAAAAATGACACAGTGACTGTTTAAGAAATTGACTGGTTGCCGCAGGCACGGTGACAAGGCCATTCACCACCTTGTAGAGCAGTAAAGGATCTGCCATGAGTTGCCTCCCTTCCAAGCCCTCCCAGTCAGCAGCCCCCCCCCTCACGATATCAGGTGCAGCAGTAGTCCCTCTCACAAATCCAGCCCGCCTTATCGCAGGTCTAAGCCCTCACACCCTCCGTCTCTGGCTCCCCAATCACCGGTGGCAAAAAAAAGAAAACAACAACAAACCCATGATTCTCCTGGATTGGCCACTTCATGCTTCCTAGGGCGGGACTACCAGCCAGATGGAAGCTTCCTGCACACAGCGCTGCTCCGGGAACCTTCAAAAATAGCGAATTGGAAGCGTTTGGCAAAAAAACATCCCTCTGCTCCTTTATGCCACATTTTGGATGTTTTTCTTTTTCAAAAATGAGGCCCAGAGTGGAATTAGAAAAGGTTCAAAGATGATAAAGGTGATGGAGCTCCTCTCATATGAAGAAAGACTAAAGAGATTGGGGCTCTTCAGCTTGGAAAATATATGATTGAAGTCTACAAAATCCTGACTGGTGTAGAATGGGTAAAATTGATTTTTCACCCTTTCAAGAAGTACAAAAACCAGGAGCCACTCAATGAAATTACATGGGAATATTTTTTAAACAAATAGGAGGAAAATTTTTTTTTTCTTAATTTTATTTTTATTCAGATTTTACATTTTAGACAAGCACTTCAACTTGAATATAGATTAAAATTAAAATACAGGAAACATGAATGGTATCCCCATCCAGGGTATTATTGAAAGAAAAATTTAACGTTCACAATGATCCAAGACCTACGCAAACAAGGAGGAAATCTTTTTTCACTCAGAGAATAGTTAAGGTCTGGAACGCGTTGCCAGAGGTTGTAGTAAGAGCGGATAGCGTAGCTCGTTTTAAGAAAGGTTTGGACAAGTTTCTGGAGGAAAAGTCCATAGCCTGCTATTGAGGACAGACCTAGGGAAAGCCGAAGTCACTGGATCAGTAGCATAGTATGCTGCTATTATTTGGGTTTCTGTGACCTGGATTGGCCACTGTTAGAAACTGGACTATTCTTATGTTCTTCAGTCTTTCTTTGCATTATCAGTCTCTCCCCTTTTCTTGCTTGATTTTAGAAAGGATGTTTCTACTGATCTGCTCAGTCGTCCTTCAAGTCACAATCTGAGAAGCTCTGAATGAAGTGAGGATGAAGAGCTATGAGAATTCAACCTTTAGTTCAGTGTCTTGCTAATGTCTATTGCTCTGGACTGGATGCTGCTCTCCAGCGATTAAGAGGTGCTGAAAATCGCAGAGACTTTGTGTTTTAATTGGAGAAAACAGACTCAAAAATACAGACTGAAAATCACAAGCAACTGCCATGAAAATACCCGGGGACTGGAGAAAACTGTGGAAAGCATTTGTTTTAAATCAGAGGCGTCCAACCTTTTGGCTTCCCTGGGCTGCATTGGCCGAAAAAAAATGTTTCTGGGGCCGCACAAATGCGAAAATGCTGCAGCAAGACAGAGGAGGGAGCTGGCAAGTTGGTAAACACCCGGGAGCAGCAGAGGAAAACACTGCATCACCCTCAACCGGGCCACACAAAATATTTCACGGGGCTGTTTTAAATGTTAAAGGTCTACAATATACTGAAAATATGTATTCCTAGATGTGTGTAGGGTGTAGAAGGTGAACTTTACAGTTGCTATCTGCGTTGAACTGTTGTTTTGTGGAAGATCTGCCAAAATGGAATTTAAAATAAATGAACTAAATGATTTAGGACTTTTGTGGCCTGCCTCACTACATTTTCATTTGGTTCAATCCAGAAATCAAAATTCAAGGACTGACTATTAATTGGGTTGAATGGCAACGCAGAGGGATTTGGTTTGTCAATCAATTAGATCAGGGTAATAACTTTAAAATGTTTGAGGATCTGGGTGCTGACTATCATTTACCTGTTACACATTTGTTTTAATGGTTACAGTTAAAACATTGTTTGGCAAAGTCATGTTACAAAGATCTGACAAATACCAGGGATGTGGTTTTACAGAGTTTTTGTGTAGGTCTCATTAGGCCATCAAAAAGAGCCTATTCAGTTTATCGAAAAATTAAATTTAAGAGATTAACCCCCCTCTTATACTAAGGCGTGCTAGCTGATTTAGTGCACCTTAAAGGACCCCTAAATGCATGTATTACTCTGTAGCAGTTGTAGGAACATGATTTCCAAATGGAAATTGATGATGCTATACAGACAGTTTTCTGGAGAAAGGTCTGTCGACCTATTCTCTCAGCATCATTATTGCTCACCAAGCATATTGGATACCTTATAGAGTCTCTAGGCCAGTGTCTCGCAAACTTTTTTTTAGCTTTGGCACACTAAGGGCCTGTTTTACAAAGCCGCGCAGCAACGGCCCCGAAGCCCTTTAAATCTCTATGGGCTTCGGGGCTGTTACCGCGCAGCAGCCGCTAATGCGGCTTTGTAAAACAGGCCCTAAATGGAGTAAATGTTTTTCGTGGCACATTATAATTGACATGATAAAATTGCAAAACTAACAAAAAATTAAATCTGAGAGTTGCTAATCAGTGCGATGGATGTGTTTGTTTTTGAATGCAAATGAACTAAAAATGCAGCTCGATAGTCAACAAGCAGACATGCATTTTCATCATCTACCATCTGCAGGCATTCTCTTTCTTTTCAGTTTCTGTCAGAGCTGAAATTCCATATTCGCAAAGATAAGAAGATCCAAACATTAACAAAGTCTTGATTGCCTTGTTAAAAACAAAACTAAAATTACTTGCTGTTAGTTTTCAAGGATCAATCACATCAAAGAATGATGCTTGTCATAACTTTGATAGACTCTAGCGTACGTGGTGTACATAAGAACATAAGATTTGCTGCTGCAGGGTCAGACCAGTGGTCCGCTCATGCGGCGGCCCTCAGGCCAAAGACCAGTGCCCTATTTGAGTCTAGCATTAACTGCGTATGTTCTGTTCCAGCAGGAACTTATCCAACCTATTCTAGTGTGTACTTATGAATAAAATTCTGGAATCTCTCATGACACACCCAGAATCTCTTTGGGGCACACTACTGTGCCATGGCACACAGTTTGAGAAACACTGCTCTAGGCTGTCAGTGCATGGATCTAATTTATGCTGGACTTAGCACATGTCGTTTGGATACCGTGCTGTTAAAATATTTTGGGATGAAGTCTGGCAACGAATGCAAGAAATCTTTGGATTCTATATAGAGCTGACTTATGAAATTGTCATTTTGCGTTCTGCTATCTTATCGCATTTAGTTAAAAAATATAAGGCCAAATTATATGATGTTCTTATGGGTCTAGCAATTCAGCATGTTTTATCAGAATGGAAAAATGGTAGTTCTTTCTTTCCCTGCTTGGTGGGCGGGAGTCTGTCTTACACGTAAATATGAAGAAGTAGCTGCTGTTAGGCGAGGTTCAGTTTGATATTTTAAGAGGGTTTGGGCTCTTTTAGATGACTATTGTAGAATACATACTAATTGACTTTTCTTTCTATTTTGTACTCCCAATTCATCTACTTTTATAATTTTGTTGGGGGGGAGAGGGGAAGGGCTTAAATGTCGTTAGATTAATTGTTGGGTTGAATTATTGTGTTTTATGAAATTCAATAAAGACATTTAAACTTTAAAAAATGAACTAAAAGTGAACCAAGGAACGATTTTCAAGCACAAAGCCTTTTGGCCCACGCATGTTAACATCAAAGAGGCACAAAAGCCCCCAAAACACACACTTTTGCGAAGTAGCTTTGCAGATGTGCCCTGCGTGATAGTAAACTTTCAGGCACGGTTTCAATCGAATCAAATTTGTGTACTGTAAATTCCACATTAATGAATTCTGCAATGAAAATTAATGCACAACTCTGTTAAAAAAAAACATAAAGCATGCAACAATTTCACACACTGGCTTTTTGCAAAACAAAACAGCACAAATAATTTCACCAAGGTGTAATACTTCCCCCCCCCACCCCCGAGGGCCAGTGTTAGCTTTTCTGCAGCAGTGGTAAAATTGTAAGGGGACCATTGGCTACCTCCACCCCCAACCTTGGCCCCCAACTGCTCTTCCCATCCTATTCTGAGGCTCAATAATCAATAATACAGTCCCATTTCCAAAAAAATGTACTCTTTAGCTCAGGGGCTCCCTCTCGTTCTCTCTTGCCCTCACCCCCAGCCCTGCCTTATTCCAAATTAGCCGAAGACAGGAGCGATTCCCACTGGCATCTCCCAATATGGCAAAATACCTGACTCCTAACTATACACTGAGGAACTTTCTGGACCAGTGCCAAAAGTTGATGTAAATTGCACATGAATGGGTTGCTGTGATGCAAATACATGCAAAGCAGCTCAGTGATGATCAATTTTGTGAAAACAGGCGCAGGAAGAAAAATAGGCTTCCGAGCTTATTTTCACCCACAATGGATCACAAGAGCTCAGTTGCTGTCAAGAGTGCAAGACTGCGGGCGTAAGAAAATGGGGACTATTTCTTTCCTCTCTGGAAACACTTTCCAGGGGTGAGTTGGGAATTTGGGGCTCCCAAACCAGGCATGTATTATCTTTCTGTATGTATGCTATAGCTGCCCCCCGTGTGACTCGCCTGCTGGCACCTCATCACAGTACCAAGAAGAGGAAACGGGGACCCACCCCTTCTGTGTTCTTGGGACCGTGCTGCAAGAGAGGACTGGGACTTTCCATACTGGGAACCAGCTTTTAAGCTCTGGCTTGGAGCGTCATCTGAGCTACTAAGGCCAACCAGGCTGGGGGGAGATTTTTATATCTGCATCGCCACAGCTGAGAACGTCCAAGAAATTGTTGCAAAATGGAGCTCTCGGATTGAGCTCAGGAACTCATTTACATTGTGTAGCTAAAGTAAACTAAGGGCTCCTTTTACTAAGAAGCGCTAGCGTTTTTAGCGCACGCACAAGATTAGCGCACGCCTGCTTAAAAGGAGGTGACAGCGGCTAGTGCACGCTATTCCGCGCGTTAGGGCCCTAACGCACCTTTGTAAAAGGAGCCCTAAATCTTGGGCTTATATACGACTCGGTTGCAAAACCGCAAGTTATTGCGTGAGCTCACTGCGGTGTCGGAAAAAGCTCCATCCTGTTTGCTCTCATGAAGGTTGGGGGAAATGCTTTCAAAAATCTCTTTTCCCACCTCTTTCTGATTTTAAAGAAGCCAAGAATCAAAATAGTCCGGTGCAAACAATCTCTTCATTGACTTTGTCAATTTTCCTCTGAGACTAACGATGTGCTTCTTAAAGGGAGACGCTGTGGCTTTAAGATAATCCCGCCCCTTTTCTGGGAGGAGATTGCGGCTTTCAGTAAGCCCCGCCCCTTCTCTGGAGCCAGAGCGGAGAGGGCGGGGCGCGACGGGTCGTCCCGCCTCTTTTCTGGGGCAAGGGCGGAGTGGGTGCGGCCAACGCCGGGGGGGCGGGAGCAGGAGCTAGAGCGGGCGCCTGTGCCCCTCAGTGGGAGCGGGCAAAGTCAGGCGGTTGCACCGGCGCCCTCCGGAGGGATACTGGACTAACCCAGGCAGGCGGGCCCCGGACCGGGCGGTCGGGGGATCTCCACTGTGACAGCCGCTCCGATCCTCCGCTGCCCTGCCTTCGTCTGCGCTGCGGGAGCAGTTGGTGCCTATGTGTGCTGGATTAAGCGTCCTCCAGTGGAGCGCAGCCTGGCCGGGCTTCATTGTCATTTGCTTGGAGGTTTATTTATAAAAGCCATCTGTAACTTTAGAGCACTGGCACATTGTCTGCACAGCTCTGCCTCTTGCACCTGCCTCCTGATCCAGGCAGCAGTCTAGGAAAGTCTCAGCTTCATGGACTGAGAGGTGAAACATGGGAACTGTGCATTTGAAGATTGCAGTTTCCTTTCTTTGCCAACTCATGATTGCTGGTTCTACCTTGGAGATTGGCTCTTATGACATTGAACGAGGCAGAGAAGCCAAGTGCGAGCCCATCGAGATCCCCATGTGTCACGGAATCGGCTACAATATGACCAGGATGCCCAATTACATGGGGCACGAGAATCAGCGGGAAGCTGCCATAAAGCTGCATGAATTTGCACCCTTGGTGGAGTACGGATGTCACGTCCACCTTCGCTTCTTCCTCTGCTCCCTCTATGCTCCTATGTGTACTGACCAAGTCTCCACATCCATCCCTGCATGCAAGCCCATGTGTGAACAGGCACGTCAAAAGTGTGCCCCCATAATGGAGCAGTTTAACTTTGGCTGGCCCGAATCATTGGACTGCAGCAAGCTGCCCTCCAAAAATGATCCTAATGCATTATGTATGGAAGCCCCTGAAAATGCTACCGCTGGAGAGACTCACAAGGGCCAGGGCATGCTCCCAGTGGCCCCGAGACCGCGGCCTTCAGGACCTGGAGAGGGCAGGGGTCAGAGCACCCTAGGCACATGTGACAACCCCGAAAAGTTTCAGTATGTGGAGAAGAGCCTCACATGTGCTCCAAAGTGCTCTCCTGGAGTGGACGTATACTGGTCCAGGGGAGACAAGGACTTTGCCCTCATCTGGATGGCAGTGTGGTCCTCGCTATGCTTTGCGTCCACTGCTTTCACAGTGCTGACCTTCCTGCTGGACCCGCATCGATTCCAATATCCAGAAAGACCAATCATCTTCCTGTCCATGTGTTACAACGTTTACTCTGTGGCATTCATTATTCGATCGGTGGCTGGTGCGGAGAACATTGCCTGCGATCGTGAAAATGGTGAGCTCTATATTATCCAGGAGGGACTTGAGAGTACTGGCTGCACCATTGTCTTTCTCATTCTCTATTATTTTGGCATGGCCAGCTCTCTTTGGTGGGTCATCCTGACCTTGACCTGGTTCCTGGCAGCAGGAAAGAAGTGGGGGCACGAGGCGATTGAAGCTCACAGCAGCTACTTTCATATGGCTGCTTGGGGCATTCCAGCCATGAAAACCATCATCATCCTCACCATGAGAAAAGTGACCGGTGATGAGCTGACGGGGCTGTGTTATGTGGGCAGCATGGATGTCAGTGCCCTGACCGGTTTTGTCTTGATCCCGCTTTCTTGCTACCTAGTGATTGGTACATCTTTCATCCTGACGGGTTTTGTGGCCCTCTTCCACATTAGGAAGATTATGAAAACTGGGGGCACCAACACGGAGAAGTTGGAGAAACTGATGGTTAAGATTGGCGTCTTCTCCATCCTCTACACTGTCCCTGCCACATGTGTTATCATATGCTACTTTTATGAACGGCTGAACATGGATTATTGGGACTTTCGTGCCTCGGAGCATGGCTGCATTACCTTCCCCGGGAAAGGCACAATCAGCTGCTCTCTGGAAACTTCCATACCCACAGTGGTGGTCTTCATGTTGAAGATCTTCATGTCACTGGTAGTGGGCATCACCTGTGGCATCTGGGTGTGGAGCTCCAAAACTCTGCAGACCTGGCAGAGCTTATGCAACAGAAAACTGGGAGCCAGGACTAGAAGGAAACCTTGTGGGGGTGTCCCATGCAATGCTGCCCACTGCCACTACAAAGCACCCACAGTCATGTTACATATGACAAAGACAGACTCTTACCTGGACAGCCCCACACATGTGTAGCAAGAATGGCGATTCTCTCTTTCAGTCTGGGCAGCATTGCAAGTTCCTCCTCATGTGTGAGGGAGTGTGGCTGAAACCGTACACTGCCTCAGGACAGCTGAGTGCGTGCCCAGTTGCTGAGGACAGCAGGGGCAGAGCCATGCGGTTGGGCACAGGGCTCGAGAGCACAAACAACTTCAACCGAGTGCCACAGATGCTAGGATTAGCGTGGGGAAGGAAGGTGAAATAAAAGCAAACTGAATTTTAAGGGGAACTGAAAGAGCTTTTATAGAAGTCCTGAGGTTGCCAAAGCTGCCGCTGCAGGCAGGGAGCAGAATTCATTTACAGTGTGATAGCTGAGGGGCTCAAAACCGCAGCTGTACGGTACAGAGGGCTTTATTTTTGTTTTATGGAAGAATCCAGTACTGTATTAAGGTTTGGGGGAGGAAAGAATCAGATTGGAGTTTATTTAATTATGTAATTTATTTTAGAGGGAGTTTTGGTTTTGGAAAAGATTGCTAAATGAAATGGTGAAAAATAAATAACCTTTTATGAGGACTTCAGAGAAGAGAGCTGCAGTTCCTGGGGGGAGGGGCGGGGGTGCTCTAGTGTGCATGGTTTAAATATTGTGGTTTTGCAGCTATGAACTCACCTCCTTGGTTCCCTGTGACTGAAATGAGATTGTGAAGTAAATGAGATTGTACCAGAACTGGGTCCCCCTGTCCTCCCTGTGCTTGTCCCAGAGCGGGAGCAGGGTCCCACGTCCCCTCCTGTACCAGTCCTAGAGTGGGAACTGAGTCCACTTGTCTTCTCCTGCAGCATTTCCAGGATAGGAGCTGGGTCCCCCTCTCCTCTCTTGTGCCTGTTCCAGAGCAGGAGCTGCCCCCCCACCTGTTCTCTTCTGTGGCAGTCCCAGAGTGGGGGCTAGGTTCCTCTTCTCTCCTGCAACAGTCCCCCTGTCCTTTCTTGTGCCAGTGAGAGATTCCACCCCCCCCCCCCCATGTCCTATCCTTTAGCAATCCTAGATCAGGAGCTGGGCCCCCATTTCTCCCCCCTCACTCATTCCAGGGCAGGAGTTGGATGTCTGTGCTTTATAAAGCTCTGCGCCTCGCTTTGAAGAAACCCGATGATATCCACAAAAGAAACCAGTAATAAGATCCACTGCAAAAGGAATAATGAAAGGTAAGAATGAAAAAGGTTTAAGGTGAAGTGAGCCTAAGGATAAATCTTTCCTTTGTGTTTTAATATCTCCCTTTACTTATAGCTCTTCTCCTGCTCCTGTTCCTAATCTTACAGGGGCTCTCGCCATTGCTCTGCTCCCCTCACTCCAGCATTGGCTGTGCTGAACTGTAGCACTCAAAGACTTCTCCCATGGCCCTGGAATCGTCTAATGTTCCTCACCCAACTCCCCCCCCCCCCATAACCATCTAGTTCAGTATCCTGTTTCGACAGTGGCCAATCTAGGTCACAAATGCCTGGCAAAAACCCCTATAGTAGAAGCATTCCATGTCTCAATAGCAGACTGTAGACTTTTCCTCCAGGAACTTGTGCAAATCTCTTTTTAAAAAACAAGAACATAAGATCATAAGAAGTTGCCTCCGCTGGGTCAGACACGAGGTCCATCGTGCCCAGCAGTCCGCACCCGCGGCGGCCCATCAGGCCCATGACCTGTAATGTGATCCAAGCTACGTTAACCGCTGTTACCACGTCTTCCAGCAATGCATTCCAGAGCTTAACTATTCTCTGAGTGAATAAATATTTCCTCCTGTTGGACTTAAAAGTAAAAAGTGACTTTGAGTGTCCCCTAGTCCTTAGTTGAAAAGATGGGATTGGCATGTGGGATCTCTTCATGGAGGTAGTTAGGGGGTGGGCCATTAGTGTGGGAAGACTGGATGGGCCGTGGCCCTTTTCTGCCGTCATGTTCTATGTTTCTATCCCTTAACCTGATTCTTTAGCACTAGTGGAATTCAATTGAAGATTTTGTGTGTGTGTGTATGTTTTGGGAGAACCAGGAGAGCAGCAGAGGAAGGTCATAGGACCACGGTAGAACCCCTGTGAAGCACATGACCCTATAGTAGGCAGGAGAATATCCTCTTTGGCTCTGCAGTTGCCTATGTTGATTGTGTCTCGGTCCTGGCTGGTGGACAATCTTTTGAATTCTGTTGTTTTGAACTTTGATATTATCAGGTGTTACTGCTGTTTGACATATCTAGGGCTTCAGGTTTTTAGCTTTCACCAGTCAATTTATGTATTTGTTTAGTATTGGTAGCAGAAAATGACACGGGAAAAAAAATTTGTCCCCGTCTCTGCCCCATCCCAGCGAGCTCGGTCACCGTCACCGCAAACCATCTGATCCCATACACACAAGCCTCGATTAGTTGTATACTGGGCTTATTTTATTAAAGTATAAAAGGAAACAATATCCTGTACAATTGTTTGTTTATAAATCAAAGTTCTGGCTGCTGAACTAGAGAAAGAGATGTTCAGCTGGCAGGGCTTTGTTTATAAATTTTTATCAACATAACTAATATACTACTTTATCCTTATCTTCTCCTCATTCATTTACTTCCAGCCACTGTCTGCCTTCTCTGTCTCTTCCATATGCTCTCCCTCCAACCCCCCCCCAACTGGTCTGGCACCCATCTTCTTCCCTCCGCTCCCCCCATAGTCTGGCATCTCTCTCTTGCCCATTTCCCTTCAGTGTCTTCTCCCCACTCTCCACTTCTCTTGCCCATTTCCCTTCAGCGTCTTCAGCCCACTCTCTCTTCCCCATTTCCCTTCAGCGTCTGTTCCTCTCATCCTCCCTCTCTCCACTTCCTTTCAGCACGTGTTTGCTGATTGCTGCTGTCCGGGCATCTCCCTTCCCCTCACCTTACCGAGGCGATTTTCGGGGGGGGGGGTTTCATCTCCCAGCTGCCCGAGCCAGCTTTCATCTAGTCGCATGTGGCTGCTGAAACTTATCTTCTGACGCAACTTCCTGTTTCCAGTTGTATCAGAGGAGAAGTTTTGGCAGCCACATGCGACTTGATGAAATCTAGCTCGGGCAGCTGCGAGATGAAACCCCCCCCCCCCCCCCCAGAAAATCGCTTCGGTAAGGCGAGCAGAAGGAAGGGAGGGAGGGAGGAAGGAAGATGCCCGATCGGTGATTGTGCAAGTTACCTCCCATAACTGGGGACACAAGGCCATTCACCACTCCACGACGACTTTTCTCCCATCGTTTCGGCAGGTAGCCAAGTGTAACAGCCATCATGTCATTCTCTAATTGGAAGTGCCCAGGGATGCAACTTTTGGGGAGCAGTGGCACAGCAGTTGAACATTAGCTCATCTCCCTCACCTTCCCTTTCCTCTTCCACTGCCCTGCTTCTTCAAAGCCACCCCAAAGATACTTAGCACCATCTCAGGACCTATCAGTACAGGCCCATATCCCACTTTTCCCCTGGACAGGAAATGCATCGGGGGAGGGTGGGACGTGGCATTGTTTGAGCACGAGCCTCTCCTGACACTACCCATGCTGACATTCCAAGGCTGCTAAAATGGTTGGTGGTCTTCATAAAATGTACAAGGACAGACTTAAAGATCTCAATCTATATAATTTGGAGGAAAGGTGGGAGAGGGGAGCTACAATAAAGATGTTAAAATACCTACATGGCATAAATATGCATGAGATGAGTCTCAATTGAAAGTAAGCTCTGGAATGAGGGAGCATAAGATGAAGGCGAAAGTGGATAGACTAAGAAGTAACCACAGAAAATACTTTATTACAGAAAGGTGCATGCATGGAAGTGGTAGACGTGAAAACTGTATTTTAATTCAAGAAACGGGAAAAGTACTGTATATTGGATCTCTAAGGGAGAGGAAGGGATAGAAGATGGCATGGATAAGCCAGATGATCTTTATCTGCCTTCGTTTTTCCATGTTTCTATAACCATAGGAGCCAAGTTTTGAAAATGATTAGGGGTACTGAACTCATAACTCACAATATATTTTGCCTCGCCCAGTAAAGGAAAATAAAATACATCTGGTAGTCAATGACCAGCCTGTATCAAATGAGCACAAATCAAAAGCTAGGGTCCTGTCACTCTCTGCCCCCTGGTAGCTTGTCAGCATCATACTCTCTCCTTTCTTCCATTCAAGCTATTTATAATACTTTTCTCCAACCAGTCCCTCTTCCCTCAGCCCATCTATGTGACACTATTTCCAATTGTTTTCATTTTCCCCTAATTTCTCTCTCTTCTTTGTCCTCTTCCCTCTCCCTCTGTACTTTTTAATTTTTCCCCTCTTACTTAGGCATAATTTGATGGTTTATATTGGGGGGAGGCAGGAAATTTAATAGCTCTTTGCTTGCTCTACTCCCTAAAACTTTTTGGCCTGTTCTGCTTCTCATTCTCCCTTGACCCAGCTTTCTATTTCCCTCCACTCCCCAGGGAGGGATAAAGGGAGGAAAGGTGGAGTAGAGAAGAACAGACGCTGAGCCTGAAGGGAACTGGGGAAGGTGAGGTAGAGAAGAACAGACGCACATTGAGTGGACGGCTTCATCGACTTGTCGATCAGAACTCTCAACTCTTTCCTGGGCGGTCTCTCCAAGTACCGCCCCGGACATCCTGAGATTTCACCCTCGATTTTATGGCTTGCACTTTTCCGAAGTAGTTGTTCATGTGAAACCTTGTCAAACACCTTCTGAAAATCCAGATATACAATGTCGCCCGGGTCGCCCTTGTCTATCTGTCTGTTTACTCCCTCAAAGAAGTGCAGCAAGTTCGTCAAACACGATTTGCCTTTGTTAAAACCGTGCTGACTGGTCCTCATCAACCCGTGTCCGTCAAGGTGATCAATGATGCGGTCCAGTAGCTGCAGAGACTACCTCTTTTTCTGCAGTTCTACATTGGGAAGATTTCAGCTCTGATGTTTGCACAATGCTGGAAAGAATATTGGGGGTGCTACAGCACCGACAGAGCTGGCTCCTATATCTATAACGATGGATAACTTTGGAGCAGATGAGAAGTACGGAGGTGGTAGGAGAAAGGAAGAGGGAGAGGAGATACTAGCCATGTGGCTGGGATAGGGAAGAGGAGATGAGATGAGATACTGGACTGAAGGGTTAGGAAGGGGAAAAGGAGATGCTGAACTGGAGGGGCTGAAAAGGGAAGAAAATTTGCTGGCCACCTGGGGAAAAAAGATAAAAGGATGTTGGTGACCACTTGGGGGAGTGGGATGGGGATATGCTGGACTGGGAGGCAGGGCATCAGATCATCTTGGGCCAGGTCTGGTTTTAATAGGTTAAATCCTGAAATCACCCTGCTGCTGCCTATGTTGCTTGGCAGCTGCTGGATTTTCTCTGTGGCTCTGGAAGAACAGTATAGGAGTACGGCAGCCGTGCAACTGAAAACTCAAAACTCACAGAGCCCTGTGGAGAAACCAGACAAGGGATGTCGGTGAGGACACTGGAGTGACAGGATGGGGAGACAGGAGGCTGATGAAAGAGATTAGAACTGTAGAAGGCAACAGGGAGCAGTAGGTGGGGCTGAGTTCGAAACAGTCTTCTGGGAAGGTTTGATTTTTAAATTTCAATTTAAGTTTTAAAAATAAATTTTAGATGATTATTATAATTTTAATTTTTGCCTTTTTAAAGTTTATTAGGGAAAATCAGAAGCCCTAATCATAATTCACCAAACACATAAACGGGCAGGACCAGGATGTGCTCCGCCTGCCCGCATTGTTTCAAGGCAAATATGGTTTCCTTTTTTCTCATGGCTAATGCTGTGTTAACATGTTAATTTCAGGGCCCTGTACCTCCTGCTTGCTCTTGCCCCTCAGTGACTGTCCTGAGAACAGATGGGGTGAAGTGGATGAGGAGAGCTATAATTCACCAGCTCTCATTATTACGCAGCGGAAGAGTTCAGCTTCTGTTCCTCCCCATGTTGCATCCGTTTATATCCTTTCTTAGGTGATAGACGCCTCCATATTAATTCCAGCTGTGTCTGACCATCTGCATGACCTTGGGGAGGGTCCTTGTATCTCTCTGTACTGGGTTCCAGTCCTGGCTCTGATATCAGGTCACTTTTATCTCTGTGCTCCTCAAGTTACCCGACCGGACTGGGATAACAGTCCCATTGTGCAGCAGATATAATTGTGGGTCTAAAGTATTCAGACCCTAAAATATCTTCAAGATACTTTCCAGATTTAAAAAAAGCTATATAATTCTAGAAAAATCATGATTTATATGTCGAGGGCTGGCAGCCTTACCTATCAGACAGTAAATTTATTCTTCCTCCCCCCCTTCCGTTCTAGAAGCCGTGAATGTTTTTGTGCAGGGAGGGGGGTGGCTGAACTGTTTTGTGCTACTCTGGTGAGCAGGTGGAGAACACAGGAAAGCCTGAAGTGCAGCTAATTTCCATGAAGGAGAAAAGACAGCTGAGGCAGACTCCGAGATGGCATGTTCTCAGGCCCGCTCTCATCTTTCCTTTCATGGAAATTGAAACACAGTGGAAGGAAGTCATATTCTTTCCTGTCTGAGTGGCCCTTTGCACAGAGAAGAAGGGACACATGGGTGTTTATCTGACAGGGAGAGAAACAGACAAGTGCAGGCTCTGGTCCCTTTAATGTACCGGCATGAGACTTCTCCAGTGCTGCACCTGAAGAATTCAAAAGTGGGTTAATGTGATTCAACACAACCCCTATGAATAAATAAGTTTGATAAAGGAGAAGACTGGCCCTCTGACTCCAGGATGTAGGAGATAAGAGGAATCTTAACCCCTTTTGAAATGTGTTGGGCAGGTTTGTCAGGCTATAGAGAAGACAGTTCACGAGGAGAGAAAGGCAGGCTTTAATCTTCCATTGAAATGCATTAGACTGGATACATTTTGGGGAGGGACAGAAGGGAAAAATGATCTTTTTTTTTTTTTTTTTTACCTAAAGGGGGGGGGGGGCTCGTCCCGTCAGCAAGCAGACACCTGGCACTCTCTGCTGCATGAACTGTATTGTAGGGCTGAGTGAGTTTCCTTCAAAAGGTGAACCAGCTGCTTAAAGCATGATCAGTCTTTTACAGGGAATGTTTATCAGAGAGGTTATCTCCCAGTATACACACAGTTGACCATGGTGTTCCCTTGAAACATTGAAGGAGAGGCTTGAATTGCACCAGCTCCTTCCAGAGCTGTGAATGATCTGAAATCATTTATCCTAGCCAGAGTCCCCAGCATGCACCACAAACATATCTTCCTTCTTTCATGCCCGTGGACTGGAGATTTAAGACATCCAAAGCAAGTGCAAAGAGGGTTCCCGGAAGATATACATCCTCTGAATCCAGGAGCTGCTCATCAAGGCTTTGACAGAGTGGGAAAAGGTGTAGCGAGCCACGCATTAGAGCTGTGTACCAACAGTTGAGCACATGGCCTTTGACCTACCGGAAATGTAAGCTAATCATATGCAAATGTGAAGCCTGGAAATCAGGGCAAGCACACTAAGGGGTGAATTCTCTAAAACAGAAAGGCCAAATCCATTATCTCCTCCTCTCCCTGAGAGATTCCATGTGCCTGTCCCATGCGTTCTTGAATTCAGACACAGTCTACCGTGAGACTATTCCATGCATTTACCCCGTAGATAACTCCTGAGCCTATCACCTATTTAAAAACCTGGTTGTTTTCACAATAGTCACCCAAGATTTTCAACTGATAAACAGTAATGTGAGTAACATAAGAACATAAGCAATGCCTCCGCTGGGTCAGACCTGAGGTCCATCGTGCCCAGCAGTCCGCTCATGCGGCGGCCCAACAGGTCCAGGACCTGTGCAGTAGCCCTCTATCTATACCCCTCTATCCCTTTTTCCAGCAGGAAATTGTCCAATCCTTTCTTGAACTCCAGTACCGTACTCTGTCCTATTACGTCCTCTGGAAGCGCATTCCAGGCTTCCACCACACGTTGGGTAAAGAAGAACTTCCTAGCATTCATTTTTAATCTGTCCCCTTTCAACTTTTCCAAGTGTCCTCTTGTTCTTTTATTTTTAGAAAGTTTGAAGAATCGGTCCTTCTCTACTCTCTCTATGCCCTTCATGATCTTGTAAGTTTCTATTATATCTCCTCTAAGTCTCCTCTTCTCCAGGGAAAAGAGACCCAGTTTCTCCAATCTCTCAGCGTATGAAAGATTTTCCATCCCTTTTATCAGACGCGTCGCTCTCCTCTGAACCCTCTCGAGTATCGCCATATCCTTCTTAAGGTACGGCGACCAATATTGGACGCAGTACTCCAGATGTGGACGCACCATCGCCCGATACAACGACAGGATAACTTCTTTCGTTCTGGTTGTAATACCCTTCTTGATTATGCCTAGCATTCTATTCGCTCTCTTAGCGGCCGCTGCGCACTGCGCACTGTATTTTTTCCTTTTAACCTGTACCATTTATCCAATCTTAACTAATAGCATTTTTATTTCATAGTCTATTCGTTTGTTATTCTTTTTTAACGAACTGTAAACCAAGTCGAGCTCCTTAGGGAGATGATCCGGTATATCAATTGAAGATTAGATTCGATTAACTTCATCCCATGCCCTCTCACTCTGGAGTTTCATTTGAAACAGACTCGCCTCATGCACATATTGATGCCATATAGGTATTTAAACATCTCTATCATATCTCCCCTTTCCTCCCAAGTATACAGATTGAGATCTTTAAGTCTGTCCTCACATGCTTTATGACGAAGACCACCAACCATTTGATCTATTTATTCTATTTTCTATACCAGGGGAGCTCAGAATGGTTTATATGGATTTATTCAGGTACTCAAGCATTTTTCCCTGTCTGTCTAATGTACCTGGGGCAATGGGAGATTAAGTGACTTACCCAGGGTCACAAGAAGCAGCTTGGGTATGAGGCTGTAACTTTACCAACTGCACCACACTCTCCTTCCTCTGGACCGACTCCATCCTGTTTATATCTCTTTGAAGAGGCGGTCTCCAATATTCTAAATGAGGTCTCACCAGAGTCTTATACAGGGGTATCAATACCTGCTTTTTCCTACTGGTCATACCTCTCCCTATGCAACCTAGCATCCTTCTAGCTTTCGCTAGATCTTTCTTCGTGTTATTCACACCATCCTTTGTGTCTACTCTATTGCAGATTTTTGGTATCATCCACAAAGAGGCAAATCTTACCCGACAGCCCTTCAGCAATATTGCTTACAAAATTGTTAAAAATAACAGGCTCAAGAACAGAACCTTGAGGCACACCACTGGTAATATCCCTTTCCTCAGAGAAATCTCCATCGACCACTACCCGCTGTCGCCTTCCACGCAGCCAGTTCCTGACCTACTGAGGACACTCAGTGGAATACTGCCAAAGGCTTTGCTAAACTCTAAATACACCACATCCAGTGCACTCCCTCTATCCAGTTCTGAAATGTATGCAGTGGGATGAGGCACGCTGAACTTGTTCAATTGCACGCATAATTTTAAGCATCATTTATAGAATTCCCCAGAATCTGTGAGAAAGGGAATGGGATGCGATATACCGCCTTTCTGTGGTTGCAATCGATGCAGTTTACATATTCAAGAACCTGTTTTGTAGCTGGGGCAGTGGAGGGGTAAGTGACTTTCCCAGCATCACAAGTAGCTCATAGAATAATGGCAGTCACACACGCGACTTAATTGTAGTTAAATGGTGCTAATTTGAAGTTATATGCGTAATGGCCCTCAGTCCTAATTCTGTGGCTTTAGGCGGTGTGGACATGGCAGGGGCATGGGCTGGTCAGGGGCGCTGAAGTTCTAGAATGCTGACAGTTCCGCGCATAACTGAGAGCACTTAAGCACCAACCTTTTACATGGCGTAAATGTTTGCGACTGAGATTAGGTACTAAAATGCAAACTTACGCTGGGATTCTATCTAATTGCCGATGTAGAGTTTGTGCTCAGGGGCCTGCATTTTATACGACCTGCACATAGGGTGGCAATGACAAGTCCTAGGGGTCGCTATTCAGCCAGCAGCGCCCCAGTGCCAAAGTCAATGCGGGCTCCAGCACTGAATTTCCTGGTGTCCAGAGCCAGTAACAAGGAAATTCTAAAACCGGCACCGGTAGGCGCATACCGGCAGCGTAAGTTCATTGAAGAATGCCATTAGACACAGCGAGGTAGAAGTGCCTAAATAAAAGGCAACAGAACTGCACCTACGTAGGCGCTTTAGGTTGCTTAATTCCAAAGTAGACATGGCCAACGCTGGAAGTGGCTTCAGGCAGCCTAACTTAGGTCTGATTCAGGTAAAGACAGGTGCTGGAAATGTAGGCCTGGAAAAGCCTGGCCTACATTTCCAGCACTTATCTTCCACGTGGGCGCGATTCTGAAACCAGCACGCAATCGGCGGCTGCTTTTAAGGCACCAGTTACAGAATCCGGCTGTAAATGCAACATTCAGGCCTTAACCAGCCATGGCACACCGCATAGAGATAGGACTGACTTTTATGCGGTGACCTTGCTTGTTTAAATTCTTACGTGGTTGGTTAAATGCAAAGTGTTGACTCCACTCCCAGATGCCCCCCAAATAGCTGGTTTTTAAATTGGTGCTAATCAGACATTTCCAGTGATACGAACCAGTTAAGTGCCACTGAAACTGACTGGTTAGCCCTGAACAAGCAAATTAACCAGCAAGGAGCCGTTTCTGACCAATCAAATCACTTTGAATATCGACCTGCTGGATTTTAGGTGCAATAATTCCCATCTCCAAGCCTGAATTGACAGCAGCGTACAAATTCAGGTACAGCTGGCTGGGTTCCTGCTCCAGAAGCTGTACAGTCTAAGGGTCTCACTTACTTATGTGCATTAACTAGGCAGTTAAATCATGTTAATTTGATTTAAGGGCAAAGCCTCTCCCTCCAGCAGGTATTCAGAGGATGATTCTCAAAACTTGCGGTAAAACCTGGCGAGTCAATGTAGTGCCCGTAGTGGGAGTGACTTTTATTTTATGGGTCATTCTTTCTTTTTTTTTTTTTTAAATCTTTATTCGTTTTCATATCTTACAACAAGTGTATAATATTCAATCAAGAATTTTACAAATCACTTGACATTCTTACTTATAATCATCAAAGCATAAAAAGAATCCCTCCCCACCCATCCCATCCATTAGTAATAAACCAATTAAAACAAATATTATATATCCCAATCCCACCCTACTTATATCCTTATATAATAACAAGGTGTTTAAGGTGTCTGATCATTAGAATATGTAATCAATGGCCCCCAAATCTTTTTAAAATTATGATAATTTCCTTGCTGTATAGCAAGCCTTCTCTCCATTTTATAAATATGACAGACAGAATTCCACCAAAAGGTATAATTAAGTTTAGTATAATCCTTCCAGATTCCAGTAATATGTTGAATGGCAACCCCCCGTCAGTATTAGCAAAAGTTTATTGTTATTTGCTGAAATTGGACTCTTGAATCTCATAGATGT